>NC_084482.1:219919942-220519942 GCF_030035675.1 Rhineura floridana | reverse complement strand
ACATTCTCCCTACGTTGGGCCTCGTCTCTTTATACTTCCATGCTGTCGGTCAAGACACATCTTTTGGGGAAGGTGTTCGGAGGAAGACAGACCCGAAATTCCTGCTGCTTCTAATAGTTGTCATTCAGTGTTTTATTGTGTGTTTGGATAGACTGTGGGAGTTTTTTGGGATGTTTATATATTCTTATCTACTTCTTCTTTATTATAAACTGTCCTGTCCAAAAAGGTGACGTATAATTCACCTACATGACAATGAATAAATAAATATCCACTAATAGCAGAGCTGTAAAAAAATGGAAGAAAATAACGAACTGATAACAGAAACCAGCAATGCCCAATATTGCACCTCATCTTCCTCTCTTCCCTCCTGCAGTAGCAGAAGCAAGACAGGCGTGTGCGTGTGTGATATACATAATAGTTTTTGCCGGCAGTTAGGTCTGACCAGGTGAACCAAGTGGCCAGAGATCCCAGCCAAGAATCTTTTTAGGTCTAGGAATATCTAATGGCCGATCAAGAAAGGAAATCTTTATCAGTGTCTATGTATAATTAACACGTCTAATTTACTGTACTTTGTGGACATAGCCACATATCAGAACATAGGTCTTACACAGCACATACAAAGGGGATGTATGCTAACGTGTTGCATTTCAAAGGACAGCATAGGTCACATTGATTTCCATCTGAAAAGGAGTGATCTCACCTTTGCTGCGTGTGGACCTTAACACTCAGAGCAGGTGGTTCTTTCTTCGACCAGTGTCACGGACAACTGGTAAAAATCCCCAAGGCTGTCTGTCTTTTATAGCTCTAGCTTGTATCTATCTAGACCAGGGTTTCCCAACCTTTGAGCCACAGATGTTGTGGGACTACAACTCCCATCAGCCCCATCCAGCATGGCCAATGGTCAGGAATTATGGGAACTGTAGTCCAGCAACATCTGTGGACCAAAGGTTGGGAAACCCTGATCTAGACTCTGTCAGTTCATGCTCATATTACAACGATACTCTTGTTTCCATCATTTGAACTCTCATCCTAACCTGCATCTTGATGCTGATGTTGTATTTTGATAAGTTCTCCTGACTCACCCCTGTACAGCTTCAGCCATATATAGACATGCTCATTGGCTGAATGCCCGGACTCCTTATAAAATGTTGATACTTTACGGGAAAGAATTTATTTTGGAACTACTGTAAACAAAACTCAAAGGAAAAAAGACACTTTAACTGGCAGCTTGTCTTTTTACTCATGTTTTGGCTTGTATTGTTTGCGCTACTTTTCCACACATAATTTTATGTAAATCAATTATAAAGAATTGGAGATGGCCAATTTCTATAAATACAGGTGGCCTGTGACACAGTGAATTGCATCCGCTGTTGCTGACTTTACTAGGTTCTGCCCTAGTAGTTTGCGGCCTACTAAGAAGCTGGCTTTACTAGGTTCACCCCCAACAAGCATTTCAAGATGAGCTTCATGCCCAGTGGACGCATGTTCACAAGTGCCAGACTGACCCTACTTGGTCCACACAACTCTGTTGTATTCACCGAGAGCAGGACTTACCAGATCAAAATTATACCTTTTCTTATCTATAAAAATCTCTGTTTGTAAGGGCTGAATATTTTCTGGTCAAAAGTAACTAGTCTTGTCTATTTCCTTCAAAGAGTCGGACCTCCGTTCATGTTGGGAAGAAAGAAAAGATCCCTTTATCCAGTATCCCAAAGATGCGACATCAACAGGTAGATTCAGCTGCGTTGAGGCCCCATTTTGGTTTGGAAATTGTAGGATTTTTCAGTTCCTGTGTAATATGATTCGTTGCAGATTAATTGACCCATCAGGGTGTGAGTTCTCCTGGAGAACATCTTAGATGTCTTTAAGAAGAGCCTGCTGGATCAGGCCAATGGCAGCATGTCTATAGGAAGCAAGCAAGCAGGACCTGAGTGCAACCCTTGGCCCGTTGGGAGCACAGTGACTGTCTTAAAGCTGCAAAGTGCTCTCTGAAGCACCCTTCCCCCTCCTTTCATTGAGCAGGGGGGGAGGGAAAAAAGGTGCCTTTCGGATGTGCTACCTGCCAGAGAAGTCCCATGCACAGCCGATCTTTCTAAAAAGCAGTGGCTTCCAAAAGGGAACAGGCACCCACAGCCAAGCTGAGCCCTTGGTTCGCCACCCCACGCTGCTTCTTTCAACTTCAGGAGCTGAATGGGGCTGCTTCACAGAGCAGCGCTGGGAGGGAGAAGTGATTTCCATTCAATGGAAACAGCTTCCCCTTCCTTGAGCAAAGACTCATTCAACCACTGATCAGCTGACTGGCAGGTGCAAGTGTGCCCCAGTCCAGCAAAGGAGGAATTGGCAGCCCATTTCAAGGTCCTGGTGGTTCTTTTGAAGCCTCACCTTTATCTGCCACACATCTTATGTCAGATCGGAGGGTGGTGCCTTTGTCCTCCCTGTAGACTTCCCATTCGCATCTGATCAGGCACTGTGAGAATGCTGGACTAGATAGGCCTGTGGTCTGATTCCACAGGGCTGTTCTGAGGAAGAGCCGCTAGGTTGAAGTTTCTTTTCTACCTGCTGAGGAATCCCCCAAATTAAGATGGCTGGATTGGTTTCCACAGAGCCCCTGAGTTGAGATTTATGTACACTTCCAGGCAACTGGTCAGAAGGATAATTTGGGTCCCTGTACTAATCAGTTCCAGATCTAAAATCTTTGTTTGCTTTGGGGAGGAGAGGATAATTTGGGAATGTCAAAACTAGGCTTCACCTCTTGGCTGGAAGAGCATGATCCAGTTGTATGTGGCTCTGATGAAAGGGAGAGATCAGTAGGTATGGACTTGAAAGATTACTCAGGGAAGCCGTAGAAGGATTTCACAACACTGAATCTTTATATACCCTCACGGATGTTCCCCCCTCTTACTTAAAGATGTTTTAATGTCAAATCTCTGAAATTAGTTGGTCACTAGCCTTCCACATCTTCTTCTTTCCTGGAAAGTGTCTGCCCTGACTACATAAGTTGTTTTCAAAGTGCACACTTGTTCGACTTTTTGAGATTGAACTTTGTGGTTTCTGTCTCCTTTTGGTTTTGCTTTTTGTGACCTTCGAGACTTTCTAAACCTCAAATATCAATCATTGGTGACCCAAAGTGACCTGCTCTTTTAAAGCTTTTCCCTAACAAATACTGATGCCATTTTATGATTAATTGAAACCTATAGAAACCCTAAAGTTATAATTTCTGTTTAATCAGTACCTCTATATTGGCATTATTATTGCATTTAAAGCATCTTCCTTTCTTGCATGTGCGTCCCAGGTTACCTTCCTCAGTTTATCCAGGATGTCTCCCTTTCATCTCTGAAATTAGTTGGTCACTAGCCTTCCACATCACCTTCTTTCCAGGTTACCTTCCTCAATTTAGCTTTCTTGGAGCAAACCAGGATGTCTCCCTTTGCAATCCTCCAGCTTGCTACTGTGCTTTGCATAGAGACATTTAAATTTTTTTGTAACGAATTTACTCTTGCTTGCATTCATATGTAAATTTGTAAATTACTCCCTATATATGATTGACATGAAATCGAGCCTTCAGTGTCATCGGCCCAGTTCTCTGGAAAGCTCTGCCAACAGAGGTTCAGCAGGCGTCTTCTGTTTTAACTTCGAAGCGCCTGCTGAAAACCGTTCTGTTGCACCAGGCAGGCAATTAAGAGCATACACTTTTCTCAACACTTGACCTTTGTTTTTATTGTATATTTGATGTTTTTAATTTATGGTGGTTGCCTTTTTTTAACGTGTTGTAAACTGCTTTGACGTTTCTAATGAAATAGCGGTATACAAAGAGCCTATAAATGAATAAATAGATGTGATATCTCTGGAATCAGAAAAACAGCTGGAGCTAAGTGATGCCTTCATGTGCTCCCTGTAGACTTCCCATCTGCATCCACTTTGGCACTGTGAGGATGCTGGAATAGATAGGCCTGTGGTCTGATCCAGCCAGGCTGTTCATATAAGGAGGGGGAATGGCATCCAGGTTGAAGTTTCCTTCCCATCTGCTGAGAAATCCCCCAAATTAAGATAGCTGGATTGGTTTCCACAGTGTCACTGAATTGAGGTTTTTGAACAGTTTCTTGTCCACAAGAGACATTTGGATCTACATGTCCCTGTGCTATTCATCTCCAGGAGATCTAAGATCGTTCTTTGTTCTGGAGAGAGGAGAATAATTTCAGTTCAGAACTAACTAGCTTATCTGTATCTTTGAAAGAAATGTCAAACCTGGGCTTTGTCTCTTGGCTGGAAGAACAAGATCTAATTGTACAGGGCTTTGATGAAGGGGAGAGATCAGTCGGGCATTCCCCTTACGGTTCAGAGCATCATTGCAAACTCGTGTAGTGTTGGTCTTTGGCCATCCCTGTCTTAGCTCAGCTAAGTTTAATCCCTTGAATCTTCAGGTGGAATTTAGAAGTGTCTTTATCTGAAAACCTGCAGCGCAGCTGCCAGCCAGTATTGACAGTACTGAGCTCGAGGGACCAGGGGTCTGATTTAGTATATCACAACTTCATTTGTTCCTATATTCCTGTCTGACCGGCTCTTTTGACTGCAGTCAAATTATTAAGAATCAAGGAGAAGTGAGCTGCGCCCAGTTTGTCCTGTTCTGCAGTCTTGCTGCCCTTCTCTTCCCCCACACCCCACTTTTCATTGCATACTATTTTAGAAATATATATCACAGTTGTATGGCAGTAGGAGGAAACCCAGACAAATCTGGGCTTAGTGACATCAAGTGTTATATGGACTGAAAGGAATTTATGTTGCTGTGTGAGACTGCAGGATATTCAGGTAACCTTGCTTTCATCTGGCCACGCAAAGATAACGCAAAATCTTTATTACGGTCCAAGACCAGCAGTATAATTACGGATCCTCTGAATATCAGAGTGGAGATAGAATAGAATACAGTATCATTGCAGTGAGAAAGCTAAAAAGCTAAAACCGGGTCCACATAGTAATCTAGCTAAAACCTTGATCTAATAGACATCGCATTAGGTCCCTCCTGCGAGCCATAGCAGCTGCGCAGAACGAGGCGACCTCAGAGTGATCCGTGATTCTGAATCTGCCATTAAATATTGTAAAATCATAGCTTCTGGGCTCAGAGGAAGATTAGATAAAAGTGGGGAGATGAACTTAAGGCGAAGATCTGAATAAAAAGGGCAGCAAAGTAGTACAAGGTTCACTGTCTCCACCGCATCTGCTCCACAGGGGCAAGTTCGATCATAATAATCGACTCCCCTGTATCTACCCTCCATAGTGCCGAGGGCAGAACATTGAATCGTGCCAGGGTAAAACCTCTCCTGAGTTTCGGGGTAGATAAACTTGAAATGTAAGTGGCCAAGATACAGGGATTTACATTAATACTGCATTGTGAATAAGCGGCAACTAGGCTCATGTTGTTCTGATACTCAACATCTTTGAGGCGTTGGATAATTGTTGTTTTAGCGGTCGTATGGCCTAGGGCACCAATCGCTGGGAGCGAAAAACTGAGAGTTCCGAATTTGTGAATCATTACCCGATGCCATTGAGATTGGAAGGAATCTTCCAAAGTTAATGGGGCTAATCCAGTGGGTAAAAATAGCAGCTTCATCCAGTAGTTAAATTTTAATATCCAAGCGTGGGTCTCAATCAGAAGGGCACCTAATTCCAAGCGTAAGATCACATTGGGGACACATCTCGGAGGGCCCAAAATGGACCTCATGAATTTAGATTGTACCCTCTCCAACAATGCGTAATTGCCTGCGCTACTAATTTGGGTCCCGTAAAGAAGTTGAGGAAGCACCTTGGCGTTGAATACCTGGACTGCTGCCGGAATGTTCTGACCGCCCTTTGTATAAAAGAAGGTCAGTAAAGCTCTGGCTGATTTCAGTGCGGTCGTAGCAGACTGGACAAAATGCGCATTCCAAGAACCTAAGGGATGGAATGCAATGCCAAGGTAACTGAAGGCGTTGACTTGGTCAATAATATGGTTGTCAATTTGCCAGCGGTGTTTATGTCTACTTTTGGCGAAAACTAAAACCTTGCATTTCGCATAGTTAATTCTTAAAAGTTCATCCACACAAAAGGAGGCAAGTTCTCTTAAGAGACAACGTAAGCCCACCTGCGTTTGGGATAACAGGACAATGTTGTCGGCATATAGAAGACAGGTCAAGTGCCTCCTTGCCAAGACAGGATGGTGAGAGTTTACTGCCAACAGGCATTTTGTCAGCGAGTTTATATAGATATTGAATAGGGAGGGAGGGCCATGCAAAGATAAAAGGGGGAGAATAATGGAGATGTAAAAATAGAGAAGCAGATAATTGGGCTTCATCTGTGATGAAATGCTTTGTTTTTGCCTTGAAATTCCAATGTGTTTTTTTCAACCCTCTTCCCCCTCAGCAGGTGACCGGCAGAATGAGAATTATAGAAAACCACAGATGGTGCCACTGTTAATAGCCAAGACTGAGAGTCAAAAAGAGATATTTGGAAATCACAGGGGACAAAAAACGTCTGAAAGAAAGCAGCCGAAGAATGGGAGCAAGAAATCCTCCACTTGTCATAGTTTTCATCAAAGAACACATACTGAAGAAAAACCATTTAAATGCAGGGAATGTGGAAAAAGCTTTACTCAGAACAATCATCTTACTTCACATCAAAGAACCCACACAGGAGAGAAACCTTTTAAATGCATGGAGTGTGGAAAGAGCTTCAGTGTAAGCAGTAGCCTTAAATTACATCACCGAACACACACAGGGGAGAAACCATTTAAATGCATGGTGTGTGGAAAGAGCTTTAGTCAGAGCAGTAATCTTACTTCACATCAAAGAACCCACACAGGGGAGAAGCCATTTAAATGCAAGGAGTGTGGAAAGAGCTTCCCTCAGAATGGTCAACTTACATTACATGAAAGAACCCACACAGGGGAGAAACCATTTAAATGCAAGCAGTGTGGAAAGAGCTTTAGCCACAAGTGGTACCTTACATTACATGAAAGAAAACACACAGGGGAGAAACCATTTAAATGCAGGGAGTGTGGAAAGAGCTTCAGTGTAAAAAACAGCCTTACTTTACATCACAGAACGCACACAGGGGAGCAACCATTTAAATACAGGCAATGTGGAAAGAGCTTCAGTGGAAATGGTAACCTTAAATTACACCACAGAACCCACACAGGGGAGAAGCCATTTAAATGCAAGGAGTGTGGAAAGAGCTTCTCTCGGAATGATCAACTTTCATTACATCAAAGAACCCATACAGGGGAGAAACCATTTAAATGCAGAGAGTGTGGAAAGAGCTTCAGTGGGAATGGTCAACTTAAATTACATGAAAGAACCCACACAGGGGAGCAACCATTTAAATGCAGGCAATGTGGAAAGAGCTTCAGTGTAAGCAATAAACTTACTTTACATCACAGAACACACACAGGGGAGAAACCATTTCAATGCATGGAGTGTGGAAAGAGCTTCAGTGAAAGCAGTAACCTTAAATTACATCACAGAACCCACACAGGGGAGAAGCCATTTAAATGCAAGCAGTGTGGAAAGAGCTTTAGACACAAGTGGTACCTTACAGTACATGAAAGAACCCACACTGGAGAAAAACCATTTAAATGCAGGAAATGTGGAAAGAGCTTCAGTCAGAGCAGTAAACTTACTTTACATCACAGAACCCACACAGGGGAGAAACCATTTAAATGCAGTGAGTGTGGAAAGTGCTTCAGTCAGAGCAGTAGCCTTACTTTACATGAAAGAACCCACACAGGCGAGAAACCATTTAAATGCAGGGAGTGTGGAAAGAGCTTCAGTCAGAGCAGTAGGCTTACTTTACATGAAAGAACCCACACAGGCGAGAAACCATTTAAATGCATGGAATGTGGAAAGAGCTTCAGTGTAAACAGTAGCCTTACTTTACATCACAGAACCCACACAGGGGAGAAACAATTTAAATGCAGTGAGTGTGGAAAGTGCTTCAGTCAGAGCAGTGACCTTACTTCGCATCAAAGAACCCACACAGGGGAGAAGCCATTTAAATGCAAAGAGTGTGGAAAGAGCTTCAGTCAGAGCGGTAACCTTACATTACATGAAAGAACACACACAGGGGAGACACCATTTAAATGCAGTGAGTGCGGAAAGAGCTTCAGTGTAAGCAGTAGCCTGAAATTACATCACCGAACACACACAGGGGAGAAACCATTTAAATGCATGGAGTGTGGACAGGGCTTTAGTCAGAGAAGTAAGCTTACTTCACATCAAAGAACCCACACAGGGGAGAAGCCATTTAAATGTAAGGAGTGTGGAAAGAGCTTCAGTCAGAGCGGTCACCTTACTTCGCATCAAAGAACCCATACAGGGGAGAAACCATTTAAATGCAGGGAGTGTGGAAAGAGCTTCAGTCAGAGCAGTCACCTTACTTTGCATCAAAGAACCCATACAGGGGAGAAACCGTTTAAATGCAGGGAGTGTGGAAAGAGCTTCAGTGTAAGCAGTAGCCTTGTTTTACATCACAGAACCCACACGGGAGAAACCATTTAAATGTAGTGAGTGGAAAGAGGTTCAGTCAGAGCACACTTACTTCGCATGAAAAAACACTGTGGAGTAACTTTTTTAATGCACGGAGTATGGAAAGAGATTCAATGAAAGCAGTAGGCTTACATCACAGGGGATACACAGGAGAAACAATTGAAATGTAGGGAGTATGGAAAGAACTTCAATGGGAGCTTTATTCTTCATCTTGCAGGCTACATATATTAAAGCCCTATACAGGTTGGGGCCTGGATGCTTAAAAGATTATCTCACCTGTTATATATGCAGCCCATCACTGAAGTCTGCAGAAAATGGCCTCTTACACATACCATCTCATTGGGAAGTCCACTCTGCATGATAGAGCAACCTGGCCTTTTGTGTGGTGGCATCTACTTTTTTGAACTTCCTTCTGTTACATATCAGACAGGTGTTTTTTTTTGTGGTGCCTATAGAAGACCTTCCTTTTTCAACAAACCTTTTAAGTGCAGAGCTTTATTACTGTTTCTGTGGGATTTTAGAAGGTAAAGGTGTCCCCGCACTTGTAGTGCGAGTCGTTTCCGACTCTCAGGGTGACGTCTTGCGACGTTTACTAGGCAGACCGTATATATGAGGTGGGACTGCCAGTTCCTTCCCCGGTCTTTCTTTACCCCCCAGCATATGCCGGGCACTCATTTTACTGACCACGGATGGATGGGAGGCTGAGTGGACCTCGACCCCTTTTACCGGAGATTCGACTTCCTCCTTCTGTTGGCATCGAACTGCAGACGTGAGCAGAGCTTTGGCTGCATTACTGCCGCTTACCACTCTGCGTCACGGAGGGTCTGTGTGGGATTTTAAAATGTTTTAAATTGGTTTGCATATGAAATGTTTTTTTATTGTTGGTATTTTTGAGATACTTTCTGGGAAGTGATTTCTAAATGAAAATAAAATAATACAAGTCCTTGTTTCTAATGGTCTCCTTACTCAGTGTTTTCATATAGTTTAGTTTAGCATACCTTTAACTGTTGATTTTATTGATTTTTAGTGTTTTTTAAATGTTGATTTTTTTATTGACCATTTTAATGTACATTTTCTATTCTTTAAAATTCTTCTGCAGTGTACACATTTTATTAATATAAATAACTAAAAATGTATTTTTGTGTATAACATGATTTTTATTTTGCTTAGATGTTTTTTGTATTGGCTATTCTAACATCTTTCATAAAGTAAAATGAATTCACTAGTTTTCTGCTGATGTATTTTAAATACATTTTCCAAACTGATTTCACTCCACAGTCTCATCTGGTCTCAGTGCTATTTCCTAGCAGCCAAATGAAGGACCTCACTGTCATCTGGTGCGCATAAAGAAAAGGAGTGAGAATTGGGTTTTGTCAGCGGTCACATAGCCAAATGGCTTCTCCAGGCAATAGAAGGGCCTTTAGGAAAGGCAGCAAAACTGCAGAAAATCTCTGCTTAAATTATTGGGGGAGGCAGTTTGTTGGGATAGATAGTTCTGGGCCAGATATATGAATGGTCTGGTAACTTCAAACTAATCCATGTTGTGTAACTAATCCATGTTATGCAATTGTTAATGATGCTTCCCTGTAGTTTCTCTCTGGGAAGCAGTATGCCTCTGAATGCCATTTTCTGGGAATCAGAAGTGTGAAGATTACTGACTGGGAGGTCAGTTGCACAACTGCTGATCTTGGGGACCAGGTTTCTTGAAGGACTCCCTGTTCCTGTCCCCTCCTGCCTCTTCCTTGGGATCTAGCCAGTAAAAGTGATTAGACTGGTGAGCTGGTGTTATTGTTGTTGTTCCCAATGTAAATAACAGGTGCATGTCAGGACCCCACTATGGATCAACCGCCCTGCACCTTCAATTTAGTGTTGCAAAGCTCATCGTGCAATTGTTTGTTGCATGATTGGTATCTCCTCTAGTTTGGCCCTCAGACTGGCAGTGGCTGTCCAAGGTCCTGTTCTCCAGCCTTCTTGCCTGAGAGCCTTTTGACTGGAAAGTTCTTCTGCCTCCACCTCATGCGCTCTGCCCAATGAGTAGGAGTCCCTCCCACAGGTTCCAGACTTTAATAACCTTGATTTTGAAAGTAGTTGTGTCAGAAACTCATTTCACAGAAAGCAAACTGGTGAGGTTTGGCCCAGAACTTGAATACAAGGCAGAGGTGGAGTCTGAGCCCAAGCACACAAGAGCACTTCTTTGAACCCAGTTTTTTTCCTGTGATAGCACATCTATTTCACAGAAGGCAAACTCTATTTCTCTCCCACTTCTGCCAGCTGACTTGCCCCTCCAATCTCTCTTTCTCTCTCCCTCCCCAATTCACCAGCCATTCGCAACCTGATAGCAGCACCAATAGTGCTGCTTAGTGGACCTACAAACAGCAAGAAAGGGTATTTGTGCTGCCTCCGCAGGGTTAGAATTGTATATAGAGATACTCCTGCTGTGTTAAATAAGGCATTTATTTGGTTAAGAGTTATGGAATTCTAAGGGCTGTCTCTATGCTCCCTTAGCCTCATAGTAACTTCCTGTCAGGTGACATCACCCCTCTCTTTAATTCCTTAGTTATTTTTTTCCCTCCAAAAACCTGCCTCAGTTTGTTTCAGTCATCAGTGAAGCTAGCAGCAGGCCTAGTAGCACCAGTGGACATCACTCCTTTTTTACCTATCTCTCTCTCAGAAGCTCTCTCTCTCTCAGAAGATACTTCTCTACCAGAATTGCCTCTTGCAGAAGCTTCTTCCTCAGAAGGTAACTCTACTCCATTTAATCTACCTCATCCACAATCCTGCACTATAATTACCTGCTATCAACCTTCTTCATCATCATCACCCTCCTCAGTTCATCATCCCCAGAGACTGTATGCTTTCCTTTAAGTTTCTGTATACCTTTGTGTTTTCTGGTTTAATAAAATAGTTCTGATTAAAAGAGAGAGATTGAGTTGACTGTCTGGCAAAGTGGGTTTCAGAACCACGGGCTCAGAACAGTAAAAAAGGAGTGTTTTACACTTCCTCTGAAGTCTTGAAAGCAATTGAATTAGCATGTAACCCTCCTGCTAAAAAATCCACTCAGCTTCTCTTACAAGTTTCTAGCCTGCTTGTCTCACAAAGTAGCTGGGCCCATTCTGAGTTATCAGGAGACTGTGTTTGGCTGTACGTTACTCCAAAGCAGACTGGAAACTCATACGCAGAGTTCTTCCATCCCCAGACAGCGCAGACCAAGCCAAGCGGGAGACAGGACAAAGCACACGGGTATTCCAACCACGCTGAAGGCAGTAGCCCACCAGCTATTCACAAGGCCTGATTGCTCAAGGCAAGCCCTCAGACCACCTTATACTCAGCTCCAAACTCAAGCTCTGGGTGCAAAACGCAGATTGGCCTACAAGGAGCCAGCCCTGTTGTTTCCCCACATTGAGTGAGCACCAGAGCGCCACCTGCTGGACTCCAAGCATAACTGCAGTCCAGCTACCCAGATTAGAAATTGCAGCCATTTTAGACAGCTTCTGCAAACTGCAAAATGCAGGTTTCCACAATGTCACTTCCCAACAAAGCAAACTGCAATGAAGGCAGTCAGGATAAGGCTGAAAGTGCTGCATCCCTATCAGACAAAAGAAAAATGAAACTGACTTCAAAGATGAGGGAGTTTCTAGAAGCGCAAGAGGCTCAACTTTCCATGAAGTGCAGCAGAGCCTGGGAAAAGGTAGCAAGTGACCTGGAGGTATCCAGAACAGCTGCCATCCTGGAAGACATGCAGAAAGTCCACAAAAACCTGGCAAAGCACTGCATCGCCTGGCTTGGCCTGACACAAAACCACTACCGCATCCTAGACAGACTGAATTCAGAAACAAGCCTGAGTGAGAAACAGGTAAACAAACAGCGACATAAACTAGTTGATGAGGTTCAGGAGGACCTGGAGCAGCGCATCCTAGCCTCAAGGGAACTAGAAATGCAAGATGGGTTAACACCTGCATCATCTGGTGACAAAGTCAAAGGGATTGAGCCTTGGGAAGCACCAAACCCTAAGGCCCTTCTTTCATCAAGAGCTTCCACAACATCAAGCTCCAAAGCTTCTTCCAAGTTAACCAGTAGTTCTGGGAAGTCAGCCATAATAGCCCTAACCCTTGCTGCAGCTGAGGCAGATGCTGAAGCTGCAGCAGCAAAAGAGCGCATAGAATTTGCCAGGAAAGAGGCTATTCTATGTGTAGCAGCCGCTCAGGGGAAGGCAAAGATGGAAGGGGAATTGGCTCTGCTTGAAGAAGAAAAGGTAGCTGCCCAGGCCACTGCATGGGCCAAGGCCCTGAAAACAGCACTGAAAAGGGAAGAGACAGATTTCCATCCTGAGAAGCTGGAAGAGGTGGACTATGCTCAGTGCATATCAGAATACATATCAGACCAGACAACTTCGCTGTTTGAGTCCATAAGGTGTGAGCCCAGCCACAGCCCAGAGTATGCCTGTCAGCCCGACTCCCGTAGGCCTCGATACACTGAAGCTTCCTATTGGGCCCGTACAGCAATGTTTGCACTGGGAGCAATCCATTGGACAAGATAGAGTTGGAGTTCAGGGGCCAATCACAGCCATGCCTTCCCAAGATGGATGACATCCCACCTCTCCTTGATGAGGATCCCCTGCTGAGGTTCCACCAAATGGGCCCATCTCCCATGCACCCTGGGAGACTTCACAGGTAACCCCTCCAGAAACTTACACTGCCCCCCGCGAAGGCCGTCAGAGGCTATGGGATACTCCAGGTCATGCTGTCAACTATTCCAGCTTGGCTGCCCAGTTATCTAGACGGGACCTGTTATCTGGAGGGCTTACAAAATTTAGTGATAGACCAGAAGACTTCAGACCCTGGAAAGATGCGTTCCTAACCACCACCCAAGGTCTGGAGCTGCCAGCTGCTGAAGAACTTAACCTCATGACAGCCTGGCTGGGGCCTGATTCTGCAGCCCAAGTGCGGTGTATCCGTGCAGCATGCATAGGCAAACCCAAGGAAGCACTGTGTCGAATTTGGAATAGGTTAGAGACACGCTATGTTGCACCTGCAGAGATTGAAAGTGCCCTTATGGCAAAACTGGAAAGCTTCCCCAAGGTAACCAGTAATAATAATAATAATAATAATAATAATAATAATAATAATAATTTAATTTATGTGTCGCCTGTCTGGCCAATGGCCACTCTAGGCGACGTACAAATCAGTTGCAGTAAATGCAGCACAATAAAATACACATAAAATACAATATAACAAGGAAACTATAAATAGGAATGATAACAGTTCAGAGTAATAGGCAATTAGTCCAGTAAAGACTACCACAGGCTGTGGGACCTGACAGATCTCCTGGAGGAGCTTGCAGCTGCGAAGGCAGACCCACATCTTCCAGGACTCTCATGCCTAGACCACTACCTGTCTCAAAAGCCTATTGTAATGAAGCTGCCATACTCAATACAAGAGAAATGGAACTCTGCACTCACAAACTACAGGGAAAGGTACCAAGGCATCTATCCTCCCTTTTCTTTCCTTGTCAGCTTCATCCACAGAGTTGCTAAACAGATGAATGACCCCTACTGTGTCCGCTCTGCATCGAGTACCATTGACCCTACTCATAGGAAGACATCTACACGTGACACCAAACCTAGAGCAGTTGCAACTGTCCGTAAAACAGAGATTGCAGATCTCATGTCTACACCTAAGAAAACAGAAGGCCCAGACCATATCTGCCCACTACACAAAAGGCCCCATCCTCTAAAGAGGTGCAGAGCCTTCAGAGAGAAGCCACTTGAAGAACGCAAGGCTCTGTTGAAGGACCACAAGATTTGTTTCAGGTGCTGTGCCTCCACTGAGCACTCTGCTAAGGACTGTAAGGTCAGCATTAAGTGCACCGATTGCAGCAGTGACAGACATGTTACCGCACTGCATCTTGACTCAAGCAAAGCAATTCAGTCCTCATCTGTTCCCTCTGCCATCAACCACGGCGGGGAGGGAAGTAACAAGAAGACAGAGCTTGATGTCTCCACAGTCAGGTGCACCAAGGTGTGCGGTCCAGGGCCTAAAGGAAGGTCCTGTCACAAAATATGCCTAGCCAAAGTGTTTCCTGAAGGGCATCCAGAAAGAGCTATAAAAATGTACATCATGCTAGATGATCAGAGTAATCAGTCATTGGCAAGACCTGAATTCTTTGAACTGTTCAATCTCCATGGGAAGGAGATCCCATACATTCTTGAGATGTGTACGGGTGTCACGCAGACAGCGGGGAGAAGGGCCACCGGCTTCCTGATTGAACCCATCCAGGGTGAGGTGCAGCACCCCTTACCTCCACTGCTAGAATGCGATGCCCTACCGAATAGGAGTGACCAAATCCCCACCCCAGATGTTGCCTTCAGCCAACCACATCTCAAGCTGATCGCCAACCACATTCCGCCTCTAGATCCAGATGCCCAGATTCTGCTCCTGCTGGTGACAGACATCTCAGAAGTCCATGTGACCCGTGAACAACTTACTGAAGCTTATGGTGCTCCCTATGCCCAAAGGCTGGACCTCGGGTGGGTTATTGTGAGCAACGTCTGTATGGATCGTATTCGCAGGCAAGGCCACACGAGTGTCTTCGCTACAAGTATTCTGGAGAATGGACGTCCTTCATTCTCTGAGCCATGCCCAGAACACTTTACTGTGAAGGAAGACCTCTCCCTTAGAGGGCCTCTCCAGCCTCCTAGAAAGGGAGATATAGCTTTAGGAGCCACAGTGTTCCAGACAACCAAGGATGACAACAAGCTTGCTCTGTCTATAGAAGACAAGCAGCTCCTAAAAATAATGAACAAAGAATTCTTTCAGAATGAGTTCAATAGCTGGGTGGCACCACTTCCATTCCTCACACCTAGACATAGCCTGCCCAACAATCGTGAGCAGGCCCTGTCATGGCTCATCACCTTGCGCCGTACTCTGGAGAGAAAATCTGAAATGAAAGCCCACTTTGTGGATTTCATGGACAACATGTTTAAGAACAAGCATGCAGAACTCGCACCACCGCTGAGAGAAGGTGAAGAGTGCTGGTATCTTCCGTTCTTTGGCGTGTACCACCCACAGAAGCCAGGGCAGATCTGAGTGGTGTTTGACTCCAGCGCACAGTTCCAAGGATTCTCCCTGAACAAGTCCCTCCTCACCGGACCAGACCTGACCAACAGCTTGCTCGGCGTTATTATCCGCTTCAGAAAAGCAGCCATTGCAATAACTGTAGATATTCAACAGATGTTCTACTCATTTATTGTCAGAGAAGATCACCGCAACTACTTGCGGTTCCTGTGGTACAGTGATGAACATCACAATAAAGAAGTGACTGAATACCGCATGAGAGTCCACGTCTTCGGAAATGGACCATCTCCTGCAATAGCCAACTATGGACTGCACCGTACTGCGCAACTAGATGAAGAAAAGTATGGCCGTGACACCAGGCAGTTCATAGAGAAAGACTTTTATGTGGATGATGGCCTGAAATCCTTACCTACCCCAGAAGAGGCTATTGACCTGCTGAAGAGAACGCAGCAGATGCTAGATGCCACCAACTTAAAGCTGCACAAAATAGTCTCTAACAGCCCTCAGGTGATGGAAGCATTTGTTCCTGAAGATCATGCTAAAGGCCTAAGAGATTTGGATTTGAGTTCTGACACTCCACCAATACAACGCAGCCTTGGGCTGAGTTGGGACCTCAAAGGTGACACCTTTACATTTCAGGTGTCATCTCAAGAAAGGCAGTTTACTAGGCCTGGTGTCCTATCAACGCTGAACAGCCTGTTTGGCCCCCTGGGGTTTGCAGCTCCTGTGACTATCCAGGGAAAATATCTTTTGAGAACTCTGACCATAGAAACCAAAGACTGGGACGAGCCACTTCCTCCTAGCCAAAGGCATGAGTGGGAGTCATGGAGTAACTCCCTCAGTACTCTGCAAACTGTTAAGATACCACACACCTATGTTCCAATCTCACCCTCCACTGCCATGCGAAGAGAGATCCATGTCTTCTCCGATGCATCCACAAAAGCGATAGCAGCTGTGGCATACTTGAAAGTCACTGATGGGGAGAAGCGCCCCCACGTAGGGTTCATACTTGGCAAGGCCAAACTAGCGCCACGGCCAGAACTCACCATTCCAAGACTTGAGCTGTGCGGAGCAGTGTTGGCTGTGGAGATTGCAGAATTAGCAGGAAAAGAGTTGGACTTTGAACTTGATGCTGTACGTTTCTACACAGACAGTAAGGTAGTTCTGGGCTACATATACAACGAGAGCAGAAGGTTCTATGTGTACGTAAGCAACAGGGTAACGTACATAAGAAAATCCACGAAACCTGAACAGTGGCACTATGTTCCCACCGACCAGAATCCAGCAGATCACTCCACACGCTCAATCCCAGCAGCGCAGCTCCCTGTGTCAACATGGCTAAAAGGCCCAGAGTTCCTCTTAAATTCGGAAGCTACATTTCCAGTGGAAGGGGACTGCTATAATATCTTCGCTTCAGACCAGGATGTAGAAATATGTCCAGAAGTTACCAGCTTGAAGACAGAAGTTATACCAGAGAATCATCTGGGAACACAGCGCTTTGAACGTTATTCCAAATGGACAGTGCTTTCCCGAGGAGTCATCGAACAAGCCATCCCTTGCACAGACGGAAAGGTCCGCAAGGTACAGACCAGAATCGTCAAGCAAGGTACCCAAAAAGCCTTCACCCAACCAATCACTGAAGTAGTACTCCTTGTATCCAAGCAGGAAGCTCAGACCTAGTATATATGTCCTTTAGTCAGTATTGAAGCTGTATGTTTGTTAGTAATGTTGATTCCCATGATCACGGTATATAAGTGATGGAATCCATAGAATTCCAGACGGGGAGTGTGCTGCCTCCGCAGGGTTAGAATTGTATATAGAGATACTCCTGTTCTGTTAAATAAGGCATTTATTTGGTTAAGAGTTATGGAACTCTAGAGGGCTGTCTCTATGCTCCCTTAGCCTCATAGTAACTTCCTGTCAGGTGACATCACCCCTCTCTTTAATTGGTTAGTTATTTTTTCCCTCCAAAAACCTGCCTCAGTTTGTTTCAGTCATCAGTGAAGCTAGCAGCAGGCCTAGTAGCACCAGTGGACATCACTCCTTTTTTACCTATCTCTCTCTCAGAAGCTCTCTCTCTCTCAGAAGATACTTCTCTACCAGAATTGCCTCTTGCAGAAGCTTCTTCCTCAGAAGGTAACTCTACTCCATTTAATCTACCTCATCCACAATCCTGCACTATAATTACCTGCTATCAACCTTCTTCATCATCATCACCCTCCTCAGTTCATCATCCCCAGAGACTGTATGCTTTCCTTTAAGTTTCTGTATACCTTTGTGTTTTCTGGTTTAATAAAATAGTTCTGATTAAAAGAGAGAGATTGAGTTGACTGTCTGGCAAAGTGGGTTTCAGAACCACGGGCTCAGAACAGTATTGCTGATCACCCCAGAGGTTCCTGGGTCATCCTGTGCTATCTCCCATTTCCCAACAAAAGGAGAGGCAGCAACATGTGTGGTTGGTGAATTTTGGTAGGTCTGGCTGATTTGGAAGTTTCTGTTCTGGGCTGGTTTACGTAAAAATGTATTATAGCCCGGAATGGGTATCAGAACGTAGTTTGCATGGACGTTTTGTGTTTTATTGCATGCATCCCACGTAGTCTTGTGGGACTGGTGAATTTGGTGGGTCTGGCTCGCTGGGAAGTCGCCGTTCGGGGCAGTTCATTCCATTCCGGAGGGCATTTTGGTTGTTAAAGGGTTGATAAAAATGCTATCGGAATGGTTTTTGTTCCTAAATGTTGTTCTCATGTGTCTCTAACACATCCTAGTGTTTTTGGCATCAATTTCTTTTCTAAAGAGCCCATTCCGGCGTGTTCCGTTCCAGCTTTTACACCGTCCCTCCTGAACACTTTTCTTTTTACACACAAATGTGTATATTGTATATATCACTCAGCACACACGCACACGCCTATCTTGCCGCTGCTTCTGGGGGAGGCAAGAGAGGAAGATGAGGTGCAATATTGGGACCAAAGGGAGGGAGGAAACTGTTGGCAGTGGGGGAGCAGAAGCAGCTTTTGCCACTTAGTCCTCCGATGGGTTAAGGAAAGGAGTTCTGGTTCCTAGAGAGGCAGGAAGTCTTAGTCACATGGAGGGGGGAGAGCATATTGAAGGGGAAGTAGGAGGGCTGTCTTCATTGGTATTCCGGGTGAAGAAAGTATTAGGCCCAGAGAGGAGGAAGCCGGAGCGTGCAGAGGGCAAAGAGGTGCAAGGGGGGGGATTTGGTATTTTTGTTGGGGGGTGAGGGAAAAGGAGGGAAGAGCCCCACTCCCCCCCTCTTCCTCAGGGGGACCCCTGCTGCATGCAGTCCATTTGCAGAGGGGGGTCCGAAGTGCCGCGGGGTTGGCCTTTCGAGGCCCTCTTGGAAGCCATCGCCCAGGCAAAGGGATGCAGCTGTTGGGGGTTGATGTCCTGTGTTGGTTTTGAGGGCCACCGCTGGGGGAGGGGAGCTGCCTTTGCAATTCCTGGGCCTGACAGGGGACTGGTGGGGGGAGGGGAGAGAGAAGGAAGGTTTGCTTTTTGGGAGGGGGAGGGGGTTGATAGAAGTGGCCCCTCTTCCCTCTGGGCATCCCTAGAAAGTGCCCCAGAGCTGGAGGAAGAGCCCCTTTTGGATTTCCTAAACTGGAAGAGAGGCTGGTCAGTTTCCTTCCTGCCAGGCAAGAAAAATGGAGGGATGGAGAGAGGAATCTGAAACTGATCAGGCTATGACTGGGTTTCTCGAAGCTTTCAAGGCAGAGGATGGAGGAAATGGGTGAATAAATGCCCCCTCCTCAGCTGGGCTCCAGGGGAAGAGCTTCTCCAGACATCCCCTTGGGAGTGTATTGGAGGGGTAGATCCTAGAGGAGTGGACCTCAGCTTCTCTTGCAGGATTGGTCCATCTGTGGCGGTGCTGGGGGCAGAGTTTGGAAAAGTTACTGTTTTAAACTACAACTCCCATCAGCCCCAGCCAGCATGGCCACTGGATTGGGCTGATGGGAGTTGTAGTTTAAAAAAGTAACTTTTCCAAGCTCTGACTGGGGGTCTGTATCTCCTGGCGTGGCCAGCCTCCCCCCTGTCCAAAGCACAATATCTTGGCAGTGGTCGCAACAGCCCTGTAATGTGGTCCAGGATGAGAGCCTGCGGCTAATGTAGTGGTTAGGGAATATTCTTCAACCCAATGGCCAGATTTACACACAAGCAGCCTTCCAAGGGCCAATTTCCAGTCAAGGGCCAGAGAGGGTGGAGGTATGGATGTGTCACTGACATGTGTATAGTAGAGTCTCTTGTAGCCAGGAACAAGTCAGACATTTCTTCAGTGCAATTAATTAATTATTAGATTTATATCCTGCCCTTCCTCCCAGTAGGAGGCCAGGGCAGCAACGAAGAGCACTCTAAGGAGCGGGGTCAGTGCACGGGGGGGGGGGAGAAAAAAAAACTGCTTTCCTCGGAGTCTGGCAACAAGGGAGAGGGCCTTCTCAGTGGTGGCCCCCGAATTATGGAATGATTTCTGTGGTGAGGTGAGCCTGGCGCCAACACTGTTCTCTTTTCGGCGCCAGGTCAAGCCTTTCCTCTTCTCCCAGGCATTTTAGCATGTGCTTTTAAATTGCTTTTTAAAATGTATTTTTAGATTTCTATATTGCTTTTGTGGTAAACCACCCAGAGAGCTTCGGCTATGGGGTTGTATATAAATGCAATAAGATTAATTAATTAATTAATTAATCCCAGCGTGCCCCACTGGTCAGGCTATTAGTGCGATATGAACCAAAGTATAGCTGCCAAGTGTCCTGCTCTGTTGCAATTCCCAGCATACTGCCTCTGGCAGCGGAGGGAATGCATTGCCATTGTGGCTCGTAGCCACTGATGTCCTGATCCTCCATGGATTTGTCCAATCTTCTTTGAAAGCTATTCAAGTTTTTGGCTGAGCAAATGGTACATGTTGGAGAAACTGCCTCTTCTTTTTCCAGGATCTGTTGCCCTTCCAGGGTCTGGTGACCTTTGAGGAGGTGGCCGTGTATTTCACGGAGGAGGAATGGGCCCTGCTGGATCCCGGCCAAAGAGCTTTGCACAGGGAAGTCATGGAGGAGAATTATGAGACGGTGGCCTCTCTCGGTAAGGGCACTTTTCCCCCTTGACTGATGAATGTTGAAGGTATGGATTTAGTACCTGTGCTATTTAACCTTCCACTGCAGGGATGCTGTCGTGGAAATGGGTGCCTGGGCCCTGGATATTTGGGGAGGGACTGCAGCTCAGAAGGGGAACACCTGCTTTGCATGTACAAGGTCAGAGGTTTAGTCCCTGGCAGCTGCAAGAAGGGTGAAAGGATCCGGTAGGAGGTGCTGGGAAAGGTCTTTCTCTGCCTGACATCCACAGCTAGTTGCTGTAAGCAGGCGGGACTAGATGGATCAATTCTCTGATCTGGTAGAATGCAGCTTCCTCTGTTCTTGGGGCTTTTTGATCATTCAGTGCGAAAAGTGCCCCTCCCTGCCACCTTCTGCTGCCCCATGATGAAAAATCTTACCTTGCAGCAGGAGGAGGAGAGGGCAGGAGCTCCCAAACTCCAGCAGAGCATCTTCTCCTGCATCCTCAACAGATGATTGACACTGTGCCTTGTACTCTAAACTCCCAGTGGGAAGAGATGCTCCCGGGAGCACCTCCTGCCTCCTCCCTCTTTCTTCCTCTGCCCAAAGGTCAGCTTTTTTCTTTGAAGCAGGAAGAAGCGGCAGTTTGGAGAAGAGGAAGCGGAGGTGGAGGCTACAGTTTGTAGGGAATGACCTCCAGAAGACAGGACAGAGAGCAAGATTTAGCTTTGCCAGCCCTGGTGGGAACTCTGGAAGCAGAACTGGAGCACAGAGACTCTTTGACTCAGGCAGGGACACAGCGAAGACAGGAGGCAAGAGGGACCCCGAGAAAGGCTCCTTGGCAGCTGGAACAAGGGCCGTTCCCTCAGCTAGCAGAGATCCCGGGAAAGCAGGAATTGCAGCAGCGCCCTTGAAAGGGGACGTTTGCTCCGGCAAGAAAGGGTCCAGAGAAGGCAGGAAGCTGCGGTGGTGAATGAAAAGCAGGGGAGGGTGATGGAGTCAGACGCCAGTTGACATCTGGGGCTAAGAGAGATTTCAAGCAGCAAAAGGAACCGCACAAACTGGAACCCAGAGTGGGACCAGGAGTTCAGTTTTATCCACTTTTGGGAAAGGTTTCAAAGCAGATTCCCACATTGGTTAGCTGAGGGAGTTCTCTCTCCTGACCAGGTCATGTCCTGTGCATACGACTTGCCATGTCATCTCAGCTGAGAAGACCAATTTTAATCCTTAGGCTACTTTTTCCAATCAGGCCTCTTTGTTTCTGTTGCAAAGTGACCCATATAGAAGCCATTTTTAAAGCTCATATTATCAATATTGAGCTGGAGGGTCTCCCAGGCTCATAAAGTAGTAGCCAGCCAACATCACCTTCACCTGTATGAATCTCCCGTGCTTTAAGATCAGCAGATGAGGCCTTCCTGGTGGTCCCTACACGGGATGAGGTACATGGTGATTTTCCAGTAAAGGCTCCTTGACATGGAACATTCTCCCTACGTTGGGCCTCGTCTCTTTATACTTCCATGCTGTCGGTCAAGACACATCTTTTGGGGAAGGTGTTCGGAGGAAGACAGACCCGAAATTGCTGCTGCTTCTAATAGTTGTCATTCAGTGTTTTATTGTGTGTTTGGATAGACTGTGGGAGTTTTTTGGGATGTTTATATATTCTTATCTACTTCTTCTTTATTATAAACTGTCCTGTCCAAAAAGGTGACGTATAATTCACCTACATGACAATGAATAAGTAAATATCCACTAATAGCAGAGCTGTAAAAAAATGGAAGAAAATAACGAACTGATAACAGAAACCAGCAATGCCCAATATTGCACCTCATCTTCCTCTCTTCCCTCCTGCAGTAGCAGAAGCAAGACAGGCGTGTGCGTGTGTGATATACATAATAGTTTTTGCCGGCAGTTAGGTCTGACCAGGTGAACCAAGTGGCCAGAGATCCCAGCCAAGAATCTTTTTAGGTCTAGGAATATCTAATGGCCGATCAAGAAAGGAAATCTTTATCAGTGTCTATGTATAATTAACACGTCTAATTTACTGTACTTTGTGGACATAGCCACATATCAGAACATAGGTCTTGCACAGCACATACAAAGGGGATGTACGCTAACGTGTTGCATTTCAAAGGACAGCATAGGTCACATTGATTTCCATCTGAAAAGGAGTGATCTCACCTTTGCTGCGTGTGGACCTTAACACTCAGAGCAGGTGGTTCTTTCTTCGACCAGTGTCACGGACAACTGGTAAAAATCCCCAAGGCTGTCTGTCTTTTATAGCTCTAGTTTGTATCTATCTAGACCAGGGTTTCCCGACCTTTGAGCCACAGATGTTGTGGGACTACAACTCCCATCAGCCCCATCCAGCATGGCCAATGGTCAGGAATTATGGGAACTGTAGTCCAGCAACATCTGTGGACCAAAGGTTGGGAAACCCTGATCTAGACTCTGTCAGTTCATGCTCATATTACAACGATACTCTTGTTTCCATCATTTGAACTCTCATCCTAACCTGCATCTTGATGCTGATGTTGTATTCTGATAAGTTCTCCTGACTCACCCCTGTACAGCTTCAGCCATATATAGACATGATCATTGGCTGAATGCCCGGACTCCTTATAAAATGTTGATACTTTACGGGAAAGAATTTATTTTGGAACTACTGTAAACAAAACTCAAAGGAAAAAAGACACTTTAACTGGCAGCTTGTCTTTTTACTCATGTTTTGGCTTGTATTGTTTGCGCTACTTTTCCACACATAATTTTATGTAAATCAATTATAAAGAATTGGAGATGGCCAATTTCTATAAATACAGGTGGCCTGTGACACAGTGAATTGCATCCACTGTTGCTGACTTTACTAGGTTCTGCCCTAGTAGTTTGCGGCCTACTAAGAAGCTGGCTTTACTAGGTTCACCCCCAACAAGCATTTCAAGATGAGCTTCATGCCCAGTGGACGCATGTTCACAAGTGCCAGACTGACCCTACTTGGTCCACACAACTCTGTTGTATTCACCGAGAGCAGGACTTACCAGATCAAAATTATACCTTTTCTTATCTATAAAAATCTCTGTTTGTAAGGGCTGAATATTTTCTGGTCAAAAGTAACTAGTCTTGTCTATTTCCTTCAAAGAGTCGGACCTCCGTTCGTGTTGGGAAGAAAGAAAAGATCCCTTTATCCAGTATCCCAAAGATGCGACATCAACAGGTAGATGTTCAGCTGCGTTGAGGCCCCATTTTGGTTTGGAAATTGTAGGATTTTTCAGTTCCTGTGTAATATGATTCGTTGCAGATTAATTGACCCATCAGGGTGTGAGTTCTCCTGGAGAACATCTTAGATGTCTTTAAGAAGAGCCTGCTGGATCAGGCCAATGGCAGCATGCCTATAGGAAGCAAGCAAGCAGGACCTGAGTGCAACCTTTGCCCCGTTGGGAGCACAGTGACTGTCTTAAAGCTGCAAAGTGCTCTCTGAAGCACCCTTCCCCCTCCTTTCATTGAGCAGGGGGGGAGGGAAAAAAGGTGCCTTTCGGATGTGCTGCCTGCCAGAGAAGTCCCATGCACAGCCGATCTTTCTAAAAAGCAGTGGCTTCCAAAAGGGAACAGGAACCCACAGCCAAGCTGAGCCCTTGGTTCGCCACCCCACGCTGCTTCTTTCAACTTCAGGAGCTGAATTGGGCTGCTTCACAGAGCAGCGCTGGGAGGGAGAAGTGATTTCCATTCAATGGAAACAGCTTCCCCTTCCTTGAGCAAAGACTCATTCAACCACTGATCAGCTGACTGGCAGGTGCAAGTGTGCCCCAGTCCAGCAAAGGAGGAATTGGCAGCCCATTTCAAGGTCCTGGTGGTTCTTTTGAAGCCTCACCTTTATCTGCCACACATCTTATGTCAGATCGGAGGGTGGTGCCTTTGTCCTCACTGTAGACTTCCCATTCGCATCTGATCAGGCACTGTGAGGATGCTGGACTAGATAGGCCTGTGGTCTGATTCCACAGGGCTGTTCTGAGGAAGAGCCGCTAGGTTGAAGTTTCTTTTCTACCTGCTGAGGAATCCCCCAAATTAAGATGGCTGGATTGGTTTCCACAGAGCCCCTGAGTTGAGATTTATGTATACTTCCAGGCAACTGGTCAGAAGGATAATTTGGGTCCCTGTACTAATCAGTTCCAGATCTAAAATCTTTGTTTGCTTTGGGGAGGAGAGGATAATTTGGGAATGTCAAAACTAGGCTTCACCTCTTGGCTGGAAGAGCATGATCCAGTTGTATGTGGCTCTGATGAAAGGGAGAGATCAGTAGGTATGGACTTGAAAGATTACTCAGGGAAGCCATAGAAGGATTTCACAACACTGAATCTTTATATACCCTCATGGATGTTCCCCCCTCTTACTTAAAGATGTTTTAATGTCAAATCTCTGAAATTAGTTGGTCACTAGCCTTCCACATCTTCTTTCCTGGAAAGTGTCTGCCCTGACTACATAAGTTGTTTTCAAAGTGCACACTTGTTCGACTTTTTGAGATTAAACTTTGTGGTTTCTGTCTCCTTTTGGTTTTGCTTTTTGTGACCTTCGAGACTTTCTAAACCTCAAATATCAATCATTGGTGACCCAAAGTGACCTGCTCTTTTAAAGCTTTTCCCTAACAAATACTGATGCCATTTTATGATTAATTGAAACCTATAGAAACCCTAAAGTTATAATTTCTGTTTAATCAGTACCTCTATATTGGCATTATATTAGCATTTAAAGCATCTTCCTTTCTTGCACGTGCGTCCCAGGTTACCTTCCCCAGTTTATCCAGGATGTCTCCCTTTCGTCTCTGAAATTAGTTGGTCACTAGCCTTCCACATCACCTTCTTTCCAGGTTACCTTCCTCAATTTAGCTTTCTTGGAGCAAACCAGGATGTCTCCCTTTGCATCCTCCAGCTTGCTACTGTGCTTTGCATAGAGACATTTAAAATTTTTTGTAACGAATTCACTCTTGCTTGCATTCATTTGTAAATTTGTAAATTATTCCCTATATATGATTGACATGAAATCGAGCCTTCAGTGTCATCGGCCCAGTTCTCTGCAAAGCTCTGCCAACAGAGGTTCAGCAGGCGTCTTCTGTTTTAACTTCGAAGCGCCTGCTGAAAACCGTTCTGTTGCACCAGGCAGGCAATTAAGAGCATGCTCTTTTCACAACACTTGACCTTTGTTTTTATTGTATATTTGATGTTTTTAATTTATGGTGGTTGCCTTTTCTTAACGTGTTGTAAACTGCTTTGACGTTTCTAATGAAATAGCGGTATACAAAGAGCCTATAAATGAATAAATAGATGTGATATCTCTGGAATCAGAAAAACAGCTGGAGCTAAGTGATGCCTTCATGTGCTCCCTGTAGACTTCCCATCTGCATCCACTTTGGCACTGTGAGGATGCTGGAATAGATAGGCCTGTGGTCTGATCCAGCCAGGCTGTTCATATAAGCAGGGGGAATGGCATCCAGGTTAAAGTTTTCTTCCCATCTGCTGAGAAATCCCCCAAATTAAGATAGCTGGATTGGTTTCCACAGTGTCACTGAATTGAGGTTTTTGAACAGTTTCTTGTCCACAAGAGACATTTGGATCTACATGTCCCTGTGCTATTCATCTCCAGGAGATCTACGATCGTTCTTTGTTTTGGAGAGAGGAGAATAATTTCAGTTCAGAACTAACTAGCTTATCTGTATCTTTGAAAGAAATGTCAAACCTGGGCTTAGTCTCTTGGCTGGAAGAACAAGATCTAATTGTACAGGGCTTTGATGAAGGGGAGAGATCAGTCGGGCATTCCCCTTACGGTTCAGAGCATCATTGCAAACTCGTGTAGTGTTGGTCTTTGGCCATCCCTGTCTTAGCTCAGCTAAGTTTAATCCCTTGAATCTTCAGGTGGAATTTGGAAGTGTCTTTATCTGAAAACCTGCAGTGCAGCTGCCAGCCAGTATTGACAGTACTGAGCTCGAGGGACCAGGGTCTGATTCAGTATATCACAACTTCATTTGTTCCTATATTCCTGTCTGACCGGCTCTTTTGACTGCAGTCAAATTATTAAGAATCAAGGAGAAGTGAGCTGTGCCCAGTTTGTCCTGTTCTGCAGTCTTGCTGCCCTTCTCTTCCCCCACACCCCACTTTTCATTGCATACTATTTTAGAAATATATATCACAGTTGTATGGCAGTAGGAGGAAATCCAGACAAATCTGGGCTTAGTGACATCAAGTGTTATATGGACTTGAAAGGAATTTATGTTGCTGTGTGAGACTGTAAGATATTCAGGTAACCTTGCTTTCATCTGGCCACGCAAAGATAACGTAAAATCTTTATTATGGTCCAAGACCACCGGTATAATTACGGATCCTCTGAATATCAGAGTGGAGATAGAATACAATACAGTATCATTGCAGTGAGAAAGCTAAAACCGGGTCCACATAGTAATCTAGCTAAAACCTTGATCTAATAGACATCGCATTAGGTCCCTCCTGTGAGCCATAGCAGCTGTGAAGAATGAGGCGACCTCAGAGAGATCTGTGATTCTGAATCTGCCATTAAATATTGTAAAATCATAGCTTCTGGGCTCAGAGGAAGATTAGATAAAAGTGGGGAGATGAACTTAAGGTGGAGATCTGAATAAAAAGGGCAGCAAAGTAGTACAAGGTTCACTGTCTCCACCGCATCTGCTCCACAGGGGCAAGTTTGATCATAACAATCGACTCCCCTGTATCTACCCTCCATTAGTGCCGAGGGAAGAACATTGTATCCTGCCAGGGTAAAAGCTCTCCTGAGTTTTGGGGTAGATAAACTTGAAATGTAAGTGGCCAAGTTACAGGGATTTACATTAATACTGAATTGTGAATAAGCGGCAACTAGGCTCATGTTGTTCTGATACTCAACATCTTTGAGGCGTTGGATGATTGTTGTTTTAGCGGTCGTATGGCCTACGGCACCAATCGCTGGGAGCGAAAAACCGAGAGTTCCGAGTTTGTGAATCATTACCCGTTGCCATTGAGATTGGAAGGAACCTTCCAAAGTTAAGGGGGGCAATCCCATGGGTAAAAATAGCAGCTTCATCCAGTAGTTAAATTTTAATATCCAAGCGTGGGTCTCAATCAGAAGGGCACCTAATTCCAAGAGTAAGGTCACATTGGGGACACATCTCGGAGCGCCCAAAACGGACCTCATGAATTTAGATTGTACCCTCTCCAACAATGCGTAATTGCCTCCACTACAAATTTGGGTCCCGTAAAGAAGTTGAGGAAGCACCTTGGCGTTGAATACCTGGACTGCTGCCGGAATGTACTGACCGCCCTTTCTATAAAAGAAGGTCAGTAAAGCTCTGGCTGATTTCTGTGCGGTCGTAGCAGACTGGACAAAATGCGCATTCCAAGAACCTAAGGGATGGAATGCAATGCCAAGGTAACTGAAGGCGTTGACTTGGTCAATAATATGGTTGTCAATTTGCCAGCGGTGTTTATGTCTACTTTGGCAAAAACTAAAACCTTGCATTTCGCATAGTTAATTCTCAAAAGTTCATCCACACAAAAGGAGGCAAGTTCTCTTAAGAGATGCCGTAAGCCCACCTGCGTTTGGGATAACAGGGCAATGTCGTCGGCATATAGAAGACAGGTTAAGTGTCTCCTTGCCAAGACAGGAGGGTGAGAGTTTACTGCCGACAGGTGTTTTGTCAGCGAGTTTATATAGATATTGAATAGGGAGGGAGGGCCATGCAAAGATAAAAGGGGGAGAATAATGGAGATGTAAAAATAGAGAAGCAGATAATTGGGCTTCATCTGTGATGAAATGCTTTGTTTCTGCCTTGAAATTCCAATGTGTTTTTTTCAACCCTCTTTCCCCAGCAGGTGACCAGCAGAATGAGAATAATAGAAATCCACAGATGGTGCCACTGGTAATAGCCAAGACTGAGAGTCACACAGGGGAGAAACCATTTAAATGCATGGAGTGTGGAAAGAGCTTCAGTCAGAGCGGTCACCTTACTTTGCATCAAGGAACCCATACAGGGGAGAAGCCATTTAAATGCAGGGAGTGTGGAAAGAGCTTCAGTCAGAGCAATGAGCTTACTTTGCATCAAAGAACCCACACAGGGGAGAAGCCATTTACATGCAAAGAGTGTGGAAAGAGCTTCAGTCAGAGCAGTCACCTTACTTCGCATCAAAGAACCCATAAAGGGGAGAAACTATTTAAATGCAGTGAGTGCGGAAAGAGCTTCAGTGTAAGCAGTAGCCTGAAATTACATCACCGAACACACACAGGGGAGAAACCATTTAAATGCAGAGAGTGTGGAAAGTGCTTCAGTCAGAACGGTAGCCTTACTTCGCATCAAAGAACCCACACAGGCGAGAAACCATTTAAATGCAGGGAATGTGGAAAGAGCTTCAGTCAGAGCAATAACCTTACTTTGCATCACAGAACACACACAGGGGAGAAACCATTTAAATGCAGAGAGTGTGGAATGAGCTTCAGTCAGAGCAGTGGCCTTACTTCGCATCAAAGAACTCACACAGGGGAGAAGCCATTTAAATGCAAGCAGTGTGGAAAGTGCTTCAGTCAGAAGAGTAGCCTTACTTTACATGAAAGAACCCACACAGGCGAGAAACCATTTAAATGCAGGGAATGTGGAAAGAGCTTCAGTCAGAGCAGTAAACTTACTTTACATCAAAGAACCCACACAGGGAAGAAGCCATTTAAATGCATGGAGTGTGGAAAGAGCTTCAGTCGAAGCAGTGACCTTACTTCGCATCAAAGAATCCACACAGGGGAAAAGCCATTTAAATGCATGGAGTGTGGACAGGGCTTTAGTCAGAGAAGTAAGCTTACTTCACATCAAAGAACCCACACAGGGGAGAAGCCATTTAAATGCAGTGAGTGCGGAAAGAGCTTCAGTGTAAGCAGTAGCCTGAAATTACATCACCAAACACACACAGGGGAGAAACCATTTAAATGCATGGAGTGTGGACAGGGCTTTAGTCAGAGAAGTAAGCTTACTTCACATCAAAGAACCCACACAGGGGAGAAGCCATTTAAATGCAGTGAGTGCGGAAAGAGCTTCAGTGTAAGCAGTAGCCTGAAATTACATCACCAAACACACACAGGGGAGAAACCATTTAAATGCATGGAGTGTGGACAGGGCTTTAGTCAGAGAAGTAAGCTTACTTCACATCAAAGAACACACACAGGGGAGAAACCATTTAAATGCATGGAGTGTGGACAGGGGTTTAGTGAGAGAAGTCAGCTTACTTCACATCAAAGAACCCACACGGGGGAGAAGCCATTTAAATGTAAGGAGTGTGGAAAGAGCTTCAGTCAGAGTGGTAACCTCAGATTACATGAAAGAACACACACAGGGGAGAAACCATTTAAATGCAGTGAGTGCGGAAAGAGCTTCAGTCAGAGAAGTAAGCTTACTTTGCATCAAAGAAACCATACAGGGGAGAAACAATTTAAATGCAGTGAGTGTGGAAAGAGCTTCAGTCGGAGCAGTGACCTTATTTTGCATCAAAGAACCCACACAGGGGAGAAGCCATTTAAATGCAAAGAGTGTGGAAAGAGCTTCAGTCGGAGTGGTAACCTCAGATTACATGAAAGAACACACACAGGGGAGAAACCATTTAAATGCAGTGAGTGCGGAAAGAGCTTCAGTGTAAGCAGTAGCCTGAAATTACATCACCAAACACACACAGGGGAGAAACCATTTAAATGCAAGGAGTGTGGACAGGGCTTTAATAAGAGCAGTCACCTTACTTCACATCAAAGAACCCACACAGGGGAGAAGCCATTTAAATGTAACGAGTGTGGAAAGAGCTTCAGTCAGAGCGGTCCCCTTACTTCACATCAAAGAACCCACACAGGGGAGAAACCATTTAAATGCAGGGAGTGTGGAAAGAGCTTCCGTCGGAATGATCACCTTACATTACATGAAAGAACCCACACAGGGGAGAAACCGTTTAAATGCAGGGAGTGTGGAAAAAGCTTCAGTGTAAGCAGTAACCTTGTTTTACATCACAGAACCCACACGGGAGAAACCATTTAAATGTAGTGAGTGGAAAGAGGTTCAGTCAGAGCACACTTACTTCACATGAAAAAACACTGTGGAGTAACTTTTTTAATGCACGGAGTATGGAAAGAGATTCAATGAAAGCAGTAGGCTTACATCACGGGATACACAGGAGAAACAATTGAAATGTAGGGAGTATGGAAAGAACTTCAATGGGAGCTTTATTCTTCATCTTGCAGGCTACATAGATTAAAGCTCTATACAGGTTGGGGCCAGGATTCTTAAAAGATTATCTCACATGTTATATATTCAGCCCATCACTGAAGTCTGCAGAAGATGGCCTCTTACGCATACCATCTCATTAGGAAGTCCACTCTGCATGATAGAGAAACCTGGCCTTTTGTGTGGTGGCATCTACTTTTTTGAACTTCCTCCTGTTACATATCAGACAGGTGTTTTTTTTTGTGGTGCCTATAGAAGACCTTCCTTTTTCAACAAACCTTTTAAGTGCAGAGCTTTATTACTGTTTCTGTGGGATTTTAGAAGGTAAAGGTGTCCCCGCACTTGTAGTGCGAGTTGTTTCCGACTCTCAGGGTGACGTCTTGCGACGTTTACTAGGCAGACCGTATATATGAGGTGGGACTGCCAGTTCCTTCCCCGGTCTTTCTTTACCCCCCAGCATATGCCGGGCACTCATTTTACTGACCACGGATGGATGGGAGGCTGAGTGGACCTCGACCCCTTTTACCGGAGATTCGACTTCCTCCTTCCGTTGGCATCGAACTGCAGACGTGAGCAGAGCTTCGGCTGCATTACTGCCGCTTACCACTCTGCGTCACGGAGGGTCTGTGTGGGATTTTAAAATGTTTTTAATTGGTTTGCATATGAAATGTTTTTTTTACTGTTAGTATTTTTGAGATACTTTCTGGGAAGTGATTTCTAAATGAAAATAAAATAATACTAGTCCTTGTTTCTAATGGTCTCCTTACTGATTGTTTTCATATAGTTTAGTTTAGCATACCTTTAACTGTTGATTTTATTGGTTTTTAGTGTTTTTTAAATGTTGATTTTTTTATTGACCATTTTAATGTACATTTTATGTTCTTTATAAAATTCTTCTGCAGTGTACACATTTTATTAATATAAATAACTAAAAAATGTATTTTTGTGTATAACATGGTTTTTATTTTGCTTAGATGTTTTTTGTATTGGCTATTCTAACATCTTTCATAAAGTAAAATGAATTCACTAGTTTTCTGCTGATGTATTTTAAATACATTTTCCAAACTGATTTCACTCCGCAGTCTAATCTGGTCTCAGTGCTATTTCCTAGCAGACAAATGAAGGACCTCACTGTCATCTGGTGCGCATAGAGAAAAGGAGTGAGAATTGGGTTTTGTCAGCGGTCACATAGCCAAATGGCTTCTCCAGGCAATAGAAGGGCCTTTAGGAAAGGCAGCAAAGCTGCAGAAAATCTCTGCTTAAATTATTGGGGGAGGCAATCTGTTGGGATAGATAGTTCTGGGACAGATATATAAATGGTCTGGTAACTTCAAACTAATCCATGTTGTGTAACTAATCCATGTTATACAATTGTTAATGATGCTTCCCTGTAGTTTCTCTCTGGGAAGCAGTATGCCTCTGAATGCCATTTGCTGGGAATCACAAGTGTGAAGATTACTGACTGGGAGGTCAGTTGCACAACTGCTGATCTTGGGGACCAGGTTTCTTGAAGGACTCCCTGTTCCTGTCCCCTCCTGCCTCTTCCTTGGGATCTAGCCAGCAAAAGTGATTAGACTGGTGAGCTGGTGTTATTCTTGTTGTTCCCAATGTAAATAACAGGTGCATGTCAGGGCCCCACTAGGGATCAGCTGCCCTGCACCTTCAATTTAGTATTGCAAAGCTCATCGTGCAATTGTTTGTTGCATTATTGGTATCTCCTCTAGTTTGGCCCTCAGACTGGCAGTGGCTGTCCAAGGTCCTGTTCTCCAGCCTTCTTGCCTGAGAGCCTTTTGACTGGAAAGTTCTTCTGCCTCCACCTCATGCACACTGCCCAATGAGTAGGTGTCCCTCCCACAGGTTCCAGACTTTAATAACCTTGATTTTGAAAGTAGTTGTGTCAGAAACTCATTTCACAGAAAGCAAACTGGTGAGGTTTGGCCCAGAACTTGAATACAAGGCAGAGGTGGAGTCTGAGCCCAAGCACACAAGAGCACTTCTTTGAACCCAGTTTTTTTCCTGTGATAGCACATCTATTTCACAGAAGGCAAACTCTATTCTCTCCCCCTTCTGCCAGCCGACTTGCCCCTCCAATCTCTCTTTCTCTCTCCCTCCCCAATTCACCAGCCATTCGCAACCTGGTAGCAGCATCAATAGTGCTGCTTAGTGGACCTACAAACAGCAAGAAAGGGTATTGCTGATCACCCCAGAGGTTCCTGGGTCATCCTGTGCTATCTCCCATTTCCCAACAAAAGGAGAGGCAGCAACATGTGTGGTTGGTGAATTTTGATAGGTCTGGCTGATTTGGAAGTTTCTGTTCTGGGCTGGTTTACGTAAAAATGTATTATAGCCCAGAACGGGTATCAGAACGTGGTTTGCGTGGACGTTTTGTGTCTTATTGCATGCATCCCATTTAGTCATGTGGGACTGGTGAATTTGGTGGGTCTGCCTCGCTGGTAAGTCGCCATTCGGCTCTGTTCATTCCGTTCCGGAGGGCATTTTAGTTGTTAATGGGTTGATAAAAATGCTATCGGAATGGTTTTTGTTCCTAAATGTTGTTCTCATGTGTCTCTAACACATCCTAGTGTTTTGGGCATCAATTTATTTTCTAAAGAGCCTATGCCAGCGTGTTCCGTTCCAGCTTTTACACCGTCCCTCCTGAACACTTTACTTTTTACACACAAATGTGTATATTGTATATATCACACAGCACACACGCACACGCCTATCTTGCCACTGCTTCTGCGGGAGGCAAGAGAGGAGGATGAGGTGCAATAATGGGACAGAAGGGAGGGAGGAAAATGTTAGCAGTGGGGGGGCAGAAGCAGCTTTTGCCACTTAGTCCTCCGATGGGTTAAGGAAAGGAGTTCTGGTTCCTAGAGAGGCAGGAAGTCTTAATCACATGGAGGGGGGGAGAGCATATTGAAGGGGAAGTAGGAGGGCTGTCTTCATTGGTATTCCGGGTAAAGAAAGTATTAGGCCCAGAGAGGAGGAAGCGGGAGCGTGCAGAGGGCAAAGAGGTGCAAGGTGGGGATTTGGTATTTTTGTTGGGGGGTGAGGGGTCAGAGCAACGGGGGGGAGAAAAAACCTGCTTTCCCTCCAAATATTTCCACTTTTGTTATGGGCCTTCACATCTCTACAGTAGTGTAGTTGCAAATTCATAAGTGCACTCTAATTATCAGGAAAGAACAAGGAAGCATGTTAGAAGACTCTTCTCAGTTGCTAATACACTCTCCTTTCTTGCTGATTGGCTCATAGGTTGCTGGAGACATGGGGACTCTGCTGAGAGCCTGCTCCCAAAAAAGTAAGGGGTCTATGATCTCTCCCCCCCCAGATCTATGCAGGTCCCTGGGTGACCCTGGGGCAGTGACCACTTTTGTTCAGCCCAGCCCACCTCACTGGATTGTTGTGAGGATAAACAGTGCAGAATTTTTATGTGCCACTCCAGATTTTGGACATCCACTCTGTGTGGGACCTTCAACGTCTGTGCAGGTGTGTGTGTCTGTTGTATTTTTGGAATCATAGTTTAATGCTATGTCCACAGCAACCCAGATTCAAATCCCTGCTCAGGAGTGAAATTCAGGTGGTGTCCTGGGCCCAGTGACAGTGTCGTGGTGAAGACAAAAGGAGGGGGACAAATCATGGTGAGCTCATTAGAGGAAGACCTGCATAGAAATATAAAAATATAATAAAATGTATCAGTAATAATAATAATAATTAAATCAACTTATTGCCTCAGTTGTTTGTTGGCTATTAAACCGAGAAAGCAGAGGTTAAATTTCCACAAGTGAGCTACGTGACTTAGAAGCGAAAGTTGGCAGAGCTCGAGCCATCTTCAAGGACACATTGCTAAGCAACCTAGGCTCGGGCAGCTGGCCTTATCTATATAGAGGGCCAGCAGACTCTTGTGAGTGTGGGGGTCGAGGAGTTTGTACAGAGAGAGCTTGTGATATATTGTCAGTAAAGTGACTCTTTAAAACTTATTGCTTGTCCGGCTCATTGCTTCAACTGGCATCTAGCCTGTCACTATACTGTTCTGCATCCTGGGCATCTGCTTGCGCCAGATACAACATCCAACAAGTGGTAGCAGAGGATGGTTACCTGGTGCTGATGGTTACCTGGTGCTGAGGATTGCAGAAAAGCGGCAGAGAAAAGCCAGAACTGCAGACCAGCGAGAAAAACAGCAGAGAGACGGAGAAACCGAAAGCTGAGCTGAAAGCTGTGAGAGAGCCGTGGGGAAAAAAAAACCTGACTGAAGGACAGAGGTGAGAAGCTCTAATTACAAAGGCGGTGAACTGTGAAAAGTGAAAGTATGTCTGTTACGTTATCGGCCGGGATTCCCTTGGAAAGGCTGACAGGGAAAAATTATGGCACTTGGAAACAGAGAATGCAGGCTTTTCTAGTGAAAGAAGACCTGTGGAAAGCTATCGCAGAAGACCCGCCCGCCGGGGTGCCTATTCCAGCAGATTGGAGAAGGCTGGATGAGAGGGCAAAGGCGTTAATTGTTCTTGCTATTGATGATTCTCAATGACTGCACGTGCGTGATGCAACAACGGCAAAGGAAACCTGGGAAACTTTAAGAAATATTCATGTGAAAAAGACTGCCAGTTCTAAAATATATCTTGCCAGAAGATTGTATCAGATGCGCTTATCTGGAGATACAACCATGTCAGAGCATTTGTTGGAAATAAACAGACTGTTTACTGAGTTGTCAGAACGTGAAATTGAACATTCTCAAACACAAAAAGTGTATATCACATTAGCTTCACTAGATTCAAGTTATGATAGTCTGGTGAGCTCTTTGGAAGGAATGGACGATGCAAATCTCAATATGGATTATATAGAAGGCAAACTTTTACAAGAATTTCAAAGGAGGCAAGAAATGGCAAAGCAGGAAAAGACTGAGTCTAAACACAACGTGGAAAAGCTGAACAACAAAGCAGCACAAGAGAGACTGTATGGACAAAAGGCATGTTATTTTTGTGGTTCCAAGCAACATCTTCAAAGGAATTGTGAAGCAAGAAGAAGAGAAAGAGGAAGAAAACCATGTGTACAGGTGATCTATGCTAGTAAGAATAAGCAATGTATTAACAGTGAGCAGGGAAATAACTGTAAAGATTTATGGGCAATTGACAGTGGGGCAACAAATAGTATAATCAAAGATAAATCTATATTTCATACATTTTGTGACGTAGAGGATCATGTAATAATGGCTGATGGATCTAAGAAACAGATCAAAAGTAGGGGTACAGTGAAATTAGCAGGTTTCAATACCATTATGACAGATGTGCTGTTTGTTCCTGATATCGAATGTAACATTATGGCTGTGTCGAAACTCAATGAAATGGGGTTCACAGTAATGTTCAAAGGGGGTTCAGTGCATGTAATGAGAGGAGAAAAATATTCATGAAAGGAATAGTGAGGAACTCATTGTTCTTCTTACATGTGAAACAAACAAATCATGTACTCATGTGTGCTAATAAGAAACCCCATAATAATTGTGTTCATTTATGGCACAGAAAACTAGGCCATATAGGATATGAAAATGTGGTGAAAACAACAGAGAACAGTAATGATGTGACATTGAGAAACTGTGAAAAATATGTAGACTGCCACGTGTGTAAACAAACTAGGGCAGTTGTGGCTGCAAAGAACAAAGAAGCCATGCCCAGTACAAATGCACCTTATCAATTAATACACGTGGACTTAGTGGGGCCATTTCAACCTACTCAGGGGGGTGCAAGATATTTCCTGACAATAGTTGATGATTTTTCAAAATTCTGCACTGTTTATTTACTAAAAGCTAAAAGTGAAGCTGCAGAGAAACTGAAAAGATTTATTACAAAAATTGAAGTGCAGTTTGGTGTCAAAATACAGAGAATAAGATCAGATCAAGGAGGAGAGTTCTTAGGACACTCTTTTACTGAATACTTGGATAAAAGAGGAATAAAACAGGAGTTAACAACCCCTTATAGTCCTCATCAGAACGGGTTAGCTGAACGCTGGAACAGGTTGCTTCAGGACTCAATAAGATCAATGCTATGTGACTCCTCTTTAACACAAGGTTTCTGGGGAGAGTGTGTTCTGTATTCAGCTTACATTCAAAACAGAATATTCCATAAGGCCACTGGAATGTCTCCTTATCAGAAATTGTATGACAGAAAACCCAGATTAAACCATTTGATTAGGTTTGGAACAGAATGCTGGGTACATGTTCCCAAAAAATAAAAGGACAGGGAAGCTGCAAAGGAGAGCAGACAAAGGGTACATGCTGGGATTTGAAAACACGTATTACAGAATATGGCTGCCAAAACAAAGGTCTGTAGTGTTAAGCAGAAGCATGCAAGCAATAGAGCAGGATTGGGAAGAGAAAACATATGTGGAGTTGGGAAACACTGAAGGTAGTAATGAAGAAGAACAGGCAGACACAGTACCAATAAAACAAGAAGAAACAGGCAGCAGTAGTGAATCAAGTTCTAGCTCTGAGAGAGAAACAGAGGAATCGCCTGACACAGACACAGACACTAAGGCAGAAATACAACCACGCAGATCAGAGAGAACAACAAAAGGTATTCCACCTGTTAGATTTAAAATAAATTCCATTAAACATATAGACTTCAGTAACTGGAAAAAGTGGGATGATGGAAATCATGAAGAGTAATGAAATATAATGAAAATGATGCTGAGATTGGAATGGAGTAACTGTATTACAAATGAAAGTGATGTAAACTGAAATAAAAGGAAATGTATCAGAAGAATAAAACCAAATGATGTAAATGTAATGACATGTAAAATGTAACACATGTAAATGGAAGAGAAATGTAACTGGCTGAATGTGGAAATTTAAGGTGGGGGATTGTTGGCTATTAAACCGAGAAAGCAGAGGTTAAATTTCCACAAGTGAGCTACGTGACTTAGAAGCGAAAGTTGGCAGAGCTCGAGCCATCTTCAAGGACACGTTGCTAAGCAACCTAGGCTCGGGCAGCTGGCCTTATCTATATAGAGGGCCAGCAGACACTTGTGAGTGTGGGGGTCGAGGAGTTTGTACAGAGAGAGCTTGTGATATATTGTCAGTAAAGTGACTCTTAAAACTTATTGCTTGTCCGGCTCATTGCTTCAACTGGCATCTAGCCTGTCAATATACTGTTCTGCATCCTGGGCATCTGCTTGCGCCAGATACAACATCCAACATTGTTCAACCCTATACAGTAGATGAGTTTGCTGTTAAGCTTTCAACCTCGTGAATCACCTGCTCAACTTGGAGCAGCGTTCTGTAACCTGGTGCCCTCCAGGTATTGTTGGACTGCATCTCCCATCAGCCCCAGACAACATGGCCAAATGCCAGGGAAGATGGGGGTTGTAGTCCAGAAATGTGTAAAGGTTAACTTGGATTATACGAGTGGATGGTACCAACAAGGCATCCTGCTGATTTTGAAATGGATGTATTGCAAGTAGTTCTTCATACTCTTTTCATTGGTAAGTGAGCTGAACTAGACTGAATGCAGGTCAGGATTCCTCTCCCCGTATTTCTGATGGAAAGAGTGGAGGCATTTTGCATCCCCAGGAAGCTCCAAGATGGAGTCATTAGACCAAATTCACCCCCACAATTTCTTTACAATGTGTGCAAAACCTATTTTTATGCCAACTGTCAGGGGCATGACATGGAAATAATACCTGTGCAGATTAAGTTTTTCATGAGAACATAAGAAGAGCCTGCTGGATCAGGCCAGTGGCCCATCCAGTCCAGCATCCTGTTCTCACAGTGGCCAACCAGGTGCCTGGGGGAAGCCCACAAGCAGAACCCGAGTGCAAGAACACTCTCCCCTCCTGAGGCTTCCAGCAACTGGTTTTCAGAAGCATGCTGCCTCTGACTAGGGTGGCACAGCACAGCCAGTTTGGAGAGGTCTATTTGGAGTTCTTCGCAATCCCTCTTTGTTTTAACATCCCTGAACAATTTAGTGTCGTCAGCAAACTTGGCCACTTGACTGCTCACTCCTAATTCTAGGTCATTAATGAACAAATTGAAAAGTACAGGTCCCAATACCGATCCTTGAGGGACTCCACTTTCTACAGCCCTCCATTAGGAGAACTGTCCATTTATTCCTACTCTCTGCTTTCTGCTTCTTAACCAATTCCTTATCCACAAGAGAACCTCTCCTCTGATTGCATGACTGCTAAGCTTCCTCAGAAGACTTTGGTGAGGTACCTTGTCAAACGCTTTTTGAAAGTCTAAGTACACTATGTCCACTGGATCACCTCTATCTATATGCTTGTTGACACTATAGGTTACTGAGACAGGACTTTCCCTTGCAGAAGCCATGCTGGCTCTGCTTCAGCAAGGCTTGTTCTTCTATGTGCTTAGTTAATCTAGCTTTAATAATACTTTCTACCAGTTTTCCAGGGACAGAAGTTAAGCTAACTAGCCTGTAATTTCCAGGATCCCCCCTAGATCCCTTTTTTAATATTGGCGTTACATTTGCCACTTTCCAGTCCTCAGGCATGGAGGAGGACCCGAGGGACAAATTACATATTTTAGTTAGCAGATCAGTAATTTCACCTTTGAGTTCTTTGAGAACTCTCGGGTGGATGCCATCCGGGCCCGGTGACTTGTCAGTTTTTATATTGTCCATTAAGCCTAGAGCTTCCTCTCTTGTTAACACTATTTGTCACTATTATATCCATGATGAAAAGGGCCCAATAATAAAAGCCTGAAATGATTCACAATGTGGAGAAGACACTCTGTGGTGAGCAGGAATTAAGGCTTTGCGGATGCGGAAGCAGAGATGAGAGGCGAGGGGTCCAAGATGGGTGAAATTCCTGGGGGTGGCTAAAGACACAAGAGGTGCCCAAGCATGGAGAAAAGTCTGGAAGAAACTGGAGAATGTTCTGAGAGAGATTTGGGGCCTTTAAGGCCTTTTGCAGATCAAGCGTTGTGGGGGAACACAACAGAGGAAAGGGACGTGCCATTTATTGATTTGGATTGAGGCTGCTTATAATATTCAAATCTCTGAAACCCAAATTGGCATGAAGAGTGAAATCCCTCCCATCCCTCGTCTCTCCCCTGCAGGCCCTTGAGAGCTGCTCCCTACGAAACGTGCATCGTGGTGAAAGCTGTGGGAGTCCCAGAGCTGGCCCAGTATACTCCTCCCTCTCAGGCAGCGCCATGGCCTCAGAGGCACCATCCGGGTTGTCTCTTCTGTGGGATAGAGTGGAAAGAGCAGCCGGGCAGCCCAATCAGGTAAGGGGAGGATCATTGGGGGAGAGACCGAGGGGACAGCTGGGGTGCGTCTCCCTGAGCATAGCGGGGAGGGCTCTGGGAGAATACTACCTCTGAGGCTGCATAAGGAGAGCCTGCCAGATCAGGCCAATAGCCCGGCATTTTAGCATGTGCTTTTAAATTGCTTTTTAAAATGTTTTTAAAATTTGTATATCTGTTTTTAATGTTTTAATTGTTGTAAACCGCCCAGAGAGCATCGGCTATGGGGCGGTATATAAATGCAATAAAATAAATAAATAAATAAATCCCAGTGTGCCTCACTGGTCAGGCTATTTGTCCAATATGAACCAAAGTATAGCTGCCAATGTGTTGCTATGCTCCAATTCCCAGCATACTGCCTCTGGCAGTGGAGGGAATGCATTGCCATTGTGGCTCGTAGCCACTGATGTCCTCATTCTCCATGGATTCGTCCATTCGTCTTTAAAAGCTATTCAAGTTTTAGGCTGGGCAAATGGTGCATGTTGGAGAAAGTGCCTCTTCATTTACCAAGATCTCTTGCCCTTCCAGGGTCTGGTTACCTTTGAGGAGGTGGCCGTGTATTTCACGGAGGAGGAATGGGCCCTGCTGGATCCCGGTCAAAGAGCTCTGTACAGGGAAGTCATGGAGGAGAATAATGAGACGGTGGCCTCTCTCGGTAAGGGCACTTTTCCCCCTTGACTGATGAATGTTGAAGGTATGGATTTAGTACCTGTGCTATTTAACCTTCCACTGCAGGGATGCTGTCGTGGAAATGGGTGCCTGGCCCTGGATATTTGGGGAGGGACTGCAGCTCAGAAGGGGAACACCTGCTTTGCATGTAGAAGGTCCGAGGTTTAGTCCCTGGCAGCTGCAAGAGGGGTGAAAGGATCCGGTAGGAGGTGCTGGGAAAGGTCTTTCTCTGCCTGACATCCACAGCTAGTTGCTGTAAGCAGGCGGGACTAGATGGACCAATTCTCTGATCTGGTAGAATGCAACTTACTCTGTTCTTGGGGCTTTTTGATCATTCCGTGCAAAAAGTGCCTCTACCTGGCGCCTTCTGCTGCCCCGTGATGAAAAATCTTACCTTGCAGCAGAAGGAAGAGTGGTCAGGAGCTCCCAAACTCCAGCAGAGCATCTTCTCCTGCATCCTCAGCAGACCCTGTGCCTGCACAAGAAGGAGAACATCTCCACCCAGGGAAGGAGAGCCTGCCATTGCTGCTGCTGTTGGAACACCACCTCCACCACCCTTCCCAGTGGGACTGCTGCCTGGCAGATGTGCCTCCTGCAGGACCAGGTCCCAGGTACCCAGCCAGCTGTGACTAATTTCCATCACCTGTCCCTCTTTGGAGGGATACATAAGCCGGCTGGCTGAGGTGGCCTGGGAGACCCAGTGCCTGCCTACTTTATTTTTTACACGGCCTAGAGTAGCCGCTTGTGCGGCCAGATAGGCAGCCTAGAAATAAAATTTATTATTATTATTATCATTGACACTCTGTGCCTTGTACTCTAAACCCCAGTGGGAAGAGATGCTCCCGGGAGCACCCGCTGCCTCCTTCCTCTGCCCAAAGGTCAGCTTTTCTCTTTGAAGCAGGAAGATCGGCAGTTTGGAGAAGAGGAAGCGGAGGTGGAGGCTACAGTTTGTAGGGAATGACCTCCAGAAGACAGGACAGAGAGCAAGATTTAGCTTTGCCAGCCCTGGTGGGAAGTCTGGAAGCAGAACTGGAGCACAGAGACTCTTTGACTCAGGCAGGGACACAGCAAAGGCAGCAGGCAAGAGGGACCCCGAGAAAGGCTCCCTGCCACGTGGAACACGTGCCATTCCCTCAGCTAGCAGAGGTCCCAGGAAAGCAGGAATTGCAGCAGCGCCCTTGAAAGGGGACCTTTGCTCCAGCAGGAAAGGTTCCAGAGAAGGCAGGAATTCCCATATTGAAATGCCTGGCTGATTTTTAATTAGTTTAATAAATTTTGGCTGGGACCCAATGATAATGTGGGACATGTTCAGTAAGAACCAACTGTCATTGTTCTAAAAGCCAGACTCACAGCTGCTGGGCTTGGGTAATCAGGGGGCCACACCCACACCAGACTTGATTTCATTTGAGACAGTCATGGCTTCCCTCAGAGAATCCTGGGAAATGTAGTTAGTGAAGGGTGCTGAGAGTTGCTAGGAGACGCCCTGTTCCCCTCACAGAGCATCAATCAGAGTGGCTAACTGTTAAACCAGTCTGGCCACTGGAGCTCTCTCAGTGGAATAGGAGTCTCCTCTCAGCACCCTTCACAAACTACAATATGATCTCTGGTGCCTCTTCCCTTTCTAAATCTGGCTTGGATGTCTGGCATTTCTCGCTCCATATATGGTAAGAGCCTTTGTTGTAGAATCTTGAGCATTACTTTACTTGCATGGGATATTAAGGCAATAGTTCGATAATTACTGCATTTCCTGGGATCCCCTTTCTTTGGAATCGGGATGTATATGGAACACTTCCAGCCTGTGGGCCATTGTTTAGTTTTCCATATTTCTTGACAGATGTTTGTCAAAATTTGGACAGATTCAGTCTCAGTAGCTTGTAGCCATCTGTTCCTGGTCATTTGTTTCTTCCAAGTATTTTAAGAGCAGCTTTCACCTCGCATTCTAAAATTTCTGGTTCTTCATTATATGGCTCCTCCGTGAATGAATCTGTCATCTTTGCATCTCTTTTATAGAGTTCTTCAGGGTATTGCTTCCATCTTCCTTTTATTTCATCTTGGTCAGTCAGTGTGTTCCCCTGTTGATTATTCAACATCTCTACTCTTGGTTTAAATTTCCCTTTCAATTCTCTAATCTTTTGGAACAGGGCTCTTGTTTTTCCCTTTTTGTTGTCCTCTTCTATTTCTATACAATAACTATTGTAACAGTTCTCTTTGTCCCTACCTACTAGTCGCTGTATTGTTGCATTTAGGGTTCTGACTGTGTTTCTGTCTCCTTTTGCTTTCCTTCTCTCTTTAACCATTTTAAGAGTTTCTTCAGTCATCCATTGAAATTTTTCTCTGTTTTGAACTAGAGGTATTGTCTTTTTGCATTCTTCCCTGATAATGTGTCTGAGTTCACTCTATAGTTCTTCTGGTTCTCTGTCAACTAAGTTTAAAGCCTCAAACCTGTTCCTTATTTGATCTTTATATTTTTCTGGGATTTTATTTAAATTGTATTTTGACATTGTGATTACTTTGTTGTTCTTCTTTAGCTTTACTCTGATTTTCGATATGACCAGTTCATGATCTGTACCACAGTCTGCTCCTGGTGTTGTTTTCGCAGAAAGTATGGAACTTCTCCATCTTCTGTTGCCCGTTATATAATCAATTTGATTCCCATATTGACCATCTGGTGATGTCCATGTGTACAGTCATCTTTTCGGTTGCTCAAAAAATGTGTTTGCAAGAAACAAATTATTGGATTCACAGAATTCAATCAGTCTGTCTCCTGCTTCATTTCTGTCTCCTAAGCCCCATTTCCCCACAATTCCTAGTTCTTCTCTGTTCCCTGCTTTTGCATTCCAGTCCCCCATGATGATCATCTTATCTTGTTTTGGTGTGTGATCAATTTCCTCCTGTACTTCTGCGTAATATCTCTCCAATTCTTCTTCTTCTACGTTTGACGTTGGAGCGTAGACTTGGATGGTGGTTATGTTGATAGGTTTCCCATTTAATCTCATTGATATCACTCAGACCTTGCATTGTAGCTCCTAATTGCTCTTGCTACATCACTTCTCACTATTAAAGCAACCCCATTTCTTCTTAATTTTTCATTTCCTGCATAAAATCTTTTGTAGTTGCCTGATTGGAAATGTCCCATTCCTGTCCATTTTAGTTCGCTCACACCAGGTATTGTCATGTTGATGTGCTCCATTTTACTGTTTTTAGGTACTGTCAACTGCCCAGAGAGCTTTGGCTATGGGGCAGTATATATATATACAATCTGTCAATCAATCGATAAATATGGACCTGTTTCTGGTCAAAAGTAACTAGTTTTGTCTATTTCCTTCAAAGAGTCAGACCTCCATTCGTGTTGGGAAGAAAGAGAAGATGCCTTTATCCCAGATCCCAAAAAAGAGGCGACATCAACAGGTAGATGTTCAGCTGCGTTGTGAGGCCCTTTTTGGTTTGGGAATTGTAGGATTGTTCAGTTCCTGTGTGATATCATTCCTTGCAGATTAATTAACCGATCAGGGTGTGAGTTCTCCTGGAGGACGTCTTAGATGTCTTTAAGAACATAAGAAGAGCCTGTTGGATCAGGCCAATGGCCCCTCTAGTGCAGCATGCCTATGGGAAGCAAGCAGACAGGACCTGAATGCAACTGTTGCTCCCTCCTGCAGTTCCCAGCAACTGATATTTAGAAGTATCCTGTCCCTTACTGTCTGGGTCTTTTTGCTTTATGTACAGTTTCCTGTCCACAAGTGACATTTGGATATACACACCCTTGTGCTATTCAACTATAGGAGATCTAAGATCTTTCTTTGTTTTGGAGCAGGGAGAATAATTTCAGTTCAGAATTGATTAGTTTATCTGTATCTTTGAAAGAAATTTCAAAACTGTGCTCAGGTAATCTTGGTTTCATCTGGGACTGCAAAGACAAAAGAGGAGGAATTATGGAAATGTAAAAATAAAGAAGCAGATAATTGGGCTTGATCTGTGAATTGAAATTCCAATGCTTTTTTTCAACCCTCTTCCCCCTCAGCAGGTGACGGGCAGAAGAATGAGAATTATAGAGAACCGCAGATGGTACCACTGGTAATAGCCAAGACTGAGAGTCAGAAAGAGATGTTTGGAAATCATGGGGGACCAAAAACATTTGAAATAAAGCAGACAAAGAATGAGAGCAAGAACTCCTCTACTTCTCATAATTTTCATGCCAGAACACACACTGGAGAAAAACCATTCAAATGCATGGAATGTGGAAAAAGCTTCAGTGTAAGCAGTAACCTTAAATTACATCACAGAACCTACACGGGGGACAAGCCATTTAAATTCAGGGAGTGTGGAAAGAGCTTTAGTCAGAGCAGTAACCTTACATTACATGAAAGAACCCACACAGAGGAGAAACCATTTAAATGCAGGGAGTGTGGAAAGAGCTTCAGTGGAAGTGGTAACCTTAAATTACACCACAGAACCCACACAGGGGAGAAACCATTTAAATGCAAGGAGTGTGGAAAGAGCTTCAGTCAGAGCAGTAGGCTTACAGTACATGAAAGAACCCACACAGGGGAGAAACCATTTAAATGCAGAGAGTGTGGAAAGAGCTTCAATCAGAGTGGTAACCTTAAAGTACATGAAAGAACCCACATAGAAAAGAAACCATTTAAATGCAGGAAGTGTGGAAAGAGCTTCAGTCGGAGCAGTTACCTTACTTTGCATCAAAGAACCCATACAGGGGAGAAACCATTTAAGTGCAGAGAGTGTGGAAAGAGCTTCACTGTAAGCAGTCAGCTTAAATTACATCACAGAACACACACAGGCAAGAAACCCTTTAAATGCATGGAGTGTGGACAGAGCTTTAGTCAGAGAAGTAAGCTTACTTTACATGAAAGAACCCACACAGGGGAGAAACCATTTAAATGCAAGGAGTGTGGAAAGAGCTTCCGTCGGAATGATTACCTTACATTACAGGAAAGAACCCACACAGGCGAGAAACCATTTAAATGCAAGGAATGTGGAAAGAGGTTCAGTCAAAACCGTCAACTTGCATTACATGAAGGAAACCACACAGGCGAGAAACCATTGAAATGCAAGGAATGTTTAAAGAACTTCAGTCAAAATCGTCAACTTACTTTACATGAAAGAACACACACAGGGGAGAAAATATTGAAATGCAGGGAGTGTGGAAAGAGCTTCAGTCAAAATCGTCAACTTTCTTTACATAAAAGAACACACACAGGGGAGACAATATTGAAATGCAGGGAGTGTGGAAAGAGCTTCAGTCAGAGTGGTAACCTTAAAGTACATGAAAGAACCCACATAGGCGAGAAACCGTTGAAATGCAGGGAGTGTCGAAAGAGGTTCAGTCGGAGCAGTCACCTAACTTTGCATCAAAGAACCCATACCGGGGAGAAACCATATAAGTGCAGGGAGTGTGGTAAGAGCTTCAATGTAAGCAGTCGCCTTAAATTACATCACAGAACACACACAGGCGAGAAACCTTTTAAATGCATGGAGTGTGGACAGAGCTTTAGTCAGAGAAGTAAGCTTACTTCACATCAAAAAACCCACACAGGGGAGAAACCATTTAAATGCAAGGAGTGTGGAAAGAGCTTCAGTCAAAATCATCAACTTACTTTACATGAAAGAACACACACGGGAGAAACCATTTAAATGCAGGGTGTGGAAAGAGCTTCAGTCAGAGCAGTACGCTTACAGTACATGAAAGAACCCACACAGGGGAGAAACCATTTAAATGCAGGGTGTGGAAAGCGCTTCAGTGTAAGCAGTCACCTTATTTTACATCACAGAACACACACAGGTGAGAAACCATTTAAATGCAAGGAGTGTGGAAAGCACTTCAGTCAGAGCAGTAGCCTTACATCACATCAAAGAACACACTATGGAGTAACTTTTTTAATGCATGGAGTGTGGAAAGCTTCAATGTAAGCGATAAGTTTACATTACACCAGAGAAGATACACAGGAGAAACAATTTAAATGCAGGGAGTATGGAAAGAACTTCAATGGGAGCCTCTCTTCATCTTGCAGGCTACATAGATTAAAGCCCTATACAGGTTGGGGCCAGGATGCTTAAAAAATTATCTCACCTATTATATATGCAGCCCATCACTGAAACCTGCAGAGGATGGCCTCTTACGCATACCATCTCATTAGGAAGTCCACTCTGCATGATAGAGAAACCTGGCCTTTTGTGTGGTGGCATCTACTTTTTTGAACTTCCTCCTGTTACATACCAGGCAGGTGTTTTTTGTGTGTGGTGCCTATAGAAGACCTTCCTTTTTCAACAAACCTTTTAAGGGCAGAGCTTTATTACTGTTTCTGTGGGATTTTAAAAGGTAAAGGTGTCCCCACACTTATAGGGCGAGTCGTTTCCGACTCTTAGGGTGACGTCTTGCGACGTTTACTAGGCAGACCGTATATATGAGGTGGGACTGCCAGTTCCTTCCCTGGTCTTTCTTTACCGCCCAGCACATGCTGGGCACTCATTTTACTGACCACGGATGGATGGGAAGCTGAGTGGACCTCGACCCCTTTTACCGGAGATTTGAGTTCCTCCTTCCGTTGGAATCGAACTCCGGCTGTGAGCAGAGCTTCGGCTGCGTTACTGTCGCTTACCACTCTGCGTCATGGAGGGTCTGTGTGGGATTTTAAGATGTTTTTAATTGGTTTGCATATGCAATGTTTTTTTTTATTGTTGGTATTTTTGAGATACTTTCTGGGAAGTGATTTCTAAATAAAAATAAAATAATACTAGTCCATGTTTCTAATGGTCTCCTTACTCAGTGTTTTCATATAGTTTAGCATACCTTTAACTGTTGATTTTATTCATTTTTTAGTGTTTGTTAAATGTTGATTTTTATTGATCATTTTAATGTACATTTTATATTCTTTATAAAATTCAGCAGTGTACACATTTTATTAATATAAATAAAAAGTATTTTTGTGTATAACATGGTTTTTATTTTGCTTGGATATTTTTTGTATTGGCTATTCTAACGTCTTTCATAAAGTAACATGAATTCACTAATTTTCTGCTGATGTATTTTAAATATATTTTCCAAACAGATTTCACTCCGCAGTTGCATCTGGTCTCAGTCCTATTTCCTAGCAGGCAAATGAAGGACCTCACTGTCATCTGGTGCGCATAGAGAAAAGGAGTGAGAATTGGGTTTTGTCAGCGGTCACATAGCCAGAATGGCTTCTCTAGGGCAAAGAAGGGCCTTTAGGAAAGGCAGCAAAGCTGCAGAGAATATCTGCTTAAGTTATTGTAGAAGGCAGTTTGTTGGCATAGATAGTTCGGGCCAGATATATCAATGGTCTGGTAACTTCAAACTAATTCATGTTGTGTAACTAATCCATGTTATGCAATTGTTAATGATGCTTCCCTGTAGTTTCTCTCTGGGAAGCAGTATGCCTCTGAATGCCATTTTCTGGGAATCACAAGTGTGAAGATTACTGACTGGGAGGTCAGTAGCTCAACTGCTGAACTTGGGGACCAGGTTTCTTGAAGGACTCCCTGTTCCTGTCCCCTCCTGCCTCTTCCTTGGGATCTAGCCAGTAAAAGTGATTAGACTGGTGAGCTAGTGTTATTGTTGTTGTTCCCAATGTAAATAACAAGTGCATGTCAGGACCCGACTAGGGATCAGCTGCCCTGCACCTTCAATTTAGTGTTGCAAAGCTCATCATGGAATTGTTTGTTGCATGATTGGTATCTCCTCTAGTTTGGCCCTCAGACTGGCAGTGGCTGTCCAAGGTCCTGTTCTCCAGCCTTCTTGCCTGAGAGCCTTTTGACTGGAAAGTTCTTCGCCTCCACCTCATGCACTCTGCCCAATGAGTAGGAGTCCCTCCCACAGGTTCCAGACTTTAATAACCTTGATTTTGAAAGTAGTTGTGTCAGAAACTCATTTCACAGAAAGCAAACTGGTGAGGTTTGGCCCAGAACTTGAATACAAGGCAGAGGTGGAGTCAGAGCCCAAGCACACAAGAGCACTTCTTTGAACCCAGTTTTTCTCCTGTGATAGCACATCTATTTCACAGAAGGCAAACTATTTCTCTCCCCCTTCTGCCAGCCGACTTGCCCCTCCAATCTCTCTTTCTCTCTCCCTCCCCAATTCACCAGCCATTCGCAACCTGGTAGCAGCATCAATAGTGTTGCATAGTGGACCTACAAACAGCAAGAAAGGGTATTGCTGATCACCCCAGAGGTTCCTGGGTCATCCTGAGTTATCTCCCATTTCCCAACACAAAGAGAGGCAGCAACATGTGTGTTTTAGGGTTGCCAGGTCTCTGGCTTTCTGCCGGAGTCTCCGGCAAAAGGGGGCCATCTCCAGCCTCCGGCAATACTTTATTTAAAAAGGTGGATCTCTGGTTTTTCATTGGCATACGTTGGGCTGTGGAGGGCCGCCTTCCTGGCTTTCCCTCCCTTTGTTAGGCAGGCTCAGGCAGGCCGCACGCCGCCGCCGTCTCCTAGCTACCGCTGCCGAGACGGGGGCCACGCGGCCTGTCAGTCTCAGTAGGAGCCGTGGAGGGCAGACCGGGCCGGCTCCTTCTTAGCCCCGGAGCTGGTTTTCCTGCTCTGGAAAGGGCGGCCGGCGGCTTTTCCCCCCCTGCTGTGGGCGCCGCTGGGCGGCAGTGGCAGCGATGGGGCTCGCTCAGCAGTCTCGGGCTGGGGGGGCATAGCGGCCACTGCCGCCCAGCGGCGCCCACAGCAGGAGGGGTGAAGCCGCCGGCCGTCCTTTCAGGAGCAGGAGAACTGGCTCTGGGGTTAAGAAGGAGCCGGACTGGCCTGCCCTCCACGGCTCCTGCTGAAGCTGATAGGCTGTGTGGGCCCCGTCTCCTAGCAACCGCTGCCAAGACGGGGCCCAGCAGTCTCTGATACTCTCATGAGCTGCTATTTGCTGTTTCATTAATTTTTTTAAAATACAAGATTTATCTTCCTGAAATTTGGTATCGTATTAATTATTGCAGCTTAATAACAATAATAACCAGGAGTGGTGAGGAAGTACCATTTTAATGACCCCTATAAATTATTTGGCTTAAAAATGAAAACTTGTGGTTGACCATAGACACAGGGTTTGTAAAAGCTTTTTAGAAGCAACTATCACCACTAACAGCCACCCATAGAATATTTATGTTCTTCATGGTTTCTGTGCACTCCCACATATGGTTTCTGAGGACCCTCACTAAGCAGTTGTCTCTGTTTTGGAGAGATAGATTAAAGATACCATGTCAGTTGCCCTTCAGAACCAAGCTTTGGATGCTATAAAAATACCTAACAATTCCAGTAATACCATTTTTACTAAACATCATCACACCTATCCTCATACCTTATGAGCATTATATTAGAACCAACTATCTCAAATAGGATCTGATGGAGGGCTGAGGTGCTCTGTCCAGACCTGGAACTTCAGGACCCCTTGGAGGAAAGGGAGCAGGGGACCCTTCCCCAGCAGTTCTCTACCCTGCCAATGAACCTGATATCACTGATACGTAGTATGCATTCATTCATTTTTCTTTTCCCACTATGAATGTTCCTAGGTCTAGTCAGACCTGTAATATGATGGAACCATTCCATGTATCTGTTGCTTGTCCCCAATGTTCCAGGAAGGGAGAACTATGTTCCCTTCTGATGTTGTTGTGCTCCCAACTCCCATCAGCCCCACCCAGAATGCCCAGTACATTATGGGAGTTCAAGTCCAACAACATCTGGTTATCCATCCCTGCTGTAGAAGATTCCAAAGAATACTCCACACAAACGCAGAACCAATATGTCTGCCTGCACAGCTGACCACTTTAAAATACAGATACAGGAAAGCAATTTGTTTTTGTGAGCATTATTCATTTAAAACTGTTGTACATATGAAAATTGGCCACACTAAATGCTGAACTACTAGAAAATTGGATAGTCCTGTATAATTTCCATTTTCAATTGCATGCTCCAAGCAACTGTGGTTGATACAATGTATCATGCATAATGATGTCACTAGGGCCCGCCCCGTGACATCACTAGGGCCCGCCCCATGACATCACTAGGGCCCACCCCGTGACGTCACTAGGGCCCGCCCCATGATGTCACTAGGTTCCACCCCGTGACATCACTAGGGCCCACCCCGTGACGTCACTAGGGCCCACCCCGTGACGTCACTAGGGCCCGCCCCCATTTTCTCAGGTTTTTGAATGGCTCCGACCTGGCAACCCTTGTGTGGTTGGTGAATTTTAGTAGGTCTGGCTGATTTGGAAGTTTCTGTTCTGGGCTGGTTTACGTAAAAATGTATTATAGCCCAGAACGGGTATTGGAACGTGGTTTGCGTAGACGTTTTGTGTCTTATTGCATGCATCCCAAGTAGTCTTGTGGGACTGGTGAATTTGGTGGGTCTGGCTCGCTGGGAAGTCACCGTTCGGGGCTGTTCATTCGTTCCGGAGGGCATTTTGGTTGTTAAAGGGTTGATAAAAATGCTATCGGAATGGTTTTGTTCCTAAATGTTGTTCTCATGTGTCTCTAACACATCCTAGTGTTTTTGATATCAATTTCTTTTCTAAGGAGCCCATGCCAGCGTGTTCCGTTCCAGCTTTTACACCGTCCCTCCTGAACACTTTACTTTTTACACACAAATGTGTATATTGTATATATCACACAGCACACACGCACACACCTATCTTGCCACTGCTTCTGCGGGAGGCAAGAGAGGAAGATGAGGTGCAATATTGGGACAGAAGGCAGGGAGGAAACTGTTGGCAGTGGGGGAGCAGAAGCAGCTCTTGCCACTTAGTCCTCCGATGGGTTAAGGCAAGGAGTTCTGGTTCCTAGAGAGGCAGGAAGTCTTAATCACATGGAGGGGGGGAGAGCATATTGAAGGGGAAGTAGGAGGGCTGTCTTCATTGGTATTCCGGGTAAAGAAAGTATTAGGCCCAGAGAGGAGGAAGCGGGAGCATGCAGAGGGCAAAGAGGTGCAAGGGGGGGGATTTGGTATTTTTGTTGGGGGGTGAGGGAAAAGGAGGGAAGAGCCCCACTCCCCCCTTTTCCTCAGGGGGACCCCTGCTGCATGCAATCCATTTGCAGAGGGGGGTCCGAAGTGCCGCGGGGTTGGCCTTTCGAGGCCCTCTTGGAAGCCATCGCCCAGGCAAAGGGATGCAGCTGTTGGGGGTTGATGTCCTGTGTTGGTTTTGAGGGCCACCGCTGGGGGAGGGGAGCTGCCTTTGCAATTCCTGGGCCTGATAGGGGACTGGTGGGGGGAGGGGAGAGAGAAGGAAGGTTTGCTTTTTGGGAGGGGGAGGGGGTTGATGGAAGAGGCCCCTCTTCCCTCTGGGAATCCATAGAAAGTGCCCCAGAGCTGGAGGAAGAGCCCCTTTTGGATTTCCTAAACTGGAAGAGGGGCTGGTCAGTTTCCTTCCTGCCAGGCAAGAAAACTGGAGGGTTGGAGAGAGGAATCTGAACCTGACCAGGCTCTGAATGGGCTTCTAGAAGCTTTCAAGGCAGAGGATGGAGGAATTGGGTGAATAAATGCCCCCTCCTCAGCTGGGCTCCAGGGGAAGAGCTTCTCCAGACATCCCCTTGGGAGTGTATTGGAGGGGAAGACCCTAGAGGAGTGGACCTCAGCTTCTCTTGCAGGATTGGTCCATCTGTGGCAGTGCTGGGGGCAGAGTTTGGAAAAGTTACTATTTTAAACTACAACTCCCATCAGCCCCAGCCAGCATGGCCACTGGATTGGGCTGATGGGAGTTGTAGTTTAAAAAAGTAACTTTTCCAAGCTCTGACTGGGGGTCTGTGTTTCCTGGCGTGGCCAGCATCCCCCCTGTCCAAAGCACAATATCTTGGCAGTGGTCGCAACAGCCCTGTAATGTGGTCCAGGATGAGAGCCTGCGGCTAATGTAGTGGTTAGGGAATATTCTTCAACCCAACGGCCAGATTTCCACACAAGCAGCCTTCCAAGGGCCAATTTCCAGTCAAGGGCCAGAGAGGGTGGAGGTATGGATGTGTCACTGACATGTGTATAGTAGAGTCTCTTGTAGCCAGGAACAAGTCAGACATTTCTTCAGTGCAATTAATTAATTATTAGATTTATATCCTGCCCTTCCTCCCAGTAGGAGGCCAGGGCAGCAACGCAGAGCACTCTAAGGAGCGGGGTCAGAGCACGGGGGGGGGGGAGAAAAAAAAACTGCTTTCCCTCCAAATTTTTCCACTTTTGTTATGGGCCTTCACATCTCTACAGTAGTGTAGTGGCAAATTCAGAAGTGCAGGGTCCCTTCATGATAGCCATGCCCCCTCCCATTCTGTTCCTGCTGTGTTGAGAATGAGATGCATGTTAATGCCTTCTCCCACAGCTAGAAGCCAAAAAGCATGGAAGGGCAAAGTGTTGCCTCCTGAGAAGAGTCTCAGTGGCTGACTTCACCTCCTTTCACTCTGATTCACTCTAATTATCAGGAAAGAACAAGGAAGCATGTTAGAAGACTCTTCTCAGTGGCTAATACACTCTCCTTTCTTGCTGATTGGCTCACAGGTTGCTGGAGAAATGGGGACTCTGCTGAGAGCCTGCTCCCAAAAAAGTAAGGGGTCTAAGATCCCCCCCCCAGATCTATGCAGGTCCCTGGGTGACCCTGTGGCAGTGACCACTTTTGTTCAGCCCAGCCCTCCTCAGCTATGGAATCATAGTTTAATTCTATGTCCACAGGGACCCAGATTCAAATCCCTGCTCAGGAGTGAAATTCAGGTGGTGTCCTGGGCCCAGTGACAGTGTTGTTGTGAAGACAAAAGGAGGGGGACAAATCATGGTGAGCTCACTACAGGAAGGCCTGCATAGAAATATAAAAATATAATAAAATGTATCGGTAATAATAATAATAATTAAATCAACTTATTGCCTCAGTTGTTCAACCCAATACAGTAGATGAGTTTGCTGTTAAGCTTTCCACCTCGTGCATCACCTGCTCAACTTGGAGCAGCGTTCTGTAACCTGGTGCCCTCCAGGTATTATTAGACTGCATCTCCCATCAGCCCCAGACAACATGGCCAAATGCCAGGGACGATGGGGTTGTAGTCCAGAAATGTGTAAAGGTTAACTTGGATTATACGAGTGGATGGTACTAACAAGGCATCCTGCTGATTTTGACATGGATGTATTGCAAGTAGTTCTTAATATGCTTTTCATTGCCCAGTGAGCTGAGCCAGACTGGATGTATCTCACTGTTCCTCTCCGCATATTTCTGATGGAAAGACTGGAGGTGTTTTGCATCCCCAGGAAGCTCCAAGATGGAGTCATTTGACCAAATTCACCCCCAGTATTTCTTTACAATGTGTGCAAAACCTATTTTTATGCCAACTGTCAGGGGCATGACATGGAATTAATACCTGTGCAGATTAAGTTTTTCATAAGAACAAAAGAAGAGCCTGCTGGATCAGGCCAGTGGCCCATCTAGTCCAGCATCCTGTTCTCACAGTGGCCAACCAGGTGCCTGGGGGAAGCCCGCAAGCAGGACCCGAGTGCAAGAACACTCTCCCCTCCTGAGGCTTCCAGCAACTGGTTTACAGAAGCATGCTGCCTCTGACTAGGGTGGCAGAGCACAGCCATCATGGCTAGTAGTCATTGATAGCCCTGTCCTCCATGAATTTGTCCAATCTTCTTTTAAAGCCATCCAAGCTGGTGGCCATTACTGCGTCTTGTGGGAGCAAATTCCATAGTTTAACTATGCGCGGGGTAAAGAAGTACTTCCTTTTGTCTGTCCTGAATCTTCCAACATTCAGCTTCTTTGAATGTCCACAAGTTCTAGTATTATGAGAGAGAGAGAAGAACTTTTCTCTATCCACTTTCTCAATGCCATGCATCATTTTATACACTTTTATCACGTCTCCTCTGACCCGCCTTTTCTCTAAACCAGAAAGCCCCAAATGCTGCAACCTTGCCTCGTAAGGGAGTCGCTCCATTCCCTTGATCATTCTGGTTGCCCTCTTCTGAACCTTTTCCAACTCTATAATACCCTTTTGGAGATGAGGCGACCAGAACGGTACACAGTATTCCAAATGCAGGTGCACCATAGATTTATACAACAGTATTATGATATCGGCTGTTTTATTTTCAATACCTTTCCTAATTATCCCTAGCATGGAATTTGCCTTTTTCACAGCTGCCGCACACTGGGTCGACATTTTCATCATGCTGTCAACTACAACCCCGAGGTCTCTCTCCTGGTCGGTCACCGCCAGTTCAGACCCCATGAGCGTATATGTGAAAATCAGATTTTTTGCTCCAATATGCATAATTTTACACTTGTTTATATTGAATTGCATTTGCCATTTTTCCGCCCACTCACTCAGTTTGGAGAGGTCTATTTGGAGTCCTTCGCAATCCCTCTTTGCTTTAACAACCCTGAACAATTTAGTGTCGTCAGCAAACTTGGCCACTTGACTGTTCACTCCAAATTCTAGGTCATTAATGAACAAATTGAAAAGTACAGGTCCCAATTCCAATCCTTGAAGGACTCCACTTTCTACAGCCCTCCTGTGCTGTAATATCTCTTTAAGGTCTTGGAATTGTCAGTTGAGTTCAGTTGGTGTTTCGGTTGAGATGGGTTAAGCACAGCATAAGCAGATGTAAAGACTGTGCCCTGTGGAATGGTGATTAAAGTATACTATTCTTATGTTAAAGAATCAAGATGTGTTTATTGTGAAATAAAACACATTATACCTCCATTGGGAGAACTGTCCGTTTATTCCTACTCTCTGCTTTCTGCTTCTTAACCAATTCCTTATCCACAAGAGGACCTCTCCTCTTATTCCATGACTGCTAAGCTTCCTCAGAAGACTTTGGTGAGGTACCTTGTCAAAAGCTTTTTGAAAGTCTGAGTACACTATGTCCACTGGATCACCTCTATCTATATGCTTGTTGACACTATAGGTTACTGAGACAGGACTTTCCCTTGCAGAAGCCATGCTGGCTCTGCTTCAGCAAGGCTTGTTCTTCTGTGTGCTTAGTTAATCTAGCTTTAATAATACTTTCTACCAGTTTTCCAGGGACAGAAATTAAGCTAACTGGCCTGTAATTTCAAGGATTCCCCCTGGATCCCTTTTCTAATATTGGCGTTACATTTGCCACTTTCCAGTCCTCAGGCATGGAGGAGGACCCGAGGGACAAATTACATATTTTAGTTAGCAGATCAGTAATTTCACATTTGAGATCTTTGAGAACTCTCGGGTGGATGCCATCCGGGCCCGGTGACTTGTCAGTTTTTATATTGTCCATTAAGCCTAGAGCTTCCTCTCTTGTTAACACTATTTGTCACTATTATATCCATGATGAAAAGGGCCCAATAATAAAAGCCTGAAATGATTCACAATGTGGAGAAGACACTCTGTGGTGAGCAGGAATTAAGGCTTTGCGGATGCGGAAGCAGAGATGAGAGGCGAGGGGTCCAAGATGGGTGAAATTCCTGGGGGTGGCTAAAGACACAAGAGGTGTCCAAGCATGGAGAAAAGTCTGGAAGAAACTGGAGAATGTTCTGAGAGAGATTTGGGGCCTTTAAGGCCTTTTGCAGATCAAGCATTGTGGGGGAAAACAACAGAGGAAAGGGACGTGCCATTTATTGATTTGGATTGAGGCTGCTTATAATATTCAAACCTCTGGAACCCAAATTTGCATGAAGGATGAAATCCCTCCCATCCTCCGTCTCTCCCCTGCAGGCCCTTGAGAGCTGCTCCCTACGAAACGTGCATCGTGGTGAAAGCTGTGGGAGTCCCAGAGCTGGCCCAGTTTACTCCTCCCTCTCAGGCAGCACCATGGCCTCAGAGGCACCGTCCGGATTGTCTCTTTTGTGGGATAGAGTGGAAAGAGCAGCCGGGCAGCCCAATCAGGTAAGGGGAGGATCATTGGGGGAGAGACCGAGGGGACAGCTGGGGTGCGTCTCCCTGAGCATAGCGGGGAGGGCTCTGGGAGAATACTACCTCTGAGGCTGCATAAGGAGAGCCTGCCGGATCAGGCCAATAGCCCGTCTGTTCCAGCAGCCGGTTCTTGCAGTGGCCGACCAGATGCCTGTGGGAAGCCTGCAAGCAGGACCTGAATACATGAGCACTCGCCCCACTTGTGATTCGGTGACACGTGTCTGGCAGAACTCTGGCAAAACTCCTAAAATACACTCTTCGAGAGGTGGGATCTTTTTTGAGAGTCAATGAAGCTCTGCCCTGCAATTGTGTCTGAGCAGTGTAAAATCCAGACATACTTACCCCCACAAAAGCTAAATAAAAAGTAACTGTACTAAAGAAATGCAAAGAAAAAGAGAGTGGGACAGTTTCAAGAGAGTCACAGGGCTTGCTATCAAAATACCTGATGGAACGCCTCTCCTGACACGAACCCACTCGTACACTACGCTTAACATCTAAGGTCCTCTTCCGGGTGCCCACTCCGAGGTAAACTCAGAGTCTGGCAACAAGGGAGAGGGCCTTCTCAGTGGTGGCCCCCAAATTATGGAATGCTTTCTGTGATGAGGTGAGCCTGGCGCCAACACTGTTATCTTTTCGGCGCCAGGTCAAGCCTTTCCTCTTCTCTCAGGCATTTTAGCATGTGCTTTTAAATTGCTTTTTAAAATGTATTTTTAGATTTCTATATTGCTTTTGTGGTAAACCACCCAGAGAGCTTAGGCTATGGGGTTGTATATAAATGCAATAAAATTAATTAATTAATTAATCCCAGCGTGCCCCACTGGTCAGGCTATTAGTACGATATGAACCAAAGTATAGCTGCCAAGTGTCCTGCTCTGTTGCAATTCCCAGCATACTGCCTCTGGCAGCGGAGGGAATGCATTGCCATTGTGGCTCATAGCCACTGATGTCCTGATCCTCCATGGATTTGTCCAATCTTCTTTGAAAGCTGTTCAGGTTTTTGGCTGAGCAAATGGTACATGTTGGAGAAACTGCCTCTTCTTTTTCCGGGATCTGTTGCCCTTCCAGGGTCTGGTGACCTTTGAGGAGGTGGCCGTGTATTTCACAGAGGAGGAATGGGCCCTGCTGGATCCCGGCCAAAGAGCTTTGCACAGGGAAGTCATGGAGGAGAATTATGAGACGGTGGCCTCTCTCGGTAAGGGCACTTTTCCCCCTTGACTGATGAATGTTGAAGGTATGGATTTAGTACCTGTGCTATTTAACCTTCCACTGCAGGGATGCTGTCGTGGAAATGGGTGCCTGGGCCCTGGATATTTGGGGAGGGACTGCAGCTCAGAAGGGGAACACCTGCTTTGCATGTAGAAGGTCCGAGGTTTAGTCCCTGGCAGCTCCAAGAGGGGTGAAAGGATCCGGTAGGAGGTGCTGGGAAAGGTCTTTCTCTGCCTGACATCCACAGCTAGTTGCTGTAAGCAGGCGGGACTAGATGGACCAATTCTCTGATCTGGTAGAATGCAGCTTCCTCTGTTCTTGGGGCTTTTTGATCATTCAGTGTGAAAAGTGCCCCTCCCTGCCACCTTCTGCTGCCCCATGATGAAAAATCTTACCTTGCAGCAGGAGGAGGAGAGGGCAGGAGCTCCCAAACTCCAGCAGAGCATCTTCTCCTGCATCCTCAACAGATGATTGACACTGTGCCTTATACTCTAAACTCCCAGTGGGAAGAGATGCTCCCGGGAACACCTCCTGCCTCCTCCCTCTTTCTTCCTCTGCCCAAAGGTCAGCTTTTGTCTTTGAAGCAGGAAGAAGCGGCAGTTTGGAGAAGAGGAAGCGGAGGTGGAGGCTACAATTTGTAGGGAATGACCTCCAGAAGACAGGACAGAGAGCAAGATTTAGCTTTGCCAGCCCTGGTGGGAACTCTGGAAGCAGAACTGGAGCACAGAGACTCTTTGACTCAGGCAGAGACACAGCAAAGGCAGCAGGCAAGAAGGTCCCCGAGAAAGGCTCCCTGGCAGCTGGAACAAGGGCTGTTCCCTCAGCTAGCAGAGATCCCGGGAAAGCAGGAATTGCAGCAGCGCCGTTGAAAAGGGGACCTTTCCTCCAGCAGGAAAGGGTCCAGAGAAGGCAGGAACCTGCGGTGATGAATGAAAAGCAGGGGAGGGTGATGGAGTCAGACCCCAGTTGACATCTGGGGCTAAGATAGATTTCAAGCTGCAAAAGGAACCGCACAAACTGGAACCCAGAGTGGGACCAGGAGTTCAGTTTTATCCACTTTTGGGAAAGGTTTCAAAGCAGATTTCCACATTGGTTAGCTGAGGGAGTTCTCTCTCCTGACCAGGTCATGTCCTGTGCATACGACTTGCAATGTCATCTCAGCTGAGAAGACCAATTGTACTCCTTAGGCTACTTTTACCCATCAGTTTTTGCCGGCAGTTAGGTCTGACCAGGTGAACCAAGTGGCCAGAGATCGCAGCCAAGAATCTTTTTAGGTCTAGGAATATCTAATGGCCGATCAAGAAAGGAAATCTTTATCAGTGTCTATGTATAATTAACACGTCTAATCTACTATACTTTGTGGACATAGCCACATATCAGAACATAGGTCTTACACAGCACATACAAAGGGGATGTACGCTAACGTGTTGCATTTCAAAGGACAGCATAGGTCACATTGATTTCCATCTGAAAAGGAGTGATCTCACCTTTGCTGCGTGTGGACCTTAACACTCAGAGCAGGTGGTTCTTTCTTCGACCAGTGTCACGGACAACTGGTAAAAATCCCCAAGGCTGTCTGTCTTTTATAGCTCTAGTTTGTATCTATCTAGACTTTGTCAGTTCATGTTCATATTACAACTATACACTTATTTTCATCATTTGAACTCTCATCCTAACCTGCATCTTGATGCTGATGTTGTATTCTAATAAGTTCTCCTGACTCACCCCTTTACAGCTTCAGCCATATATAGACATGATCATTGGCTGAATGCCCGGACTCCTTATAAAATGTTGATACTTTACGGGAAAGAATTTATTTTGGAACTACTGTAAACAAAACTCAAAGGAAAAAAGACACTTTAACTGGCAGCTTGTCTTTTTACTCATGTTTTGGCTTGTATTGTTTGCACTACTTTTCCACACATAATTTTATGTAAATCAATTATAAAGAATTGGAGATGGCCAATTTCTATAAATACAGGTGGCCTGTGACACAGTGAATTGCATCCACTGTTGCTGACTTTACTAGGTTCTGCCCTAGTAGTTTGCAGCCTACTAAGAAGCTGGCTTTACTAGGTTCACCCCCAACAGGCATTTCAAGATGAGCTTCATGCCCAGTGGACGCATGTTCACAAGTGCCAGACTGACCCTACTTGGTCCACACAACTCTGTTGTATTCACCGAGAGCAGGACTTACCAGATCAAAATTATACCTTTTCTTATCTATAAAAATCTCTGTTTGTAACGGCTGAATATTTTCTGGTCAAAAGTAACTAGTCTTGTCTATTTCCTTCAAAGAGTCGGACCACCATTCGTGTTGGGAAGAAAGAAAAGATCCCTTTATCCAGTATCCCAAAGATGCGACATCAACAGGTAGATGTTCAGCTGCGTTGAGGCCCCATTTTGGTTTGGAAATTGTAGGATTTTTCAGTTCCTGTGTAATATGATTCGTTGCAGATTAATCAGGGTGTGAGTTCTCCTGGAGAACATCTTAGATGTCTTTAAGAAGAGCCTGCTGGATCAGGCCAATGGCAGCATGCCTATAGGAAGCAAGCAAACAGGACCTGAGTGCAACCCTTGCCCCGTTGGGAGCACAGTGACTGTCTTAAAGCTGCAAAGTGCTCTCTGAAGCACCCTTCCCCCTCCTTTCATAGTGCAGGGACGGAGGGAAAAAAGGTGCCTTTCGGATGGGCTGTCTGCCAGAGAAGTCCCATGCACAGCCGATCTTTCTAAAAAGCAGTGGCTTTCGAAAGGGAACAGGCACCCACAGCCAAACTGAGCCCTTGGCTCGCCACCCCACACTGCTTCTTTCAACTTCAGGAGCTGAATGGGTCTGCTTCACAGAGCAGCGCTGGGAGGGAGAAGTGATTTCCATTCATTGGAAACAGCTTCCCCTACCTTGAGCAAAGGCTCATTCAACCACTGATCAGCTGACTGGCAGGTGCAAGTGTGCCCCAGTCCAGCAAAGGAGCAATTGGCAGCCCATTTCAAGGTCCTGGTGGTTCTTTTGAAGCCTCACCTTTATCTGCCGCACATCTTATGTCAGATCGGAGGGTGGTGCCTTTATGTCCTCCCTGTAGACTTCCCATTCGCATCTGATCAGGCACTGTGAGGATGCTGGACTAGATATTTATTTTATTTTATTTATTTATTTAATTTATTTTATATACCGCCCTAAGCCAAAAAGGCTCTCTGGGCGGTGTACATAAGAGATAAAACAAGCACAATATATAAATACAATAAGTATAACAAAATCAAAGATCAAAACAAACAATAACAAAGAACCAACAACGTTAAAATACAACAATAATGAAAATACTGATAAAATATACTATAAAATACAATTTAAAATACACTTTAAAATGCCTGGGAGTATACAAAGGTTTCCCCTGGTGCCGAAAGGATAGCAGCGTCGGCGCCAGGCGTACCTCATCAGGGAGACTATTCCACAGTTCAGGGGCCACTGCCGAAAAGGCCCTAGTTCTAGTCACAACCCTCCGGGCTTCTCGATGGGATGGCACCCGGAGGAGGGCCTTAGATGTTGAGCGCAGTGTACGGGTAGGTTCATATTGGGAGAGGCGTTCCACCAGGTATTGCGGTCCCATGCCGTGTAGGGCTTTATAGGTCAAAACCAGCACTTTGAATTTAGCCCGGAAACAAATAGGAAGCCAGTGCAGATGAGCCAGAACAGGTGTTATATGAGCAGACCTTCTGGTCCACGTCAGTAATCTGGCCGCTGCATTCTGGACTAGCTGTAGTTTCCGAACTATCTTCAAGGGCAGCCCAACGTAGAGCGCATTGCAGTAGTCCAGCCTAGATGTTACCAGAGCGTGAACAACTGAGGCGAGGTCGTCACTGTCCAGATAGGGACATAGCTGGGCGACCAGTCAAAGATGGTAGAAAGCATTCCGTGCCACCGAGGCCACCTGGGTCTCGAGAGACAAGGAAGGATCGAAAAGAACTCCCAAGCTACGAACCTGTTCCTTCAAGGGGAGTGTAACCCCATCAAGAACAGGGTGAACATCCTCCATCTGGACAATGAAGGCACTCACCAACAGCGTCTCGGTCTTGTCAGGATTGAGCTTCAGTTTGTTAGCCCCCATCCAGTCCATTATCACGGCCAGGCAGCAGTTTAGCACATTAACAGCCTCACCTGAAGAGGATGAAAAGGAGAAATAGAGTTGTGTGTCATCAGCATACTGATGACAACACACCCCAAAACTCCTGTTGACAGCACCCAGCTTCTGCATGTAGATGTTAAAAAGCATGGGGGACAGTACCGATCCCTGCGGGACTCCACAATGGAGAGTCCAGGGTGTCGAGCAATGTTCCCCAAGCACTACCTTCTGGTGACGACCCACCAAGTAGGAGCGGAGCCACTGCCAAGCAGTACCCCCAACTCCCAACTCCGTGAGTCTTCCCAGAAGGATACCATGGTCGATGGTATCAAAAGCAGCTGAGAGATCAAGGAGAATCAACAGAGTCACACTCCCCCTGTCCCTTTCCCGACAGAGGTCATTATACAGGGCGACCAAGGCTGTTTCAGTGCCAATACCGGGCCTAAAACTGGATTGAAATGGATCAAGATAATCAGTGTCATCCAAGAGCCCCTGGAGCTGGCCGGCAACCACCCGCTCGAGGATCTTGCCCTGGAACGAAACATTCGCCACAGGTCTATAGTTGTTCAAGTTATCTGGGTCCAAGGAGGGTTTCTTCAGGAGTGGTCTCACCTCTGCCTCTTTTAGGCAGTCAGGGACCACTCCCTCTCTTAAAGAGGCATTTATTACCTCCTTGGCCCAGCCGGCGGTTCCGGTCCTGCCAGCTTTCACCAGCCAAGAGGGGCAAGGATCCAGTACAGATGTGGTCGCCCGCACCAGTCAAAGGATCCTGTCAACATCCTCAAGCTGCACAGACTGAAACTCATCCAATAAATGAGGACAAGACCGTGATCTGGATACATCATTAGGTCTAACTGCTATAATATTGGAGTCTAAGTCCCAGCGAATGCATGCGATCTTATCTTGGAAGTGCTCGGCGAACTCATCACAGCGAGCTACAGATGAATCTATAATATCCCGAGGACCAGAATGTAAAAGCCCTCGCACAATTTTAAAGAGCTCCGCTGGGCGGGAGAGTGATGACTTAATAGTATCAGCAAAATATCTCTTTTTTGCTGCCCTCACCGCTACTATATACTGCTAAGAACAAGCACTTACCAAGGTGTAATTGCATTCATCGGGAGTTCGCCTCCATCTGCACTCAAGCCTCCTCATCTCTTGCTTCATCGCTCTCAGCTCCAAGGTATACCATGGAGCTGTATGAGCTCTGCATAGGAGGGGGCGCATGGGAGCGATCGTGTCAACCGCCCGGGTCATTTCCGTATTCCACAGTTCAACCAGGGCTTCGACAGGAGCGCCAGTCTTCTCAGTCGGAAAAACCCCCAGAGCCCTTTGGAAACCCTCAGGATCCATTACTCTCCGGGGGTGGACCAATTTAATAGGTCCCCCGCCCTTGCAGAGGGAAAGGGCTGCTGTGAGCCTAAACTTCAGCAAGCGGTGATCTGTCCATGACAAAGGAATAGATGATAAATCCCCAACCTCCAGATCACCATCTCCATGTCCAGTGACGAAGATCAAATCAAGGGTATGTCCCGACACATGCGTCGGGCCAGAAACAAATTGAGACAGCCCCATGGTTGTCATGGAAACCATGAAGTCCTGCCCCAGATAAAGCAGATAGGCCTGTGGTCTGATTCCACAGGGCTGTTCTGAGGAAGAGCCGCTAGGTTGAAGTTTCTTTTCTACCTGCTGAGGAATCCCCCAAATTAAGAGGGCTGGATTGGTTTCCACAGAGCCCCTGAGTGGAGATTTATGTACACCTCCAGGCAACTGGTCAGGAGGATAACTTGGGTCCCTGTACTAATCAGTTCCAGATCTAAAATCTTTGTTTGCTTTGGGGAGGAGAGGATAATTTGGGAATGTCAAAACTAGGCTTCACCTCTTGGCTGGAAGAGCATGATCCAGTTGTATGTGGCTCTGATGAAAGGGAGAGATCAGTAGGTATGGACTTGAAAGATTACTCAGGGAAGCTGTAGAAGGATTTCACAACACTGAATCTTGGTGGTCTCCAGGAACCCAGAGGGAGTACCCCAACACCTCAAATACCCCACGCTTCCCCCACATAGGTGTAGGGTTGGCAATAGCGTGTGCTATGTGCCTTTGAAGCACTCTCTATTTTCAGCAGTAATCAAAAGTGTGACATCAAATATAAACGCTTTATTAAAAGAGGAAAGAGGAAAATTACAAGCATGCACATTCACTCTCAAATCAGCAAAGCTTCTCCAATAGATCCTTAGCAGCAATGAAGTAGCTTGTAGGCATGAAAGATCTTCCTTACTCTGTGAGTTGAGGAACTCAACAGAGGGGCACCCCCATGCTCCAAAAGCAATGCCCAGGCTGCTGGGACTAAGTGGTAGCTCAGAGAACATAGGATCCGTCTCTGGATGGTCAGGGAGTGATGACGTGTTCTTTATATACCCTCACGGATGTTCCCCCCTCTTACTTAAAGATGTTTTAATGTCAAATCTCTGAAATTAGTTGGTCACTAGCCTTCCACATCTCCTTCTTTCCTGGAAAGTGTCTCCCCTGACTACATAGGTTGATTTCAAAGTGCACGCTTGTTCGACTTTTTGAAATTAAACTTTGTGGTTTCTGTCTCCTTTTGGTTCTGCTATTTGTGACCTTCGGGACTTTCTAAACCTCAAATATCAATCATTGGTGACCCAAAGTGACCTGCTCTTTTAAAGCTTTTCCCTAACAAATACTGATGCCATTTTATGATTAATTGAAACCTATAGAAACCCTAAAGTTATAATTTCTGTTTAATCAGTACCTCTATATTGGCATTATAATTGCATTTAAAGCATCTTCCTTTCTTGCACGTGCGTCCCAGGTTACCTTCCTCAGTTTATCCAGGATGTCTCCCTTTCATCTCTGAAATTAGTTGGTCACTAGCCTTCCACATCACCTTCTTTCCAGGTTACCTTCCTCAATTTAGCTTTCTTGGAGCAAACCAGGATGTCTCCCTTTGCATCCTCCAGCTTGCTACTGTGCTTTGCATAGAGACATTTAAAATTTCTTGTAACGAATTCACTCTTGCTTGCATTCATTTGTAAAATATCCCCTATATATGATGAAGCTTCATCTCCTTTGAAACTAGATTTTATAGAGTTTAAATGATTTGAACATTGACATGAAATCGAGCCTTCCGTGTCATCGGCCCAGTTCTCTGCAAAGCTCTGCCAACAGAGGTTCAGCAGGCGTCTTCTGTTTTAACTTCGAAGCGCCTGCTGGAAACCGTTCTGTTGCACCAGGCAGGCAATTAAGAGCATGCTCTTTTCACAACACTTGACCTTTGTTTTTATTGTATATTTGATGTTTTTCATTTATGGTGGTTGCCTTTTTTTAACGTGTTGTAAACTGCTTTGATGTTTCTAATGAAATAGCGGTATACAAAGAGCCTATAAATGAATAAATAGATGTGATATCTCTGGAATCAGAAAAACAGCTGGAGCTAAGTGATGCCTTCATGTGCTCCCTGTAGACTTCCCATCTGCATCCACTTTGGCACTGTGAGGATGCTGGAATAGATAGGCCTGTGGTCTGATCCAGCCAGGCTGTTCATATAAGGAGGGGGAATGGCATCCAGGTTGAAGTTTCCTTCCCATCTGCTGAGAAATCCCCCAAATTAAGATAGCTGGATTGGTTTCCACAGTGTCACTGAATTGAGGTTTTTGAACAGTTTCTTGTCCACAAGAGACATTTGGATCTACATGTCCCTGTGCTATTCATCTCCAGGAGATCTACGATCGTTCTTTGTTTTGGAGAGAGGAGAATAATTTCAGTTCAGAACTAACTAGCTTATCTGTATCTTTGAAAGAAATGTCAATCCTGGGCTTAGTCTCTTGGCTGGAAGAACAAGATCTAATTGTACAGGGCTTTGATGAAGGGGAGAGATCAGTCGGGCATTCCCCTTACGGTTCAGAGCATCATTGCAAACTCGTGTAGTGTCGGTCTTTGGCCATCCCTGTCTTAGCTCAGCTAAGTTTAATCCCTTGAATCTTCAGTTGGAATTTAGAAGTGTCTTTATCTGAAAACCTGCAGTGCAGCTGCCAGCCAGTATTGACAGTACTGAGCTCGAGGGACCAGGGTCTGATTCAGTATATCACAACTTCATTTGTTCCTATATTTCTGTCTGACCGGCTCTTTTGACTGCAGTCAAATTATTAAGAATCAAGGAGAAGTGAGCTGTGCCCAATTTGTCCTGTTCTGCAGTCTTGCTGCCCTTCTCTTCCCCCACAACCCACTTTTCATTGCATACTATTTTAGATATATATATCACAGTTGTATGGCAGTAGGAGGAAACCCAGACAAATCTGGGCTTAGTGACATCAAGTGTTATATGGACCTGAAAGTAATTTATGTTGCTGTGTGAGACTGCAGGATATTCAGGTAACCTTGCTTTCATCTGGCCATGCAAAGATAACGTAAAATCTTTATTACGGTCCAAGACCAGCGGTATAATTACGGATCCTCTGAATATCAGAGTGGAGATAGAATACAATACAGTATCATTGCAGTGAGAAAGCTAAAAAGCTAAAACCGGGTCCACATAGTAATCTAGCTAAAACCTTCATCTAATAGACATCGCATTAGGTCCCTCCTGCGAGCCATAGCAGCTGTGCAGAACGAGGCGACCTCAGAGTGATCCGTGATTCTGAATCTGCCATTAAATATTGTAAAATCATAGCTTCTGGGCTCAGAGGAAGATTAGATAAACTGAGAGTTCCGAGTTTGTGAATCATTACCCGTTGCCATTGAGATTGGAAGGAACCTTCCAAAGTTAAGGGGGCCAATCCAGTGGGTAAAAATAGCAGCTTCATCCAGTAGTTAAATTTTAATATCCAAGCGTGGGTCTCAATCAGAAGGGCACCTAATTCCAAGCATAAGGTCACATTGGGAAAACATCTCGGAGCGCCCAAAACGGACCTCATGAATTTAGATTGTACCCTCTCCAACAATGCGTAATTGCCTCCACTACAAATTTGGGTCCCGTAAAGAAGTTGAGGAAGCACCTTGGCATTGAATACCTGGACTGCTGCCGGAATGTACTGACCGCCCTTTGTATAAAAGAAGGTCAGTAAAGCTCTGGCTGATTTCTGTGCGGTCGTAGCAGACTGGACAAAATGCGCATTCCAAGAACCTAAGGGATGGAATGCAATGCCATGGTAACTGAAGGCATTGACTTGGTCAATAATATGGTTGTCAATTTGCCAGCGGTGTTTATGTCTACTTAGGCGAAAACTAAAACCTTGCATTTCGCATAGTTAATTCTCAAAAGTTCATCCACACAAAAGGAGGCAAGTTCTCTTAAAAGACGACGTAAGCCCACCTGCGTTTGGGATAACAGGGCAATGTCGTCGGCATATAGAAGACAGGTTAAGTGCCAAGACAGGAGGGTGAGAGTTTACTGCCGACAGGCGTTTTGTCAGCGAGTTTTATAGATATTGAATAGGGAGGGAGGGCCATGCAAAGATAAAAGGGGGAGAATTATGGAGATGCAAAAATAGAGAAGCAGATAATTGGGCTTCATCTGTGATGAAATGCTTTGTTTTTGCCTTGAAATTCCAATGTGTTTTTTTCAACCCTCTTCCCCCTCAGCAGGTGACCGGCAGAATGTGAATTATAGAAAACCACAGATGGTGCCACTGGTAATAGCCAAGACTGAGAGTCAAAAAGAGATATTTGGAAATCACAGGGGACCAAAAATGTCTGAAAGAAAGCAGCCAAAGAATGGGAGCAAGAAATCCTCTACTTGTCATAGTTTTCATCAAAGAACACACACCAGAGAAAAACCATTTAAATGCATGGAATGTGGAAAGAGCTTCAGTGTAAAAAATAGCCTTACTTCACATCACAGAACCCACACAGGGGAGAAACCATTTAAATGCAAGGAGTGTGGAAAGAGCTTCAGTGAGAGCAGTAAACTTACTTTACATCACAGAACCCACACAGGGGAGAAACCATTTACATGCAGGGAGTGTGGAAAGTGCTTCAGTCAGAACAGTAGCCTTACTTTACATGAAAGAACCCATACAGGCGAGAAACCATTTAAATGCAGGGAGTGTGGAAAGAGCTTCAGTGTAAGCAGTAACCTTACTTTACATGAAAGAAGCCATACAGGGGAGAAACCATTTAAATGCAGGGAGTGTGGAAAGAGCTTCAGTCAGAGCAGTCACCTTACTTTACATCACAGAACCCACACAGGGGAGAGACCATTTAAATGCAGAGAGTGTGGAAAGAGCTTCAGTCAGAGCAGTGACCTTACTTCGCATCAAAGAACCCACACAGGGGAGAAACCATTTAAATGCATGGTGTGTGGAAAGAGCTTCCCTGAGAATGGTCAACTTACATCACATGAAAGAACCCACACAGGGGAGAAACCATTTAAATGCAGGGAGTGTGGAAAGAGCTTCAGTGTAAACAGTAAACTTATTTTACATCGCAGAACCCACACAGGGGAGAAGCCATTTAAATGCAGTGAGTGTGGAAAGAGCTTCAGTCAGAGCAGTGAAGTTACTTCGCATCAAAGAACCCACACAGGGGAGAAGCCATTTAAATGCAAAGAGTGTGGAAAGCGCTTCAGTCAGAGCAGTCACCTTACATTACATGAAAGAACACACACAGGGGAGAAACCTTTTAAATGCAGTGAGTGTGGAAAGAGCTTCAGTGTAAGCAGTAGCCTGAAATTACATCACCGAACACACACAGGGGAGAAACCATTTAAATGCATGGAGTGTGGAAAGAGCTTGAGTCAGAGCGGTCACCTTACTTCGCATCAAAGAACCCATACAGGGGAGAAACCGTTTAAATGCAGGGAGTGTGGGAAAAGCTTCAGTCGAAGCAGTAGCCTTAAATTACATCACAGAACCCACACAGGGGAGAAACCATTTAAATGCAAGGAGTGTGGAAAGAGCTTCAGTCGAAGCAGTAGCCTTAAATTACATCACAGAACCCACACAGGGGAGAAACCATCTAAATGCAGGGAGTGTGGAAAGAGGTTCAGTCAGAGCACACTTACTTCGCATGAAAAAACACTGTGGAGTAACTTTTTTAATGCACGGAGTATGGAAAGAGATTCAATGAAAGCAGTAGGCTTACATCACAGGGGATACACAGGAGAAACAATTGAAATGAAAGGAGTATGGAAAGAACTTCAATGGGACCTTTATTCTTCATCTTGCAGGCTACATAGATTAAAGCCCTATACAGGTTGGGGCCAGGATGCTTAAAAAATTATCTCACCTGTTATATATGCAGCCCATCACTGAAATCTGCAGAGGATGGCCTCTTACGCATACCATCTGATTAGGAAGTCCACTCTGCATGATAGAGAAACCTGGCCTTTTGTGTGGTGGCATCTACTTTTTTGAACTTCCTCCTGTTACATATCAGACAGGTGTGTGTTTTTTGTGTGGTGCCTATAGAAGACCTTTTTCAACAAACGTTTTAAGGGCAGAGCTTTATTTCTGTTTTTATGGGATTTTAAAATGTTTTTCATTGGTTTGCATATGATTTTTTATTATTGTTGGTATTTTTGAGATACTTTCAGGGAAGTGATTTAAAAAAATACTAGTCCTTGTTTCTAATGGTCTCCTTACTGATTGTTTTCATATAGTTTAGTTTAGCATACCTTTAACTGTTGATTTTTTTGATTTTTAGTCTTTTTTAAATGTTGATTTTTTATTGACCATTTTAATGTACATTTTATATTCTTTATAAAATTCTTCTGCAGTGTACACATTTTATTAATATAAATAACTAAAAAATGTATTTTTGTGTATAACATGGTTTTTATTGGCCTCTCAATTCCGGAGTGCCACAGGGATCTATCCTCTCCCCCATGCTATTCAACATCTATGTAAAACCGCTGGGAGCGATCATCAGGAGATTCGGGCTGCAGTGTCACCAATATGCAGATGACACTCAGCTCTATCTCTCGTTTAAGTCCTCACCAGAGTTGGCTGTGGATACCATGTACAAGTGCCTGGATTCTGTAAGTGAATGGATGGGAAGGAATAGGCTGAAACTAAACCCCGACAAGACCGAGGTGTTGCTCATGGGGGACAAGAGAAGGTTGGGGGATATAGACCTGATGTTTAATGGGGTAAAATTACCTCTGAAAGACCAGGTCCGTAGCCTTGTCTATGGAGGCTCAGGTCTCAGCAGTGAGCCGGGTGGCTTGGTGTCAATTACATCTGCTACGGAGGCTACAACCCTGCCTTCCTGTACATCTGCTCCCACGGGTGATACATGCCCTGGTCTCCTCTCGCTTAGACTACTGTAATGTGCTCTACGTTGGGTTACCCTTGAAAACGGTCCGGAAATTACAGCTGGTACAGAATGCGGCGGCGTGCTTGATTAAGAACAGCCGTCGCCATGATCATATCACCCCGGTGTTAGTGGATCTACACTGGTTACCAGTTGTTTACCGGGTCCAATTCAAGGTGTTGGTATTGACCTTTAAAACCCTATACAGTTCCGGCCCAGTTTATCTGAAGGAGTGCTTCCAGCATCACCAATTAAGCCGCATGAGAAGATCAGCCACACAAGACCTTCTCTCGGTCCCATCAGTTAAAACAGCTAGGCTGGTGAGGACCAGAAAGAGGGCATTTTCGATTGTGGCCCCCACCCTCTGGAACTCCCTTCCTTTCGATCTTCGCCACACCCCCTCCCTGACAGGTTTCCGCCGGGCCTTAAAGACCTGGCTATTCAGGCAGGCCTATGGGGTCTCTGGGGATGGGTCAGTTTCTAATGTTGTTTAATGCTGTTTAATTTTATTATATTGTTGGTTGTATTGTATTTTATCATGATATTGTACGTCGCCTAGAGTGGCCGTTTATTCGGCCAGATAGGCGACTCAAAAATAAAATTTGATTTATTATTATTATTTATTATTTTGCTTAGATATTTTTTGTATTGGCTATTCTAACATCTTTCATAAAGTAAAATGAATTCACTAGTTTTCTGCTGATGTATTTTAAATACATTTTCCAAACTGATTTCACTCCGCAGTCGCATCTTGTCTCAGTGCTATTTCCTAGCAGGCAAATGAAGGACCTCACTGTCATCTGGTGCGCATAGAGAAAAGGAGTGAGAATTGGGTTTTGTCAGCGGTCACATAGCCAAATGGCTTCTCCAGGCAATAGAAGGGCCTTTAGAAAGGCAGCAAAGCTGCAGAAAATCTCTGCTTAAATTATTGGGGGAGGCAGTTTGTTGGGATAGATAGTTCTGGGCCAGATATATCAATGGTCTGGTAACTTCAAACTAATCCATGTTGTGTAACTAATCCATGTTATGCAATTGTTAATGATGCTTCCCTGTAGTTTCTCTCTGGGAAGCAGTATGCCTCTGAATGCCATTTTCTGGGAATCACAAGTGTGAAGATTACTGACTGGGAGGTCAGTTGCACAACTGCTGAACTCGGGGACCAGGTTGCTTGAAGCACTTCCTGTTCCTGTCCCTTCCTGCCTCTTCCTTGGGATCTAGCCAGTAAAAGTGATTAGACTGGTGAGCTGGTGTTGTTGTTGTTGTTCCCAATGTAAATAACAGGTGCATGTCAGGACCCCACTAGGGATCAGCTGCCCTGCACCTTCAATTTAGTGTTGCAAAGCTCATCGTGCAATTGTTTGTTGCATGATTGGTATCTCCTCTAGTTTGGCCCTCAGACTGGCAGTGGCTGTCCAAGGTCCTGTTCTCCAGCCTTCTTGCCTGAGAGCCTTTTGACTGGAAAGTTCTTCTGCCTCCACCTCTTGCCCTCTACCCAATGAGTAGGAGTCCCTCCCACAGGTTCCAGACTTTAATAACCTTGATTTTGAAAGTAGTTGTGTCAGAAACTCATTTCACAGAAAGCAAACTGGTGAGGTTTGGCCCAGAACTTGAATACAAGGCAGAGGTGGAGTCTGAGCCCAAGCACACAAGAGCACTTCTTTGAACCCAGTTTTTTTTCCTGTGATAGGACATCTATTTCACAGAAGGCAAACTCTATTTCTCTCCCCCTTCTGCCAGCCGACTTGCCCCTCCAATCTCTCTTTCTCTCTCTCTCCCCAATTCACCAGCCGTTCGCAACCTGATAGCAGCACCAATAATGCTGCTTAGTGGACCTACAAACAGCAAGAAAAGGTATTGCTGATCACCCCAGAGGTTCCTGGGCCATCCTGTGTTATCTCCCATTTCCCAACAAAAGGAGAGGCAGCAACATGTGTGGTTGGTGAATTTTGGTATGTCTGGCTGATTGGGAAGTCGCCGTTCCGGGCTTTTTTACGTAAAAATGGATTCTAGCCCGGAACGGGTATCGGAACGTGGTTTGCGTGGACGTTTTGTGTCTTACTGCATGCATCCCATGTAGTCATGTGTGACTGGTAAATTTCAGAGGTCTGGCTTGCTGGGAAGTCACCGTTCGGGGCTGTTCATTCCGTTCCGGAGGGCATTTTGGTTGTTAAAGGGTTGATAAAAATGCTATCGGGATGGTTTTTGTTCCTAAATGTTGTTCTCATGTGTCTCTAACACATCCTAGTGTTTTTGGCATCAATTTCTTTTCTAAAGAGCCCATTCCGGCGTGTTCCGTTCCAGCTTTTACACCGTCCCTCCTGAACACATTACCTTTTACACACAAATGCGTATATGATATCACACAGCACACACACACACACACACGCCTATCTTGCCACTGCTTCTGCGGGAGGCAAGAGAGGAAGATGAGGTGCAATATTGGGACAGAAGGGAGGGAGGAGAATGTTGGCAGTGGGGGGTCAGAAGCAGCTTTTGCCACTTAGTCCTCCGATGGGTAAAGGAAAGGAGTTCTGGTTCCTAGAGAGGCAGGAAGTCTTAATCACATGGAGGGGGGAGGGAATATTGAAGGGTAAGTGGGGGGGCTGTCTTAATTCGTATTCTGGGTAAAGAAAGAATTCGTGCAGAGGAGAAAGAGGTGCAAAGGGGGGGGAGGATTTGGTATTTTTGTTGGGGGGTGAGGGAAGGGGGGGCCACTCCCTCCTTTTCCTCTGGCGGTCCCTGGTGCATGCAATCCATTTGCAAAGTGCCGCGGGGTTGGCTTTGCAAGGCCGTCTTGGAAGCCAGAGCCTGGGCAAGGGGATGCAGCTTTGCAGAGGGGCACTTGGGGGGCGGCTGCATGTTGGGGGTTGATGTCCTGTGTTGTTTTGAGGGCCACAGCTGGGGGAGGGGAGCTGCCTTTGCAATTCCTGGGCCTGACAGGGGACTGATGAGGGAAGGAAGATTTGTTTTTTGGGAGGGGGAGGGGGTTGATGGAAGAGCCCTCCCTTCCCTCTGGGAACCCATAGAAAGTGTGTGGAGGGGGCCTGATCCACGCAGTCCAGAGGCAAAGTGTGGCCAAAACTGTTTCCACTGAAGCTGCCCCCCAACCCTTTTGCAGGTCAGCCCATTCCCCCCAAGGATGGAACGCAGCTCAGGCAGGGGGGAAAGGGGGGACCTCTTGATGCAGCCTTGTTGGGGGGCACATTGGAGGGGAGGGGAGAATGCTGTGCTGCTTTTCTGCCCCACAGCTGGAGGGAGAGCCCCTTTTGGATTTCCTCCACTGGAAGAGGGTCTGGTCAGTTTCCCTCCAACATCGAAGCCCCCTTGGGGTGGATCTCAGCTTCTCTTGCAGGATTGGCTCATCTGTGGGGGTGCTGGCAGCCAGCGTCCCCCCTGTCCAAAGCACAATAGCTGGGCAGTGGTCGCAAGAGCCCTGTAAGGCGGTCTCAGATGAGAGCCTGTGGCTAATGTAGTGGTTAGGGAATATTCTTCAACCCGAGGGCCACATTTATGCACAAGCAGCAGTCCAAGGGCCAATTTACTGTCAAATGCCAGAGTGGGTAGAGCTATGGATGTGTCACTGACATGTGTATAGTAGAGTCTCTTGTAGCCAGGAACAAGTCAGACATTTCTTCAGCGCAATTAATTAATTATTAGATTTATATCCTGCCCTTTCTCCCAGTAGGAGCCCAGGACAGCAATACAGAGCTCTCCAAGGAGCGGGGTCAGTGCCCTCCCAAATTTTCCACTTTTGTTATGGTCCTTCACATCTCTACAGTAGTGTAGTGGCAAATTCGGAAGTGCAGGGTCCATTCATGATGGCCATGCCCCCTCCCATCCTGTTCCTGCTGGGTTGAGAATGGGATGCATGTTAATGCCTTCTCCCACAGCTAGAAGCTGAAAAACATGGAAGGGCAAAGTGTTGCCTACTGAGAAGAGTCTCAGTGGCTGGCTTCACCTCCTTTCACTCTAATTCACTCTAATTATCAGGAAAGAACAAGGAAGCATGTTAGAAGATTCTTCTCAGTGGCTAATACACTCTCCTTTCTTGCTGATTGGCTCATAGGTTGCTGGAGACATGGGGACTCTGCTGAGAGCCTGCTCCCAAAAAAGTAAGGGGTCTAAGACCTCCCCCCCAGATCTATGCAGGTCTCTGGGTCTACTTTTTTTCAGCCCAGCTCACCTCACTGGATTGTTGTGAGGATAAACTTTTATGTGCCACTCTACATTTCAGACATCCACTCTGTGTGGGACCTTCCACATCTGTGGAAGTGTGTGTGTCTATTGTATTGGAATCATAGTTTAATGCTGAACTATGTCCACAGAGACCCAGGTTCAAATCCCTGCTCAAGAGTGAAATTCAGGTGGTGTCCTGGGCCCAGTGACAGTGTTGTTGTGAAGACAAAAGGAGGGGGACAAATTATGTTTCCCACGGTGAGCTCATTAGAGGAAAGCCTGCATAGAAATATAAAAATATATTGAAATGTTTGGATAAACCTATAATAAGCAAATCAACTTATTACCCCAGTTGCTCAACCCTGTGTGGTGAGTTTGCTGTTAAGCTTTCCACCTCGTGCATCACCTCTCCAACTTGGAGTAGTGTTCTGTAACTTGGTGCCCTCCAGGTATGGTTGGACCAACTCCCATCAGCCCTGGACAACATGGCAAAACGCCAGGGATGATGGGAGTTGTAGTCCAGAAATGTCTAAAGGTTAACTCAGATTATACAAGTGGATGGTACCAAATAACATGTCCTGCTGATCTTGAAATGGATGTATTGCAAGTAGCTCTTCATACTCTTTTCATTGCCCAGTGAGCTGAACCAGACTGAATGCATCTCACTTTTCCTCTCCCCATATTTCTGATGGAAAGACTGGAGGTGTTTTGCATCCCCAGGAAGCTCCAAGATGGAGTCATTTGACCAAATTCACCCCCAGTTTTTCTTTACAATGTGTGCAAAACCTATTTTTTTGCCAACTGTCAGGGAGATGACATGGAATTAATATCTGTGCAGAATAAATTTTTAATTATATCCATGATGAAAAGGGCCCAATAATAAAGCCTGAAATGGTTCACAATGTGAGGAAGAAACTCTGTGGGGCTCAGGAATTAAAGACTTTACGGAAGCAGAAGCAGAGATGAGAGGTGAGGGGTCTGAGATGGGTGAAATTCCTGGGGGTAGCAAAGGACAGAAGAGGTGCCCAAGCATGGAGAAAAGTCTGGAAGAAACTGGAGAATGTTCTGAGAGAGATTTGGGGCCTTTAAGGCCTTTTGCAGATCAAGCATTGTGGGGGAAAACAACAGAGGAAAGGGACGTGCCATTTATTTATTTGGATTGAGGCTGCTTATAACATTCAAACCTCTGGAACCCAAATTTGCATGAAGGATGAAATCCCTCCCATCCTCCGTCTCTCCCCTGCAGGCCCTTGAGAGCTGCTCCCTACAAAACGTGCATCGTGGTGAAAGCTGTGGGAGTCCCAGAGCTGGCCTAGTTTACTCCTCCCTCTCAGGCAGCACCATGGCCTCAGAGGCACCGTCCGGATTCTCTCTTCTGTGGGATAGAGTGGAAAGAGCAGCCGGGCAGCCCAATCAGGTAAGGGGAGGATCATTGGGGGAGAGACCGAGGGGACAGCTGGGGTGCGTCTCCCTGAGCATAGCGGGGAGGGCTCTGGGAGAATACTACCTCTGAGGCTGCATAAGGAGAGCCTGCCGGATCAGGCCAATAGCCCGTCTGTTCCAGCAGCCGGTTCTTGCAGTGGCCGACCAGATGCCTGTGGGAAACCTGCAAGCAGGACCTGAACACATGAGCACTCGCCCCACTTGTGATTCGGTGACACGTGTCTGGCAGAACTCTGGCAAAACACCTAAAATACACTCTTGGAGAGGTGGGATCTTTTTCGAGAGACAGTCAAGCTCTGCCCTGCAATTGTGTCTGCAGGAAGCTGAGGTACGGAAGGAAAAGCAGGGGAGGGTGATGGAGTCAGACCCCAGTTGACATCTGGGGCTAAGATAGATTTCAAGCAGCAAAAGGAACCGCACAAACTGGAACCCAGAGTGGGACCAGGAGTTCAGTTTTATCCACTTTTGGGAAAGGTTTCAAAGCAGATTCCCACATTGGTTAGCTGAGGGAGTTCTCTCTCCTGACCAGATCATGTCCTGTGCATACAACTTGCAATGTCATCTCAGCTGAGAAGACCAATTTTACTCCTTAGGCTACTTTTTCCCATCAGGCCTCTTTGTTTCTGTTGGAAAGTGACCCATATAGAAGCCATTTTTAAAGCTCATATTGGCAATATTGAGCTGGAGGGTCTCCCAGGCTCAAAAAGTAGTAGCCAGCCAACAACACCTTCACCTGTATGAATCTCCCGTGCTTTAAGATCAGTAGATGAGGCCTTCCTGGTGGTCCCTACACGGGATGAGGTACATGGTGATTTTTCAGTAAAGGCTCCTCGACATGGAACATTCTCCATACATCGGGCCTCGTCTCTTTATACTTCCATGCCGTCGGTGAAGACACATCTTTTTGGGAAGGTGTTCGGAGGAAGACAGACCTAAAATTCCTGCTGCTTTTAATAGTTGTCATTCAGTGTTTTATTGTGTGTTTGGATGGAGTGTGGGAGTTTTTTGGGGATGTTTATATATTCTTATCTACTTCTTCTTTATTATAAACTGTCCTGTCCAGAATGGTGACGTATAATTCACCTACATGACAATGAATAAGTAAATATCCACTAATAGCAGAGCTGTAAAAAAATGGAAGAAAATAACGAACTGATAACAGAAACCAGCAATGCGCAATATTGCACCTCATCTTCCTCTCTTGCCTCCTGCAGTAGCAGAAGCAAGACAGGCGTGTGCGTGTGTGATATACATAATAGTTTTTGCCGTCAGTTAGGTGTGACCAGGTGAACCAAGTGGCCAGAGATCCCAGCGAAGAATCTTTTTACGTCTAGGAATATCTAATGGCCGATCAAGAAAGGAAATCTTTATCAGTGTCTATGTATAATTAACACGTCTAATTTACTGTACTTTGTGGACATAGCCACATATCAGAACATAGGTCTTACACAGCACATACAAAGGGGATGTACGCTAACGTGTTGCATTTCAAAGGACAGCATAGGTCACATTGATTTCCATCTGAAAAGGAGTGATCTCACCTTTGCTGCGTGTGGACCTTAACACTCAGAGCAGGTGGTTCTTTCTTCGACCAGTGTCACGGACAACTGGTAAAAATCCCCAAGGCTGTCTGTCTTTTATAGCTCTAGTTTGTATCTATCTAGAGCAGGGTTTCCCGACCTTTGAGCCACAGATGTTGTGGGACTACAACTCCCATCAGCCCCATCCAGCATGGCCAATGGTCAGGAATTATGGGAACTGTAGTCCAGCAACATCTGTGGAAAAAAGGTTGGGAAACCCTGATCTAGACTCTGTCAGTTCATGCTCATATTACTACTATACTCTTGTTTCCATCATTTGAACTCTCATCCTAACCTGCATCTTGATGCTGATGTTGTATTCTGATAAGTTCTCCTGACTCACCCCTGTACAGCTTCAGCCATATATAGACATGATCATTGGCTGAATGCCCGGACTCCTTATAAAATGTTGATACTTTACGGGAAAGAATTTATTTTGGAACTACTGTAAACAAAACTCAAAGGAAAAAAGACACTTTAACTGGCAGCTTGTCTTTTTACTCATGTTTTGGCTTGTATTGTTTGCGCTACTTTTCCACACATAATTTTATGTAAATCAATTATAAAGAATTGGAGATGGCCAATTTCTATAAATACAGGTGGCCTGTGACACAGTGAATTGCATCCGCTGTTGCTGACTTTACTAGGTTCTGCCCTAGTAGTTTGCAGCCTACTAAGAAGCTGGCTTTACTAGGTTCACCCCCAACAAGCATTTCAAGATGAGCTTCATGCCCAGTGGACGCATGTTCACAAGTGCCAGACTGACCCTACTTGGTCCACACAACTCTGTTGTATTCACCGAGAGCAGGACTTACCAGATCAAAATTATACCTTTTCTTATCTATAAAAATCTCTGTTTGTAACGGCTGAATATTTTCTGGTCAAAAGTAACTAGTCTTGTCTATTTCCTTCAAAGAGTCGGACCTCCGTTCGTGTTGGGAAGAAAGAAAAGATCCCTTTATCCAGTATCCCAAAGATGCGACATCAACAGGTAGATGTTCAGCTGCGTTGAGGCCCCATTTTGGTTTGGAAATTGTAGGATTTTTCAGTTCCTGTTTAATATGATTCGTTGCAGATTAATTGACCCATCAGGGTGTGAGTTCTCCTGGAGAACATCTTAGATGTCTTTAAGAAGATCCGGCCAATGGCAGCATGCCTATAGGAAGCAAGCAAGCAGGACCTGAGTGCAACCCTTGCCCCGTTGGGAGCACAGTGACTGTCTTAAAGCTGCAAAGTGCTCTCTGAAGCACCCTTCCCCCTCCTTTCATTGAGCAGGGGGGGAGGGAAAAAAGGTGCCTTTCAGATGGGCTGCCTGCCAGAGAAGTCCCATGCACAGCCGATCTTTCTAAAAAGCAGTGGCTTCCGAAAGGGAACAGGCACCCACAGCCAAGCTGAGCCCTTGGTTCGCCACCCCACGCTGCTTTTTTCAACTTCAGGAGCTGAATGGGGCTGCTTCACAGAGCAGCGCTGGGAGGGAGAAGTGATTTCCATCCAATGGAAACAGCTTCCCCTTCCTTGAGCAAAGACTCATTCAACCGCTGATCAGCTGACTGGCAGGTGCAAGTGTGCCCCAGTCCAGCAAAGGAGGAATTGGCAGCGCATTTCAAGGTGCTGGTGGTTCTTTTGAAGCCTCACCTTTATCTGCCACACATCTTATGTCAGATCGGAGGGTGGTGCCTTTGTCCTCCCTGTAGACTTCCCATTCGCATCTGATCAGGCACTGTGAGGATGCTGGACTAGATAGGCCTGTGGTCTGATTCAACAGGGCTGTTCTGAGGAAGAGCCGCTAGGTTGAAGTTTCTTTTCTACCTGCTGAGGAATCCCCCAAATTAAGATGGCTGGATTGGTTACCACAGAGCCCCTGAGTGGAGATTTAGAAGCTGTAGAAGGATTTCACAACACTGAATCTTTATATACCCTCACGGATGTTCCCCCCTCTTACTTAAAGATGTTTTAATGTCAAATCTCTGAAATTAGTTGGTCACTAGCCTTCCACATCTCCTTCTTTCCTGGAAAGTGTCTGCCCTGACTACATAAGTTGTTTTCAAAGTGCACACTTGTTTGACTTTTTCAGATTAAACTTTGTGGTTTCTGTCTCCTTTTGGTTTTGCTTTTTGTGACCTTCGAGACTTTCTAAACCTCAAATATCAATCATTGGTGACCCAAAGTGACCTGCTCTTTTAAAGCTTTTCCCTAACAAATACTGATGCCATTTTATGATTAATTGAAACCTATAGAAACCCTAAAGTTATAATTTCTGTTTAATCAGTACCTCTATATTGGCATTATAATTGCATTTAAAGCATCTTCCTTTCTTGCACGTGCGTCCCAGGTTACCTTCCTCAGTTTATCCAGGATGTCTCCCTTTCATCTCTGAAATTAGTTGGTCACTAGCCTTCCACATCACCTTCTTTCCAGGTTACCTTCCTCAATTTAGCTTTCTTGGAGCAAACCAGGATGTCTCCCTTTGCAATCCTCCAGCTTGCTACTGTGCTTTGCATAGAGACATTTAAAATTTTTTGTAACGAATTCACTCTTGCTTGCATTCATTTGTAAATTACTCCCTATATATGATGAAGCTTCATCTCCTTTGAAACTAGATTTTATAGAGTTTAAATGATTTGAACATTGACATGAAATCGTGCTTTCACTGTCATAGGCCCAGTTCTCTGCAAAGCTCTGCCAACAGAGGTTCAGCAGGCGTCTTCTGTTTTAACTTCGAAGCGCCTGCTGAAAACCGTTCTGTTGCACCAGGCAGGCAATTAAGAGCATGCTCTTTTCACAACACTTGACCTTTGTTTTTATTGTATATTTGATGTTTTTCATTTATGGTGGTTGCTTTTCCTTAACGTGTTGTAAACTGCTTTGACGTTTCTAATGAAATAGCGGTATACAAAGAGCCTATAAATAAATAAATAGATGTGATATCTCTGGAATCAGAACAACAGCTGGAGCTAAGTGATGCCTTCATGTGCTCCCTGTAGACTTCCCATCTGCATCCACTTTGGCACTGTGAGGATGCTGGAATAGATAGGCCTGTGGTCTGATCCAGCCAGGCTGTTCATATAAGGAGGGGGAATGGCATCCAGGTTGAAGTTTCCTTCCCATCTGCTGAGAAATCCCCCAAATTAAGATAGCTGGATTGGTTTCCACAGTGTCACTGAATTGAGGTTTTTGAACAGTTTCTTGTCCACAAGAGACATTTGGATCTACATGTCCCTGTGCTATTCATCTCCAGGAGATCTAAGATCGTTCTTTGTTTTGGAGAGAGGAGAATAATTTCAGTTCAGAACTAACTAGCTTATCTGTATCTTTGAAAGAAATGTCAAACCTGGGCTTAGTCTCTTGGCTGGAAGAACAAGATCTAATTGTACAGGGCTTTGATGAAGGGGAGAGATCAGTCGGGCATTCCCCTTACGGTTCAGAGCATCATTGCAAACTCGTGTAGTGTTGGTCTTTGGCCATCCCTGTCTTAGCTCAGCTAAGTTTAATCCCTTGAATCTTCAGGTGGAATTTGGAAGTGTCTTTATCTGAAAACCTGCAGAGTAGCTGCCAGCCAGTATTGACAGTACTGAGCTCGAGGGACCAGGGGTCTGATTCAGTATATCACAACTTCATTTGTTCCTATATTCCTGTCTGACCGGCTCTTTTGACTGCAGTCAAATTATTAAGAATCAAGGAGAAGTGAGCTGTGCCCAGTTTGTCCTGTTCTGCAGTCTTGCTGCCCTTCTCTTCCCCCACACCCCACTTTTCATTGCATATTATTTTAGAAATATATATCACAGTTGTATGGCAGTAGGAGGAAACCCAGACAAATCTGGGCTTAGTGACATCAAGTGTTATATGGACCTGAAAGGAATTTGTGTTGCTGTGTGAGACTGTAAGATATTCAGGTAACCTTGCTTTCATCTGGCCATGCAAAGATAACGTAAAATCTTTATTACGGTCGAAGACCAGCGATATAATTACGGATCCTCTGAATATCAGAGTGCAGATAGAATAGAATACAGTATCAGTGCAGTGAGAAAGCTAAAAAGCTAAAACCGGGTCCACATAGTAATCTAGCCAAAACCTTGATCTAATAGACATCGCATTAGGTCCCTCCTGCGAGCCATAGCAGCTGTGAAGAACGAGGCGACCTCAGAGTGATCCGTGATTTTGAATCTGCCATTAAATATTGTAAAATCATAGCTTCTGGGCTCAGAGGAAGATTAGATAAAAGTGGGGAGATGAACTTAAGGCGGAGATCTAAATAAAAAGGGCAGCAAAGTAGTACAAGGTTCACTGTCTCCACCGCATCTGCTCCACAGGGGCAAGTTCGATCATAATAATCGACGCCCCTGTATGTACCCTCCATTAGTGCCAAGGGCAGAACATTGAATCGTACCAGGGTAAAACCTCTCCTGAGTTTTGGGGTAGATAAATTTGAAATGTAAGTGGCCAAGTTACAGGAATTTACATTAATACTGCATTGTGAATAAGCGGCAACTAGGCTCATGTTGTTCTGATACTCAACATCTCTGAGGCGTTGGATGATTATTGTTTTAGCGGTTGTATGGCCTAGGGCACCAATCGCTGGGAGCGAAAAACCGAGAGTTCCGAGTTTGTGAATCATTACCCGTTGCCATTGAGATTGGAAGGAACCTTCCAAAGTTAAGGGGGGCAATCCAGTGGGTAAAAATAGCAGCTTCATCCAGTAGTAAAATTTTTATATCCAAGCGTGGGTCTCAATCAGAAGGGCACCTAATTCCAAGCGTAAGGTCACATTGGGGACACATCTCGGAGGGCCCGAAACGGACCTCATGAATTTAGATTGTACCCTCTCCAACAATGCGTAATTGCCTGCACTACTAATTTGGGTCCCGTAAAGAAGTTGAGGAAGCACCTTGGTGTTGAATACCTGGACTGCTGCCGGAATGTACTGACCGCCCTTTGTATAAAAGAAGGTCAGTAAAGCTCTGGCTGATTTCTGTGCGGTCGCAGCAGACTGGACAAAATGCGCATTCCAAGAACCTAAGGGATGGAATGCAATGGCAAGGTAACTGAAGGCGTTGACTTGGTCAATAATATGGTTGTCAATTTGCCAGCGGTGTTTATGTCTACTTTTGGTGAAAACTAAAACCTTGCATTTCGCACAGTTAATTCTCAAAAGTTCATCCACACAAAAGGAGGCAAGTTCTCTTAAGAGACAACATAAGCCCACCTGCGTTTGGCATAACAGGGCAATGTCATCGGCATATAGAAGACAGGTTAAGTGCCTCCTTGCCAAGACAGGAGGGTGAGAGTTTACTGCCGACAGGTGTTTTGTCAGCGAGTTTATATAGATATTGAATAGGGAGGGAGGGCCATGCAAAGATAAAAGGGGGAGAATAATGGAGATGTAAAAATAGAGAAGCAGATAATTGGGCTTCATCTGTGATGAAATGCTTTGTTTCTGCCTTGAAATTCCAATGTGTTTTTTTCAACCCTCTTCCCCCTCAGCAGGTGACCAGCAGAATGAGAATAATGGAAAACCACAGATGGTGCCACTGGTAATAGCCAAGACTGAGAGTCACACAGGGGAGAAACCATTTAAATGCATGGAGTGTGGAAAGAGCTTCAGTCAGAGCGGTCACCTTACTTTGCATCAAGGAACCCATACAGGGGAGAAGCCATTTAAATGCAGGGAGTGTGGAAAGAGCTTCAGTCAGAGCAATGAGCTTACTTTGCATCAAAGAACCCACACAGGGAGAAGCCATTTACATGCAAAGAGTGTGGAAAGAGCTTCAGTCAGAGCAGTCACCTTACTTCGCATCAAAGAACCCATAAAGGGGAGAAACCATTTAAATGCAGTGAGTGCGGAAAGAGCTTCAGTGTAAGCAGTAGCCTGAAATTACATCACCGAACACACACAGGGGAGAAACCATTTAAATGCAGAGAGTGTGGAAAGTGCTTCAGTCAGAACGGTAGCCTTACTTTGCATCAAAGAACCCACACAGTCGAGAAACCATTTAAATGCAGGGAATGTGGAAAGAGCTTCACTCCGAGCAATAGCCTTACTTTGCATCACAGAACACACACAGGGGAGAAACCATTTAAATGCAGAGAGTGTGGAATGAGCTTCAATCAGAGCAGTGACCTTACTTCGCATCAAAGAACTCACACAGGGGAGAAGCCATTTAAATGCAAGCAGTGTGGAAAGTGCTTCAGTCAGAACAGTAGCCTTACTTTACATGAAAGAACCCACACAGGCGAGAAACCATTTAAATGCAGGGAATGTGGAAAGAGCTTCAGTCAGAGCAGTAAACTTACTTTACATCAAAGAACCCACACAGGGGAGAAGCCATTTAAATGCATGGAGTGTTGAAAGAGCTTCAGTCGAAGCAGTGACCTTACTTCGCATCAAAGAATCCACACAGGGGAAAAGCCATTTAAATGCATGGAGTGTGGACAGGGCTTTAGTCAGAGAAGTAAGCTTACTTCACATCAAAGAACCCACACAGGGGAGAAGACATTTAATTGCAGTGAGTGCGGAAAGAGCTTCAGTGTAAGCAGTAGCCTGAAATTACATCACCAAACACCCACAGGGGAGAAACCATTTAAATGCATGGAGTGTGGACAGGGCTTTAGTCAGAGAAGTAAGCTTACTTCACATCAAAGAACCCACACAGGGGTGAAGCCATTTAAATGCAGTGAGTGCGGAAAGAGCTTCAGTGTAAGCAGTAGCCTGAAATTACATCACCAAACACACACAGGGGAGAAACCATTTAAATGCATGGAGTGTGGACAGGGCTTTAGTCAGAGAAGTAAGCTTACTTCACATCAAAGAACACACACAGGGGAGAAACCATTTAAATGCATGGAGTGTGGACAGGGGTTTAGTGAGAGAAGTAAGCTTACTTCACATCAAAGAACCCACACGGGGGAGAAGCCATTTAAATGTAAGGAGTGTGGAAAGAGCTTCAGTCAGAGTGGTAACCTCAGATTACATGAAAGAACACACACAGGGGAGAAACCATTTAAATGCAGTGAGTGCGGAAAGCAGTAGCCTGAAATTACATCACCAAACACACACAGGGGAGAAACCATTTAAATGCAAGGAGTGTGGACAGGGCTTTAATAAGAGCAGTCACCTTACTTCACATCAAAGAACCCACACAGGGGAGAAGCCATTTAAATGTAACGAGTGTGGAAAGAGCTTCAGTCAGAGCGGTCCCCTTACTTCACATCAAAGAACCCACACAGGGGAGAAACCATTTAAATGCAGGGAGTGTGGAAAGAGCTTCGTCGGAATGATCACCTTACATTACATGAAAGAACCCACACGGGAGAAACCGTTTAAATGCAGGGAGTGTGGAAAAAGCTTCAGTGTAAGCAGTAACCTTGTTTTACATCACAGAACCCACACGGGAGAAACCATTTAAATGTAGTGAGTGGAAAGAGTTTCAGTCAGAGCACACTTACTTCACATGAAAAAATACTGTGGAGTAACTTTTTTAATGCACGGAGTATGGAAAGAGATTCAATGAAAGCAGTAGGCTTACATCACAGGGGATACACAGGAGAAACAATTGAAATGTAGGGAGTATGGAAAGAACTTCAATGGGAGCTTTATTCTTCATCTTGCAGGCTACATAGATTAAAGCTCTATACAGGTTGGGGCCAGGATTCTTAAAAGATTATCTCACCTGTTATATATGCAGCCCATCACTGAAGTCTGCAGAAGATGGCCTCTTACGCATACCATCTCATTAGGAAGTCCACTCTGCATGATAGAGAAACCTGGCCTTTTGTGTGGTGGCATCTACTTTTTTGAACTTCCTCCTGTTACATATCAGACAGGTGTTTTTTTTTGTGGTGCCTATAGAAGACCTTCCTTTGTCAACAAACCTTTTAAGTGCAGAGCTTTATTACTGTTTCTGTGGGATTTTAGAAGGTAAAGGTGTCCCCGCACTTGTAGTGCGAGTCGTTTCCAACTCTCAGGGTGACGTCTTGCGAAGTTTACTAGGCAGACCGTATATATGAGGTGGGACTGCCAGTTCCTTCCCCGGTCTTTCTTTACCCCCCAGCATATGCCGGGCACTCATTTTACTGAACACGGATGGATGGGAGGCTGAGTGGACCTCGACCCCTTTTACTGGACATTCGACTTCCTCCTTCCCTTGGAATCGAACTGCAGACGTGAGCAGAGCTTCGGCTGCATTACTGCCGCTTACCACTCTGCGTCACGGAGGGTCTGTGTGGGATTTTAAAATGTTTTTCATTGGTTTGCATATGAAATGTTTTTTTTATTGTTGGTATTTTTGAGATACTTCCTGGGAAGTGATTTAAAAAAATACTAGTCCTTGTTTCTAATGGTCTCCTTACTGATTGTTTTCATATAGTTTAGTTTAGCATACCTTTAACTGTTGATTTTATTGGTTTTTAGTGTTTTTTAAATGTTGATTTTTTTATTGACCATTTTAATGTACATTTTATGTTCTTTATAAAATTCTTCTGCAGTGTACACATTTTATTAATATAAATAACTAAAAAATGTATTTTTGTGTATAACATGGTTTTTATTTTGCTTAGAAGTTTTTTGTATTGGCTATTCTAACATCTTTCATAAAGTAAAATGAATTCACTAGTTTTCTGCTGATGTATTTTAAATACATTTTCCAAACTGATTTCACTCCACAGTCTCATCTGGTCTCAGTGCTATTTCCTAGCAGGCAAATGAAGGACCTCACTGTCATCTGGTGCGCATAGAGAAAAGGAGAGAGAATTGGGTTTTGTCAGCGGTCACATAGCCAAATGGCTTCTCCAGGCAATAGAAGGGCCTTTAGAAAAGGCAGCAAAGCTGCAGAAAATCTCTGCTTAAATTATTGGGGGAGGCAGTTTGTTGGGATAGATAGTTCTGGGCCAGATATATGAATGGTCTGGTAACTTCAAACTAATCCATGTTGTGTAACTAATCCATGTTATGCAATTGTTAATGATGCTTCCCTGTAGTTTCTCTCTGGGAAGCAGTATGCCTCTGAATGCCATTTGCTGGGAATCACAAGTGTGAAGATTACTGACTGGGAGGTCAGTTGCACAACTGCTGAACTCGGAGACGAGGTTGCTTGAAGCACTTCCTGTTCCTGTCCCTTCCTGCCTCTTCCTTGGGATCTAGCCAGTAAAAGTGATTAGACTGGTGAGCTGGTGTTATTGTTGTTGTTGTTCCCAATGTAAATAACAGGTGCATGTCAGGACCCCACTAGGGATCAGCTGCCCTGCACCTTCAATTTAGTGTTGCAAAGCTCATCGTGCAATTGTTTGTTGCATGATTGGTATCTCCTCTAGTTTGGCCCTCAGACTGGCAGTGGCTGTCCAAGGTCCTGTTCTCCAGCCTTCTTGCCTGAGAGCCTTTTGACTGGAAAGTTCTTCTGCCTCCACCTCATGCGCTCTGCCCAATGAGTAGGAGTCCCTCCCACAGGTTCCAGACTTTAATAACCTTGATTTTGAAAGTAGTTGTGTCAGAAACTCATTTCACAGAAAGCAAACTGGTGAGGTTTGGCCCAGAACTTGAATACAAGGCAGAGGTGGAGTCTGAGCCCAAGCACACAAGAGCACTTCTTTGAACCCAGTTTTTTTCCTGTGATAGCACATCTATTTCACAGAAGGCAAACTCTATTTCTCTTCCCCTTCTGCCAGCCGACTTGCCCCTCCAATCTCTCTTTCTCTCTCCCTCCTCAATTCACCAGCCATTCTCAACCTGATAGCAGCACCAATAGTGCTGCTTAGTGGACCTACAAACAGCAAGAAAGGGTATTGCTGATCACCCCAGAGGTTCCTGGGTCATCCTGTGCTATCTCCCATTTCCCAACAAAAGGAGAGGCAGCAACATGTGTGGTTGGTGAATTTTGGTAGGTCTGGCTGATTGGGAAGTCGCCGTTCCGGGCTTTTTTACGTAAAAATGTATTATAGCCCGGGACGGGTATCGGAACGTTGTTTGCGTGGACGTTTTGTGTCTTACTGCATGCATCCCATGTAGTCATGTGGGACTGGTGAATTTCAGAGGTCTGGCTTGCTGGGAAGGCCCCGTTCGGGGCTGTTCATTCCGTTCCGGAGGGCATTTTGGTTGTTAAAGGGTTGATAAAAATGCTATCGGAATGGTTTTTGTTCCTAAATGTTGTTCTCATGTGTCTCTAACACATCCTAGTGTTTTTGGCATCAATTTCTTTTCTAAAGAGCCCATTCCGGCGTGTTCCGTTCCAGCTTTTACACCGTCCCTCCTGAACACTTTACTTTTTACACACAAATGTGTATATTGTATATATCACACAGCACACACACCTATCTTGCCGCTGCTTCTGCAGGAGGCAAGAGAGGAAGAAGAGGTGCAATATTGGGACAGAGGGAGGGAGGAAAATGTTGGCAGTGGGGGGCAGAAGCAGCTTTTGCCACTTAGTCCTCCGATGGGTTAAGGCAAGGAGTTCTGGTTCCTAGAGAGGCAGGAAGTCTTAATCACATGGAGGGGGGAGAGCATATTGAAGGGGAAGTAGGAGGGCTGTCTTCATTGGTATTCCGGGTAAAGAAAGTATTACGCCCAGAGAGGAGGAAGCCGGAGCGTGCAGAGGGCAAAGAGGTGCAAGGGGGGGGATTTGGTATTTTTGTTGGGGGGTGAGGGAAAAGGAGGGAAGAGCCCCACTCCCCCTTTTCCTCAGGGGGACCCCTGCTGCATGCAATCCATTTGCAGAGGGGGGTCCGAAGTGCCGCGGGGTTGGCCTTTCGAGGCCCTCTTGGAAGCCATCGCCCAGGCAAAGGGATGCAGCTGTTGGGGGTTGATGTCCTGTGTTGGTTTTGAGGGCCACAGCTGGGGGAGGGGAGCTGCCTTTGCAATTCCTGGGCCTGACGGGACTGATGAGGGAAGGAAGGTTTGTTTTTTGGGAGGGGGAGGGGGTTGATGGAAGAGGCCCCTCTTCCCTCTGGGAATCCCTAGAAAGTGCCCCAGAGCTGGAGGAAGAGCCCCTTTTGGATTTCCTAAACTGGAAGAGGGGCTGGTCAGTTTCCTTCCTGCCAGGGAAGAAAAATGGAGGGATGGAGAGAGGAATCTGAAACTGACCAGGCTCTGAATTGGCTTCTAGAAGCTTTCAAGGAAAAGGATGGAGGAAATGGGTGAATAAATGCCCCCTCCTCAGCTGGGCTCCAGGGGAAGAGCTTCTCCAGACATCCCCTTGGGAGTGTATTGGAGGGGAAGACCCTAGAGGAGTGGACCTCAGCTTCTCTTGCAGGATTGGTCCATCTGTGGCGGTGCTGGGGGCAGAGTTTGGAAAAGTTACTGTTTTAAACTACAACTCCCATCAGCCCCAGCCAGCATGGCCACTGGATTGGGCTGATGGGAGTTGTAGTTTAAAAAAGTAACTTTTCCAAGCTCTGACTGGGGGTCTGTGTCTCCTGGCGTGGCCAGCATCCCCCCTGTCCAAAGCACAATATCTTGGCAGTGGTCGCAACAGCCCAGTAATGTGGTCCAGGATGAGAGCCTGCGGCTAATGTAGTGCTTAGGGAATATTCTTCAACCCAACGGCCACATTTACACACAAGCAGCAGTCCAAGGGCCAATTTCCAGTCAAGGGCCAGAGTGGGTGGAGCTATGGATGTGTCACTGACATGCATATAGTAGAGTCTCTTGTAGCCAGGAACAAGTCAGACATTTCTTCAGTGCAATTAATTAATTACTAGATTTATACCCTGCCCTTCCTCCCAGTAGGTGCCCTGGGCAGCAATACAGAGCTCTCTAAGGAGCGGGGTCAGAGCACGGGAGGGGGTGAATCCAAATTTTTCCACTGTTGTTATGGGCATTCACATCTCTACAGTAGTGTAGTGGCAAATTCAGAAGTGCAGGGTCCATTCATGATAGCCATGCCCCCTCCCATCCTGTTCCTGCTGGGTTGAGAATGAGATGCATGCTAATGCCTTCTCCCACAGGTAGGAACCAAAAAGCATGGAAGGGCAAAGTGTTGCCTCCTGAGAAGAGTCTCAGTGGCTGACTTCACCTCCTTTCACTCTGATTCACTCTAATTATCAGGAAAGAACAAGGAAGCATGTTAGAAGACTCTTCTCAGTGGCTAATACACTCTCCTTTCTTGCTGATTGGCTCACAGGTTGCTGGAGACATGAGGACTCTGCTGAGAGCCTGCTCCTACAAAAGTAAGGGGTCTAAGATCTCCCCCCCAGATCTATGCAGGTCCCTCGGTGACACTGGGGCAGTGACCACTTTTGTTCAGCCCAGCCCACCTCACTGGATTGTTGTGAGGATAAACTGTGTAGAATTTTTATGTGCCACTCCAGATTTCGGACATCCACTCTGTGTGGGACCTTCAACGTCTGTGCAGGTGTGTGTCTGTTGTATTATTGGAATCATAGTTTAATGCTATGTCCACAGGGACCCAGATTCAAATCCCTGCTCAGGAGTGAAATTCAGGTGGTGTCCTGGGCCCAGTGACAGTGTCGTTGTGAAGACAAAAGGAGGGGGACAAATCATGGTGAGTTCATTAGAGGAAGGCCTGCATAGAAATATAAAAATATAATAAAATGTATCGGTAATAATAATAATAATAATTAAATCAACTTATTGCCTCAGTTGTTCAACCCAATACAGTAGATGAGTTTGCTGTTAAGCTTTCCACCTCGTGCATCACCTGCTCAACTTGGAGCAGCGTTCTGTAACCTGGTGCCCTCCAGGTATTATTAGACTGCATCTCCCATCAGCCCCAGACAACATGGCCAAATGCCAGGGAAGATGGGGGTTGTAGTCCAGAAATGTCTAAAGGTTAACTTGGATTATACGAGTGGATGGTACTAACAAGGCATCCTGCTGATTTTGACATGGATGTATTGCAAGTAGTTCTTCATATGCTTTTCATTGGCCAGTGAGCTGAACCAGACTGAATGTATCTCACTGTTCCTCTCCGCATATTTCTGATGGAAAGACTGGAGGTGTTTTGCATCCCCAGGAAGCTCCAAGATGGAGTCATTTGACCAAATTCACCCCCAGTATTTCTTTACAATGTGTGCAAAACCTATTTTTATGCCAAGTGTCAGGGGCATGACATGGAATTAATACCTGTGCAGATTAAGTTTTTCATAAGAACATAAGAAGAGCCTGCTGGATCAGGCCAGTGGCCCATCTAGTCCAGCATCCTGTTCTCACAGTGGCCAACCAGGTGCCTGGGGGAAGCCCGCAAGCAGGACCCGAGTGCAATAACACTCTCCCCTCCTGAGGCTTCCGGCAACTGGTTTTCAGAAGCATGCTGCCTCTGACTAGGGTGGCAGAGCACAGCCATCATGGCTAGTAGTCATTGATAGCCCTGTGCTCCATGAATTTGTCTAATCTTCTTTTAAAGCCATCCAAGCTGGTGGCCATTACTGCGTCTTGTGGGAGCAAATTCCATAGTTTAACTATGCGCGGGGTAAAGAAGTACTTCCTTTTGTCTGTCCTGAATCTTCCAACATTCAGCTTCTTTGAATGTCCACAAGTTCTAGTATTATGAGAGAGGAAGAAGAACTTTTCTCTATCCGCTTTCTCAATTCCATGCATCATTTTATACACTTCTATCATGTCTCCTCTGACCCGCCTTTTCTCTAAACTACAAAGCCCCAAATGCTGCAACCTTGCCTCATAAGGGAGTCGCTCCATTCCCTTGATCATTCTGGTTGCCCTCTTCTGAACCTTTTCCAACTCTATAATACCCTTTTGGAGATGAGGCGACCAGAACGGTACACAGTATTCCAAATGCAGGCGCACCATAGATTTATACAACAGTATTATGATATCGGCTGTTTTATTTTCAATACCTTTCCTAATTATCCCTAGCATGGAATTTGCCTTTTTCACAGCTGCCGCACACTGGGTCGACATTTTCATCATGCTGTCCACTACAACCCCGAGGTCTCTCTCCTGGTCGGTCACTGCCAGTTCAGACCGCATGAGCGTATATGTGAAAATCAGATTTTTTGCTCCAATATGCATAATTTTACACTTGTTTATATTGAATTGCATTTGCCATTTTTCCGCCCACTCACTCAGTTTGGAGAGGTCTATTTGGAGTTCTTCGCAATCCCTCTTTGTTTTAACAACCCTGAACTATTTAGTGTCGTCAGCAAACTTGGCCACTTGACTGCTCACTCCAAATTCTAGGTCATTAATGAACAAATTAAAAAGTACAGGTCCCAATACCGATCCTTGAGGGACTCCACTTTCTACAGCCCTCCTGTGCTGTAATATCTCTTTAAGGTCTTGGAATTGTCAGTTGAGTTCAGTTGGTGTTTCGGTTGAGATGGGTTAAGCACAGCATAAGCAGATGTAAAGACTGTGCCCTGTGGAATGGTGATTAAAGTATACTATTCTTATGTTAAAGAATCAAGATGTGTTTATTGTGAAAAAAAACACATTATATGGTGTCAGAAGTCCAAAATGGACTCATTCTGGCCTCCACCTCCTCTGGTATTGCAAGGTAATCTGGCTGAGACATGGAAGTGATGGGAGCAAGCTTTTATTTTATATCTTTCTGCAGCTGGAGTTGATAATGTTGCTAAGAATTGACAAATTGCTATTTTGTTACATTGTGTTGGAGAGGAATCATTGGCAGTTTACAATACTTTTGATTTGCCTGAAGGGGGGCCACAAGATATAGAGGAAGTTCTTGAACAATTTAGGATATATTGTACTCCTCGTAAGAATGTGATATTTGAACACCTTGCCTCTGGTATCCATAACTCTGCTGAATCCATAACTTGACAAAGAATCTGATCATGCTGCTCTGAGGTTGCTGCTGCAATAATCATATCATCAGCTATCATATAAACCCCTCTTATATGACCAAAAACTTCCTCATTTTTCTGTTGAAACACTTCACTAGAAGACTTAAGCCCAAATGGCAAACGATTAAAACGATATCGTACCCAAGGTGTATTAAATGTACATAACCGTGAAGAATGTGCATCTAGCTTGACTTGCCAATAACCATCCTTTTCATCTAAAATAGTAAAAAACTTCATTCCTGCTAGACGGCTCAAAACATCCTCTGTTGTAGGAATTGTATAATGTTGTCGACGAACTGCTTTATTCAAATCCCGAGGATCAAGACATATCCGTAACTTTCCATTCTTCTTCTCTGTAATAACAAGATTACTGACCCACTCCGTAGGACCTATAACCCTGGATATCACTCCAGCATTTCTTATTTGTCCCAGAGTCTCTTTCGGTTTATTCAATATGGCAAAAGGAATTTTTCTACATCCATGAATAACAGGAGCGACAGTAGGATCAAGATGTATATGGTGGACACCTTCAAATTCACCAAGCCCATCAAACACATCAGAATATTTCTTAAGTAGCTGTTCTTGCGTTAATGATTGAACTGTAGTCACATTATCAGTTTGACGAACTAAATCCAGAGTCTCACAAGCTGCTCGTCCAAGCAATGGAAGAGAGGATCCATCTGTTACTTAAAACATGAGCCTTGCTGCCCCTCTGGAAGTACGACAATCAAGAACAATAGCTCCCACAGGCTTTATACGAGTTCCACCATAAGACACAAGACAAACATCAGTTTTAAACAACACCTTCTTGTCTGGTAACTCATGAAATATTTGTAGAGGCAAAACATTTGCCTCAGCTCCTGTATCCAACTTAAACCTTACTGAGAGTCCTTGCAGAACTATATCAACATACCATCCACTCACCAAATCTTCACCAGCTTCATGAGTTAATTCTCCTATAAACAAACTGTTTAAATCTAGCTCGTGCATCGAATAATTCTGTTGCCCCTTTTTGGCACTGAGTAAATTTACTTTGCATACTCTAGCAAAATGATTTTTCATATGAGATTTATAACAGGTTTTTCCAAACGCTGGACAATTTCGAGGTGGATGCACAGTACCACAACAGGAGCATCTACTATATTTAATCTGCTCATATTTATCTTTAGATTGAAACTTATCAGATCCAAAAGCCTGTACTGGACTTTGTCCATGGGTCTTATCAATCACAGATACTGTATGTAACTCTTGGCCATCTCTTGAGGGAGTTGACATAGCTTGTAGTTGAACTCTTGTTATTTCCTCTAAACGACATATTTCAATCGCTTTCTCCAAAGTAAGTTCAGGTTCCGCAATCAATCTTTTCTTCAATTTTTCGTCTTTAACGCTGAACACAATCTTATCTCGTATCATATCATTAACTGTTGCACCAAACTCACACTTACTAGCCTTAAGCTTAAGCTCAGTCACAAACTGTTCACTGGTTTCTTGATATCTCTGTGAGTGGTTCCAAAAAGCATAGCGTTCAAATATCACATTCTCACGAGGAGTACAATATATCCAAATTGTTCAAGAACTTCCTCTATGTCTTGTGGCCCCTCTTCAGGCAAATCAAAAGTATTGTAAACTGCCAACGCTTCCTCTCCAACACAATGTAACCAAATAGCAATTGGTCGATTCTTAGCAACATTATTAACTCCAGCTGCAGAAAGATATAAAATAAAAGATTGCTCCCATCGCTTCCATGTCTCAGCCAGATTACCTTGCAATACCAGAGGAGGTGGAGGCCGGACTGAGTCCATTTTGGACTTCTGACACCATATAATGTGTTTTTTATTTCACAATAAACACATCTTGATTCTCTTTAAGGTCTTGGAATTGTCAGTTGAGTTCAGTTGGTGTTTCGGTTGAGATGGGTTAAGCACAGCATAAGCAGATGTAAAGACTGTGCCCTGTGGAACGGTGATTAAAGTATACTATTCTTACGTTAAAGAATCAAGATATGTTTATTGTGAAATAAAACACATTATACCTCCATTAGGAGAACTGTCCATTTATTCCTACTCTCTGCTTTCTGCTTCTTAACCAATTCCTTATCCACAAGAGGACCTCTCCTCTTATTCCATGACTGCTAAGCTTCCTCAGAAGCCTTTGGTGAGGTACCTTGTCAAACGCTTTTTGAAAGTCTAAGTACACTATGTCCACTGGATCACCTCTATCTATATGCTTGTTGACACTCTCAAAGAATTCTAATAGGTTACTGAGACAGGACTTTCCCTTGCAGAAGCCATGTTGGCTCTGCTTCAGCAAGGCTTGTTCTTCTATGTGCTTAGTTAATCTAGGTTTAATAATACTTTCCACCAGTTTTCCAGGGACAGAAGTTAAGCTAACTGGCCTGTAATTTCCAGGATCCCCCCTAGATCCCTGTTTGAATATTGGCGTTACATCTGCCACTTTCCAGTCCTCAGGCACGGAGGAGGACCCGAGGGACAAATTACATATTTTAGTTAGCAGATCAGTAATTTCACATTTGAGTTCTTTGAGAACTCTCGGGTGGATGCCATCCGGGCCCGGTGACTTGTCAGTTTTTATATTGTACATTAAGCCTAGAGCTTCCTCTCTTGTTACCACTATTTGTCACTATTACATCCATGATGAAAAGGGCCCAATAATAAAAGCCTGAAATGATTCACAACGTGGAGAAGACACTCTGTGGTGAGCAGGAATTAAGGCTTTGCGGAAGCGGAAGCAGAGATGAGAGGCGAGGGGTCCAAGATGGGTGAAATTCCTGGGGGTGGCTAAAGACACAAGAGGTGCCCAAGCATGGAGAAAAGTCTGGAAGAAACTGGAGAATGTTCTGAGAGAGATTTGGGGCCTTTAAGGCCTTTTGCAAATCAAGCATTGTGGGGGAAAACAACAGAGGAAAGGGACGTGCCATTTATTTATTTGGATTGAGGCTGCTTATAATATTCAAACCTCTGAAACCCAAATTGGCATGAAGGATGAAATCCCTCCCATCCTCCGTCTCTCCCCTGCAGGCCCTTGAGAGCTGCTCCCTACGAAACGTGCATCGTGGTGAAAGCTGTGGGAGTCCCAGAGCTGGCCTAGTTTACTCCTCCCTCACAGGCAGCGCCATGGCCTCAGAGGCACCGTCCGGATTGTCTCTTCTGTGGGATAGAGTGGAAAGAGCAGCCGGGCAGCCCAATCAGGTAAGGGAAGGATCATTGGGGGAGAGACCGAGAGGACAGCTGGGGTGCGTCTCCCTGAGCATAGCGGGGAGGGCTCTGGGAGAATACTACCTCTGAGGCTGCATAAGGAGAGTCTGCCGGATCAGGCCAGTAGCCCGTCTGTTCCAGCAGCCGGTTCTTGCAGTGGCCGACCAGATGCCTGTGGGAAGCCTGCAAACAGGACCTGAACACATGAGCACTCGCCCTACTTGTGATCCGGTGACATGTGTCTGGCAGAACTCTGGCAAAACTCCTAAAATACACTCTTGGAGAGGTGGGATCTTTTTCGAGAGTCAATCAAGCTCTGCCCTGCAATTGTGTCTGAGCAGTGTAAAATCCAGAAATACTCACCCCCACAAAAGCTAAATAAAAAGTAACTGTACTAAAGAAATGCAAAATAAAAGAGAGTGGGACAGCTTCAAGAGAGTCACACGGCTTGGTACCAAAATACCTGATGGAACGCCTCTCCTGACACGAACCCACCTGTACACTACGCTTAACATCTAAGGCCCTCTTCCGGGTGCCCACTCCGAGGGAAACTCAGAGTCTGGCAACAAGGGAGAGGGCCTTCTCAGTGGTGGCCCCCAAATTATGGAATGATTTCTGTGATGAGGTGAGCCTGGCACCAACACTGTTATCTTTTCGGCACCAGGTCAAGACTTTCCTCTTCTCCCAGGCATTTTAGCATGTGCTTTTAAATTGCTTTTTAAAATGTATTTTTAGATTTCTATATTGTTTTTGTGGTAAACCACCCAGAGAGCTTCGGCTATGGGGTTGTATATAAATGCAATAAAATTAATTAATTAATTAATTAATCCCAGCGTGCCCCACTGGTCAGGCTATTAGTACGATATGAACCAAAGTGTAGCTGCCAAGTGTCCTGCTCTGTTGCAATTCCCAGCATACTGCCTCTGGCAGTGGAGGCAATGCATTGCCATTGTGGCTCGTAGCCACTGATGTCCTGATCCTCCATGGATTTGTCCAATCTTCTTTGAAAGCTATTCAAGTTTTTGGCTGAGCAAATGGTACATGTTGGAGAACTGCCTCTTCTTCTTCTTCCAGGATCTGTTGCCATTCCAGGGTCTGGTGACCTTTGAGGAGGTGGCCGTGTATTTCACGGAGGAGGAATGGGCCCTGCTGGATCCCGGCCAAAGAGCTCTGCACAGGGAAGTCATGGAGGAGAATTATGAGACGGTGGCCTCTCTCGGTAAGGGCACTTTTCCCCCTTGACTGATGAACGTTGAAGGTATGGATTTAGTACCTGTGCTATTTAACCTTCCACTGCAGGGATGCTGTCGTGGAAATGGGTGCCTGGCCCTGGATATTTGGGAGGGACTGCAGCTCAGGGGGAGAACACCTGCTTTGCATGTAGAAGGTCCGAGGTTTAGTCCCTGGCAACTCCAAGAGGGGTGAAAGGATCCGGTAGGAGGTGCTGGGAAAGGTCTTTCTCTGCCTGACATCCACAGCTAGTTGCTGTAAGCAGGCGGGACTAGATGGACCAATTCTCTGATCTGGTAGAATGCAGCTTCCTCTGTTCTTGGGGCTTTTTGATCATTCAGTGCGAAAAGTGCCCCTCCCTGCCGCCTTCTGCTGCCCCATGATGAAAAATCTTACCTTGCAGCAGGAGGAGGAGAGGGCAGGAGCTCCCAAACTCCAGCAGAGCATCTTCTCCTGCATCCTCAACAGACGATTGACACTCTGTGCCTTGTACTCTAACCTCCCAGTGGGAAGAGATGCTCCCGGGAGCACCTCCTGCCTCCTCCCTCTTCCTTCCTCTGCCCAAAGGTCAGCTTTTGTCTTTGAAGCAGGAAGAAGCAGCAGTTTGGAGAAGAGGAAGCGGAGGTGGAGGCTACAATTTGTAGGGAATGACCTCCAGAAGACAGGACAGAGAGCAAGATTTAGCTTTGCCAGCCCTGGTGGGAAGTCTGGAAGCAGAACTGGAGCACAGAGACTCTTTGACTCAGGCAGGGACACAGCGAAGTCAGCAGGCAAGAGGGACCCCGAGAAAGGCTCCTTGGCAGCTGAAACAGGGGCCATTCCCTCAGCTAGCAGAGATCCCGAGAAAGCAGAAATTGCAGCAGCAACCTTGACGGGACCTTTGCTGCAGCAGGAAAGGGTCCAGAGAAGGCAGGAAGCTGAGGTAGGGAAGGAAAAGCAGGGGAGGGTGATGGAGTCAGACCCCAGTTGACATGTGGGGCTAAGATAGATTTCAAGCAGCAAAAGGAACCGCACAAACTGGAACCCAGAGTGGGACCAGGAGTTCAGTTTTATCCACTTTTGGGAAAGGTTTCAAAGCAGATTCCCACATTGGTTAGCTGAGGGAGTTCTCTCTCCTGACCAGGTCATGTCCTGTGCATACGACTTGCAATGTCATCTCAGCTGAGAAGACCAGTTTTACTCCTTAGGCTACTTTTACCCATCAGTTTTTGCCGGCAGTTAGGTCTGACCAGGTGAACCAAGTGGCCAGAGATCCCAGCCAAGAATCTTTTTAGGTCTAGGAATATCTAATGGCCGATCAACAAAGGAAATCTTTATCAGTGTCTATGTATAATTAACATGTCTAATTTACTATACTTTGTGGACATAGCCACATATCAGAACATAGGTCTTACACAGCACATACAAAGGGGATGTACGCTAACGTGTTGCATTTCAAAGGACAGCATAGGTCACATTGATTTCCATCTGAAAAGGAGTGATCTCACCTTTGCTGCGTGTGGACCTTAACACTCAGAGCAGGTGGTTCTTTCTTCGACCAGTGTCACGGACAACTGGTAAAAATCCCCAAGGCTGTCTGTCTTTTATAGCTCTAGTTTGTATCTATCTAGACCAGGGTTTCCCGACCTTTGAGCCACAGATGTTGTGGGACTACAACTCCCATCAGCCCCATCCAGCATGGCCAATGGTCAGGAATTATGGGAACTGTAGTCCAGCAACATCTGTGGACCAAAGGTTGGGAAACCCTGATCTAGACTCTGTCAGTTCATGCTCATATTACAACTATACTCTTGTTTCCATCATTTGAACTCTCATCCTAACCTGCATCTTGATGCTGATGTTGTATTCTGATAAGTTCTCCTGACTCACCCCTGTACAGCTTCAGCCATATATAGACATAATCATTGGCTGAATGCCCGGACTCCTTATAAAATGTTGATACTTTACGGGAAAGAATTTATTTTGGAACTATGTAAAGAAAACTCAAAGGAAAAAAGACACTTTAACTGGCAGCTTGTCTTTTTACTCATGTTTTGGCTTGTATTGTTTGCGCTACTTTTCCACACATAATTTTATGTAAATCAATTATAAAGAATTGGAGATGGCCAATTTCTATAAATACAGGTGGCCTGTGACACAGTGAATTGCATCCACTGTTGCTGACTTTACTAGGTTCTGCCCTAGTAGTTTGCAGCCTACTAAGAAGCTGGCTTTACTAGGTTCACCCCCAACAAGCATTTCAAGATGAGCTTCATGCCCAGTGGACGCATGTTCACAAGTGCCAGACTGACCCTACTTGGTCCACACAACTCTGTTCTATTCACCGAGAGCAGGACTTACCAGATCAAAATTATACCTTTTCTTATCTGTAAAAATCTCTGTTTGTAAGGGCTGAATATTTTCTGGTCAAAAGTAACTAGTCTTGTCTATTTCCTTCAAAGAGTCGGACCTCCATTCGTGTTGGGAAGAAAGAAAAGATCCCTTTATCCAGTATCCCAAAGATGCGACATCAACAGGTAGATGTTCAGCTGCGTTGAGGCCCCATTTTGGTTTGGAAATTGTAGGATTTTTCACTTCCTGTATAATATGATTCGTTGCAGATTAATCAGGGTGTGAGTTGTCCTGGAGAACATCTTTGATGTCTTTAAGAAGAGCCTGCTGGATCAGGCCAATGGCAGCATGCCTATAGGAAGCAAGCAAGCAGGACCTGAGTGCAACCCTTGCCCCGTTGGAAGCACAGTGACTATCTTAAATCTGCAAAGTGCTCTCTGAAGCACCCTTCCCCCTCCTTTCATAGTGCAGGAAGGGAGGGAAAAAAGGTGCCTTTCGGATGGGCTGCCTGCCAGAGAAGTCCCATGCACAACCAATCTTTCTAAACAGCAGTGGCTTCCAAAAGGGAACAGGCACCCACAGCCAAGCTGAGCCCTTGGCTTGCCACCCCAAACTGCTTCTTTCAACTTCAGGAGCTGAATGGGGCTGCTTCACAGAGCAGTGCTGGGAGGGAGAAGTGATTTCCATCCAATGGAAACAGCTTCCCCTTCCTTGAGAAAAGCCCCCTCCAACCGCTGATCAGCTGACTGGCAGAAGTGCGCCCCTGTCCAGCAAAGGTGCAATTGGCAGCCCATTTCAAGGTCCTGGTGGTTCTTTTGAAGCCTCACCTTTATCTGCCGCACATCTTATGTCAGAACGGAGGGTGGTGCCTTTATGTCCTCCCTGTAGACTTCCCATTCGCATCTGATCAGGCACTGTGAGGATAGTGGACTAGATATTTATTTTATTTATTTATTTATTTTATTTAATTGATATACCGCCCTAAGCCAAAAAGGCTCTCTGGGCGGTGTACATGAGAGATAAAACAAGCACAATATATAAATACAATAAGTATAACAAAATCAAAGATCAAAACAAACAATAACAAAGAACCAACAACGTCAAAATACAACAATAATGAAAATACTGATAAAATACACTATAAAATACAATTTAAAATACACTTTAAAATGCCTGGGAGTATAAAAAGGGTTTCACCTGGTGCCGAAAGGATAGCAGCATCGGCGCCAGGCATACCTCATCGGGGAGACTATTCCACAGTTCGGGGGCCACTACCGAAAAGGCCCTAGTTCTAGTCACAACCCTCCGGGCTTCTCGATGGGATGGCACCCGGAGGAGGGCCTTAGATGTTGAACGCAGTGTACGGGTAGGTTCATATTGGGAGAGGCGTTCCACCAGGTATTGCGGTCCCATGCCGTGTAGGGCTTTATAGGTCAAAACCAGCACTTTGAATTTAGCCCGGAAACAAATAGGAAGCCAGTGCAGATGAGCCAGAACAGGTGTTATATGAGCAGACCTTCTGGTCCACGTCAGTAATCTGGCCGCTGCATTCTGGACTAGCTGTAGTTTCCGAACTACCTTCAAGGGCAGCCCAACGTAGAGCGCATTGCAGTAGTCCAGCCTAGATGTTACCAGAGCGTGAACAACTGAGGCGAGGTCATCACTGTCCAGATAGGGACGTAGCTGGGCTACCAGTCAAAGATGGTAGAAAGCATTCCGTGCCACCGAGGCCACCTGGGTCTCGAGAGACAAGGAAGGATCGAAAAGAACTCCCAAGCTACGAACCTGTTCCTTCAAGGGGAGTGTAACCCCATCAAGAACAGGATGAACATCCTCCATCTGGGCAGTGAAGGCACTCACCAACAGCGTCTCGGTCTTGTCAGGATTGAGCTTCAGTTTGTTAGCCCCCATCCAGTCCATTATCACGGCCAGGCAGCGGTTTAGCACATTAACAGCCTCACCTGAAGAGGATGAAAAGGAGAAATAGAGCTGCGTGTCATCAGCGTACTGGTGACAACGCACCCCAAAACTCCTGTTGACCACACCCAGTGGCTGCATGTAGATGTTAAAAAGCATGGGGGACAGTACCGATCCCTGCAGGACTCCACAACGGAGAGTCCAGGGTGTCGAGCAATGTTCCCCAAGCACTACCTTCTGGTGACGACCCACCAAGTAGGAGCGGAGCCACTGCCAAGCAGTACCCCCAACTCCCAACTCCGTGAGTCTCCCCAGAAGGATACCATGGTCAATGGTATCAAAAGCAGCTGAGAGATCAAGGAGAATCAACAGAGTCACACTCCCCCTGTCCCTCTCCCGACAGAGGTCGTCCTACAGGGCGACCAAGCTGTTTCAGTGCCAAAATCGGGCCTAAAACCGGATTGAAACGGATCTAGATAATCAGTGTCATCCAAGAGTGTCTGGAGCTGCCCGGCAACCACCCGCTCCAGGATCTTGCGCAGGAACGGAACATTCGCCACAGGTCTATAGTTGTTCAAGTTATCTGGGTCCAAGGAGGATTTCTTCAGGAGCGGTCTCACCACCGCCTCTTTTAGGCAGTCAGGGACCACTCCCTCTCTTAAAGAGGCATTTATTACCTCCTTGGCCCAGCCGGCGGTTCCGGTCCTACCAGCTTTCACCAGCCAAGAGGGGCAAGGATCCAGTACAGACGTGGTCGCCTGCACCAGTCCAAGGATCCTGTCAACATCCTCAAGCTCCACAGACTGAAACTCATCCAATAAATGAGGACAAGACCGTGATCTGGATACTTCATTAGGTCCAACTGCTATAATATTGGAGTCTAAGTCCCGGCGAATGCATGCGATCTTATCTTGGAAGTGCTCGGCGAACTCATCACAGCGGGCTACAGATGAATCTATAATATCCCGAGGACCAGAATGTAAAAGCCCTCGCACAATTTTAAAGAGCTCCGCTGGGTGGGTGAATGATGACTTAATAGTATCAGCAAAATATCTCTTTTTTGCTGCCCTCACCGCTACTATATACTGCTAAGAACAAGCACTTCCCAAGGTGTAATTGCATTCATCGGGAGTTCGCCTCCATCTGCACTCAAGCCTCCTCCTCTCTTGCTTCATCGCTCTCAGCTCCAAGGTATACCATGGAGCTGTATGAGCTCTGCATAGGAGGGGGCGCATGGGAGCGATCGTGTCAACCGCCCGGGTCATTTCCGTATTCCACAGTTCAACCAGGGCTTCGACAGGAGCGCCAGTCTTCTCAGTCGGAAAAACCCGCAGAGCCCTTTGGAAACCCTCGGATCCATTACTCTCCGGGGGTGGACCAATTTAATAGGTCCCCCGCCCTTGCAGAGGGAAAGGGCTGCTGTGAGCCTAAACTTCAGCAAGCGGTGATCTGTCCATGACAAAGGAATAGATGATAAATCCCCAACCTCCAGATCACCATCTCCATGTCCAGTGACGAAGATCAAATCAAGGGTATGTCCCGACACATGCGTCGGGCCAGAAACAAATTGAGACAGCCCCATGGTTGTCATGGAAACCATGAAGTCCTGAGCTGCCCCAGATAAAGCAGATAGGCCTGTGGTCTGATTCCACAGGGCTGTTCTGAGGAAGAGCCGCTAGGTTGAAGTTTCTTTTCTACCTGCTGAGGAATCCCCCAAATTAAGAGGGCTGGATTGGTTTCCACAGAGCCCCTGAGTGGAGATTTATGTACACCTCCAGGCAACTGGTCAGGAGGATAACTTGGGTCCCTGTACAAATCAGTTCCAGATCTAAAATCTTTGTTTGCTTTGGGGAGGAGAGGATAATTTGGGAATGTCAAAACTAGGCTTCACCTCTTGGCTGGAAGAGCATGATCCAGTTGTATGTGGCTCTGATGAAAGGGAGAGATCAGTAGGTATGGACTTGAAAGATTACTCAGGGAAGCTGTAAAAGGATTTCACAACACTGAATCTTGGTGGTCTCCAGGAACCCAGAGGGAGTACCCCAACACCTCAAATACCCCATGCTTCCCCCACATAGGTGTAGGGTTGGCAATAGCGTGTGCTATGTGCCTTTGAAGCACTCTCTATTTTCAGCAGTAATCAAAAGTGTGACATCAAATATAAACGCTTTATTAAAAGAGGAAAATTACAAGCATGCACATTCACTCTCAAATCAGCAAAGCTTCTCCAATAGATCCTTAGCAGCAATGAAGTAGCTTGTAGGCATGAAAGATCTTCCTTACTCTGCGAGTTGAGGAACTCAACAGAGGGGCACCCCCATGCTCCAAAAGCAATGCCCAGGCTGCTGGGACTAAGTGGTAGCTCAGAGAACATAGGATCCGTCTCTGGATGGTCAGGGAGTGATGACGTGTTCTTTATATACCCTCACGGATGTTCCCCCCTCTTACTTAAAGATGTTTTAATGTCAAATCTCTGAAATTAGTTGGTCACTAGCCTTCCACATCTCCTTCTTTCCTGGAAAGTGTCTGCCCCTGACTACATAGGTTGTTTTCAAAGTGCACACTTGTTCGACTTTTTGAAATTAAACTTTGTGGTTTCTGTCTCCTTTTGGTTCTGCTATTTGTGACCTTCGGGACTTTCTAAACCTCAAATATCAATCATTGGTGACCCAAAGTGACCTGCTCTTTTAAAGCTTTTCCCTAACAAATACTGATGCCATTTTATGATTAATTGAAACCTATAGAAACCCTAAAGTTATAATCTCTGTTTAATCAGTACCTCTATATTGGCATTATTTTAGCATTTAAAGCATCTTCCTTTCTTGCACGTGCGTCCCAGGTTACCTTCCTCAGTTTATCCAGGATGTCTCCCTTTCATCTCTGAAATTAGTTGGTCACTAGCCTTCCACATCACCTTCTTTCCAGGTTACCTTCCTCAGTTTAGCTTTCTTGGAGCAAACCAGGATGTCTCCCTTTGCATCCTCCAGCTTGCTACTGTGCTTTGCGTAGAGACATTTAAAATTTCTTGTAACGAATTCACTCTTGCTTGCATTCATTTGTAAATTTGTAAATTACTCCCTATATATGATTGACATGAAATCGAGCCTTCAGTGTCATCAGCCCAGTTCTCTGGAAAGCTCTGCCAACAGAGGTTCAGCAGGCGTCTTCTGTTTTAACTTCGAAGCGCCTGCTGAAAACCGTTCTGTTGCACCAGGCAGGCAATTAAGAGCATGCTCTTTTCACAACACTTGACCTTTGTTTTTATTGTATATTTGATGTTTTCAATTTATGGTGGTTGCCTTTTTTTAACGTGTTGTAAACTGCTTTGACGTTTCTAATGAAATAGCGGTATACAAAGAGCCTATAAATAAATAAATAGATGTGATATCTCTGGAATCAGAAAAACAGCTGGAGCTAAGTGATGCCTTCATGTGCTCCCTGTAGACTTCCCATCTGCATCCACTTTGGCACTGTGAGGATGCTGGAATAGATAGGCCTGTGGTCTGATCCAGCCAGGCTGTTCATATAAGGAGGGGGAATGGCATCCAGGTTGAAGTTTCCTTCCCATCTGCTGAGAAATCCCCCAAATTAAGATAGCTGGATTGGTTTCCACAGTGTCACTGAATTGAGGTTTTTGAACAGTTTCTTGTCCACAAGAGACATTTGGATCTACATGTCCCTGTGCTATTCATCTCCAGGAGATCTAAGATCGTTCTTTGTTTTGGAGAGAGGAGAATAATTTCAGTTCAGAACTAACTAGCTTATCTGTATCTTTGAAAGAAATGTCAAACCTGGGCTTAGTCTCTTGGCTGGAAGAACAAGATCTAATTGTACAGGGCTTTGATGAAGGGGAGAGATCAGTCGGGCATTCCCCTTACGGTTCAGAGCATCATTGCAAACTCGTGTAGTGTTGGTCTTTGGCCATCCCTGTCTTAGCTCAGCTAAATTTAATCCCTTGAATCTTCAGGTGGAATTTGGAAGTGTCTTTATCTGAAAACCTGCAGCGCAGCTGCCAGCCAGTATTGACAGTACTGAGCTTGAGGGACCAGGGTCTGATTTAGTATATCACAACTTCATTTGTTCCTATATTTCTGTCTGACTGGCTCTTTTGACTGCAGTCAAATTATTAAGAATCAAGGAGAAGTGAGCTGTGCCCAGTTTGTCCTGTTCTGCAGTCTTCTGCCCTTCTCTTCCCCCACACCCCACTTTTCATTGCATACTATTTTAGAAATATATATCACAGTTGTATGGCAGTAGGAGGAAAATCCAGACAAATCTGGGCTTAGTGACATCAAGTGTTATATGGACCTGAAAGGAATTTGTGTTGCTGTGTGAGACTGCAGGATATTCAGGTAACCTTGCTTTCATCTGGCCATGCAAAGATAACGTAAAATCTTTATTACGGTCCAAGACCAGCGGTATAATTACGGATCCTCTGACTATCAGAGTGGAGATAGAATACAATACAGTGTCATTGCAGTGAGAAAGCTAAAAAGCTAAAACCGGGTCCACATAGTAATCTAGCTAAAACCTTCATCTAATAGACATCGCATTAGGTCCCTCCTGCGAGCCATAGCAGCTGTGCAGAACGAGGCGACCTCAGAGTGATCCGTGATTCTGAATCTGCTGTTAAATATTGTAAAATCATAGCTTCTGGGCTCAGAGGAAGATTAGATAAAAGTGGGGAGATGAACTTAAGGCGGAGATCTGAATAAAAAGGGCAGCAAAGTAGTACAAGGTTCACTGTCTCCACCGCATCTGCTCCACAGGGGCAAGTTCGATCACAATAATCGACTCCCCTGTATCTACCCTCCATAGTGCTGAGGGCAGAACATTAAATCGTGCCAGGGTGAAAGCTCTCCTGAGTTTTGGGGTAGATAAACTTGAAATGTAAGTGGCAAAGATACAGGGATTTACATTAATACTGCATTGTGAATAAGCGGCAACTAGGCTCATGTTGTTCTGATACTCAACATCTTTGAGGCGTTGGATGATTGTTGTTTTAGCGGTCGTATGGCCTAGGGCACCAATTGCTGGGAGCGAAAAACTGAGAGTTCCGAGTTTGTGAATCATTACCCGTTGCCATTGAGATTGGAAGGAATCTTCCAAAGTTAAGTGGGGCAATCCCGTGGGTAAAAATAGCAGCTTCATCCAGTAGTTAAATTTTAATATCCAAGCGTGGGTCTCAATCAGAAGGGCACCTAATTCCAAGCGTAAGGTCACATTGGGGACACATCTCGGAGCGCCCAAAACGGACCTCATGAATTTAGATTGTACCCTCTCCAACCATGCGTAATTGCCTCCACTACAAATTTGGGTCCCGTAAAGAAGTTGAGGAAGCACCTTGGCATTGAATACCTGGACTGCTGCCGGAATGTACTGACCGCCCTTTGTATAAAAGAAGGTCAGTAAAGCTCTGGCTGATTTCTGTGCGGTCGCAGCAGACTGGACAAAATGCGCATTCCAAGAACCTAAGGGATAGAATGCAGTGCCAAGGTAACTGAAGGCGTTGACTTGGTCAATAATATGGTTGTCAATTTGCCAGCGGTGTTTATGTCTACTTTGCATTTCGCATAGTTAATTCTCAAAAGTTCATCCACACAAAAGGAGGCAAGTTCTCTTAAGAGACGACGTAAGCCCACCTGCATTTGGCATAACAGGGCAAAGTCGTAGGCATATAGAAGACAGGTTAAGTGTCTCCTTGCCAAGACAGGAGGGTGACAGTTTACTGCCGACAGGCATTTTGTCAGCGAGTTTATATAGATATTGAATAGGGAGGGAGGGCCATGCAAAGATAAAAGGGGGAGAATAATGGAGATGTAAAAATAGAGAAGCAGATAATTGGGCTTCATCTGTGATGAAATGCTTTGTTTCTGCCTTGAAATTCCAATGTGTTTTTTTCAACACTCTTCCCCCCCAGCAGGTGACTGGCAGAATGAGAATTATAGAAAACCACAGATGGTGCCACTGGTAATAGCCAAGACTGAGAGACAAAAAGAGATATTTGGAAATCACAGGGGACCAAAAACGTCTGAAAGAAAGCAGCCAAAGAATGGGAGCAAGAAATCCTCTAATTGTCATAGTTTTCATCAAAGAACACACACCGGAGAAAAACCATTTAAATGCATGGAATGTGGAAAGAGCTTCAGTCTAAGCAGTAGCCTTAAATTACATCACCTTAAACACACAGGGGAGCAACCATTTAAATGCATGGTGTGTGGAAAGAGCTTCAGTCAGAGCAGTGAGCTTACTTCGCATCAAAGAACCCACACAGGGGAGAAGCCATTTAAATGCAGAGAGTGTGGAAAGAGCTTCAGTCAGAGCAGTCACCTTACTTCGCATCAAAGAACACACACAGGGGAGAAACCATTTAAATGCATGGAGTGTGGAAAGAGCTTCAGTCAGAGCGGTCACCTTACTTTGCATCAAGGAACCCATACAGGGGAGAAGCCATTTAAATGCAGGGAGTGTGGAAAGAGCTTCAGTCAGAGCAGTGAGCTTACTTTGCATCAAAGAACCCACACAGGGGAGCAACCATTAAAATGCATGGAGTGTGGACAGGGCTTTAGTCATAGAAGTAAGCTTACTTCACATCAAAGAACCCACACAGGGGAGAAGCCATTTAAATGTAAGGAGTGTGGAAAGAGCTTCAGTCAGAGCGCTCACCTTACTTCGCATCAAAGAACCCATACAGGGGAGAAACCATTTAAATGCATGGAGTGTGGAAAGAGCTTCAGTCAGACCGGTCACCTTACTTTGCATCAAGGAACCCATACAGGGGAGAAGCCATTTAAATGCAGGGAGTGTGGAAAGAGCTTCAGTCAGAGCAGTGAGCTTACTTTGCATCAAAGAACCCACACAGGGGAGAAGCCATTTACATGCAAAGAGTGTGGAAAGAGCTTCAGTCAGAGCAGTCACCTTATTTCGCATCAAAGAACCCATACAGGGGAGAAACCATTTAAATGCAGTGAGTGTGGAAAGAGCTTCAGTGTAAGCAGTAGCCTGATATTACATCACCGAGCACACACAGGGGAGAAACCATTTAAATGCATGGAGTGTGGACAGGGCTTTAGTCAGAGAAGTAAGCTTACTTCACATCAAAGAACACACACAGGGGAGAAACCATTTAAATGCATGGAGTGTGGACAGGGCTTTAGTCAGAGAAGTAGGCTTACTTTACATCAAAGAACCCACACAGGGGAGAAGCCATTTAAATGTAAGGAGTGTGGAAAGAGCTTCAGTCAGAGCGCTCACCTTACTTCGCATCAAAGAACCCATACAGGGGAGAAACCATTTAAATGCACGGAGTGTGGAAAGAGCTTCAGTCAGAGAAGTAAGCTTACTTTGCATCAAAGAACCCATACAGGGGAGAAACAATTTAAATGCAGTGAGTGTGGAAAGAGCTTCAGTCAGAGCAGTGACCTTACTTTGCATCAAAGAACCCACACAGGGGAGAAGCCATTTAAATGCAAAGAGTGTGGAAAGAGCTTCAGTCAGAGTGGTAGCCTTAGATTACATGAAAGAACACACACAGGGGAGAAACCATTTAAATGCAGTGACTGCGGAAAGAGCTTCAGTGTACGCATAAGCCTGAAATTACATCACCAAACACACACAGGGGAGAAACTATTTAAATGCAAGGAGTGTGGTCAGGGCTTTAGTCAGAGCAGTCACCTTACTTCACATCAAAGAACCCACACAGGGGAGAAACCATTTAAATGTAACGAGTGTGGAAAGAGCTTCAGTCAGAGCGGTCACCTTACTTCACATCAAAGAACCCACACAGGGGAGAAACCATTTAAATGCAGGGAGTGTGGAATGAGCTTCAGTGTAAGCAGTAGCCTTACTGTACATGAAAGAACCCACACAGGTGAGAAACCATTTAAATGCAGGGAGTGTGGAAAGAGCTTCAGTCAGAGCAGTAGCCTTACTGTACATGAAAGAACCCATACAGGGGAGAAACCATTTAAATGCAGGGAGTGTGGAAAAAGCTTCAGTGTAAGCAGTAGCCTTGTTTTACATCACGGAACCCACACGGGAGAAACCATTTAAATGTAGTGAGTGGAAAGAGGTTCAGTCAGAGCACACTTTGCATGAAAAAACACTGTGGAGTAACTTTTTTAATGTACGGAGTATGGAAAGAGATTCAATGAAAGCAGTAGGCTTACATCACAGGGGATACACAGGAGAAACAATTGAAATTTAGGGAGTATGGAAAGAACTTCAATGGGAGCTTTATTCTTCATCTTGCAGGCTACATAGATTAAAGCCCTATACAGGTTGGGGACAGGATGCTTAAAAAATTATCTCACCTGTTATATATGCAGCCCATCACTGAACTCTGCAGAACATGGCCTCTTACACATACCATCTCATTGGGAAGTCCACTGTGCATGATAGAGAAACCTGGCCTTTTGTGTGGTGGCATCTACTTTTTTGAACTTCCTCCTGTTACATATCAGAAAGGTGTCTTTTTTTGTGTGTGCCTATAGAAGACCTTCCTTTTTCAACAAACCTTTTAAGGGCAGAGCTTTATTACTGTTTCTGTGGGATTTTAAAAGGTAAAGGTGTCCCCGTACTTGTAGTGCGAGTCGTTTCCGACTCTTAGGGTGACGTCTTGCGACGTTTACTAGGCAGACCGTATATATGAGGTGGGACTGCCAGTTCCTTCCCCGGTCTTTCTTTACCCCCCAGCATATGCCGGGCACTCATTTTACTGACCACGGATGGATGGGAGGCTGAGTGGACCTCGACCCCTTTTACCGGAGATTCGACTTCCTCCTTCCCTTGGAATTGAACTGCAGACGTGAGCAGAGCTTCGGCTGCATTACTGCCACTTACCACTCTGCGTCACGGAGGGTCTGTGTGGGATTTTAAAATGTTTTTAATTGGTTTGCATATGAAATTTTTTTTATTGTTGGTATTTTTGGGATACTTTCTGGGAAGTGATTTATAAATGAAAATAAAATAATACTAGTCCTTGTTTCTAATGGTCTCCTTACTGATTGTTTTCATATAATTTAGTTTAGCATACCTTTAACTGTTGATTTTATTGATTTTTAGTGTTTTTTAAATGTTGATTTTTTTATTGACCATTTTAATGTACATTTTATATTCTTTATAAAATTCTTCTGCAGTGTACACATTTTATTAATATAAATAACTAAAAAATGTATTTTTGTGTATAACATGGTTTTTATTTTGCTTAGATGTTTTTTGTATTGGCTATTCTAACATCTTTCATAAAGTAAAATGGATTCACTAGTTTTCTGCTGATGTATTTTAAATACATTTTCCATACTGATTTCACTCCACAGTCTCATCTGGTCTCAGTGCTATTTCCTAGCAGGCAAATGAAGGACCTCACTGTCATCTGGTGCGCATAGAGAAAAGGAGTGAGAATTGGGTTTTGTCAGCGGTCACATAGCCAAATGGCTTCTCCAGGCAATAGAAGGGCCTTTAGGAAAGGCAGCAAAGCTGCAGAAAATCTCTGCTTAAATTATTGGGGGAGGCAGTTTGTTGGGATAGATAGTTCTGGGCCAGATATATGAATGGTCTGGTAACTTCAAACTAATCCATGTTGTGTAACTAATCCATGTTATGCAATTGTTAATGATGCTTCCCTGTAGTTTCTCTCTGGGAAGCAGTATGCCTCTGAATGCCATTTGCTGGGAATCACAAGTGTGAAGATTACTGACTGGGAGGTCAGTTGCACAACTGCTGATCTTGGGGACCAGGTTTCTTGAAGGACTCCCTGTTCCTGTCCCCTCCTGCCTCTTCCTTGGGATCTAGCCAGTTAAAGTGATTAGACTGGTGAGCTGGTGTTATTGTTGTTGTTCCCAATGTAAATAACAGGTGCATGTCAGGACCCCACTAGGGATCAGCTGCCCTGCACCTTCAATTTAGTGTTGCAAAGCTCATCATGCAATTGTTTGTTGCATGATTGGTATCTCCTCTAGTTTGGCCCTCAGACTGGCAGTGGCTGTCCAAGGGTCCTGTTCTCCAGCCTTCTTGCCTGAGAGCCTTTTGACTGGAAAGTTCTTCTGCCTCCACCTCTTGCGCTCTGTCCAATGAGTAGGAGTCCCTCCCACAGGTTCCAGACTTTAATAACCTTGATTTTGAAAGTAGTTGTGTCAGAAACTCATTTCACAGAAAGCAAACTGGTGAGGTTTGGCCCAGAACTTGAATACAAGGCAGAGGTGGAGTCTGAGCCCAAGCACACAAGAGCACTTCTTTGAACCCAGTTTTTTCCTGTGATAGCACATCTATTTCACAGAAGGCAAACTCTATTCTCTCCCCCTTCTGCCAGCCGACTTGCCCCTCCAATCTCTCTTTCTCCCCAATTCACCAGCCATTCACAACCTGGTAGCAGCACCAATAGTGCTGCTTAGTGGACCTACAAACAGCAAGAAAGGGTATTGCTGATCACCCCAGAGGTTCCTGGGTCATCCTGTGCTATCTCCCATTTCCCAACAAAAGGAGAGGCAGCAACATGTGTGGTTGGTGAATTTTGGTAGGTCTGGCTGATTTGGAAGTTTCTCTTCTGGTCTGGTTTACGTAAAAATGTATTATAGCCCGGAACGGGTATTGGAACGTGGTTTGCGTGGACGTTTTGTGTCTTATTGCATGCATCCCATGTAGTCATGTGGAACTGGTGAATTTGGTGGGTCTGGCTCGCTGGGAAGTCGCCGTTCGGGGCTGTTCATTCTGTTCTGGAGGGCATTTTGGTTGTTAAAGGGTTGATAAAAATGCTATCGGAATGGTTTTTGTTCCTAAATGTTGTTCTCATGTGTCTCTAACACATCCTAGTGTTTTTGGCATCAATTTCTTTTCTAAAGAGCCCATTCCGGCGTGTTCCATTCCAGCTGTTACACCGTCCCTCCTGAACACTTTACTTTTTACACGCAGATGTGTATATTGTATATATCACACAGCACACATGCACACACCTATCTTGCCACTGCTTCTGCGGGAGGCAAGAGAGGAAGATGAGGTGCAATATTGGGACAAAAGGGAGGGAGGAAAATGTTGGCAGTGGGGGGGCAGAAGCAGCTTTTGCCACTTAGTCCTCCGATGGGTTAAGGAAAGGAGTTCTGGTTCTTAGAGAGGCAGGAAGTCTTAATCACATGGAGGGGGGGAGAGCATATTGAAGGGGAAGTAGGAGGGCTGTCTTCATTGGTATTCCGGGTAAAGAAAGTATTAGGCCCAGAGAGGAGTTAGCGGGAGCGTGCAGAGGGCAAAGAGGTGCAAGGGGGGGGATTTGATATTTTTGTTGGGGGGTGAGGGGTCAGAGCAACGGGGGGGGAGAAAAAACCTGCTTTCCCTCCAAATTTTTCCACTTTTGTTATGGGCCTTCACATCTCTACAGTAGTGTAGTGGCAAATTCATAAGTGCACTCTAATTATCAGGAAAGAACAAGGAAGCATGTTAGAAGACTCTTCTCAGTTGCTAATACACTCTCCTTTCTTGCTGATTGGCTCATAGGTTGCTGGAGACATGGGGACTCTGCTGAGAGCCTGCTCCCAAAAAAGTAAGGGGTCTATGATCTCTCCCCCCCCAGATCTATGCAGGTCCCTGGGTGACCCTGGGGCAGTGACCACTTTTGTTCAGACCAGCCCACCTCACTGGATTGTTGTGAGGATAAACAGTGCAGAATTTGTATGTGCCACTCCAGATTTTGGACATCCACTCTGTGTGGGACCTTCAACGTCTGTGCAGGTGTGTGTGTCTGTTGTATTATTGGAATCATAGTTTAATGCTATGTCCACAGGAACCCAGATTCAAATCCCTGCTCAGGAGTGAAATTCAGGTGGTGTCCTGGGCCCAGTGACAGTGTCGTGGTGAAGACAAAAGGAAGGGGACAAATCATGGTGAGCTCATTAGAGGAAGACCTGCATAGAAATATAAAAATATAATAAAATGTATCGGTAATAATAATAATAATTAAATCAACTTATTGCCTCAGTTGTTTGTTGGCTATTAAACCGAGAAAGCAGAGGTTAAATTTCCACAAGTGAGCTATGTGACTTAGAAGCGAAAGTTGGCAGAGCTCGAGCCATCTTCAAGGACACGTTGCTAAGCAACCTAGGCTCAGGCAGCTGGCATTATCTATATAGAGGGCCAGCAGACTCTTGTGAGTGTGGGGGTCGAGGAGTTTGTACAGAGAGAGCTTGTGATATATTGTCAGTAAAGTGACTCTTTAAAACTTATTGCTTGTCCGGCTCATTGCTTCAACTGGCATCTAGCCTGTCACTATACTGTTCTGCATCCTGGGCATCTGCTTGCGCCAGATACAACATCCAACAAGTGGTAGCAGAGGATGGTTACCTGGTGCTGATGGTTACCTGGTGCTGAGGATTGCAGAAAAGCGGCAGAGAAAAGCCAGAACTGCAGACCAGCGAGAAAAACAGCAGAGAGACGGAGAAACCGAAAGCTGAACTGAAAGTTGTGAGAGAGCCGTGGGAAAAAAATGAGAAGCTCTAATTACAAAGGCGGTGAACTGTGAAAAGTGAAAGTATGTCTGTTACATTATCGGCCGGGATTCCCTTGGAAAGGCTGGCAGGGAAAAATTATGGCACTTGGAAACAGAGAATGCAGGCTTTTCTAGTGAAAGAAGACCTGTGGAAAGCTATTGCAGAAGACCCACCCGCCGGGGTGCCTATTCCAGCAGATTGGAGAAGGCTGGATGAGAGGGCACAGGCGTTAATTGTTCTTGCTATTGATGATTCTCAATTACTGCACGTGCGTGATGCAACAACGGCAAAGGAAACCTGGGAAACTTTAAGAAATATTCATGTGAAAAAGACTGCCAGTTCTAAAATATATCTTGCCAGAAGATTGTATCAGATGCGCTTATCCGGAGATACAACCATGTCAGAGCATTTGTTGGAAATAAACAGACTGTTTACTGAGTTGTCAGAATGTGAAATTGAGCATTCTCAAACGCAAAAAGTGTATATCACATTAGCTTCACTAGATTCAAGTTATGATAGTCTGGTGAGCTCTTTGGAAGCAATGGACGATGCAAATCTCAATATGGATTATATAGAAGGCAAACTTTTACAAGAATTTCAAAGGAGGCAAGAAATGGCAAAGCAGGAAAAGACTGAGTCTAAACACAACGTGGAAAAGCAGAACAACAAAGCAGCACAAGAGAGACTGTATGGACAAAAGGCATGTTATTTTTGTGGTTCCAAGCAACATCTTCAAAGGAATTGTGAAGCAAGAAGAAGAGAAAGAGGAAGAAAACCATGTGTACAGGTGATCTATGCTAGTAAGAATAAGCAATGTATTAACAATGAGCAGGGAAATAACTGTAAAGATTTATGGGCAATTGACAGTGGGGCAACAAATAGTATAATCAAAGATAAATCTATATTTCATACATTTTGTGACGTAGAGGATCATGTAATAATGGCTGATGGATCTAAGAAACAGATCAAAAGTAGGGGTACAGTGAAATTAGCAGGTTTCAATACCATTATGACAGATGTGCTGTTTGTTCCTGATATCGAATGTAACATTATGGCTGTGTCGAAACTCAATGAAATGGGGTTCACAGTAATGTTCAAAAGGGGTTCAGTGCATGTAATGAGAGGAGAAAAAATATTCATGAAAGGAATAGTGAGGAACTCATTGTTCTTCTTACACGTGAAACAAACAAATCATGTACTCATGTGTGCTAATAAGAAACCCCATAATAATTGTGTTCATTTATGGCACAGAAAACTAGGCCATATAGGATATGAAAATGTGGTGAAAACAACAGAGAACAGTAATGATGTGACATTGAGAAACTGTGAAAAATATGTAGACTGCCACGTGTGTAAACAAACTAGGGCAGTTGTGGCTGCAAAGAACAAAGAAGCCATGCCCAGTACAAATGCACCTTATCAATTAATACACGTGGACTTAGTGGGGCCATTTCAACCTACTCAGGGGGTGCAAGATATTTCCTGACAATAGTTGATGATTTTTCAAAATTCTGCACTGTTTATTTACTAAAAGCTAAAAGTGAAGCTGCAGAGAAACTGAAAAGATTTCTTACAAAAATTGAAGTGCAGTTTGGTGTCAAAATACAGAGAATAAGATCAGATCAAGGAGGAGAGTTCTTAGGACACTCTTTTACTGCATACTTGGATAAAAGAGGAATAAAACAGGAGTTAACAGCCCCTTATAGTCCTCATCAGAACGGGTTAGCTGAACGCTGGAACAGGTTGCTTCAGGACTCAATAAGATCAATGCTATGTGACTCCTCTTTAACACAAGGTTTCTGGGGAGAGTGTGTTCTGTATTCAGCTTACATTCAAAACAGAATATTCCATAAGGCCACTGGAATGTCTCCTTATCAGAAATTGTATGACAGAAAACCCAGATTAAACCATTTGATTAGGTTTGGAGCAGAATGCTGGGTACATGTTCCCAAAAAATAAAAGGACAGGGAAGCTGCAAAGGAGAGCAGACAAAGGGTACATGCTGGGATTTGAAAACACGTATTACAGAATATGGCTGCCAAAACAAAGGTCTGTAGTGTTAAGCAGAAGCGTGCAAGCAATAGAGCAGGATTGGGAAGAGAAAACATATGTGGAGTTGGGAAACACTGAAGGTAGTAATGAACAAGAACAGGCAGACACAGTACCAATAAAACAAGAAGAAACAGGCAGCAGTAGTGAATCAAGTTCTAGCTCTGAGAGAGAAACAGAGGAATCGCCTGACACAGACACAGACACTAAGGCAGAAATACAACCACGCAGATCAGAGAGAACAACAAAAGGTATTCCACCTGTTAGATTTAAAATAAATTCCATTAAACATATAGACTTCAGTAACTGGAAAAAGTGGGATGATGGAAATCATGAAGAGTAATGAAATATAATGAAAATGATGCTGAGATTGCAATGGAGTAACTGTATTACAAATGAAAGTGATGTAAACTGAAATAAAAGGAAATGTATCAGAAGAATAAAACCAAATGATGTAAATGTAATGACATGTAAAATGTAACACATGTAAATGGAAGAGAAATGTAACTGGCTGAATGTGGAAATTTAAGGTGGGGGATTGTTGGCTATTAAACCGAGAAAGCAGAGGTTAAATTTCCACAAGTGAGCTACGTGACTTAGAAGCGAAAGTTGGCAGAGCTCGAGCCATCTTCAAGGACACGTTGCTAAGCAACCTAGGCTCGGGCAGCTGGCCTTATCTATATAGAGGGCCAGCAGACTCTTGTGAGTGTGGGGGTCGAGGAGTTTGTACAGAGAGAGCTTGTGATATATTGTCAGTAAAGTGACTCTTAAAACTTATTGCTTGTCCGGCTCATTGCTTCAACTGGCATCTAGCCTGTCAATATACTGTTCTGCATCCTGGGCATCTGCTTGCGCCAGATACAACATCCAACATTGTTCAACCCTATACAGTAGATGAGTTTGCTGTTAAGCTTTCAACCTCGTGCATCACCTGCTCAACTTGGAGCAGCGTTCTGTAACCTGCTGCCCTCCAGGTATTGTTGGACTGCATCTCCCATCAGCCCCAGACAACATGGCCAAATGCCAGGGAAGATGGGGGTTGTAGTCCAGAAATGTGTAAAGGTTAACTTGGATTATACGAGTGGATGGTACTAACAAGGCATCCTGCTGATTTTGACATGGATGTATTGCAAGTAGTTCTTCATATGCTTTTCATTGGCCAGTGAGCTGAACCAGACTGAATGTATCTCACTGTTCCTCTCCGCATATTTCTGATGGAAAGACTGGAGGTGTTTTGCATCCCCAGGAAGCTCCAAGATGGAGTCATTTGACCAAATTCACCCCCACAATTTCTTTACAATGTGTGCAAAACCTATTTTTATGCCAACTGTCAGGGGCATGACATGGAAATAATACCTGTGCAGATTAAGTTTTTCATGAGAACATAAGAAGAGCCTGCTGGATCAGGCCAGTGGCCCATCCAGTCCAGCATCCTGTTCTCACAGTGGCCAACCAGGTGCCTGGGGGAAGCCCACAAGCAGAACCCGAGTGCAACAACACTCTCCCCTCCTGAGGCTTCCAGCAACTGGTTTTCACAAGCATGCTGCCTCTGACTAGGGTGGCACAGCACAGCCATCATGGCAAGTAGCCATTGATAGCCCTGTCCTCCATGAATTTGTCTAATCTTTTAAAGCCATCCAAGCTGGTGGCCATTACTGCATCTTGTGGGAGCAAATTCCATAGTTTAACTATGCGCTGAGTAAAGAAGTACTTCCTTTTGTCTGTCCTGAATCTTCCAACATTCAGCTTCTTGGAATGTCCACGAGTTCTAGTATTATGAGAGAGGGAGAAGAACTTTTCTCTATCCACTTTCTCAATGCCATGCATCATTTTATACACTTCTATCATGTCTCCTCTGACCCGCCTTTTCTCTAAACTAAAAAGCCCCAATTGTCTTTCCTCGAAAGGGAGTCGCTCCATTCCCTTGATCATTCTGGTTGCCCTCTTCTGAACTTTTTCCAACTCTATAATACCCTTTTTGAGATGAGGCGACCAGAACTGTACACAGTATTCCAAATGCGTCCGCACCATAGATTTATACAACGGCATGATGACATTGGCTGTTTTATTTTCAAAACCTTTCCTAATTATCCCTAGCATGGAATTTGCGTTTTTCACAGCTGCCACACACTGGGTCGACATTTTCATTGTGCTGTCCACTACAACCCCGAGGTCTCTCTCCTGGTCGGTCACCGCCAGTTCAGACCGCATGAGCGTATATGTGAAATTAAGATTTTTTGCTCCAATATGCATAATTTTACACTTGTTTATATTGAATTGCATTTGCCATTTTTCCGCCCATTCGCTCAGTTTGGAGAGGTCTATTTGGAGTTCTTCGCAATCCGTCTTTGTTTTAACATCCCTGAACAATTTAGTGTCGTCAGCAAACTTGGCCACTTGACTGCTCACTCCTAATTCTAGGTCATTAATGAACAAATTGAAAAGTACAGGTCCCAATACCGATCCTTGAGGGACTCCACTTTCTACAGCCCGCCATTAGGAGAACTGTCCATTTATTCCTACTCTCTGCTTTCTGCTTCTTAACCAATTCCTTATCCACAAGAGGACCTCTCCTCTGATTGCATGACTGCTAAGCTTCCTCAGAAGCCTTTGGTGAGGTACCTTGTCAAATGCTTTTTGAAAGTCTAAGTACACTATGTCCACTGGATCACCTCTATCTATATGCTTGTTGACACTATAGGTTACTGAGACAGGACTTTCCCTTGCAGAAGCCATGCTGGCTCTGCTTCAGCAAGGCTTGTTCTTCTATGTGCTTAGTTAATCTAGCTTTAATAATACTTTCTACCAGTTTTCCAGGGACAGAAGTTAAGCTAACTAGCCTGTAATTTCCAGGATCCCCCCTAGATCCCTTTTTTAATATTGGTGTTACATTTGCCACTTTCCAGTCCTCAGGCATGGAGGAGGACCCGAGGGACAAATTACATATTTTAGTTAGCAGATCAGTAATTTCACATTTGAGTTCTTTGAGAACTCTCGGGTGGATGCCATCCGGGCCCGGTGACTTGTCAGTTTTTATATTGTCCATTAAGCCTAGAGCTTCCTCTCTTGTTACCACTATTTGTCACTATTATATCCATGATGAAAAGGGCCCAATAATAAAAGCCTGAAATGATTCACAACGTGGAGAAGACACTCTGTGGTGAGCAGGAATTAAGGCTTTGCGGAAGCGGAAGCAGAGATGAGAGGCGAGGGGTCCAAGATGGGTGAAATTCCTGGGGGTGGCTAAAGACACGAGAGGTGCCCAAGCATGGAGAAAAGTCTGGAAGAAACTGGAGAATGTTCTGAGAGAGATTTGGGGCCTTTAAGGCCTTTTGCAAATCAAGCATTGTGGGGGAAAACAACAGAGGAAAGGGACGTGCCATTTATTTATTTGGATTGAGGCTGCTTATAATATTCAAACCACTGAAACCCAAATTGGCATGAAGAGTGATATCCCTCCCATCCCTCGTCTCTCCCCTGCAGGCCCTTGAGAGCTGCTCCCTGCAAAACATTCATCGTGGTGAAAGCTGTGGGAGTCCCAGAGCTGGCCTAGTTTACTTCTCCCTCTCAGGCAGCGCCATGGCCTCAGAGGCACCGTCCGGATTGTCTCTTCTGTGGAATAGAGTGGAAAGAGCAGCCGGGCAGCCCAATCAGGTAAGGGGAGGATCATTGGGGGAGAGACCGAGGGGACAGCTGGGGTGCGTCTCCCTGAGCATAGCAGGGAGGGCTCTGGGAGAATACTACCTCTGAGGCTGCATAAGGAGAGTCTGCCGGATCAGGCCAATAGCCCGTCTGTTCTTGCACCCTGTTCTTGCAGTGGCCGACCAGATGCCTGTGGGAAGCCTGCAAGCAGAACACACGAGCACTCGCCCCACTTGTGTCTGGTAGAACTAGCGTGTACACACGTGACTGTTATAATACACTCTTAGAGAGATGGGATCTTTTTCAAGAGTCAAGCCGTTTCTGGGATTGAACTCATCACGAAATGACGGGGGGTCAAGAAGAGAGTCACATGGCTTGGGACCAAAATACGTGATGGAACGCCTCACCTGACACGCCTCTCCTCAACAACAAATGCCCTCCTCTGGGTGCCCACTCCGAGGGAAGCTCAGAGGATGGCAACAAGGCAGAAGGCCTTCTCAGTGGTGGCCCCAAAATTATGGAATGATATATGCGATGAGGTGCGCCTGATGCCAACAGTGTTACCTTTTTGACACCAGGTCAAGACTTTCCTCTTCTCCCAGGCATTTTAGCATGTGCTTTTAAATTGCTTTTTAAAATTTTTTTAAAATTTGTATGTCTGTTTTTAATGTTTTTAATTGTTGTAAACCGCCCAGATAGCATCGGCTATGGGGCGGTATATAAATGCAATAAAATAAATAAATAAATAAATCCCAGTGTGCCTCACTGGTCAGGCTATTAGTCCAATAAGAACCAAAGTGTAGCTGCCAATGTGCTGCTATGCTCCAATTCCCAGCATACTGCCTCTGGCAGTGGAGGCAATGCATTGCCATTGTGGCTCGTAGCCACTGATGTCCTCATTCTCCATGGATTCGTCCATTCGTCTTTAAAAGCTATTCAAGTTTTAGGCTGGGCAAATGGTGCATGTTGGAGAAAGTGCCTCTTCATTTACCAAGATCTGTTGCCCTTCCAGGGTCTGGTGACCTTTGAGGAGGTGGCCGTGTATTTCACGGAGGAGGAATGGGCCCTGCTGGATCCCGGTCAAAGAGCTCTGCACAGGGAAGTCATGGAGGAGAATTATGAGACGGTGGCCTCTCTCGGTAAGGGCACTTTTCCCCCTTGACTGATGAATGTTGAAGGTATGGATTTAGTACCTGTGCTATTTAACCTTCCACTGCAGGGATGCTGTCGTGGAAATGGGTGCCTGGCCCTGGATATTTGGGGAGGGACTGCAGCTCAGAAGGGGAACACCTGCTTTGCATGTAGAAGGTCCGAGGTTTAGTCCCTGGCAGCTCCAAGAGGGGTGAAAGGATCCGGTAGGAGGTGCTGGGAAAGGTCTTTCTCTGCCTGACATCCACAGCTAGTTGCTGTAAGCAGGCGGGACTAGATGGACCAATTCTCTGATCTGGTAGAACGCAACTTCCTCTGTTCTTGGGGCTTTTTGATCATTCAGTTCGAAAAGTGCCTCTACCTGGCGCCTTCTGCTGCCCCATGATGAAAAATCTTACCTTGCAGCAGAAAGAAGAGTGGTCAGGAGCTCCCAAACTCCAGCAGAGCATCTTCTCCTGCATCCTCAGCAGATGATTGACACTCTGTGCCTTGTACTGTAAACCCCCAGTGGGAAGAGATGCTCCCGGGAGCACCCGCTGCCTCCTCCCTCTTCCTTCCTCTGCCCAAAGGTCAGCTTTTGTCTTTGAAGCAGGAAGAAGCGGCAGTTTGGAGAAGAGGAAGCGGAGGTGGAGGCTACAGTTTGTAGGGAATGACCTCCAGAAGACAGGACAGAGAGCAAGATTTAGCTTTGCCAGCCCTGGTGGGAAGTCTGGAAGCAGAACTGGAGCACAGAGACTCTTTGACTCAGGCAGGGACACAGCAAAGGCAGCAGGCAAGAGGGACCCCGAGAAAGGCTCCTTGGCAGCTGGAACAAGGGCCGTTCCCTCAGCTAGCAGAGGTCCCAGGAAAGCCGGAATTGCAGCAGCGCCCTTGAAAGGGGACCTTTGTTGCAGCAGGAAAGGGTCCAGAGAAGGCAGGAATTCCCATATTGAAATACCTGGCTGATTTTTAATTAATTAAATAAATTTTGGCTGGGACCCAATGATAATGTGGGACATGTTCAGTAAGAACCAACTGTCATTGTTCTAAAAGCCAGACCCACAGCTGCTGGGCTTGGGTAATCAGGGGGCCACACCCACACCAGACTTGATTTCACTTGAGACAGTCATGGCTTCCCTCAGAGAATCCTGGGAAATGTAGTTAGTGAAGGGTGCTGAGAGTTGCTAGGAGACGCCCTGTTCCCCTCACAGAGCGTCAATCAGAGTGGCTAACTGTTAAACCAGTCTGGCCACTGGAGCTCTCTCAGTGGAATAGGAGTCTCCTCTCAGCACCCTTCAAAAACTACAATATGATCTGACTTCCGGGAAGGGTGACTTAGCCTGTGCCTGCTTTTGAGACGGGCTCCTGCCTCAAAAGAAGCTTATTCAGATATATCAGTCAGATTTTTTTTTTTTTTTGACTGATTAAACTTCTCCCGGGTAGGGAGAAACGAAGAGATTAACCTCAAAGCCTATTTTTGTTGGGACGACCAGATCTCATTAATTTATGGGACGAGGTCCAGCCGACGAAGGTGGGACGGATTTTCAACAACAAGCTCTATCTGATAAAGCGAACGTTCATCTTATCTTCTAAGAGAGAACGCACTAACAGGCAAGCACCCTTCTTTCTATATTTTTCTTTTACTTGACTTAAATTGTTGCTGTTTAAAAGAGATTTGCCAGATTGATCGGTTTTTGACATCTCACTGGGGAGCCATAACTTCTCTCTGCTACTCACTAATTAATAGCTTATCTCTGTTTTTGTTGCAAAAAGCTGTCCTGGATTTGCATTCTAAAGATATACACAGAAGAGGGATTTCTATTCCAGATTTTTATTTTGAAGAATATTATATTGTCTGAGACTACTCTCTTTTTGGTCTATTTTATTTTGACGAATCTGTTTCCTGACGACCGCCATTAATTGTTTCGATCCTGGGAACTGCATTTTGTTTACTTAAGCATGGAGAGATAAGGCTGTTTGCTCTGTTTATACTGTGATGTCACCAAGTTTGGAGTATTAACCCAATTGTTGCTGAAATAAGAAGTGGTTTTCCTATATTTTTCTTTTAAAATGGCAATTAAGAAAGTGGCTGAGAATCTGGAAATAACTATGTTTCAGAAAATAATGGATGAGATTGAGATAACGAAACAAAACCTGCGACAGGGTTGTAAGGAGCTGAAAATTGAATTGAGTAAAATGACGCAGGAGATTAAAGATATAGGGGTCCCTGTGAGAGAGGTGACCCTGGAAGGGGTCCCTGTGAGAGAGGAGACCCCGGAGATTGGAACAAACGTGGAACAGGAAAAAGATTTGGAGTCCATGGACTTTAGAAATAAAATCTATTGTTTGGAGACACAGGAGATTAAAGACATAGGGGTCCTTGTGAGAGAGGAGACCCTGGAGACTGGAACAGGGGTCCCTGTGAGAGAGGAGACCCTGGAGACTGGAACAGGGGTCCCTGTGAGAGAGGAGACCCCGGAGATTGGAACAAACGTGGAACAGGAAAAAGATTTGGAGTCTATGGACTTTAGAAATAAAATCTATTGTTTGGAACTCAATGTTATCTCTGAAGAAATTAATGAAGATTCTAGAGATAAAGTTATCAATGGCATGGATAATCTTCTGGACTGGAATGATGTGATGGAGCCCAATATAGAGAAAATCTATGGAATTAACTGCAGCCATGTGACAATGGAAAAACTTTCAAGAGATGACCCAGTGTATTTTGAAAAAAAGAACAGAGATATGATTTTACAGCAGTATTTCAGCAACCTATTCAGAATGGATGGCAAGAAAATATTTGGGATAGAGGTAATTCCCATCAGACTCTTACTATATGACTATGGCTTTGACAGCAAGATTATTATGGAATACTGATAATGGAAGATTGGATACTGAAATTACTGGACTTAACAAGACTACTGAAGATGGAAGATGGAAAATGGAACTAATAGGGATAATAGAACAATGGCTATTGAAATTACTGAACCTAACAGATTCTGATGTGATGGATTAATTGAAATGTTTATTTTGACTATGGTTATGACAATAAGATTATCATAATTAGTAATGAGATGGATTAATCGATATGCTTATCTGGAAAAAAAAATTGATAGATATATTTCTTAAAGAATTGAAACCTCTCTTTGACTTTTTGTGGAAAGAATAAAGTAATGTTTATGAGATTTGATGATTAAGTAAGATAACTACTGGAGGAAAGTGATTTTATAATATGACTTAAGAGACAGGATTGTTATATATTATAGACTTATAACTGATTTGATCTTTGACAAATGGGAAGTCAATATTTTACTCTTTATTTTTTTTTTCTTTTTTTTTTTTTGTTTAACTATTTTTGATTTTGTTTTTTGTCTTTGAATGTTTTATGATTTCGTCTTGTATGTTTTATGAAAATCTGAATAAAAATTATTGAAAAAAAAAAAAAAACTACAATATGATCTCTGGTGCCTCTTCCCTTTCTAAATCTAGCTTGGATGTCTGGCATTTCTCACTCCATATATGGTAAGAGCCTTTGTTGTAGAATCTTGAGCATTACTTTACTTGCATGGGATATTAAGGCAATAGTTCGATAATTACTGCATTTCCTGGGATCCCCTTTCTTTGGAATCGGGATGTATATGGAACACTTCCAGCCTGTGGGCCATTGTTTAGTTTTCCATATTTCTTGACAGATGTTTGTCAAAATTTGGACAGATTCAGTCTCAGTAGCTTGTAGCCATCTGTTTCTGATCATTTGTTTCCTCCAAGTATTTTAAGAGCAGCTTTCACCTCGCATTCTAAAATTTCTGGTTCTTCATCATATGGCTCCTCCGTGAATGAATCTGTCATCTTTGCATCTCTTTTATAGAGTTTTTCAGGGTATTGCTTCCATCTTCCTTTTATTTCATCTTGGTCAGTCAGTGTGTTCCCCTGTTGATTATTCAACATCTCTACTCTTGGTTTAAATTTCCCTTTCATTTCTCTAATCTTTTGGAACAGGGCTCTTGTTTTTCCCTTTTTGTTGTCCTCTTCTATTTCTATACAATAACTATTGAAACAGTTCTCTTTGTCCCTACCTACTAGTCGCTGTATTGTTGCATTTAGGGTTCTGACTGTGTTTCTGTCTCCTTTTGCTTTCCTTTTCTCTTTAACCATTTTAAGAGTTTCTTCAGTCATCCATTGAAGTTTTTCTCTCTTTTGAACTAGAGGTATTGTCTTTTTGCATTCTTCCCTGATAATGTGTCTGAGTTCACTCTATAGTTCTTCTGGTTCTCTGTCAACTAAGTTTAAAGCCTCAAACCTGTTCCTTATTTGATCTTTATATTTTTCTGGGATTTTATTTAAATTGTATTTTGACATTGTGATTACTTTGTTGTTCTTCTTTAGCTTTACTCTGATTTTCGATATGACCAGTTCATGATCTGTACCACAGTCTGCTCCTGGTGTTGTTTTCGCAGAAAGTATGGAACTTTTCCATCTTCTGTTGCCCGTTATATAATCAATTTGATTCCCATATTGACCATCTGGTGATGTCCACGTGTACAGTCATCTTTTCGGTTGCTCAAAAAATGTGTTTGCAAGAAACAAATTATTGGCTTCACAGAATTCAATCAGTCTGTCTCCTGCTTCATTTCTGTCTCCTAAGCCCCATTTCCCCACAATTCCTAGTTCTTCTCTGTTCCCTGCTTTTGCATTCCAGTCCCCCATGATGATCATCTTATCTTGTTTTGGTGTGTGATCAATTTCCTCCTGTACTTCTGCGTAATATCTCTCCAATTCTTCTTCTTCTACGTTTGACGTTGGAGCGTAGACTTGGATGGTGGTTATGTTGATAGGTTTCCCATTTAATCTCATTGATATCACTCGCTCAGACCTTGCGTTGTAGCTCCTAATTGCTCTTGCTACATCACTTCTCACTATTAAAGCAACCCCATTTCTTCTTAATTTTTCATTTCCTGCATAAAATCTTTTGTAGTTGCCTGATTGGAAATGTCCCATTCCTGTCCATTTTAGTTCGCTCACACCAGGTATTGTCATGTTGATGTGCTCCATTTCTTGCTTGACAATTTCTAACTTTCCCTGGTTCATGCTTCTCACATTCCATGTTGCTATCGTGTGCGTCCTACACCTCCGGACTCTACTTTCACATCTGTGCGCATCAGCCTCTGGGCTTCCTTTCGGCTTTGAGCCAGCTGCGTCATTAGTCACAGCGCTGCTCATACTTGTCCTTTGTTCTTCCCCAGTAGCTCGGTGAGTGCCTTCTGACCTGGGGGTCTCATCTTCCAGCAGTATCTTGTATTGCATTTTGGATACTCTGTTCATAGTGTTTTCATGGTAAGAGATATTCAGAGGTGGTTTACCATTGCCTTCCTCTGAGTTTGGATGCATCTTAGTCTGGTGTCTCAGCTTTGACCATTCCGCCATGGGTGCCCCTGCTAGGAGTCTAGCCTCTTGGTCTAGACTCCTGACGGCATTGCTCTCAGCTTCTTCAACACTCTCAAACCCCCTCATCACGTTAAGGTGTGCATCCTAAAGGGGTATGGCTGGAAGAACAAGATCTAATTGTACAGGGGTTGATGAAGCTGGATTGGTTTCCACAGTGTCACTGAACTGAGGTTTTTGAACAGTTTCTTGTCCACAAAAGACATTTGGATCTACACGTCCCTGTGCTATTCATCTCCAGGAGATCTAAGATCTTTCTTTGTTATGGAGAGAGGAGAATAATTTCAGTTCAGAATTAACTAGCTTATCTGTATCTTTGAAAGAAATGTCAACACTGGGCTTTGTCTCTTGGCTGGAAGAACAAGATCTAATTGTACAGGGCTTAGACGAATGGAAGAGATCAGTTGGTATGAATCTGGAAAATATCTTGTGGAAGGTTATAACGGGAACAAAATGAGGATGCCGTACCTGCAGTTGCCAGCGAAATACACACTCCGCATTCTTGTTACAGTTCAGAACATCTTTGCAAAGTCGTGTAGTGTTGGTCTTTGGCCATCCCTGTCTTAGCTCAGCTAAGTTTAATCCCTTGAATCTTCAGGTGGAACTTGGAAGGGTCTTTATCTGAAAGCCTGCAGAGCAGCTGCCAGCCAGTATAGACAGTATAGAGTCGTTTCCGACTCTTAGGGTGACGTCTTGCGACATTTACTAGGCAGACTGTATATATGAGGTGGGACTGCCAGTTCCTTCCCCGGTCTTTCTTAACCCCCGAGCACATGCCGGGCACTCATTTTACTGACCACGGATGGATGGGAAGCTGAGTGGACCTCGACCCCTTTTACCGGAGATTCGAGTTCCTCCTTCCGTTGGAATCGAACTCCGGCCGTGAGCAGAGCTTCGGCTGCGTTACTGCCGCTTACCACTCTGCGTCATGGAGGGTCTGTGTGGGATTTTAAGATGTTTTTAATTGGTTTGCATATGAAATGTTTTTTTTATTGTTGGTATTTTTGAGATACTTTCTGGGAAGTGATTTCTAAATGAAAATAAAATAATACTAGTCCTTGTTTCTAATGGTCTCCTTACTCAGTGTTTTCATATAGTTTAGCATACCTTTAACTGTTGATTTTATTCATTTTTAGTGTTTTTTAAATGTTGATTTTTATTGATCATTTTAATGTACATTTTATATTCTTTATAAATTTCTTCTGCAGTGCACACATTTTATTAATATAAATAAAAAAGTATTTTTGTGTATAACATGGTTTTTATTTTGCTTGGATATTTTTTGTATTGGCTATTCTAACGTCTTTCATAAAGTAACATGAATTCACTAGTTTTCTGCTGATGTATTTTAAATATATTTTCCAAACAGATTTCACTCCGCAGTTGCATCTGGTCTCAGTCCTATTTCCTAGCAGGCAAATGAAGGACCTCACTGTCATCTGGTGCGCATAGAGAAAAGGAGTGAGAATTGGGTTTTGTCAGCGGTCACATAGCCAGAATGGCTTCTCTAGGGCAAAGAAGGGCCTTTAGGAAAGGCAGCAAAGCTGCAGAGAATCTGTGCTTAAGTTATTGTAGGAGGCAGTTTGTTGGCATAGATAGTTCGGGCCAGATATATCAATGGTCTGGTAACTTCAAACTAATTCATGTTGTGTAACTAATCCATGTTATGCAATTGTTAATGATGCTTCCCTGTAGTTTCTCTCTGGGAAGCAGTATGCCTCTGAATGCCATTTTCTGGGAATCAGAAGTGTGAAGATTACTGACTGGGAGGTCAGTTGCACAACTGCTGAACTCGGGGACCAGGTTTCTTGAAGGACTCCCTGTTCCTGTCCCCTCCTGCCTCTTCCTTGGGATCTAGCCAGTAAAAGTGATTAGACTGGTGAGCTAGTGTTATTGTTGTTGTTCCCAATGTAAATAACAAGTGCATGTCAGGACCCCACTAGGGATCAGCTGCCCTGCACCTTCAATTTAGTGTTGCAAAGCTCATCATGGAATTGTTTATTGCATGATTGGTATCTCCTCTAGTTTGGCCCTCAGACTGGCAGTGGCTGTCCAAGTCCTGTTCTCCAGCCTTCTTGCCTGAGAGCCTTTTGACTGGAAAGTTCTTCGCCTCCACCTCATGCACTCTGCCCAATGAGTAGGAGTCCCTCCCACAGGTTCCAGACTTTAATAACCTTGATTTTGAAAGTAGTTGTGTCAGAAACTCATTTCACAGAAAGCAAACTGGTGAGGTTTGGCCCAGAACTTGAATACAAGGCAGAGGTGGAGTCTGAGCCCAAGCACACAAGAGTACTTCTTTGAACCCAGTTTTTTTCCTGTGATAGCACATCTATTTCACAGAAGGCAAACTCTATTTCTCTCCCCCTTCTGCCAGCCGACTTGCCCCTCCAATCTCTCTTTCTCTCTCCCTCCCCAATTCACCAGCCATTCACAACCTGGTAGCAGCATCAATAGTGTTGCATAGTGGACCTACAAACAGCAAGAAAGGGTATTGCTGATCACCCCAGAGGTTCCTGGGTCATCCTGTGTTATCTCCCATTTCCCAACACAAAGAGAGGCAGCAACATGTGTGTTTTACGGTTGCCAGGTCTCCGGTTTTCTGCCGGAGTCTCCGGCAAAAGGGGGCCATCTCCAGCCTCCGGCAATACTTTATTTAAAAAGGTGGATCTCTGGTTTTTCATTGGCCCCCTCAGCCACGCATGCGTGATGGACGCACGCATACGTTGGGCTGTGGAGGGCCGCCTTCCTGGCTTTCCCTCCCTTTGTCAGGCAGGCTCAGGCAGGCCGCACGCCGCCGCCGTCTCCTAGCAACCGCTGCGGATACAGGGGCCACGCGGCCTGTCAGTCTCAGCAGGAGCCGTGGAGGGCAGGCCGGGCCGGCTCCTTCTTAGCCCCGGAGCCGGTTTTCCTGCTCTGGAAAGGGCGGCCGGCGGCTTCCCCCACTGCTGTGGGCGCCGCTGGGTGGCAGTGGCAGCGATGGGGCTCGCTCAGCAGTCTCGGGCTGGAGGGGGCATAGCGGCCGCTGCCGCCCAGCGGCGCCCACAGCAGGAGGGGTGAAGCCGCCGGCCGTCCTTTCAGGAGCAGGAGAATTGGCTCTGGGGTTAAGAAGGAGCCGACCGGCCTGCCCTCCACGGCTCCTGCTGAGGCTGATAGGCTGCGTGGGCCCCATCTCCTAGCAACCGCTGCCAAGACGGGGCCCAGCAGTCTCTGATACTCTCATGAGCTGCTATTTGCTGTTTCATTAATTTTTTTAAAATACAAGATTTATCTTCCTGAAATTTGGTATCATATTAATTATTGCAGCTTAATAACAATAATAACCAGGAGTGGTGAGGAAGTACCATTTTAATGACCCCTATAAATTATTTGGCTTAAAAATGAGAACTTGTGGTTGACCATAGACACAGGGTTTTTAAAAGCTTTTTAGAAGCAACTATCACCACTAACAGCCACCCATAGAATATTTATGTTCTTCATGGTTTCTGTGCACTCCCACATATGGTTTCTGAGGACCCTCACTAAGCAGTTGTCTCTGTTTTGGAGAGATAGATTAAAGATACCATGTCAGTTGCCCTTCAGAACCAAGCTTTGGATGCTATAAAAATACCTAACAATTCCAGTAGTCATACCATTTTTACTAAACATCATCACACCTATCCTCATACCTTATGAGCATTATATTAGAACCAACTATCTCAAATAGGATCTGATGGAGGGCTGAGGTGCTGTGTCCAGACCTGGAACTTCAGGACCCCTTGGAGGAAAGGGAGCAGGGGACCCTTCCCCAGCAGTTCTCTACCCTGCCAATGAACCTGATATCACTGATACGTAGTACACATTCATTCATTTTTCTTTTCCCACTATGAATGTTCCTAGGTCTGGTCAGACTTGTAATATGATGGAACCATTCCATGTATCTGTTGCTTGTCCCCAATGTTCCAGGAAGGGAGAACTATGTTCCCTTCTGATGTTGTTGTGCTCCCAACTCCCATCAGCCCCACCCAGAATGCCCAGTACATTATGGGAGTTCAAGTCCAACAACATCTGGTTATCCATCCCTGCTGTAGAAGATTCCAAAGAATACTCCATGCAAATGCAGAACCAATATGTCTGCCTGCACAGCTGACCACTTTAAAATACAGATACAGGTAAGCAATTTGTTTTTGTGAGCATTATTCATTTAAAACTGTTGTACATATGAAAATTGGCCACACTAAATGCTGAACTACTAGAAAATTGGATAGTCCTGTATAATTTCCATTTTCAATTGCATGCTCCAAGCAACTGTGGTTGATACAATGTATCATGCATAATGATGTCACTAGGGCCCGCCCTGTGACGTCACTAGGGCCCGCCCCGTGACATCACTAGGGCCCACCCCGTGACATCACTAGGGCCTGCCCCATGATGTCACTAGGGCCCGCCCCGTGATGTCACTAGGGCCCGCCCCGTGATGTCACTAGGGCCTGCCCCGTGATGTCACTAGGGCCCACCCTGCGACGTCACTAGGGCCTGCCCCCATTTTCTCAGGTTTTTGAATGGCTCCGACCTGGCAACCCTAGTGTGGTTGGTGAATTTTAGTAGGTCTGGCTGATTTGGAAGTTTCTGTTCTGGGCTGGTTTACGTAAAAATGTATTATAGCCCGGAATGGGTATCGAAACGTGGTTTGCATGGACGTTTTGTGTTTTATTGCATGCATCCCATGTAGTCTTGTGGGACTGGTGAATTTGGTGGGTCTGGCTCACTGGGAAGTCGCCGTTCGGGACTGTTCATTCAATTCCGGAGGGCATTTTGGTTGTTAAAGGGTTGATAAAAATGCTATCGGAATGGTTTTTGTTCCTAAATGTTGTTCTCATGTGTCTCTAACACATCCTAGTGTTTTTGGCATCAATTTCTTTTCTAAAGAGCCCATTCCGGCGTGTTCCGTTCCAGCTTTTACACCGTCCCTCCTGAACACTTTACTTTTTACACAAAAATGTGTATATTGTATATATCACTCAGCACACACGCACACGCCTATCTTGCCGCTGCTTCTGGGGGAGGCAAGAGAGGAAGATGAGGTGCAATATTGGGACCAAAGGGAGAGAGGAAAATGTTGGCAGTGGGGGGTCAGAAGCATCTTTTACCACTTAGTCCTCCGATGGGTTAAGGAAAGGAGTTCTGGTTCCTAGAGAGGCAGGAAGTCTTAATCACATGGAGGGGGGGAGAGCATATTGAAGGGGAAGTAGGAGGGTTGTCTTCATTGGTATTCCGGGTAAAGAAAGTATTAGGCCCAGAGAGGAGGAGGCCGGAGCGTACAGAGGGCAAAGAGGTGCAAGGGGGGGGATTTGGTATTTTTGTTGGGGGGTGAGGGAAAAGGAGGGAAGAGCCCCACTCCCCCCTTTTCCTCAGGAGGACCCCTGCTGCATGCAATCCATTTGCAGAGGGGGGTCCGAAGTGCCGCGGGGTTGGCCTTTCGAGGCCCTCTTGGAAGCCATCGCCCAGGCAAAGGGATGCAGCTGTTGGGGGTTGATGTCCTGTGTTGGTTTTGAGGGCCACAGCTGGGGGAGGGGAGCTGCCTTTGCAATTCCTGGGCCTGACAGGGGACTGGGGGGGGGAGGGGAGAGAGAAGGAAGGTTTGCTTTTTGGGAGGGGGAGGGGGTTGATGGAAGTGGCCCCTCTTCCCTCTGGGCATCCGTAGAAAGTGCCCCAGAGCTGGAGGAAGAGCCCCTTTTGGATTTCCTAAACTGGAAGAGGGGCTGGTCAGTTTCCTTCCTGCCAGGCAAGAAAAATGGAGGGATGGAGAGAGGAATCTGAAACTGATCAGGCTCTGAATAGGCTTCTAGAAGCTTTCAAGGCAGAGGATGGAGGAAATGGATGCATAAATGTCCCCTCCTCAGCTGGGCTCCAGGGAAGGGCTTCTCCAGACATCCCCTTGGGAGTCAAGGGCAAGAGAGGGTGGAGGTATGGATGTGTCACTGACATGTGTATAGTAGAGTCTCTTGTAGCCAGGAACAAGTCAGACATTTCTTCAGTGCAATTAATTAATTATTAGATTTATATCCTGCCCTTCCTCCCAGTAGGTGCCTAGGGCAGCAACGCAGAGCACTCTAAGGAGCGGGGTCAGAGCACGGGGGGGGGAGGAGAAAAAAAAACTGCTTTCCCTCCAAATTTTTCCACTTTTGTTATGGGCCTTCACATCTCTACAGTAGTGTAGTGGCAAATTCAGAAGTGCAGGGTCCCTTCATGATAGCCATGCCCCCTCCCATCCTGTTACTGCTGGGTTGAGAATGAGATGCATGTTAATGCCTTCTCCCACAGCTAGAAGCCAAAAAGCATGGAAGGGCAAAGTGTTGCCTCCTGAGAAGAGTCTCAGTGGCTGACTTCACCTCCTTTCACTCTGATTCACTCTAATTATCAGGAAAGAACAAGGAAGCATGTTAGAAGACTCTTCTCAGTGGCTAATACACTCTCCTTTCTTGCTGATTGGCTCACAGGTTGCTGGAGAGATGGGAACTCTGCTGAGAGCCTGCTCCCAAAAAAGTAAGGGGTCTAAGATCTCCCCCCCAGATCTATGCAGGTGCCTGGGTGACCCTGGGGCAGTGACCACTTTTGTTCAGCCCAGCCCACCTCACCTATGGAATCATAGTTTAATGCTATGTCCACAGGGACCCAGATTCAAATCCCTGCTCAGGAGTGAAATTCAGGTGGTGTCCTGGGCCCAGTGACAGTGTTGTTGTGAAGACAAAAGGAGGGGGACAAATCATGGTGAGCTCACTAGAGGAAGGCCTGCATAGAAATATAAAAATATAATAAAATGTATCGGTAATAATAATAATAATTAAATCAACTTATTGCCTCAGTTGTTCAACCCTATACAGTAGATGAGTTTGCTGTTAAGCTTTCCACCTCGTGCATCACCTGCTCAACTTGGAGCAGCGTTCTGTAACCTGGTGCCCTCCAGGTATTATTAGACTGCATCTCCCATCAGCCCCAGACAACATGGCCAAATGCCAGGGAAGATGGGGGTTGTAGTCCAGAAATGTGTAAAGGTTAACTTGGATTATACGAGTGGATCGTACTAACAAGGGATGATTTTGAAATGGATGTATTGCAAGTAGTTCTTCATATGCTTTTCATTGCCCAGTGAGCTGAACCAGACTGAATGCATCTCACTTTTCCTCTCCCCATATTTCTGATGGAAAGACTGGAGGTGTTTTGCATCCCCAGGAAGCTCCAAGATGGAGTCATTTGACCAAATTCACCCCCAGTATTTCTTTACAATGTGTGCAAAACCTATTTTTATGCCAACTGTCAGGGGCATGACATGGAATTAATACCTGTGCAGATTAAGTTTTTCATAAGAACATAAGAAGAGCCTGCTGGATCAGGCCAGTGGCCCATCTAGTCCAGCATCCTGTTCTCACAGTGGCCAACCAGGTGCCTGGGGGAAGCCCGCAAGCAGGACCCGAGTGCAAGAACACTCTCCCCTCCTGAGGCTTCCGGCAACTGGTTTTCAAAAGCATGCTGCCTCTGACTAGGGTGGCGGAGCACAGCTATCATGGCTAGTAGCCATTGATAGCCCTGTCCTCCATGAATTTGTCCAATCTTCTTTTAAAGCCATCCAAGCTGGTGGCCATTCCTGCGTCTTGTGGGAGCAAATTCCATAGTTTAACTATGCGCGGGGTAAAGAAGTACTTCCTTTTGTCTGTCCTGAATCTTCCAACATTCAGCTTCTTTGAATGTCCACAAGTTCTAGTATTATGAGAGAGGGAGAAGAACTTTTCTCTATCCACTTTCTCAATGCCATGCATCATTTTATACACTTTTATCACGTCTCCTCTGACCCGCCTTTTCTCTAAACTACAAAGCCCCAAATGCTGCAACCTTGCCTCGTAAGGGAGTCGCTCCATTCGCTTGATCATTCTGGTTGCCCTCTTCTGAACCTTTTCCAACTCTATAATACCCTTTTGGAGATGAGGCGACCAGAACGGTACACAGTATTACAAATGCAGGCGCACCATAGATTTATACAACAGTATTATGATATCGGCTGTTTTATTTTCAATGCCTTTCCTAATTATCCCTAGCACGGAATTTGCCTTTTTCACAGCTGCCGCACACTGGGTCGACATTTTCATCATGCTGTCCACTACAACCCCGAGGTCTCTCTCCTGGTCGGTCACCGCCAGTTCAGACCCCATGAGCGTATATGTGAAATTCATATTTTTTGCTCCAATATGCATAATTTTACACTTGTTTATATTGAATTGCATTTGCCATTTTTCCGCCCATTCACTCAGTTTGGAGAGGTCTATTTGGAGTTCTTCGCAATCCCTCTTTGTTTTAACAACCCTGAACAATTTAGTGTCGTCAGCAAACTTGGCCACTTGACTGCTCACTCCAAATTCTAGGTCATTAATGAACAAATTGAAAAGTACAGGTCCCAATTCCGATCCTTGAAGGACTCCACTTTCTACAGCCCTCCTGTGCTGTAATATCTCTTTAAGGTCTTGGAATTGTCAGTTGAGTTCAGTTGGTGTTTCAGTTGAGATGGGTTAAGCACAGCATAAGCAGATGTAAAGACTGTGCCCTGTGGAATGGTGATTAAAGTATACTATTCTTATGTTAAAGAATCAAGATGTGTTTATTGTGAAATAAAACACATTATACCTCCATTAGGAGAACTGTCCATTTATTCCTACTCTCTGCTTTCTGCTTCTTAACCAATTCCTTATCCACAAGAGGACCTCTCCTCTTATTCCATGACTGCTAAGCTTCCTCAGAAGACTTTGGTGAGGTACCTTGTCAAAAGCTTTTTGAAAGTCTATGTCCACTGGATCACCTCTATCTATATGCTTGTTGACACTATAGGTTACTGAGACAGGACTTTCCCTTGCAGAAGCCATGCTGGCTCTGCTTCAGCAAGGTTTGTTCTTCTATGTGCTTAGTTAATCTAGCTTTAATAATACTTTCTACCAGTTTTCCAGGGACAGAAATTAAGCTAACTGGCCTGTAATTTCCGGGATCCCCTCTGGATCCCTTTTTGAAGATTGGCATTACATTGGCCACTTTACCAGTCCTCAGGCACGGAGGAGGACCCAAGGGACAAGTTACATATTTTAGTTAGCAGATCAGTACTTTCACATTTGAGTTCTTTGAGAACTGTCGGGTGGATGCCATCCGGGCCCGGTGACTTGTCAGTTTTTATATTGTCCATTAAGCCTAGAGCTTCCTCTCTTGTTAACACTATTTGTCACTATTATATCCATGATGAAAAGGGCCCAATAATAAAAGCCTGAAATGATTCACAATGTGGAGAAGACACTCTGTGGTGAGCAGGAATTAAGGCTTTGCGGAAGCGGAAGCAGAGATGAGAGGTGAGGGGTCCAAGATGGGTGAAATTCCTGGGGGTGGCTAAAGACACGACAGGTGCCCAAGCATGGAGAAAAGTCTGGAAGAAACTGGAGAATGTTCTGAGAGAGATTTGGGGCCTTTAAGGCCTTTTGCAGATCAAGCATTGTGGGGAAAAACAACAGAGGAAAGGGACGTGCCATTTATTGATTTGGATTGAGGCTGCTTATAACATTCAAACCTCTAGAACCCAAATTGGCATGAAGGATGAAATCCCTCCCATCCTCCGTCTCTCCCCTGCAGGCCCTTGAGAGCTGCTCCCTACGAAACGTGCATCGTGGTGAAAGCTGTGGGAGTCCCAGAGCTGGCCCAGTTTACTCCTCCCTCTCAGGCAGCACCATGGCCTCAGAGGCACCGTCCGGATTGTCTCTTTTGTGGGATAGAGTGGAAAGAGCAGCCGGGCAGCCCAATCAGGTAAGGGGAGGATCATTGGGGGAGAGACCTAGGGGACAGCTGGGGTGCATCTCCCTGAGCGTAGCGGGGAGGGCTCTGGGAGAATAATACCTCTGAGGCTGCATAAGGAGAGCCTGCCGGATCAGGCCAATAGCCCGTCTGTTCCAGCAGCCGGTTCTTGCAGTGGCCGACCAGATGCCTGTGGGAAGCCTGCAAGCAGGACCTGAACACATGAGCACTCGCCCCACTTGTGATTCAGTGACACGTGTCTGGCAGAACTCTGGCAAAACTCCTAAAATACACTCTTGGAGAGGTGGGATCTTTTTTGAGAGTCAATCAAGCTCTGCCCTGCAATTGTGTCTGAGCAGTGTAAAATCCAGACATAGTTACCCCCACAAAAGCTAAATAAAAAGTAACTGTACTAAAGAAATGCAAAGAAAAAGAGAGTGGGACAGCTTCAAGAGAGTCACACGGCTTGGTACCAAAATACCTGATGGAACGCCTCTCCTGACACGAACCCACCCATACACTACGCTTAACATCTAAGGCCCTCCTCTGGGTGCCCACTCCGAGGGAAACTCGGAGTCTGGCAATAAGGGAGAGGGCCTTCTCAGTGGTGGCCCCCAAATTATGGAATGCTTTCTGTGTGAGGTGAGCCTGGCGCCAACACTGTTCTCTTTTCGGCGCCAGGTCAAGCCTTTCCTCTTCTCCCAGGCATTTTAGCATGTGCTTTTAAATTGCTTTTTAAAATGTATTTTTAGATTTCTATATTGCTTTTGTGGTAAACCACCCAGAGAGCTTCGGCTATGGGGTTGTATATAAATGCAATAAAATTAATTAATTAATTAATTAATCCCAGCGTGCCCCACTGGTCAGGCTATTAGTACGATATGAACCAAAGTATAGCTGCCAAGTGTCCTGCTCTGTTGCAATTCCCAGCATACTGCCTCTGGCAGCGGAGGGAATGCATTGCCATTGTGGCTCATAGCCACTGATGTCCTGATCCTCCATGGATTTGTCCAATCTTCTTTGAAAGCTATTCAGGTTTTTGGCTGAGCAAATGGTACATGTTGGAGAAACTGCCTCTTCTTTTTCCAGGATCTGTTGCCCTTCCAGGGTCTGGTGACCTTTGAGGAGGTGGCCGTGTATTTCACAGAGGAGGAATGGGCCCTGCTGGATCCCGGCCAAAGAGCTTTGCACAGGGAAGTCATGGAGGAGAATTATGAGACGGTGGCCTCTCTCGGTAAGGGCACTTTTCCCCCTTGACTGATGAATATTGAAGGTATGGATTTAGTACCTGTGCTATTTAACCTTCCACTGCAGGGATGCTGTCGTGGAAATGGGTGCCTGGGCCCTGGATATTTGGGGAGGGACTGCAGCTCAGAAGGGGAACACCTGCTTTGCATGTAGAAGGTCCGAGGTTTAGTCCCTGGCAGCTCCAAGAGGGGTGAAAGGATCCGGTAGGAGGTGCTGGGAAAGGTCTTTCTCTGCCTGACATCCACAACTAGTTGCTGTAAGCAGGCGGGACTAGATGGACCAATTCTCTGATCTGGTAGAATGCAGCTTCCTCTGTTCTTGGGGCTTTTTGATCATTCAGTGCGAAAAGTGCCCCTCCCTGCCACCTTCTGCTGCCCCATGATGAAAAATCTTACCTTGCAGCAGGAGGAGGAGAGGGCAGGAGCTCCCAAACTCCAGCAGAGCATCTTCTCCTGCATCCTCAACAGATGATTGACACTGTGCCTTATACTCTAAACTCCCAGTGGGAAGAGATGCTCCCGGGAGCACCTCTTGCCTCCTCCCTCTTTCTTCCTCTGCCCAAAGGTCAGCTTTTGTCTTTGAAGCAGGAAGAAGCGGCAGTTTGGAGAAGAGGAAGCAGAGGTGGAGGCTACAGTTTGTAGGGAATGACCTCCAGAAGACAGGACAGAGAGCAACATTTAGCTTTGCCAGCCCTGGTGGGAAGTCTGGAAGCAGAACTGGAGCACAGAGACTCTTTGACTCAGGCAGAAACACAGCAAAGGCAGCAGGCAAGAAGGTCCCCGAGAAAGGCTCCCTGGCAGCTGGAACAAGGGCCGTTCCCTCAGCTAGCAGAGATCCCGGGACAGCAGGAATTGCAGCAGTGCCCTTGAAAAGGGGACCTTTGCTCCAGCAGGAAAGGGTCCAGAGAAGGCAGGAACCTGCGGTGATGAATGAAAAGCAGGGGAGAGTGATGGAGTCAGACCCCAGTTGACATCTGGGGCTAAGATAGATTTCAAGCAGCAAAAGGATCCGCACAAACTGGAACCCAGAGTGGGACCAGGAGTTCAGTTTTATCCACTTTTGGGAAAGGTTTCAAAGCAGATTCCCACATTGGTTAGCTGAGGGAGTTCTCTCTCCTGACCAGGTCATGTCCTGTGCATACGACTTGCAATGTCATCTCAGCTGAGAAGACCAATTGTACTCCTTAGGCTACTTTTACCCATCAGTTTTTGACGGCAGTTAGGTCTGACCAGGTGAACCAAGTGGCCAGAGATCCCAGCCAAGAATCTTTTTAGGTCTAGGAATATCTATTGGCCGATCAAGAAAGGAAATCTTTATCAGTGTCTATGTATAATTAACATGTCTAATTTACTATACTTTGTGGACATAGCCACATATCAGAACATAGGTCTTACACAGCACATACAAAGGGGATGTACGCTAACGTGTTGCATTTCAAAGGACAGCATAGGTCACATTGATTTCCATCTGAAAAGGAGTGATCTCACCTTTGCTGCGTGTGGACCTTAACACTCAGAGCAGGTGGTTCTTTCTTCGACCAGTGTCACGGACAACTGGTAAAAATCCCCAAGGCTGTCTGTCTTTTATAGCTCTAGTTTGTATCTATCTAGACTTTGTCAGTTCATGTTCATATTACAACTATACTCTTATTTCCATCATTTGAACTCTCATCCTAACCTGCATCTTGATGCTGATGTTGTATTCTAATAAGTTCTCCTGACTCACCCCTTTACAGCTTCAGCCATATATAGACATGATCATTGGCTGAATGCCCGGACTCCTTATAAAATGTTGATACTTTACGGGAAAGAATTTATTTTGGAACTACTGTAAACAAAACTCAAAGGAAAAAAGACACTTTAACTGGCAGCTTGTCTTTTTACTCATGTTTTGGCTTGTATTGTTTGCGCTACTTTTCCACACATAATTTTATGTAAATCAATTATAAAGAATTGGAGATGGCCAATTTCTATAAATACAGGTGGCCTGTGACACAGTGAATTGCATCCACTGTTGCTGACTTTACTAGGTTCTGCCCTAGTAGTTTGCAGCCTACTAAGAAGCTGGCTTTACTAGGTTCACCCCCAACAGGCATTTCAAGATGAGCTTCATGCCCAGTGGACGCATGTTCACAAGTGCCAGACTGACCCTACTTGGTCCACACAACTCTGTTGTATTCACCGAGAGCAGGACTTACCAGATCAAAATTATACCTTTTCTTATCTATAAAAATCTCTGTTTGTAAGGGCTGAATATTTTCTGGTCAAAAGTAACTAGTCTTGTCTATTTCCTTCAAAGAGTTGGACCTCCATTCGTGTTGGGAAGAAAGAAAAGATCCCTTTATCCAGTATCCCAAAGATGCGACATCAACAGGTAGATGTTCAGCTGCGTTGAGGCCCCATTTTGGTTTGGAAATTGTAGGATTTTTCACTTCCTGTGTAATATGATTCGTTGCAGATTAATTGACCCATCAGGGTGTGAGTTCTCCTGGAGAGCACCTTAGATATCTTTAAGAAGAGCCTGCTGGATCAGGCCAATGGCAGCATGCCTATAGGAAGCAAGCAAGCAGGACCTGAGTGCAACCCTTGGCCCGTTGGGAGCACAGTGACTGTCTTAAAGCTGCAAAGTGCTCTCTGAAGCACCCTTCCCCCTGCTTTCATTGAGCAGGGGGGGAGGGAAAAAAGGTGCCTTTCGGATGGGCTGCCTGTCAGAGAAGTCCCATGCACAGCCGATCTTTCTAAAAAGCAGTGGCTTCCGAAAGGGAACAGGCACCCACAGCCAAGCTGAGTCCTTGGCTCGCCACCCCACACTGCTTCTTTCAACTTCAGGAGCTGAATGGGGCTGCTTCACAGAGCAGCGCTGGGAGGGAGAAGTGATTTCCATTCATTGGAAACAGCTTCCCCTTCCTTGAGCAAAGACTCATTCAACCACTGATCAGCTGACTGGCAGGTGCAAGTGTGCCCCAGTCCAGCAAAGGAGCAATTGGCAGCCCATTTCAAGGTCCTGGTGGTTCTTTTGAAGCCTCACCTTTATCTGCCACACATCTGATGTCAGATCGGAGGGTGGTGCCTTTATGTCATCCCTATAGACTTCCCATTCGCATCTGATCAGGCACTGTGAGGATGCTGGACTAGATATTTATTTTATTTTATTTATTTATTTAATTTATTTTATATACCGCCCTAAGCCAAAAAGGCTCTCTGGGCGGTGTACATAAGAGATAAAACAAGCACAATATATAAATACAATAAGTATAACAAAATCAAAGATCAAAACAAACAATAACAAAGAACCAACAACGTCAAAATACAACAATAATGAAAATACTGATAAAATACACTATAAAATACAATTTAAAATGCCTGAGAGTATACAAAGCATGGGGGACAGTACCGATCCCTGCAGAACTCCACAACGGAGAGTCCAGGGTGGTAGAAAGCATTCCGTGCCACCGAGGCCACCTGGGTCTCGAGAGACAAGGAAGGATCGAAAAGAACTCCCAAGCTACGAACCTGTTCCTTCAAGGGGAGTGTAACCCCATCAAGAACAGGGTGAACATCCTCCATCTGGACAATGAAGGCACTCACCAACAGCGTCTCGGTCTTGTCAGGATTGAGCTTCAGTTTGTTAGCCCCCATCCAGTCCATTATCACGGCCAGGCAGCAGTTTAGCACGTTAACAGCCTCACCTGAAGAGGATGAAAAGGAGAAATAGAGTTGTGTGTCATCAGCATACTGATGACAACACACCCCAAAACTCCTGTTGACAGCACCCAGCTTCTGCATGTAGATGTTAAAAAGCATGGGGGACAGTACCGATCCCTGCGGGACTCCACAATGGAGAGTCCAGGGTGTCGAGCAATGTTCCCCAAGCACTACCTTCTGGTGACGACCCACCAAGTAGGAGCGGAGCCACTGCCAAGCAGTACCCCCAACTCCCAACTCCGTGAGTCTTCCCAGAAGGATACCATGGTCGATGGTATCAAAAGCAGCTGAGAGATCAAGGAGAATCAACAGAGTCACACTCCCCCTGTCCCTCTCCCGACAGAGGTCATTATACAGGGCGACCAAGGCTGTTTCAGTGCCAATACCGGGCCTAAAACTGGATTGAAATGGATCAAGATAATCAGTGTCATCCAAGAGCCCCTGGAGCTGGCCGGCAACCACCCGCTCGAGGATCTTGCCCTGGAACGAAACATTCGCCACAGGTCTATAGTTGTTCAAGTTATCTGGGTCCAAGGAGGGTTTCTTCAGGAGTGGTCTCACCTCTGCCTCTTTTAGGCAGTCAGGGACCACTCCCTCTCTTAAAGAGGCATTTATTACCTCCTTGGCCCAGCCGGCGGTTCCGGTCCTGCCAGCTTTCACCAGCCAAGAGGGGCAAGGATCCAGTACAGATGTGGTCGCCCGCACCAGTCAAAGGATCCTGTCAACATCCTCAAGCTGCACAGACTGAAACTCATCCAATAAATGAGGACAAGACCGTGATCTGGATACATCATTAGGTCTAACTGCTATAATATTGGAGTCTAAGTCCCAGCGAATGCATGCTATCTTATCTTGGAAGTGCTCGGCGAACTCATCACAGCGAGCTACAGATGAATCTATAATATCCCGAGGACCAGAATGTAAAAGCCCTCGCACAATTTTAAAGAGCTCCGCTGGGCGGGAGAGTGATGACTTAATAGTATCAGCAAAATATCTCTTTTTTGCTGCCCTCACCGCTACTATATACTGCTAAGAACAAGCACTTACCAAGGTGTAATTGCATTCATCGGGAGTTCGCCTCCATCTGCACTCAAGCCTCCTCATCTCTTGCTTCATCGCTCTCAGCTCCAAGGTATACCATGGAGCTGTATGAGCTCTGCATAGGAGGGGGCGCATGGGAGCGATCGTGTCAACCGCCCGGGTCATTTCCGTATTCCACAGTTCAACCAGGGCTTCGACAGGAGCGCCAGTCTTCTCAGTCGGAAAAACCCCCAGAGCCCTTTGGAAACCCTCAGGATCCATTACTCTCCGGGGGTGGACCAATTTAATAGGTCCCCCGCCCTTGCAGAGGGAAAGGGCTGCTGTGAGCCTAAACTTCAGCAAGCGGTGATCTGTCCATGACAAAGGAATAGATGATAAATCCCCAACCTCCAGATCACCATCTCCATGTCCAGTGACGAAGATCAAATCAAGGGTATGTCCCGACACATGCGTCGGGCCAGAAACAAATTGAGACAGCCCCATGGTTGTCATGGAAACCATGAAGTCCTGCCCCAGATAAAGCAGATAGGCCTGTGGTCTGATTCCACAGGGCTGTTCTGAGGAAGAGCCGCTAGGTTGAAGTTTCTTTTCTACCTGCTGAGGAATCCCCCAAATTAAGAGGGCTGGATTGGTTTCCACAGAGCCCCTGAGTGGAGATTTATGTACACCTCCAGGCAACTGGTCAGGAGGATAACTTGGGTCCCTGTACTAATCAGTTCCAGATCTAAAATCTTTGTTTGCTTTGGGGAGGAGAGGATAATTTGGGAATGTCAAAACTAGGCTTCACCTCTTGGCTGGAAGAGCATGATCCAGTTGTATGTGGCTCTGATGAAAGGGAGAGATCAGTAGGTATGGACTTGAAAGATTACTCAGGGAAGCTGTAGAAGGATTTCACAACACTGAATCTTGGTGGTCTCCAGGAAGCTAGAGGGAGTACCCCAGCACCTCAAATACCCCACGCTTCCCCCACATAGGTGTAGGGTTGGCAATAGCGTGTGCTATGTGCCTTTGAAGCACTCTCTATTTTCAGCAGTAATCAAAAGTGTGACATCAAATATAAATGCTTTCTTAAAAGAGGAAAGAGGAAAATTACAAGCATGCACATTCACTCTCAAATCAGCAAAGCTTCTCAAATGGATCCTTAGCAGCAATGAAGTAGCTTGTAGGCATGAAAGATCTTCCTTACTCTGCCAGCTCAGCAGAGGGGCACCCCCATGCTCCAAAAGCAATGCCCAGGCTGCTGGGACTAAGTGGTAGCTCAGAGAACATAGGATCCGCCTCTGGATGGTCAGGGAGTGATGACGTGTTCTTTATATACCCTCACGGATGTTCCCCCCTCTTACTTAAAGATGTTTTAATGTCAAATCTCTGAAATTAGTTGGTCACTAGCCTTCCACATCTCCTTCTTTCCTGGAAAGTGTCTGCCCTGACTACATAGGTTGTTTTCAAAGTGCACGCTTGTTCGACTTTTTGAAATTAAACTTTGTGGTTTGTCTCCTTTTGGTTCTGCTTTTTGTGACCTTCGAGACTTTCTAAACCTCAAATGTCAATCATTGGTGACCCAAAGTGACCTGCTCTTTTAAAGCTTTTCCCTAACAAATACTGATGCCATTTTATGATTAATTGAAACCTATAGAAACCCTAAAGTTATAATCTCTGTTTAATCAGTACCTCTATATTGGCATTATATTAGCATTTAAAGCATCTTCCTTTCTTGCACGTGCGTCCCAGGTTACCTTCCTCAGTTTATCCAGGATGTCTCCCTTTCATCTCTGAAATTAGTTGGTCACTAGCCTTCCACATCACCTTCTTTCCAGGTTACCTTCCTCAATTTAGCTTTCTTGGAGCAAACCAGGATGTCTCCCTTTGCATCCTCCAGCTTGCTACTGTGCTTTGCATAGAGACATTTAAAATTTCTTGTAACGAATTCACTCTTGCTTGCATTCATTTGTAAAATATCCCCTATATATGATGAAGCTTCATCTCCTTTGAAACTAGATTTTATAGACTTTAAATGATTTGAACATTGACATGAAATCGAGCCTTCAGTGTCATCGGCCCAGTTCTCTGCAAAGCTCTGCCAACAGAGGTTCAGCAGGCGTCTTCTGTTTTAACTTCGAAGCGCCTGCTGAAAACCGTTCTGTTGCACCAGGCAGGCAATTAAGAGCATGCTCTTTTCACAACACTTGACCTTTGTTTTTATTGTATATTTGATGTTTTTAATTTATGGTGGTTGCCTTTTTTTAACGTGTTGTAAACTGCTTTGACGTTTCTAATGAAATAACGGTATACAAAGAGCCTATAAATGAATAAATTGATGTGATATCTCTGGAATCAGAACAGCTGGAGCTAAGTTATGCCTTCATGTGCTCCCTGTAGACTTCCCATCTGCATCCACTTTGGCACTGTGAGGATGCTGGAATAGATAGGCCTGTGGTCTGATCCAGCCAGGCTGTTCATATAAGGAGGGGGAATGGCATCCAGGTTGAAGTTTCCTTCCCATCTGCTGAGAAATCCCCCAAATTAAGATAGCTGGATTGGTTTCCACAGTGTCACTGAATTGAGGTTTTTGAACAGTTTCTTGTCCACAAGAGACATTTGGATCTACATGTCCCTGTGCTATTCATCTCCAGGAGATCTAAGATCGTTCTTTGTTTTGGAGAGAGGAGAATAATTTCAGTTCAGAACTAACTAGCTTATCTGTATCTTTGAAAGAAATGTCAAACCTGGGCTTAGTCTCTTGGCTGGAAGAACAAGATCTAATTGTACAGGGCTTTGATGAAGGGGAGAGATCAGTCGGGCATTCCCCTTACGGTTCAGAGCATCATTGCAAACTCGTGTAGTGTTGGTCTTTGGCCATCCCTGTCTTAGCTCAGCTAAGTTTAATCCCTTGAATCTTCAGGTGGAATTTAGAAGTGTCTTTATCTGAAAACCTGCAGCGCAGCTGCCAGCCAGTATTGACAGTACTGAGCTCGAGGGACCAGGGTCTGATTCAGTATATCACAACTTCATTTGTTCCTATATTCCTGTCTGACCGGCTCTTTTGACTGCAGTCAAATTATTAAGAATCAAGGAGAAGTGAGCTGTGCCCAGTTTGTCCTGTTCTGCAGTCTTGCTGCCCTTCTCTTCCCCCACACCCCACTTTTCATTGCATACTATTTTAGAAATATATATCACAGTTGTATGGCAGTAGGAGGAAACCCAGACAAATCTGGGCTTAGTGACATCAAGTGTTATATGGACCTGAAAGGAATTTGTGTTGCTGTGTGAGACTGCAGGATATTCAGGTAACCTTGCTTTCATCTGGCCATGCAAAGATAACGTAAAATCTTTATTACGGTCCAAGACCAGCGGTATAATTACGGATCCTCTGAATATCAGAGTGGAGATAGAATACAATACAGTATCATTGCAGTGAGAAAGCTAAAAAGCTAAAACCGGGTCCACATAGTAATCTAGCTAAAACCTTCATCTAATAGACATCGCATTAGGTCCCTCCTGTGAGCCATAGCAGCTGTGCAGAATGAGACGACCTCAGAGTGATCCGTGATTCTGAATCTGCCATTAAATATTGTAAAATCATAGCTTCTGGGCTCAGAGGAAGATTAGATAAAAGTGGAGAGATGAAGTTAAGGCGGAGATCTGAATAAAAAGGGCAGCAAAGTAGTACAAGGTTCACTGTCTCCACCGCATCTGCTCCACGGGGGCAAGTTCGATCATAATAATCGACTCCCCTGTATCTACCCTCCATTAGTGCCGAGGGCAGAACATTGAATCGTGCCAGGGTAAAAGCTCTCCTGAGTTTTGGGGTAGATAAACTTGAAATTTAAGTGGCCAAGTTACAGGAATTTACATTAATACTGCATTGTGAATAAGCAGCAACTAGGCTCATGTTGTTCTGATACTCAACATCTTTGAGGCGTTGGATGATTGTTGTTTTAGCAGTCGTATGGCCTAGGGCACCAATCGCTGGGAGCGAAAAACCGAGAGTTCCGAGTTTGTGAATCATTACCCGATGCCATTGAGATTGGAAGGAATCTTCCAAAGTTAATGGGGGCAATCCCGTAGGTAAAAATAGCAGCTTCATCCAGTAGTTACATTTTAATATCCAAGCGTGGGTCTCAATCAGAAGGGCACCTAATTCCAAGCGTAAGGTCACATTGGGGACACATCTCGGAGCGCCCAAAACGGACCTCATGAATTTAGATTGTACCCTCTCCAACCATGCATAATTGCCTCCACTACAAATTTGGGTCCCGTAAAGAAGTTGAGGAAGCACCTTGGCGTTGAATACCTGGACTGCTGCCGGAATGTACTGACCGCCCTTTGTATAAAAGAAGGTCAGTAAAGCTCTGGCTGATTTCTTTGCGGTCGTAGCAGACTGGACAAAATGCGCATTCCATGAACCTAAGGGATGGAATGCAATGCCAAGGTAACTGAAGGCGTTGACTTGGTCAATAACATGGTTGTCAATTTGCCAGTGGTGTTTATGTTTACTTTTGGCGAAAACTAAAACCTTGCATTTCGCACAGTTAATTCTCAAAAGTTCATCCACACAAAAGGAGGCAAGTTCTCTTAAGAGACGACGTAAGCCCACCTGCCTTTGGCATAACAGGGCAATGTCGTCGGCATATAGAAGACAGGTTAAGTGTCTCCTTGCCAAGACAGGAGGGTGAGAGTTTACTGCCGACAGGTGTTTTGTCAGCGAGTTTATATAGATATTGAATAGGGAGGGAGGGCCATGCAAAGATAAAAGGGGGAGAATAATGGAGATGTAAAAATAGAGAAGCAGATAATTGGGCTTCATCTGTGATGAAATGCTTTGTTTCTGCCTTGAAATTCCAATGTGGTTTTTTCAACCCTCTTCCCCCTCAGCAGGTGACCGGCAGAATGAGAATTATAGAAAACCACAGATGGTGCCACTGGTAATAGCCAAGACTGAGAGTCAAAAAGAGATATTTGGAAATCACAGGGGACCAAAAACGTCTGAAAGAAAGCAGCCAAAGAATGGGAGCAAGAAATCCTCTACTTGTCATAGTTTTCATCAAAGAACACACACCCGAGAAAAACCATTTAAATGCATGGAATGTGGAAAGAGCTTCAGTGTAAAAAATAGCCTTACTTCACATCACAGAACCCACACAGGGGAGAAACCATTTAAATGCAGGGAATGTGGAAAAAGCTTTACTCAGAACGATCATTTTACTTCACATCAAAGAACCCACACAGGAGAGAAACCTTTTAAATGCAGAGAGTGTGGAAAGAGCTTCAGTCTAAGCAGTAGCCTTAAATTACATCACCTTAAACACACAGGGGAGAAACCATTTAAATGCATGGTGTGTGGAAAGAGCTTCAGTCAGAGCAGTCACCTTACTTCGCATCAAATAACACACACAGGGGAGAAACCATTTAAATGCATGGAGTGTGGAAAGAGCTTCAGTCAGAGCAGTCACCTTACTTCGCATCAAATAACACACACAGGGGAGAAACCATTTAAATGCATGGAGTGTGGAAAGAGCTTCAGTCAGAGCAGTCACCTTACTTCGCATCAAATAACACACACAGGGGAGAAACCATTTAAATGCATGGAGTGTGGAAAGAGCTTCAGTCAGAGCGGTCAGCTTACTTTGCATCAAAGAACCCACACAGGGGAGAAGCCATTTACATGCAAAGAGTGTGGAAAGAGCTTCAGTCAGAGCAGCCACCTTATTTCGCATCGAAGAACCCATACAGGGGAGAAACCATTTAGATGCAGTGAGTGTGGAAGGAGCTTCAGTGTAAGCAGTAGCCTGAAATTACATCACCGAACACACACAGGGGAGAAACCATTTAAGTGCAGGGAGTGTTGACAAGGCTTTAGTCAGAGAAGTAAGCTTACTTCACATCAAAGAACACACACAGGGGAGAAACCATTTAAATGCATGGAGTGTGGACAGGGCTTTAGTCAGAGAAGTAAGCTTACTTTACATCAAAGAACCCACACAGGGGAGAAGCCATTTAAATGTAAGGAGTGTGGAAAGAGCTTCAGTCAGAGCGCTCACCTTACTTCGCATCAAAGAACCCATACAGGGGAGAAACCATTTAAATGCAGGGAGTGTGGAAAGAACTTCAGTCAGAGAAATAAGCTTACTTTGCATCAAAGAACCCATACAGGGGAGAAACAATTTAAATGCAGTGAGTGTGGAAAGAGCTTCAGTCAGAGCAGTGAGCTTACTTTGCATCAAAGAACCCACACAGGGGAGAAGCCATTTAAATGCAAAGAGTGTGGAAAGAGCTTCAGTCAGAGTGGTAGCCTTAGATTACATGGAAGAACACACACAGGGGAGAAACCATTTAAATGCAGTGAGTGCGGAAAGAGCTTCAGTGTACGCATTAGCCTGAAATTACATCACCAAACACACACAGGGGAGAAACTATTTAAATGCAAGGAGTGTGGACAGGGCTTTAGTCAGAGCAGTCACCTTACTTCACATCAAAGCACCCACACAGGGGAGAAACCATTTAAATGTAACGAGTGTGGAAAGAGCTTCAGTCAGAGCAGTAGCCTTACTGTACATGAAAGAACCCACACAGGTGAGAAACCATTTAAATGCAGGGAGTGTGGAAAGAGCTTCAGTCAGAGCAGTAGCCTTACTGTACATGAAAGAACCCATACAGGGGAGAAACCATTTAAATGCAGGGAGTGTGGAAAAAGCTTCAGTGTAAGCAGTAGCCTTGTTTTACATCACGGAACCCACACGGGAGAAACCATTTAAATGTAGTGAGTGGAAAGAGGTTCAGTCAGAACACACTTTGCATGAAAAAACACTGTGGAGTAACTTTTTTAATGTACGGAGTATGGAAAGAGATTCAATGAAAGCAGTAGGCTTACATCACAGGGGATACACAGGAGAAACAATTGAAATTTAGGGAGTATGGAAAGAACTTCAATGGGAGCTTTATTCTTCATCTTGCAGGCTACATAGATTAAAGCCCTATACAGGTTGGGGCCAGGATGCTTAAAAGATTATCTCACCTGTTATATATGCAGCCCATCACTGAAGTCTGCAGAAGATGGCCTCTTACGCATACCATCTCATTGGGAAGTCCACTGTGCATGATAGAGAAACATGGCCTTTTGTGTGGTGGCATCTACTTTTTTGAACTTCCTCCTGTTACATATCAAACACGTGTCTTTTTTTTGTGGTGCCTACAGAAGACCTTCCTTTTTCAACAAACCTTTTAAGGGCAGAGCTTTATTACTGTTTCTGTGGGATTTTAAAAGGTAAAGGTATCCCTGTACTTGTAGTGCGAGTCGTTTCCGACTCTTAGGGTGACGTCTTGCGACGTTTACTAGGCAGACCGTATATATGAGGTGGGACTGCCAGTTCCTTCCCCGGTCTTTCTTTACCCCCCAGCATATGCCGGGCACTCATTTTACTGACCACGGATGGATGGGAGGCTGAGTGGACCTCGACCCCTTTTACCGGAGATTCGACTTCCTCCTTCCCTTGGAATCGAACTGCAGACGTGAGCAGAGCTTCGGCTGCGTTACTGCCGCTTACCACTCTGCGTCACGGAGGGTCTGTGTGGGATTTTAAAATGTTTTTAATTGGTTTGCATATGAAATGTTTTTTTTATTGTTGGTATTTTTGAGATACTTTCTGGGAAGTGATTTATAAATGAAAATAAAATAATACTAGTCCTTGTTTCTAATGGTCTCCTTACTCAGTGTTTTCATATAGTTTAGTTTAGCATACCTTTGTTGATTTTATTGATTTTTAGTGTTTTTTAAATGTTGATTTTTTATTGACCATTTTAATGTACATTTTATATTCTTTATAAAATTCTTCTGCAGTGTACACATTTTATTAATATAAATAACTAAAAAATGTATTTTTGCGTATAATATGGTTTTTATTTTGCTTAGATGTTTTTTGTATTGGCTATTCTAACATCTTTCATAAAGTAAAATGAATTCACTAGTTTTCTGCTGATGTATTTTAAATACATTTTCCAAACTGATTTCACTCCGCAGTCTCATCTGGTCTCAGTGCTATTTCCTAGCAGGCAAATGAAGGACCTCACTGTCATCTGGTGCGCATAGAGAAAAGGAGTGAGAATTACGTTTTGTCAGTGGTCACATAGCCAAATGGCTTCACCAGGCAATAGAAGGGCCTTTAGGAAAGGCAGCAAAGCTGCAGAAAATCTCTGCTTAAATTATTGGGGGAGGCAGTTTGTTGGGATAGATAGTTCTGGGCCAGATATATGAATGGTTTGGTAACTTCAAACCAGTATACTGCCAGTATAGACAGTATTGAGCTAGAGGGACCAGTGGTCTGATTCAGTATATCACAGTTTCTTTTGTTCTTATATTTCTGTCTGCGCTCCTCTTTTGACTGCAGTCAAATTATGAAGAATCAAGGAGAAGTGAGCTGTGCCCAATTTGTCCTCTTCTGCAGATTTGCTGCCCTTCCCTTCCTCCTCACCCCACTTTTCATTGCATATTATTTTAGAAATATATATCACAGTTGTATGGCAGTAGGAGGAAATCCAGACAAATCTGGGCTTAGTGACATCAAGTGTTATATGTGTTTTAAATAGTTTTAAGTATTTACAATGTGTTTTAAATTGTTTTTAAAAGATCTGTTTGAACTTTGTATATTTGTTTTTACTGTTTTTAGGTACTGTCAACTGCCCAGAGAGCTTCGGCTATGGGGCAATATATAAATACAATCAGTCAATCAATCAATAAATATGGACCTGTTTCTGGTCAAAAGTAACTAGTTTTGTCTATTTCCTTCAAAGAGTCGGACCTCCATTCGTGTTGGGAAGAAAGAGAAGATGCCTTTATCCCAGATCCCAAAGAAGAGGCGACATCAACAGGTAGATGTTCAGCTGCGTTGTGAGGCCCTTTTTGGTTTGGGAATTGTAGGATTGTTCAGTTCCTGTGTGATATCATTCCTGGCAGATTAATTAACCCATCAGGGTGTGAGTTCTCCTGGAGGACGTCTTAGATGTCTTTAAGAACATAAGAAGAGCCTGTTGGATCAGGCCAATGGCCCCTCTAGTGCAGCATGCCTATGGGAAGCAAGCAGACAGGACCTGAATGCAACTGTTGCTCCCTCCTGCAGTTCCCAGCAACTGATATTTAGAAGTATCCTGTCCCTTACTGTCTGGGTCTTTTTGCTTTATGTACAGTTTCCTGTCCACAAGTGACATTTGGATATACATACCCTTGTGCTATTCAACTATAGGAGATCTAAGATCTTTCTTTGTTTTGGAGCAGGGAGAATAATTTCAGTTCAGAATTGATTAGTTTATCTGTATCTTTGAAAGAAATTTCAAAACTGTGCTCAGGTAATCATGGTTTCATCTGGGAATGCAAAGACAAAAGAGGAGGAATTATGGAAATGTAAAAATAAAGAAGCAGATAATTGGGCTTGATCTGTGATGAAATGCTTTGTTTTTGCCTTGAAATTCCAATTTTTTTTTCAACCCTCTTCCCCCTCAGCAGGTGACGGGCAGAAGAATGAGAATACTAAAGAACCGCAGATGGTGCCACTGGTAATAGCCAAGACTGAGAGTCAGAAAGAGATGTTTGGAAATCATGGGGGACCAAAAACATCTGAAATAAAGCAGGCAAAGAATGAGAGCAAGAACTCCTCTACTCCTCATACTTTTCATGCCAGAACACACACTGGAGAAAAACCATTTAAATGCATGGAGTGTGGAAAGAGCTTCAGTGTAAGCAGTAACCTTAAATTACATCACAGAACCTACACAGGGGACAAGCCATTTAAATGCAGGGAGTGTGGAATGAGCTTTAGTCAGAGCAGTAACCTTACATTACATGAAAGAACCCACACAGGGGAGAAACCATTTAAATGCAGGGAGTGTGGAAAGAGCTCCAGTGTAAAAAATAGCCTTACTTCACATCACAGAACGCACATAGGGGAGCAACCATTTAAAGGCAGGCAATGTGGAAAGAGCTTCAGTGGAAGTGGTAACCTTAAATTACACCACAGAACCCACACAGGGGAGCAACCATTTAAATGCAAAGAGTGTGGAAAGAGCTTCCGTCGGAATGATCACCGTACATTACATGAAAGAACCCACACAGGGGAGAAACCATTTAAATGCAAGGAGTGTGGAAAGAGCATCAGTCAAAATCGTCAACTTACTTTACATGAAAGAAACCACATGGGCGAGAAACCATTTAAATGCAAGGAGTGTGGAAAGAGCTTCCGTCGGAATTATCACCTTACATTACATGAAAGAACCCACACAGGGGAGAAACCATTTAAATGCAAGGAGTGTGGAAAGAGCTTCAGTCGAAATGATCACCTTACATTACATGAAAGAAACCAAACAGCCGAGAAACCATTTAAATGCAAGGAATGTGGAAAGAGCGTTAGGCAAAATTGTCACCTTACATTACATGAAAGAACACACACAGGGGAGAAAATATTGAAATGCAGAGAGTGTGGAAAGAGCTTCAGTCGGAGCAGTAGGCTTACACTACATGAAAGAACCCACACAGGGGAGAAACCATTTAAATGCAGAGAGTGTGGAAAGAGCTTCAATCATAGTGGTAACCTTAAAGTACATGAAAGAACCCACTTAGGCGAGAAACCATTTAAATGCAGGGAGTGTGGAAAGAACTTCAGTCGGAGCAGTGACCTTACTTCGCATCAAAGAACCCACACAGGAGAGAAACCATTTAAATGCAGAGAGTGTGGAAAGAGCTTCAGTCAGAGTGGTAACCTTAAAGTACATGAAAGAACCCACATTGGTGAGAAACCATTTAAATGCAGGGAGTGTGGAAAGAGCTTCAGTCGGAGCAGTCACCTTAGTTTGCATCAAAGAACCCATACCGGGGAGAAACCATTTAAGTGCAGGGAGTGTGGAAAGAGCTTCAATGTAAGCAGTCGCCTTAAATTACATCACAGAACGCACACAGGCGAGAAACCCTTTAAATGCAAGTAGTGTGGAAAGAGCTTCAGTCAAAATCATCAACTTACTTTACATGAAAGAACACACACGGGAGAAACCATTTAAATGCAGGATGTGGAAAGAGCTTCAGTCAGAGCAGTACACTTACAGTACATGAAAGAACCCACACAGGGGAGAAACCATTTAAATGCAAGGAGTGTGGAAAGAGCTTCCGTCAAAATTATCAACTTACATTACATGAAAGAAACCACACAGGTGAGAAACCATTTAAATGCAAGGAATGTGGAAAGAGCTTCAGTCAGAGCAGTACACTTACAGTACATGAAAGAAACCAGACGGGCGAGAAACCATTTAAATGCAAAGAGTGTGGAAAGAGCTTCAGTCAAAATTGTCAACTTACTTTACATGAAAGAACGCACACAGGGGAGAAACCATTTAAATGCAGAGAGTGTGGAAAGAGCTTCAGTCAGAGTGGTAACCTTAAAGTACATGAAAGAACCCACATAGGCGAGAAACCATTTAAGTGCAGGGAGTGTGGAATGAGCTTCAATGTAAGCAGTTGCCTTAAATTACATCACAGAACACACACAGGCGCGAAACCCTTTAAATGCATGGAGTGTGGACAGAGCTTTAGTCAGAGAAGTAAGCTTACTTCACATCAAAGAACCCACACAGGGGAGAAACCATTTAAATGCAAGGAGTGTGGAAAGAGCTTCAGTCAAAATCATCAACTTACTTTACACGAAAGAACCCACACAGGGGAGAAACCATTTAAATGCATGGTGTGGAAAGAGCTTCAGTGTAAGCAGTCACCTTATTTTACATCACAGAACACACACAGGTGAGAAACCATTTAAATGCAAGGAGTGTGGAAAGCACTTCAGTCAGAGCAGTAGCCTTACGTCACATCAAAGAACACACTATGGAGTAACTTTTTTAATGCATGGAGTGTGGAAAGCTTCAATGTAAGCAATAGGTTTACATTACACCAGAGAAGATACACAGGAGAAACAATTTAAATGCAGGGAGTATGGAAAGAACTTCAATGGGAGCCTCTCTTCATCTTGCAGGCTACATAGATTAAAGCCCTATACAGGTTGGGGCCAGGATGCTTAAAAAATTATCTCACCTATTATATATGCAGCCCATCACTGAAATCTGCAGAGGATGGCCTCTTACACATACCATCTCCTTAGGAAGTCCACTCTGCATGATAGAGAAACCTGGCCTTTTGTGTGGTGGCATCTACTTTTTGAACTTCCTCCTGTTACATATCAGACAGGTGTTTTTTGTGTGTGGTGCCTATGGAAGACCTTCCTTTTTCAACAAACCTTTTAAGGGAAGAGCTTTATTACTGTTTCTGTGGGATTTTAAAAGGTAAAGGTGTCCCCACACTTATAGTGCGAGTCGTTTCCGACTCTTAGGGTGATGTCTTGCGAAGTTTACTAGGCAGACCGTATATATGAGGTGGGACTGCCAGTTCCTTCCCCGGTCTTTCTTTACCCCCCAGCACATGCCGGGCACTCATTTTACTGACCACGGATGGATGGGAGGCTGAGTGGACCTCGACCCCTTTTACCGGAGATTCGACTTCCTCCTTCCATTGGAATCGAACTCCGGCTGTGAGGAGAGCTTCGGCTGTGTTACTGCCGCTTACCACTCTGCATCATGGAGGGTCGGTGTGGGATTTTAAGATGTTTTTAATTGGTTTGCATATGAAATGTTTTTTTTATTGTTGGTATTTTTGAGATACTTTCTGGGAAGTGATTTCTAAATGAAAATAAAATAATACTAGTACTTGTTTCTAATGGTCTCCTTACTGAGTGTTTTCATATAGTTTAGCATACCTTTAACTGTTGATTTTATTCATTTTTTAGTGTTTTTTAAATGTTGATTTTTATTGATCATTTTAATGTACATTTTATATTCTTTATAAATTTCTTCTGCAGTGCACACATTTTATTAATATACCTAAAAAAGTATTTTTGTGTATAACATGGTTTTTATTTTGCTTGGATATTTTTTGTATTGGCTATTCTAACATCTTTCATAAAGTAACATGAATTCACTATTTTTCTGCTGATGTATTTTAAATACTTTTTCCAAACTGATTTCACTCCGCAGTGGCATCTGCTCTCAGTCCTATTTCCTAGCAGGCAAATGAAGGACCTCACTTTCATTTGGTGCTCACCGAGAAAAGGAGTGAGAATTGCGTTTTGTCAGCGGTCACATAGCCAGAATGGCTTCTCCAGGGCATAGGTCTTTAGGAAAGGCAGCAAAGCTGCAAAGAATCTCTGCTTAAGTTATTGTAGGAGGCAGTTTGTTGGGATAGATAGTTCGGGCCAGATATATGAATGGTCTGGTAACTTCAAACTAATCCATGTTGTGTAACTAATCCATGTTATGCAATTGTTAATGATGCTTCCCTGTAGTTTCTCTCTGGGAAGCAGTATGCCTCTGAATGCGATTTGCTGGGAATTAGAAGTGTGAAGATTACTGACTGGGAGGTCAGTTGCACAACTGCTGAACTTGGGGACCAGGTTGCTTGAAGGACTCCCTGTTCCTGTCCCCTCCTACCTCTTCCTTGGGATCTAGCCAGTAAAAGTGATTAGACTGGTCAGCTGGTGTGAAAGGTTGATATACAAAAAGGCCTTCTGAGTGGGGGGAAAATACCCTCTTTTCTCAAAAGCTTTTTTCAAATCTTTTTCTCCCTCAAAAGCGTTTAATAGGGAGCATGAATAGGAGTCCCCCTCTAGGATTCACATCGTAATGTGGTGAGGACGTTTGAGAGTGTTGAAGAAGCTGAGAACAATACTTTTGGGCGTCTAGACTCCTTACAGGGTCACCCATGGTGGAATGGTCAAAGCTGAGACACCAGACTAAGGTTTTACTATTACTGTTGAGATTTTTTAATGTTCTAATGTAATTATATGTTCTTATTTTGTACGTCGCCCAGAGGGGCCGGACAACCAAGCAGATGGGCGACTAATAAATTTTATAAATAAATAAAGATGTGATGGAGAACCCCTTCAAGGGTCCCACCCCAAGCAATTACGGCCCCTGAAAATTCATTAAGGAAAAATAGATTTCTTTCCCCATATTCACACACAGCAGGCATTAAAAGCAAAGCCTGTGTTGAGGGAAAAGCAGAGAGGTAAAGCTCACCTCTCTCCAATACTCCTAAGCATCTCTCCATGCCAAGAAGGGCTAAAAGCGTGACTGAAGATCATTAATTTAGTATTTTTTAAGGTTAATATGCTTATACTAATAGATCTTGGAAAACGGGACTTCTGATCTCTTATAGAGCAAATGACTTCAGCTAAAGATTTCCTTTGGGAGATAGAAATTCTAGCTTGATACTGATTTTATAATAGCATGATGTGTATAATTTCATAAAAAATAATTACTATGTCTGCAATATCATAAACTCCAGTAATCAGCCAAGCATTTTTAAAAACTTTTAAACTGCATAAGATGAAGGTCAGAGCATTGGCCAAGGTCAGTAATTGGAATGCATGTACTCTGTGAACATGGCTGATATTTAATTAATTTCAACAAATTATGAGACCACTGACAGAAAAAAGTCCAATGAGCTTATGGAAAGCAGAATGGCATCGGTGATGTTTTCAATTTAACATGGCAAAACATGAAAAATCCATGCTGGCTATAGTATCCAGCCACTCTCATGGCTGTACAGTTGAAGCCACACCCAAGCAGAACAGGTTATGCTTTTCATCTTAAATAAATAAATTTTATTGTTTGTAGCCAACGGCCATCACAATATAATACAATCAATCAAATATCAGAAGGCAAATAGAGCCAAATACACTATAAAAGACTCCTGTTACTAAGGATCACACGTCTAAAATAAATTAAGAAAAGCCAAAAAGCTTATAATTAAAATAGACTAATTGGAGGCGGGCCCCGGGCATACACCCACAGTTACTACGTGTCCGGCTCTCAATTTCCCTGCCACCAAGGCAAATTTTGCCACTTGGAGGGTTACCCAAGGATTGGAAGCGGCAAGTGCACAAGTTTGCTCCAAGGGTGATCTACTTCTCAAAGAATATAGAATGGCGGCAAGGAATTTCCTTGTAGGAGCAGTATACAGCACACATCGTAATAAAAAGTGCACAATATCCTTCACTTCAGGAGATCCAGCTTTTCATCTTACTCCCTAAGAACCTGTGGCTGCCCAAGAGACCTCCCCTCTCTGCCCAGGAACCTTTTTGCTGACCACATCATAGTCTTCCCTGCCTTTTCTGAGGCATGCTTTAAGGACCAATTTTGCATTTGGTTTAAACTCTTCCTAAACTCAGCCTAGTGTAAGTGTGTTTTTTATCAGTTTTCTTTAATATATTTAGTAAATGTGCTAATTACCTCTAGACAAGAAAGTAATTGCTACTTGATGTAATTGAGGAAGATTCTAGCTGCCATTCCTTCTAAGCAGGGGAGTCACGTAGACAATAGTGAATAGAGCTGCTGTAGCAGACTGAACATGCACCAAGGATACTAATATTGCAGGAATGCATAGAGGAGGATGGCTGGTACAGGGAGCAGAGCATCTGAGTAGCATAGAATAATTGGATGAGATCATTGCTATGGCTATGATGAATGTAGAGGTATATATATGTCTGTACCCAACTGCCATTTTTAGTCAAGTTATGTACTTTGCTCAAGTAAAGCGCTTTGCTGAATAAATAACCTTAAAACAGGCTTTGGCTTCGTTATTGAGTCTCCTCCAAAAAGAACCTAGTCGTAAATTCCACGACATAATAAATTTACTTTTGCCTTATCTCTGCGTCTGTGTTAACTTTTGGGGCTCCAACCTCTGGAGTACATCCAGGTCTCATCGTCAAAAGATTCCCAACTAAGTGTCAGGATTGTGTATGAGAATTGCAGGTTTGCACGCAACCTGCACCCTTCACAACAGTTTGGTGGACAGATGTGTGCAGACACAGGTTAATTAACCAATGTATTGGTTAAGAAATATGCCCAGACCTAATTTCGTTCTGGAACTAAACTGTTAAGCCTAGATACTCTGTAGAACTTGGTACCCCTCCTTAACCCCCTTTGCTTCTCTTTTTCTCTGCATGTTTCATGTGTATATGTTTGATGTTGTCCACAGGTGTGTCTTCCTGGCAGGACACTGTCCCATTCCACTTTCTACAGGCCACCCCCTCTTAGCCCAGTCTGATCTGCCACCCACCACCACCACAGAGGAAGAGGCAGTCCCCAGGCCAAACGATACAGTGGAGGCCTCTGTAACAGCCTCACTGCAGAAGAGGAACAGGAAGAGGAGGTGTCACAACACAGGGCAAGAGACAGGCTGCAGGCTAGAAGCATCTGCTTAATTCCAACAGTGGGGAGTCGGCATTCAGCAGATATTCACCCACCCCAGCCTGCAGACTGTGGCTTGCTCCGTTGAGTGGCACCTCTTCTTGCTGTTCCTCTTCATCTTCCATGGTTTGATGCTGTTGCCACAACCTCCTGTTACCGGCAAGACTACCCCCTTGCCAGTGAATGCACAGGGTTAAGGGTTCTTGCTTTCTCCCTTCCTCCGTGTTTACATCAAGTCCTTGCATGTCGAATGTTAGGTCACTTAAGCTCACAGGATATCAAGAGCAGTCGTCTGGTGTAGGTGGAGAATAGAGGAGAGTCAGCTTAACTTAACCAGAGCTTGGAAAAATTACTTTTTTGAACTACAACTCCCATCAGCTCCAGGTAGCATGGCCACTGGATTGGGCTGATGGGAGTTGTAGTTCAAAAAAGTAACTTTTCCAAGCTCTGAACTTAACTATATAAGGATTTCCTCTTTCTTCACTTACCTGACACAGAGGCTGTCTGCCCAGACCTGTTATCCTGTACTGTACTCAACTTCATGAGAAAGGAATGATTTCTGTATTCCAGTTGTTTCTCAGGAAAATTACAACTTTAGTTAGGAGATGGAGGGGAAAAAAGGAGGGCAATTTCAAACTACTCCTATTTTACTATTTGGCTCTTATGCATACAGCAAACTTTATAAACTATTTTAATAATTCTTAAGCATCTTCTAGAGCCAGTGTGGTGTAGTGGTTAAGTGTGGAAAGAGCTTTAGTCGAAACTGTAGCTTTAAGTTACATGAAAGAACCCACACGGGAGAAGCCATTTAGATGCACTAAGTATGGAAATCACTTCAGTCACAGCAGTAGCCTTTATATCAAAGAACACACTGTGGAGTAACTTTTTAAATGTATGGAGTGTGCAAAGCACTTCAGTCAGAGCAGTAGGCTTACTTCACATCAAAGAACACACCGTGGAGTAACTTTTTAAATGCATGGAGTGTGGAAAAAGCCTCAGTGTAAGCAGTAGGCTTACATGACACCACAGTACACACATGGGAGAAACCATTAATATGCAAGGAGTATGGCAAGAACTTCAATGGGAGCCTTACTCTTCATCTTGCAGGCTACATAGATTAAAGCCCTCTACAGGTTGGGACCAGGATGCCTAAAAGATTATCTCACCTGTTATATTCGCAGGCAATCACTGAAGTCTGCAGAAGTTGGCCTCTTACAGATACCATCTCATTAGGAAGTCCACTCTGCATGATAGAGAAACCTGGCCTTTTGTGTGGTGGCATCTACCTTTTGGAACTTCCTCCTGTTACATATCAGACAGGTGCTTTTTTAATGAACAATTTTAATGTACATTTGATATTCTTTATAAAATGCTTCTGCAGTGTGCACATTTTGTTAATATAAATAAATAGTTTGCTTCAGTTTATTTCCTAACTAGTTTTATGTATAACATGGTTTTTATTTTCCTCTAATATTTTACACCAGTGTGGTGTCATGGTTAAGGTATTAGACTACAACCTGGGAGACCAGGGTTCGGACCCCCACACAGCCATGAAGCTCACTGGGTGACCTTGGGCCAGTCACTGCCTCTCAGCTTCAGACAGAGACAATGGTAAACCCCCTCTGAATACTGCTTACCATGAAAACCCTATTCATGGGATCGCCATGAGTCAGGATCGACTTCAAGGCAGTCCATTTCCATTTTTCCAGAGCAAGATAGCTGTGAGGGGAACTGCTATGAAAGAGAACAAGACGGCTTGGGGAGTAAGCCTTGAGGATACAGGCTTGGGGACCAGTCAGCAAGTATTGGGAACAAGACCCCCAGCACACATAGTCAGTTACAATGAACAATAACACTCAAACCACCATCAGAAAGCAAGAATAACTTAGCCTTAGCCAACTTACCTGTCCTCATTCATGCTCCCTGTTAAAGGCTTTTGAGGAAGAAAAAGATTTTTTAAAAAGCTTTTGAGAAAAGGACAAGAGGGTGTTTCTTTCCCACTCAGAAGGCCTTTTTGTATATCAACCTTTCATACCAGCTCACCAATCTAGTGGCTCCCCTGATATCTTAAGCAGAGATTTTCTGCACCTTTGCTGCTTTTCCTAAAAGCCCTTCTATTGCCTGGAGAAGCCATTTGGCTATGTGACCAATTCTCACTCCTTTTCTCTGTGAGCACCAGATGAAAGTGAAGTCCTTCTTTTGCCTGCTAGGAAATAGGACTTAGACCAGATGCTGCGGAGGGAAACCAGTTTGGAAAATGTATTTAAAATACATCAGCAGAAAACTAGTGAATTATACAGCCACGAGAGTGGCTGTATACTATAGCCAGCGGGGATTTTTCACATTCCACAATGTTAAATGGAAAATACCCCCGCATGCCATTCTGATGCTTCCCATAAGCTCATTTCAAAACAAAACCTTACCAACCTTACAGTTCTGAACCAAGAAACGCTTGCTTAACAACCCACTCAATTTTCATGGTGATACCCAAAACAGTCAGAAAGAATCAAGAGTTCAAAGTCTAAAGAGAGAGAGAAAAACTCCAGAGCCCTTTTGGACTTTTTTCTCATAATCTGTTGAAATTCATTAAAAATCAGCCATGTTCACAGAGTACCTGTAATCCTAATACTGACCTTGCCCCATACTCTGACCTTTATCTTCTGCAGTTTAAAAGTTAAAAAAATGCCTGGCTGATTTTTAATTAATTTAAGAAATTTTGGCTGCAAGCCAATGATAAGGGCAGGCGTGCTCAATAAGAACCAACTGTCAGAGTTCTAAAAGCCTCACAGCTGCTGGGTGTGGCTAATCAGGGGGCCCCACCCACACCAGACTTTGATTTCATGTGAGACAGTCATGGCTTCCCCCAGAGAATCCTGGGAAGTGTAGTTTGTGAAGGGTGCTGAGAGGAGACTCCTATTCCCCTGAGAGAATTGTTAATAGTCAGCCACTCTGATTGAAGGTCTGTGAGGGGAACAAGGTGTCTCCTAGCAACTCTCAGCACCCTTCACTAACTACACTTCCCAGGATTCTTTGAGAGAAGCCATGATTGGCTTTGAGAGAAGCCATGATAAATTGTTGTAAATTGTTTTTAAAAGATGTGTTTTTAAATTTGTATGTTTGTTTTTAATGTTTTTAGTTATTGTAAACCTCCCAGAGAGCTTCGGCTATGGGGCGGTATATAAATTAAATAAATAAATGAATAAATAGATTGTCCAAGGTGTAATAGAGGCCTGGTGTAGATGTGGCCAGGGACAGCTTTGTTTTAAATTGGGTGGGAGGTAGGGTTGCCAGGTTCAGGGCCCGAGAATGCTCCTGTATCTTTAGGAGAAGAGAAAGTCAGCCAAGTGCAGGTGTTCTTGTAACTCTGTAATGAGAAAACCACAAGGTGGAATTCTCCCTTCCCCTGCACAAGTTTGAAAGATACAAAAGACCTATATGGTAGCTGAGTTTGCTGTTAAGCTTTCCACGTTGTGCATCACCTGTCCAACTTGGAGCAGCGTTCTGTAACCTGGTGCCCTCCAGGTATGGTTCGACTGCAACTCCCATCAGCCCCAGACAACATGGCCAAATGCCAGGGATGATGGGAGTTGTAGTCCAAGAATGTAAAGCAGGTGTGAGGAACCTTTGGCCCTCCAGAAGTTGTTGAACTACAACTCCCATCATTCTTGTCTGTTCACTATACCTGCTGGGGCTGATGGGAGCTGTGGTTCAAAATCATCTAAAGGTTAACTCGGACAATACAATGGTACCAATAATTTGTCCTGCTGATTTTGACATGGATGTATTGCAGGTAGTTTTTCATACTCTTTTCATTGCCCAGTGAGCTGAACCAGACTGAATGCAGGTCAGGATTCCTCTCCCCGTATTTCTGATGGAAAGAGTGGAGGCATTTTGCACTCCCAGGAAGCTCCAAGATGGAGTCATTAGACCAAATTCACCCCCACCATTTCTTTACAATAAGTGCAAAACCTATTTTTTGCCAACAGTCAGGGAGATGAGATGGAATTAATATCCATGCAGATTAAGTTTTTAATTATATGCATGATGAAAAGGGCCCAATAATAAAACCTAAAATTGTTCACAACTTGGAGAAGAAACTCTGTGGTGAGCAGGAATTAAAGGCTTTGCAGAAGGAGAGATGAGAGAAGAGGTGGTCTTGGGTGTGGCAAAGGACAGAAGAGGTGCCCAAGCATGGAGAGAAGTCTGGAAGAAACTGGGGGTTGATCTGAAAGCGATTTGGGACCTTTAAGGCCTTTTGCAGATCGAGCATTGTGAGGGAAAACTACACAGGAAAGGGAGGTGCCATTTATTTATTTGGATTGAGGCTGCTCATAATATTCAAACCTCTGAAACCCAAATATGCATGAAGGATGAAATTCCTCACATCCCTCGTCTCTCCCGTGCAGGCACTTGAGAGCTGCTCCCTACGAAACGTGCCTCATGGCCCACGCTGTGGGAGTCCCAGAGCTGGCCTAGTGTACTCCTCCCTCTCAGGCAGTGCCATGGCCTCAGAGGCACCATCCAGATTGTCTCTTCTCTGGAATAGAGTGGAAAGAGCAGCCAGGCAGCAACATCAGGTAAGGAGAGGATCATTGGAGGAAGACAGAAGGGACAGCATGGGTGCTTCTCCCTGTGAGTAGTGGGGAGGGCTCTGAAGAGTACTACCTCTGAGGCTGCATAAGGAGAGCCTGCCAGATCAGGCCAATAGCCCATCTGTTCCAACACCCGGTTCTTGCAGTGGCTGACCAGATGCCTGTGGGAAGCCTGGAAGAAGGACCTGAACACAAGGGTGTGATGTTCCTGCTTATATTGTAAATATGGTAAGTAGTGTTTATATAGAAGATATATAGTAAGTAGAGTGAAAGAGGACGGGGGAGTACATGAACAGTAGAATGCTGGATGATTGGCTGAGCGTTTGAATGGCTGGGAGTATAAATGGAAGAATGACAGTTGAATCTGGGGGGTTGGTTAGAGGTTGAGAGGTTGGAGGTTTGGTGGTGAATGGAGGTGGATGTTGCAGAGAGGTGTTGTTGTTGAGAGTGTTGGAGTTCTGAGGCAATTAGTAAGAAGTCAAGTACCTAACAGAATATAGATGAAACCATACACTTGTGAAACATTCCTTAAGTAATCTTGTTATTTCTAATATTAAATAAATACTTATTTGGTTTACCAAAGGCCTGATCCTTGGCTGGGGGAATATACAGACCAGAAAGGAGGGCAAGGTAATTACCAAGGCTGAACAGAAACTGTATCTAATGGTGGCAGCGATGAAGGGAGATATTGTAACAAGTCAAGTATCCAGAGCAACCTAGAGTTGTATGCTTTAAAAATAAAGATACAAGGGGGTTGGGAACAGCATAGGCACACAGTCACAAAGTAACAAGCTATAGAGAGGCTAAGTCTCTGGGAGTTTGGATTGCAGAAAGTGACTGGTGGTGCTGCCTAGCAGTGGGATTTGTTGAAATCTGTGCTGAAGCTGTAAAGGGTAAGGAGAAAACCTGACGTTTCTGTCTGCTGGTAGCCCCAAGTGCGAGCTTCACAGGTGGTGCTGGGGAAGGACACTGTCATGCCAGCTTGATCCCCTTAATTATTTTCCTGGGTCACTGGTAACAAACAGTTAAACTTTTTGTATATTTTCCCATCTCGGTGACCTGGTGATTTTACAGCCCAGCTGTATCAGCTTGCAGCAATTTGGCACCTCTCTATCAGTAAGAGGGGCCTGGTTCCACCAAGGCCATAAAACTCCTTCGGCTTGTTAAGGGAAACCAAGAGGAACAGCGCCAGGTGCTGTGGGAACATCATTTCATCATTCCTGTGATGAAAATGTTAATTGGGTGATTGTTTTCAGCTGAGGCAGGGATTTTCTCCATAAGAGGAGGCCTCGGACTCTGGACTGTGTTCCACTTGTGGGCACCACCTTGCTTATGGTGATGCTCTGTGGTGGCTCCATTATCCAACCTGACTGGCAGACCCTGAGGGGAAGAATGCTAACTTCAGAAAGAGCTGAAGCCTTGTAAGTAGAGCTGAGGCAGTTAGCTTTATTATTTTCATTTTGTGCCAAGAACCTTTTGTAGATTGTTTTGTATTATACCTTACCCCTTTGGGTGTATGGTCCTAGGAATTGATTTGCTGCTCCCAAATTGTTTGTATGTACCTTTTTACCTTTTGTACCCCTTTTATCCCTTTTCTTATTTTTTCCTTTTTAATAAACTTTACTTATTTTAAAGCAACATGTGTTTATTCCAGAGAAGGGGTTCAGTTCCTAATTCCAGTCCTGGCTGCTTGACCATACTACCATGTACTAGAGGAACATTTTTGTCTAAGACCTCTGAAGGGGCCAGGAGGGTATCTAGCCTCTGGTCCTGAGAGGCTCAGATGTTCAGTGGGCTCTGGGGTTCCCTTCACCCCAGTGTAGTTAACCAATAGAAGGGTGGTGGCAGTACTACCGTGCAGGGTTGGTGTAAACATACACAACCTTAGCAGACCAGGTTTGCTAGGATCAATTGCCCGAGGCTGGGGATTGATTCCTGGGACAGTAAAAGTAGGAGGAGTGGAACTCCCTGCTTTCACTACATGTTGGCAGCGGTGGGATCGTAAAAGGACTGAACCTATCTCTGGTTAAACATATTTTTGAAAAAAGGTACAATTCAGAAGAATTAAAATTGTTTAAGGTTCTGGCACAAAGGTTTGTTGTTTTGGAAAGTCAGGATGGCTATAAGATTTAAACAAAAGAAGGCATTAGATCAGGTTGCTGCTGAAAGTAGTGATAAGGAACAAACAGATATGTTACCTCAAGGCAATTTTGAAGCAGCAGGAGGCAGCGCAGAGGGGCCGCCAGTTCAAAGCTTTACTCCGGAGGGAGAACAAGCACCGTCGCCTGAACAGGGTCAACGAAGTATGGATAGTCAAGCCAGCCAGAGTGGGGGTGTGCCACCCATGGATATGTGGGCAGAAATGCACAACTTCTTCTCAAAACAGATGGCTCTTATGACTACCCTTGTACAACAACAACAAGCTTTTGCCCCACCAAGCCAAGGACTGAGGTCTGGCAGAGTGTGTTTGGGAGGAGCAGATCCAGCAGATTTTCCGTTTTATCAAGCGGGAGAGGATATTTCTGAGTTTTTCTTAATCTTTGAGCAAGCGTGTGTGGACCAGTCATTAGATAAAAAATACTGGATGAAAATTCTACGCACTCAAGGAAAGGGAGAGTTGAGAAGTCTAATGTGTAAACTCCCGAGAGAGCTAGCTGATGACTATGAAAATTTTGTAAAATTGGCAACAGCACAGTTTGCGCTATCCACTAGGGCGTGTTACCAAAAGTTTGAGACTTTGACAAAAAAATCAAAAGAGACGTTTTCAGCATTAAGTGCTCGTACTGCTCAAGCTATGGACTTGTGGATTGCAGCTGCAAAAGCTAATACTTTTGAGCAGTTAAGGACAGTGTATACTCTGGAGAAATTTTACAAAATGCTGCCAAAAGAGCTTGCCGCGGCTGTGCGAGGCAAAAAGCCAAAAAGCTTGCAGGAAGCAGGTCATTATGCTGATGAACTGGATTCCTTTCAGGACAAAGAGGAATTGCCTAAGGTATATGTTAAAAAGTCGGGCAATTTCAAAGGGAACCAACAAGCGGGAGGAGGAAGTGAATGGAAGAAAAAGACGTGGCCATCTATAGCCAAGCCTGAGGACAGAGGGGAGGGTTCTGTTTCTGCTGCTATTCCTGTGCGTCCGCCCGTTTACCAACAGAGTAAAGCAGTTTTGGAGAATTTATGCTTTTTATGTAAGCAACCGGGGCACAGAAAGGACCAGTGTTCCCAATTGATTAAAAAGCAGAGTATGGGCAACAACAAAGGAACTAAAGTAGCTGTGGTGCAGAGAGCCCGTGATCATGAAGAACCAGGAGGGCGGTCATCTCCAGAAATTTCCCGTTGGTCGTCTTCTGCTTCTAATTCCGAAAATGACTGGGAATTTTCGGCTCCTAGCGCTGAGAATAGCCCCGTCACCCAAAGGAGAGGAGGCGAAAAGACTCCTGCGGTGAGTGTTATTCAACCGGGAGAAAAGAAGGGGGGTGGAAAGAGGAAGCCAACCCAGGAACTACTCCAGAATGGGAAGGGAGAGAATGGACGACTCCCTGCAGACAACGCTAACTATTCCTGTTTGCCTGGCCAAGTTGCTTGGTCCAACAAAATGTTTAAAGAGACTATTTTTGTGAATTATGTTAAGTTAACTGCATTCCGTGATTCGGGAAGTGAGGCTTCTAGCCTATCTCGCCATTTAATTCCGCCTGAGTTAATCTTACCAGGGGTTAAAGCATCAGTACATGTCTATGGGATGTCTAATAAACTTTGTGATGTGGCTGATGTCTGGATTTCATACAAAAACTGGTCGGGAAAACATAGAGTGTTAATTCATGATTATTCTGACCAATTTTTTGATTTCCTGTTGGGAAATGATATTGCCTACGTACATTACTTACATAATCAGAAGACTGGGGATGTGAATGTGAATGTTTTAACTCGAAGTGCAGTTAAGAAATTAGAACAAGAACCTGATATTGAAATTTTGCCACTAGATGGTGCTGTGACACAAGAAGTCTGTGATCTAAACCAGCCGCTGCCAAACAGAGTTGGGAATAGGGCTGATATTGCATCTCCTGAGGAAAGTCTGGAAGAGTTGACATTAGATTCTGTTCGTTCTAAGGCGTTCAGGGAAGCTCTTTTACAAGATGAGAGTTTGCAAAAATGTAGGGAGGCAGCAGTAAATGCTCCCTTGGAACTGTCTAAATCTGTGACAGTAAGATTCTATTGGAAAAATGGGTTGTTATACAGAGAGCATGTGCCGCAGGGTGCTTCTGTGGATTGGAAGCCTGTTAAACAACTGGTAGTACCATCAGCGCATAGGCTGGAAGTGTTGCAATTGGCTCATGATGCTATTAGTGGGGGCCATTTAGGAATAAAAAGGACTTTAGCACGAGTAACTCGTTGCTTTTATTGGCCCCAGATTGCAAAAGGGGTGCAAGATTTTTGTAAAAGCTGTTTGACATGTCAGTTAGTAGGACATGCTCGTGATCACCCCAAAATGCCTATGCAAGTTTCTGAGATCATAGCAGAACCATTTGCCAGAGTCGCAGTGGATATTCTTGGTCCACTGAATGTGACTTCCAGTGGGAAGAAATTTATTTTGATTTACATAGATTATGCAACCCGATTTGCTGAAGCAGTAGCTTTAAGTAGCATTACTGTCACGGCTATTTCAAAGGCTCTATTAGAAATTTTTTCTCGGTGGGATGCCCGAAAGTTATTTTGTCGGATCAAGGCCCAGGTTTTGTAGCTAAACTAACTAAAAAGTTATGGGAGATTGCTGGGATAGAACATGTGACGTCTGTGCCTGGACATCATGAATCCAATGGACTTTGTGAACGTATGAATTTATGCTTGGGGAAAATGCTAAAGGCTCATGCTTTAAAACATTCAGGCAACTGGGATGTGGCATTGCCGTTTCTCATGTTTGCCTATAGAGATACTCCCCAAGCCAGTTTAAAATACTCTCCAAATCAGTTGGTATTTGGGAGAGATATTGCAGGTCCCCTGTCTTTATTAAAGGCAGATTGGGAGGGGAAGATGGAATTTTCTTCTGTACCAGTAACCACGTATTTGCAAAACCTGCGTGAGACCCTAAAAAATGCATTAGAGACTGCTCATGAGAATTTAGCAGAAGCCCAGCAACAGCAAAAGGCTTATTATGATTCTTATACTAAGGCACGTCGTTTTGCAGTTGGCTCTGAGGTTCTGGTGTTAAAACCTCAACAAGGGTCTAAATTGTCAGTGGCCTGGACTGGGCCTATGCTTGTTAAGGCACAATTAAGTGATACCAATTACTTATTGGCATATCCTAATTCAAATAAGAAACCACGGGTTTACCATATTAACACCCTTAAGCAATTTTGGTCTAGGGCAAAGCTGGTCTTGGCCTGTACTAAGGTGAAAGAGCAGGAAGAAGGATTTGTGGACCTAGTGGCAGAAAGTCAACAAGAAGGGGGCATTGATGAGGCTTTTCTGCCTGACAACTTGGCGTACGAACAACGTATACAACTACGCCAGGTTTTGGTAGATTTTCAATCTTTGTTTTCTAGTAAGCCAGGAAAAACACATTTGGCAAAACATTCCATTCTGACAGGCGATCATCCACCAATGCAGTCCTCTCCTTATAGGGTAACTGGACCACATGCCAAAGTGGTGGAAAAAGAAATTCAAACCATGTTAGACTTAGGGGTTATTGAACCTTCTTTTAGCCCCTGGTCTTCCCCCATTGTGCTGGTAGCCAAGAAAGATGTTAATGAAATTCGTTTTTGTGTGGATTACAGGAAATTAAATTCAATAACCCAAGTGGATCCATACCCTTTACCCAGGATGGACCATCTGATTGAAAGGTTGGGGGCTGCTAAGTTCATCACCACCTTGGACTTAACTAAGGGTTACTGGCAAGTACCCTTAGATGAAGATGCTGTCTTGAAGTCTGCTTTTGTCACTCATATGGGCTTGTATCAATTTAAAATGATGAGTTTTGGACTTAGGAATGCTCCTGGTATGTTCATGAGATTAATAAATTCTGTCCTAAATGGTCTAGGAGATTACGCCTGTGCATATCTTGATGATATCGCGGTGTATAGTGTGGACTGGGAATCACATGTGAGACATCTAAGAACTGTATTTCAAAGGCTGCAGGATGCAGGACTTACTATTAAAGCCCAGAAGTGCCAATTCGGGTTGGGAGAGGTTTCCTATTTAGGCCATAGGGTGGGTAGTGGCTGTTTGAAACCTTTGGATGCCAAAATTGAAGCAATCTCTAATTGGCCAATACCCCAGACCAAGAAACAAGTTCAGTCATTCCTGGGGCTTGCTGGTTACTATCGGCGGTTTACTCCTCACTTTAGTAGCCTTGCAACTCCTTTGACTAATTTGTGTAAGAAATGCAAACCAGCACGAGTGGTGTGGTCGTCGGATTGCCAACGGGCCTTTGAGGCTTTGAAAACCGCATTAATAAATTATCCTGTTTTAAAAGCCCCAGATTTTGCCAAACCCTTTGTGGTACAGACTGATGCTAGTAATTTTGGTCTGGGTGCTGTACTCTTACAGAAGGATACGGATGGAGAACTCCACCCTGTAGCCTATCTGAGTAAAAAGCTAATAGAGCGAGAGCGCCATCTAGCGACGATTGAGAAGGAGTGTCTTGCCATAGTTTGGGCCCTGGAGAAATTAAGGCCGTACCTTTGGGGACGTCACTTCCATTTGCAAACAGATCACTCTCCCCTGTGCTGGTTGTCCAGAATGAAGGATTCGAATCAAAAACTATTGAGGTGGGCTTTGTTATTACAAGATTTTGATTATTCCATAGATTATGTAGCTGGGAAAAATGACAAAGCAGCTGATGCTCTATCTCGCATGTACCATTTAGATGACTGATGATGGTCCTGTTGACTTGTAACTGATCTTGATATGTTCATGCCTGAAATTTTTATAATTATTGTGGTAGTTTTCTTTTTTGATGTCTTCTAGCAGCGATGATATCAAAGGTGTTCAACCTTTGATGTCATCTTCCTCGAAAAGGGGCGTGTCATGCCAGCTTGATCCCCTTAATTATTTTCCTGGGTCACTGGTAACAAACAGTTAAACTTTTTGTATATTTTCCCATCTCGGTGACCTGGTGATTTTACAGCCCAGCTGTATCAGCTTGCAGCAATTTGGCACCTCTCTATCAGTAAGAGGGGCCTGGTTCCGCCAAGGCCATAAAACTCCTTTGGCTTGTTAAGGGAAACCAAGAGGAACGGCGCCAGGTGCTGTGGGAACATCATTTCATCATTCCTGTGATGAAAATGTTAATTGGGTGATTGTTTTCAGCTGAGGCAGGGATTTTCTCCATAAGAGGAGGCCTCGGACTCTGGGCTGTGTTCCACTTCTGGGCACCACCTTGCTTATGGTGATGCTCTGCGGTGGCTCCATTATCCAACCTGACTGGCAGACCCTGAGGGGAAGAACGCTAACTTCAGAAAGAGCTGAAGCCTTGTAAGTAGAGCTGAGGCAGTTAGCTTTATTATTTTCATTTTGTGCCAAGAACCTTTTGTAGATTGTTTTGTATTATACCTTACCCTTTTGGGTGTATGGTCCTAGGAATTGATTTGCTGCTCCCAAATTGTTTGTATGTACCTTTTTACCTTTTGTACCCCTTTTATCCCTTTTCTTATTTTTTCTTTTTTAATAAACTTTACTTATTTTAAAGCAATGTGTGTTTATTCCAGAGAAGGGGTTCAGTTCCTAATTCCAGTCCTGGCTGCTTGACCATACTACCATTTACAAGAGGAACATTTTCGTCTAAGACCTCTGAAGGGGCCAGGAGGGTATCTAGCCTCTGGTCCTGAGAGGCTCAGATGTTCAGTGGGCTCTGGGGTTCCCTTCACCCCAGTGTAGTTAACCAATAGAAGGGTGGTGGCAGTACTACCGTGCAGGGTTGGTGTAAGCATACACAACCTTAGCAGACCAGGTTTGCTAGGATCAATTGCCCGAGGCTGGGGATTGATTCCTGGGACAGTAAAAGTAGGAGGAGTGGAACTCCCTGCTTTCACTACAGACACCTGTGGGAAGCCTGCAAGGAGGACCTGAACACAAGAACACTCTCCCCACTTGTGTCTGGTAGAACTAGCGTGTACACACGTGACTGTTAAAATACACTGTTAGAGAGATGGGATCGTTTTTGAGAGCAATCAGGCTCCACCCTGTGATTGTGTCTGAGCACCTTATACGTAGGCTGCAACCCTACCTTCCTGTTCATCAGCTCCCACTGGTAGTACATGCCCTGGTCACCTCTCGATTAGATTACTGTAATGCGCTCTACGTGGGGCTACCCTTGAAAACGGTTCGGAAACTACAACTTATTCAAAATGCAGCGGCTCGATTACTCACAAACAGTCGTCGCCGGGACCACATCACGCCAGTGTTGTTCGATCTACACTGGCTTCCAGTTGTTTTCTGGGCCCAATTCAAGGTGTTGGTATTAACCTTTAAATCCCTACACGGTCTCGGCCCAGTTTATCTAAAGGAGCACCTACAACGCCACCAATCATGCCACCTGACAAGATCGGCCACACAAGGCCTTCTCTCAGTCCCGCCAACGAAAGCAGCTAGGTTGGCGGGCACTAGAGAGAGGGCCTTTTCAGTGGCGGCCCCCACCCTCTGGAACTCCCTCCCACAAGATCTTCGGCACATCTCTTCCCTGAATATGTTCCACAAGGCCTTAAAGACCTGGTGTTTTCAGCAGGCTTTCAGGACTTCTGGGGAGGCTTAATATTCTTCTGTTTTAAATGCCTCCTATTATGTATTGTTTGCTGTTATAATTTATATTATTTCACTGTATTTTTGTACTGTATTCTGCTATATTTATTGTATGTACGTCGCCTAGAGTGGCCACTGGCCAGATAGGCGACACATAAATTAAATTTATTATTATTATTTATTATTGAGCAGTCTAAAATCCAGAAATACTCACCCCCACGAAAGCTAAATAAAAAGTAACTATACTAAAGAAATGCAAAGAAAAAGAGAGTGGGACAGGTCCAATGGTGTGAAACCAGAGTCAAGCTGTTTCTGGGATTAAACTTATGTCATGAAACAAGACGGGGTCAAGAAGGTAGTCATCCCAGCATGCCCCACTGCTAAGGCTTCACTGAATTAGTCCAGTATTAATAAGTGTGTAGCTGCCAATGTGCTGCTCTGTTGCAATTCCCAGCATACTGCCTCTGGGAGTGGAGGCAATGCATTGCAATTGTGGCTCGTAGCCACTGATGTCCTCATTCTCCATGGATTCGTCCATTCGTCTTTAAAAGCTATTCAAGTTTTAGGCTGGGCAAATGGTGCATGTTGGAGAAACTGCCTCTTCTTCTTTTTCCAGGATCTGTTGACCTTCCAGGTGACCTTTGAGGAGGTGGCCGTGTATTTCACGGAGGAGGAATGGGCCCTGCTGGATCCCGGCCAAAGAGCTCTGCACAGGGAAGTCATGGAGGAGAATTATGAGACGGTGGCCTCTCTCGGTAAGGGCACTTTTCCCCCTTGACTGATGAATGTTGAAGGTATGGATTTAGTACCTGTGCTATTTAACCTTCCACTGCAGGGATGCTGTCATGGAAATGGGGGCCTGGGCCTGGGATATCTGGGGAGGGACTGCAGCTCAGAGGGAGAACAGCTGCTTTGCATGTAGAAGGTCCTAGGCTCACTCCCTGGCAGCTCCAAGAGGGATGAAAGGATCCAGTAGGAGGTGCTGGGAAAGGTCTTTCTCTGCCTGACATCCACAGCTAGTTGCTGTAAGCAGGCTGGACTAGATGGACCAATTCTCTGATCTGGTAGAATGCAACTTCCTCTGTTCTTGGGGCTTTTTGATCATTCGATGCAAAAAGTGCCCCTCCCTGCCGCCTTCCGCTGCCCCATGATGAAAAATCTTACCTTGCAGCAGGAGAAGGAGAGGGCAGGAGCTCCCAAACCCCAGGAGAGCATCTTTTCCTGCATCCCCAGCAGATAATTGACACTCTGTGACTTATACTCTGAACTCCCAGTGGGAAGAGATGCTCCCGGGAGCACCTCCTGCCTCCTCTGTCTTCCTTCCTTTGCCCAAAGGTCAGATTTTGTCTTTGAAGCAGGAAGAAGTGGCAATGGCAGTTTGGAGAATCAAGGTGGGCACCGCTGTGCTTGCATCAGGTTGTGAGTAGGATGGCCTGTTCATGGCTACCCATGCTTTGTCAATCTCTGTATTGGACTACTGTAATGTGTTGCACATGAGGCTGCCCTTGAAGGTGGTCTGGAAGTTGAAACTGGTGCAGAATGCAAGTTGTGAGGCTATTATGCCTATATTAAAAGTGCAACACTGGTTGCCAGTTGTTTTCTGAGCCCAATTCACAATGCTTACTTTGGCATTTAAATGCCTAAACAGCCTGAGATGTAAATACCTGCAAGACCGCTGTTAGCAAGCCTCCTCCGTAGACCTATGTGCACAGACACATGTGCTAGGAGTCTTCTGAATTAGGATCTTTAGACAATGGGAGCAGCGCTTCGTGGCAGATTCACCCATTACACTCACACAGGTCTTAAAAATGGGGATATTTATTGAAGATGCATACACACATTTAACAATTCAGTGGAGAATTGCTCAGCCACAAAACATATCTATTATGACAGTGAGGTTAAGTCAGCAACAATATCCGTAACATTTCTTTGGCTTGAGGGAATTAGCTAAATACTTATAACCACAATTAAACTAATGCACAACGTGCAAGACTGAGCAAGCGCACAAGGCATAAGAGGAGATGGAGGGGGGATGAGATGGCTCAACCTGCTGTTTCTCTCTGGACTCGCCATGTGGCCCAGTCATGTGCAGCTAGAGAGGGAGGACCAGAAGGCGGCTTCCAAAACACAGTCTCAGCCTCAGTCTCTCTCTCTCACACACACACACACTTGCACACCCCTCCTCACACTAATATGCAAAGATAGGAAGAGGAAGCAGATGTGGAGGCCTCAGTTTGTAGGGAACAGATCTCTGGAGGAAAGTATAAGGAGCAAGAGATACCTTTCTCAACCACGGTGGGAAATCCTGAAGAAGTAGAACTGGAGGATGTGGAAACTTCCAGGTTAGTCAGGCAAGAAATCAGCAAAGGCAGCAGGCAAGAGGGCCCCCAAGAAAGGCTTTTGGCAGCTGGAACAAGGGCTGTTCCCTCAGCTAGTAGGGATCCTAGGAAAGCAGGAATTGCAGTAGCGCCCTTGAAAGGGGACCTTTGCTCCAGCAGGAAAGGGTCCAGAGAAGACAGGAAACTGAGGAAGGGAAGGAAAAGCAGGGGAGGGTGTCAGAGTCAGACCCCGGTTCACATCTGGGGCTAAGAGAGATTTCAAGCAGATTTGGAGCAGCAAATGCAAATTGCACAAACTGGAACCAAGAGTGGGACCAAAAGCTCAATTTTATCCACTTTTTGGAAAAGGTTTCAAAGTAAATTCCCATGTTGGTTAGCTGAGGGAGGTGTCTCTCCTGACCAGCCTTTGTTACTATAGTTCTGCAGTTCATAGCACTTCATGACCCTGGCAGGATGATCTTTTCTGAAGACAGATGGTCTTAGGCACTCTCCAGCTAGCATGATTGTCTTTGCATTCAAAGAATTTGCTCTTCCACTGAGGGGCACCTGATAAAGATTGCATTGCAGAAGGTCATGTCCTGTGCATGCGACTTGCAATGTAATCTCAGCTGAGACGACTGATTGTACTCCTTAGGGTACCTTTTTTCCATCAGGCCTCTTTGCTTCTATTGCAATTTGAACCAAATAGCGCAGACGCAATAGAGGCAGCAAAGAAAGCCTTATTTCCTGCCTTTATTGCCACTTGGTAGGCAGCTACTGCTGCTCTAACCTGTGTCCGGACACCTTTGGAGCAGGATTTCCGCCACCGGCGCTCTAGTCATCTCACCTCCTGTCTCAGAGTACGCAACCGTGGTGTATACCACGGTGCTAACTGAGTTCTATTCAGGGGGAGAGGACGTTTCGGAGCCACGCAGTCTAATGCCCTGGTGATCGCATCATTCCACTCCCTCACCAGGGTTTCGACCGGGCGACCTTCAGCAGGTTCCAATTCCCCTAGCGCAGTCAGGAATCCATTCGGATCCATCAGGCGCCTGGGGCGGACCATTCTAATAGGTCCTTTCCCCCTGCGGAGGGTGTGAGGCATCAAGAAGTCTATGTTTACCAGGTAGTGATCTGACCATGACACAGGGGTGGAATAAGCCACTCCCAACTTCAGAGAACTTCTCTCCTCTCCCAGGAGAAACACAAGGTCGAGGCTACATGGGTGGGCCCAGTACTACTAAGGTGCAGTTCCCAGGAAGTCATGGTTTCCAGGAAATCCCGAGGGGCTCCAGTGAGAGTGGTCTCGGCATGCACGTTGAAGTCACCCAGCACTATCAAGTCTGGGGACAATGCCTGTACAGCCGAGACCACCTCCAGCACCTCGGCCAGGGAGTCTGCCGTGCAGCGGGGTGGGCGGTACACTAGCAGGATCTCCAAACTGCCCTTTGGGCCCAACCTCCAGTACATACAATCAACAAATTGAGTCCTATGGAGAGGAGGCCTGGCAAAAACCAAGGACTCTCGATGGATGACTGCCACGCCCCCTCCCTGCCTTCCCACCCTCGGCTACTGCGCGCAACAGAAACCTGGTGTAGTTGTCATTCAGTGTTTTATTGTGTGTTTTGATGGACTGTGGGAGTTTTTTGGGATGTTTATATATTCTTATCTACTTGTTCTTTATTGTAAACTGTCCCGTGGCCTGTACAAAAAGGTGACATGTTATTCACTTACATAAAAATGAATAAGTAAATATCAACTAATGGCAGAGCTGTAAAAAAATGCAAGAAAATAACCAACTCACAATAGAAACCAACAATGCCCAATATTGCACCTCATCATCCTCTCTTCCCTCCCGCAGCAGCAGCAGCAGCAAGATCGGTGTGTGCTTCTGTGCTGTGTGATATATATAATATATGCATATGTGTGTAAAAAGTAAAGTGTTCAGGATAACAGAGCTAAAGTGCTCCCATTCCCACAGGTGCTTCCAGTGTGGGTGTCTTCCCCACTGTGCTCCCTCTTCCCGATGCTGACTTTCTCAGCTCCCACCTGGGCTCCTTCTCCTCCTGCGTTTCCCACCCAGCAGCACCTTCTGCCCTTGTCTCCAACTCAGGGAAACTTCCAACTTCACCCAATCTCAGAGGGTTGCCACATCCTTAGTTCTCCCGGCGTGGCGTGGTTCCACCTCGCAGCAGTCACTGTTCAGGTTACTGTTGGCTTCAAACCATTTCAATCTGTGAATGCACAGGATTGAGGATTCTGGCTCTGCTGTCTGCCAGCTAACTTATATGACAAACTTTGTAGTCACTTGAGCTTCCAACAGTATTTTCCAGCAGTTAGGTCTGGCCAAGTGAACCAAGTGGCCGGAGATCCTGCCTAAGAATCTTTTTAGGTATAGGAATATCTAATGGACGATCAACAAGGGAAATCTTTATCAGTGTCTATTTATAATTAACACATCTAATTTACTATACATCTAATTTACGATAGCCATATTTCAGAACGTAGGTCTTACACAGCACCTGCACATGTTACATTTCAAAGGATAACATATGTCACATTGCATTTCCATCTGTAAATAAGTAATCTCACCTTGGTTGTGAGTAGAGTGTCAGGGACAACTGATAAAAATCCCTAAGGCTGTCTGTCTTTTATATCTTTTGTTTGTATCTATCGAAACTTTGTCAGTGGATGCTCATATTACTGCTGTACTCTTATTTGTATCTTTTAACTTCTATTTGAATTCTCATCCTAACCCTGGACCTTGATGTTGTATTCTAAAAAGTTCTCCTGACTCATCCCTTCAGCCATACATAGACACGATCGTTGGCTGAACGCCCAGACTCCTTATAAAATGTTGATATTTTACGGGATACATTTATTTTGGAACTACTGTAAACAGAACTCAAAGGAAAAAAGACTCTTTAAGTGGCGGCTTCTCTTTTTACTCTCACTTTGGCTTGTATTATTTGCATGACATTTTCCCCACACAATTTTATATAAATCAATTATGAAGAATTTGAGATGACCAATTTCTATAAATATAGGCAGCCTATGAGAGAGCCAGCGTGACGTAGTGGTTAAAGTGTTGGACTATGACCTGGGAGACCAGGGTTCGAATCCCCACACAGCCATGAAGCTCACTGGGTGACCTTGGGCCAGTCACTCCCTCTCAGGCTCAGAGGAAGGCAATGATAAACCCCCTCTGAATACCGATTACCATGAAAACCCTATTCATAGGGTCGCCATAAGTCGGAATCAACTTGAACGCAGTCCAATCCAATCCACCTCCTCTAGGATGCACACCTTAATGTGGTGAGGGGGTTTGAGAGTGTTGAAGAAGCTGAGAGCAATGCCGTCAAGACGCTAGACTCCTAGCAAGGTCACCCAAGGCGGAATGGTGAAAGCTGAGACACCAGACTAAGAAGCATCCAGACTCAGGGGAAGGCAATGGTAAACCACCTCTGAACACCTCTTACCATGAAAACCCTATTCATAGGGTCACCATAAGTCGGAATCAACGTGAAAGCAGTCAATGTCATTTTTTTTCATGATGCTGTGAATTGGCATCCACTGTTGCTGGGTTTTCTAGATTCTGCAGTGTCACCCAACAGGCATTTCAAGATGAGCTTCATGCCCAGTAGACACATGTTCACAAGTGCCAGACTGACCCTGCTTGGTCCACATGACTCTGTTCTTATCAGATCACAATTATACCCTTTCTTATCTATAAACATCTCTGTTTCTAATGGCTGAATATTTTCTGGTCAAAAGTAACTAGCCTTCTTTATTTCCTTCAAAGAATCGGACCTCCTTTTGTGTTGGGAAGAAAGAGAAGATCCCTTTATCCAGGATCCCAAAGAAGAGGCGACATCAACAGGTAGATGTTCAGCTGCTTTGTGAGGGCCTTTTTGGTTTGGGAATTGCAGGATTGTTCAGTTCCTGTGTAATATCATTCCTGGGAGATTAATTAACCCATCAGGGTGCGAGTTCTCCTGGAGGACATCTTAGATGGCTTTAAGAACAGAAGAAGAGCCTGGTGGATCAGGCCAATGGCCCCTCTAGTGCAGCATGCCTATGGGTAGCAAGCAAACAGGACCTGAATGCAACTGTTGCCCCATTGGGAGCACTGTGTCTGTCTTAAAGCCGCAAAGTGCTCTCTGAAGCAGCCTTTCCCCTCCTTTAATTAAGGAGGGAGGGGAGGGAAAAAAGGTGCCTTTCGGAAGGACGGGCTGCCTGCCAGAGAACTCCCTTGCAAAGCTGATCCTTCCAAATGCAGCGGCTTCCCAAAGGGAACAGGCACCCACAGCCAAGCTGAGCCCTTGGCTTGGCACCCCACACTGCTTCTTTCAACTTCAGGAGCTGAATGGGGCTGCTTCACAGAGCAGCCCTGGGAGGGAGAAATTATTTCTATTCATTGGAAACAGCTTCCCCTTCCTTGAGCAAAGCCCCCTCCAACCGCTCATCAGCTGACTGACGGGTGCAAGTGTGCCCCAGTCCAGCAAAGGAGCAATTGGCAGCCCACTTCAAGGTCCTGGTGGTTCTTTTACCTGAGGGTGAAGGAAGGGAGGGGAGAAGCCCCAAGATGCTGGAAGAAAAGGAACGCAGGTGATAAAATTCCGTTGGAATTTATTGAAAAAATAAGCCCAACGCATTTCGGCCACATAGAACTTGGCCTTCGTCAGGGCTGAACGTGGAATCTGTATACAAAGTCGTCTATTTATTGAAATGTACAAATACTGCAAATAAGCTATAATTCTGCATAATAGAGTGAATCAAGTAACACTTTTACCTGCTGCACATCTGATGTCATATCGGTGGGTGGCACCTTTATGTCCGCCCTGTAGACTTCCCATATGCATCTACATGGGCACTGTGAGGATGCTGGACTAGATAGGCCTGTGGTCTGATCCAACAGGGCTGTTCAACCTCTCCAGGTTGAAGTTTCTTTTCTATCTGCTGAGCAATCCACCAAATTAAGATGGCTGGATTGGTGTCCACACTGCCACTGAGTTGAGATTTATGTACGGTTTCCTGTCCACAAGTGACATTTGTATCTACATGCCCCTGTGCTATTCATCTCCAGGAGATCTAAGATCTGTCTTGGTTTTGGAGAAGGGAGAATAATTTCAGTTCAGAATTAACTAGCTTATCTGTATCTTTGAAAGAAATGTCAAAACTGGGCTTCATCTCTTGGCTAGAAGAATAAGATCCAATTGTCCAGGGCTTTGCTGAAGGGGAGAGATCAGTTGGTATGAATCTGGAAAATATCTTGGGGAAGGTTATAACGGGAACAAAATGATGACTGCCTTCAAGTCAATCCTGACTTATGGCAACCCTATGAATGGGGTTTTCATGGTAAGCAGTATTCAGAAGGGGTTTATCATTGCCTTCCAATGAGGCTGAAAGGCAGTGACTGGCCCAAGGTCACCCAGTGAGCTTCATGGCTGTGTGGGCATTTGAACCCTGGTATCCCAGGTCATAGTCCAACACCTTAATCACTACACCACACTGGCTCTCTGCCAGTTGTATGGCAGTAGGAGGAAAATCCAGATAAATCTGGGCTTAGTGATATCAAGTGTGATATGGACCTGAAACGAATTTATGTTGCTTGTGAGACTCTAGAATATTCAGCTAACCTTGGTTTCATTTGGCCATGTAAAAATAAAAAGGGGAGAATTATGGAGATGCAAAAATAGAGAAGCAGATAATTGGACTTGATCTGTGATGAAATGCTTTCTTTTTGCCTTAAAATTCCAATGAGTTTTTTTCACCCTCTTCTCCCTCACCAGGTGACAGGGAGAAGAATGAGAATTGTAGGGAACTGCAGATGGTGCCACTGGTAATAACCAAGTGTGAGAGTCAAAAAGAGATGTTTGAAAATCACGGGGGACCAAAAAAGTTTGAAAGAAATCAGGCAAAGAATGGGAACAAGAAATCCTCTACTTTTCATATTTTTAATCAAAGAACAAACATTGGAGAGAAACCATTTAAATGCATGGAGTGTGGAAAGCGCTTCAGTGTAAGCACTAATCTTACGAGGCATCACAGAACCCACACAGGAGACAAACCATTTAAATGCAGGGAGTGTGGAAAGTGCTTCAATCAAAATGGTCAGCTTACTTCACATGAAAGAACCCACACAGGAGAGAAACCATTTAAATGCAGGGAGTGTGGAAAGCGCTTCAGTCAGAATCATGACCTTACAATACATGAAAGAACCCACACAGGGGAGAAACCATTTAAATGCAGGGAGTGTGGAAAGCGCTTCAGTCAAAATAGACAGCTTACTTCACATCAAAGAACCCACACAGGGGAGAAACCATTTCAATGCTGGGAGTGGAAAGACCTTCAGTCGGAGGTGTAAACTTACTTCACATCAAAGAACCCACACAGGGGAGAAACCATTTCAGTGCTGGGAGTGTGTAAAGAGCTTCAGTCGGAGGTCTAAACTTACTTCACATCAAAGAACTGACAGAGGGGAGAAACCATTTAAATGTGTGGAGTGTGTAAAGAGCTTCAGTCGGAGATGTAAACTTACTTCACATCAAAGAACCCACACAGGGGAGAAACCATTTCAATGCATTGTGTGTGGAAACAGTTACCATATAAGCTGTAGCCTTGTATTACATCACAGAACCCACACAGGGGAGAAACCATTTAAATGCAGGGAATGTGGAAAGAGCTTTAGTCAAAGCAGTAGCCTTAAATTACATCACAGAACCCACACAGGAGAGAAAACTTTTAAATGCAGGGAGTGTGGCAAGAGCTTCAGGCAGAATGGTCACCTTACATCACATGAAAGAACCCACACAGGCGAGAAACCATTTAAATGCAGAGAGTGTGGAAAGTGCTTCAGTCAGAGCAGTAGCGTAACCTCATTTTTTTAATTGCATGGAGTGTGGAAAGAGCTTCAGTGTATGCAGTAGCCTTGCATTACACCACAGATCACACACAGGAGAAACCATTCAAATGCATGGAGTATGGCAACAACTTCAATGTGAGCCGTACTTGCCATCTTGCAGGCTACATAGATTAAAGTCCTATATAGGTTGGGGCCAGGATGCTTAAAAGATTCTCACATGTACGCAGCCAATCACTGAAGTCTGCAGAAGATGGCCTCTTACACATACCATCTCATTTGGAAGTCCACTCTGCATGATATAGAAACATGGCCTTTTGTGTGGTGGCATCTACTTTTTTGAACTTCCTCCTGTTACATATCAGACAGGTATTGTCTCTCTTTTTTTCTTTGTGGTGCCTATTGAAGACCTTCCTTTTTCAACAAACCTTTTAAGGACAGATCTTTATCCCTGTCTCTGTGGGATTTGAAAATGTTTTTAATTGTTTTGCATATGAAATGTTTTTGTTTTGTTTTTATTGTTGGTATTTTTGAGATACTTTATGGGAAGTGTGGAAAGAAAACACCTACAAAACTCAATTTAATTAAAATCAAGCAGCCAGAAGGACAGAAGTTTATTAAGCAAGGAAACATATACTGATGGCCATCAGGAGAGTGTCACCAAAGACCGTCTCTGTGTGATACCCTTGATACATGAGTTTATAAAGTTATTATACATCATAATACATGTGACAGCAAAAGCACAAACATATCTATTTATGGTTAAATGTGATGCCCATGGGTGCACTTTTGTCCCACCTTGTGCCATGCCCATCCATGTACCAGATTGCTGGATGCCATCCTATAACACAATCAGTTCATACCCTTCTAGTGCAGTCCAAACTCATTTCAAACTGAACATCTCTGCTGACGCATTCCTTTAACTAACCACAACTTGTTTTTCGAACCCTTAGACTGTTTCTAAATACTCTCTATGCTTGATATGATTTCTGCAATCAAAGACCCAGCCACATTAAGGCCTAGCTGCTTTTAGCTCCTAAATGTGGTAGGAAAGGGGAGATCAATAGCTGATGGAATCCTTTCTCAGAAGTGATTTATAAATGAAAATAAATAATGCTAATCCTTGTTTGTAATGGCTACTTTACCAAGTGTTTTCATCCAGTTTAGTTTAGCATGACTTTAACTGTTGATTTTATTCACTTCCTTTTTAGAGTTTTTTAAATGTTGATTTTTGTTACTGATAATTTTACTGTACATTTTATATTCTTTATAAAATGCTTCTGCAGTGTACACATTACGTTAATATAAATAACTAAAAAAATACATAGTTTGCTTCACTTTATTTCCCCATTTAATCATGACATCCTATTTTGATATATAACATGTTTTTATTTTCCATTGATATTTTTTGTATTGACTAGTCTAACATCTTTCATAAAGTAAAATGAATTCACTAGTTTTCTACAGATGTATTTTAAATACATTTTCCAAACTGAGTTCACTCCCCAGTTGCATCTGCTCTCAGTCCTATTTCCTAGCAGGCAAATGAAGGACCTCACTTGCATCTGGTGCTCACCGAGAAAAGGAGTGAGAATTGGGTTTTGTTAGCGGTCACATAGCCAAATGGCTTCTCCAGGCAACAGAAGGGTCTTTGGGAAAGGTAGCAAAGCTGCTGAAAATCTGTGCTTAAGTTATTGGGGAAGGCACTATTTGTTGGGATACATAGTTCTGTGTGATTGTTAATGATGCTTCCTTGTACTTTCTCTCTGGGAAGCAGTATGCCTCTGAATGCCATTTGCTGGGAATCAGAAGTGTGTAGATTACTGTTGCACAACTGCTGAACTCGGGGACCAGGTTGCTTGAAGGACTTCCTGTTCCTATCCTCTCCTGCCTCTCCCTTGGGATCTAGCCAGTAAAAGTGATTAGACTGGTGAACTGATGTGAAAGGATGATGTACTAAAAGGCCTTCTGAGTGGAAAAAGAAAACCCCTCTTGTCCTTTTTTCAAAAGCTTTTTAAAAATCTTTTTCTCCCTCAAAAGCCTTTAATGGGGAGTATGAATAAGGGTCCCCCTCTAGGATGCACACCTTAACATGGTGAGGGGGGTTGAAAGTGTTGAAGAAGCTGAGAGCAATACCATTGGAATCTAGACCAAGAGGCTAGACTCTTAGCAGGTGCACCCAAGGCGGAATGGTCAAAGCTGAGGCATCAGACTAAGATGTATCCAAACTCGGAGGAAGGCAATGGTAAACCACCTCTGAATATCTCTTACCACAAAAACCCTATCAACAGTGTATCCAAAGTGCAACACAAGATAGTGCTGGAAGATGAGACCCCCAAGTCAGAAGGAACTCACGGAACTACTGGGGAAGAACAAAGGACAAGTACGAGTAGCGCTGTGACTAATGAAGCAGCTGGGTCAAAGCCAAAAGGAAGCCCAGAGGCTGATGCGCACAGATGTGAAAGTAGAGTCCAGAGTTGTACGACACACACAATGGGAAAATGGAATGTGAGAAGCATGAACCAGGGAAAGTTAGAAATTGTCAAGCAAGAAATGGAACATATGAACATTACAGTACTTGGTTTCAGTGAATTGAAATGGACAGGAATGGGACAATTTCACTCAGGCAATTACAAAAGATTTTATGCCGGAAATGAGAAATTAAGATGAAATGGAGTTGCTTTAATAGTGAGAAGTGATGTAGCAAAAGGAATTAGGAGCTATAACGCAAGGTCTGAGCGAGTTATATCAATGAAACAGGAAGCCTATTAACATAACCATCATCCAAGTTTACTCTCCAACAACAAACGCAGAAGAAGAGAACTTGGAAAGATTTTACACAGAAGTACAGGAAGAAATTGATCACACACCAAAACAAGATGTTCTGATAATCATGGGGGACTGGAATGCAAAAATAGGGAACACAGAAGAACTAGGAATTGTGGGGAAATGGAGCTTAGGAGACAGAAATGAAGCAGGAGAAAGACTTACTGAATTCTGCAAGGCTAATAATTTGTTTCTTGCAAACACATTTTTTGAGCAACCGAAAAGATGATTGTACACATGGATATCACCAAATGGTCAATATAAAAATCAAATTGATTATATAATTGGTAGCAGAAGATGGAGAAGTTCCATACTTTCAGCGAAAACAGGAGTAGGAGTAGACTGCGGTACAGATCATGAACTGGACATATTAAAAATCAGAGTAAAGCTGAAGAACAAAACAATCATAATACTAAAATTCAATGTAAATAACATTCCAGAAGAACATAAAGATCAAATAAGCAACAGATCTGAGGCTTTAAACTTAGTTGATAGAGAACCAGAAGAACTATGGAGTGAAGTCAGAGACATGATCAGGGAAGAATGCAAAAAAAAAAATGCCTCTAGTTAAACAGAGAGAAAGACCTCAATGGATCACTCAATAAACTCTTGAAATGGTTAAAGAGAGAAGGAAAGCAAAAGGAGATAAAAACACAGTCAGAACCCTAAATGCAACAATACAGCGACTAATAGGTAGGGACAAAGAGAATTGTTACAATAGTTACTGTATAGAAATAGAAGGACAACAAAAAGGGTAGAACAAGAGCCCTGTTCCAAAAGATTAGAGAAATTAAAGGAAAATTTAAACCAAGAGTAGGGATGTTGAATAATCAACAGGGGAACACATTGACTGACTGAGATAAAATAAAAGATGGAAGCAATACACTGAAGAACTCTATAAAAGAGATGCCAGGGTGACATATTCATTCACAGAGGAACCGTATGATGAAAAACCAGAAATTCTAGAATGTGATGTGAAAGATGCTCTTTAAAATACTTGGAAGAAACAAATCTTCAGGAACAGATGACATATCAGTAGAGTTGTTACAAGCTACTGAGACTGAATCTGTCCAAATTTTGACAAACATTTGTCTGCAAATATGGAAAACAAAAAATATGGCCGGAAATAATGGCCCAATTCCAAAGAAAGGGGATCTCAGGGAATGCAGTAATTATCGAACTATTGTCTTAATATCTGACAGCTGCTCTGATTAGACAAGTTTGCCTCTCAATTTGAGTTTTACTTTTAAATGTTATAATTTTTATAAATTTTGTTACAGTTCTAGATAACACTGTTAAAGTTTTTAGATACTGCCTCTGTATATTACTGTTTTATCTGGCTAAAACCTGTATTTGTTTGCCTGCAATAAACTGATGATGATGATGAATATGCTCAAGATTCTAAACAAAGGCTCTTACCATATATGAAGCGAGAAATACCAGATGTCCAAGCTGGATTTAGAAAGGGAAGAGGCACCAGAGATCCAATTTTGACGTGGATGTATTGCAAGTAGTTCTTCATACTCTTTTCATTGCCCAGTGAGCTGAACCAGACTGAATGCAGATCAGGATTCCTCTCCCCGTATTTCTGATTGAAAAAGTGGCTTTTTGCATCTCCAGGAAGCTCCAAGATGGATTCATTAGACCAAATTCACCCCCACAATTTCTTTACAATATGTGCAAAACCTATTTTTTTTGCCAACTGTCAGGTACATGACATGGAATAAATATCCGTGCAGATTAAGTTTTTAATTATATGCATGAAGAAAAGGGCCAATAATAAAAGCCTGAAATGGTTCACAACGTGGAGAAGACGCTCTGTGGTGAGCAGGAATTAAAGGCTTTCCGGAAGCAGAAGCAGAGATGAGAGAGGAGGTGGTCCAAGATGGGTGAAATTCCTGGGGGTGGCAAAGGACACAACAGGTGCCCAAACATGGAGTAAAGTCTGGAAGAAACTGGGGGTTGGTCTGAAAGACATTTTGGGCCTTCCACCTCAACCCACAGGCCAATCTCAGAGGGTTGCCACATTCTTATTCCTCCTGGCATGCCGTGGTTCCACCTCTATTTATTATTAATACATCTAATTTACTATCATTGTGGACATAGCCATATATCAGAACATAGGTCTTACACAGCACATACAAAAGGGATGTACACTAACGTGTTACATTTCAAAGGACAGCATAGGTCACATTGCATTTCCATCTGTAAAGGAGTGGTCTCACCTTTGTTGTGTGTGGGCCTTAACACTCAGAGTAGGCGGCCCGCTGTTGCTGGCTTTACTAGGTTTACTGTAAGCCCCAACAGGCATTTCAAGATGAGCTTTATGCACAGTGGATGCATGTTCACAAGTGCCATCAGGGAGGTGCTAGAGAGGGCAAAGCAAGGCCAATGGCAAGGATACATCGTCTCCCTCAACCAAGCCACGACCTTTGACTGGGTGAGGGACGAATATTTGGGTGGTGCTGGAACAGCAGGGGGTGCCTGCAGGCCTCATCAAAGTGGTGAGGATTCTTTACGGGGGGGGTAGTGGCAAGGCCGAGAGTCAACGGATGGTGAGGGAGGCCTGTCTCAGTCTGCGCAGGGGTTCAGCAGGGGTGCACACTCAGCCAGCTGCTGTGCTTCTTAAGCCTGGATCCAGTCCTGCAGCACTTGGACAGGTGCCCACTGGTAAAGGGGCTGGGAAGGAGTGGGGAGGAGAGGGCTGTGATGCCCCTGCATTTATAATACTGTAAATATGGTAAGTGTTTGTTTATTAGAGTATATATGGTAAGTAGACTGAGTGAGAGGAGGGAGTACATGGGCTGGAATGCTGGAGAATGTTGTATGATGACTGGCTGAGTGTTTGAGTGTCTGAAGGTATAAATGAGAGGATGACAGCTGAGGAGGGAGAGTTGTTGGTTGGTTTTGGGAGGCTTGTGGGGTGGATTGAATTAGATGGGTAGTGAGGCAGGTTATTGATGGCTAGAAACATAAAGAGTAATGCAACTTATGAAACCACACGCTGTTGACTATACCTTTAAGTAATCTTGTTATTCCTGTGTAAATAAATAAATATTTCTTGGTTTACCTAACGCCTGATCCTTGGCTGGGTTTACACAGACCAGAAGGGTGGGCAGGGCATATACCAAGGTGGGGAAGCAGTATCAATGGTGGCAGCGGTGAAGAGATAGAGTAACATCATCAGGTATCCACAGCAACCCAGGGCTGTAATCTTTATAAGCACAAAGATACAGGGGGGTTGTGGCCTGCAAGTGCACCCAGACACAAAGTAGCAATAGGCCAGGAGGTGGCGAAGGCACAGTCTCAAGGCAATATTGTTTTACAGGAAGGTCTGGTGGTGCTGCCTAGCAGTGGGATCTTGAGAGATCTTTGCTAGAGCCAGTGAGAGAACCATTTTGAGAGCAGGACCCTGAGGTGGGAACCTAGCAAGTGGTGGCCTGAGGTGGGATCCTGATGGATAGGGGCCTGACAAAGTGGTGAAAGCAGGTGTGAGCCTGACAAGGGCACAAGAGGGGAGGCACATCAAAGGCACTGCTCATGCAAATGACCTCACCATCATCATTCAGAGCAGGGAGGAGGGAAAGGCCATCAGGGAGGTGTTTCAGCGGTGTTTCAGCATCACATATCTGGACAGGAAGGAAAGGGACTTGGGCATGGTGGCATTGGAGGCCCACATGGCCACAGCCTTTCTGGCCTACACTGGGCAGGGTGGCAGAGGAGGAAGAACAGCCAAAGCCTCAGGAACAGAGAGGCTCAAGTAGCAGGGGAGAGAGGGTATGGCCAGCCTTGATGTCCAGCTCCTGGAAGAAGCACTTATTCTTGGGGAGCAAAGTGGTAGAAGGGGGGGAAGACATTGACCCCACCTGGAGCCGATGGAAGCGGGCAGGAGTCATGCGGGGACCTTTCCGCTGGCATCTGGAACGATCTATCGTCCCCCTGATCAAAATGCTCAGGAAGACCTTCAGATGAGATATGAAATTGAGGAAGCATCCAAACTAGGAAATGTGGTAGTAATGGGTGACTTCAACTACCCGGACATAGACTGGCTGCATATGTGTTCCAGTCATGACAAAGAAGCAAAGTTTCTAGATATTCTAAATGACTATTCCCTAGACCAGTTGGTCATGGAACCGACCAGAGGGACGGCAACCCTGGACTTAATCCTCAGTGGGGACCGGGACCTGGTGCGAGATGTAAGTGTTGTCGAACCGATTGGGAGCAGTGACCACAGTGCTATTAAATTAAACATACATGTAACTGGCCAATTGCCAAGAAAATCCAACACGGTCACATTTGACTTCAAAAGAGGAAACTTCACAAAAATGAGGGGATTGGTAAAAAGAAAGCTGAAAAACAAAGTCCAGAGGGTCACATCACTCGAAAATGCTTGGAAGTTAAAAACAATATATTTGAAGCTCAACTGGAGTGCATACCGCAGATCAGAAAAGGTGCCGCCAGGGCCAAGAAGATGCCAGCATGGTTAATGAGCAAAGTCAAGGAAGCTCTTAGAGGCAAAAAGTCTTCCTTCAGAAAATGGAAGTCTTGTCCAAATGAAGAAAATAACAAACTCTGGCAAAAGAAATGCAAGACAATAAGGGATGCTAAAAAAGAATTTGAGGAGCACATTGCTAAGAACATAAAAACCAGTAACAAAAAATTCTATCAATACATTCAAAGCAGGAGACCATCTAGGGAGGCGATTGAACCCTTGGATGATAAGGGAGTCAAAGGTGTACTAAAGAACGATAAGGAGATTACACAGAAGCTAAATGAATTCTTTGCATCTGTCTTCACAGTGGAAGATATAGGGCAGATCCCTGAACCTGAACTAACATTTGCAGGAAGGGATTCTGAGGAACTGAGACAAATAGTGGTAACGAGAGTGGAAGTTCTAAGCTTAATGGACAATATAAAAACTGACAAATCACCGGGCCCGGATGGCATCCACCCGAGAGTTCTCAAAGAACTCAAATGTGAAATTGCTGATCTGCTGACTAAAATATGTAACTTGTCCCTCGGGTCCTCCTCCGTGCCTGAGGACTGGAAAATGGCAAATGTAATGCCAATATTCAAAAAGGGATCCAGAGGGGATCCTGGAAATTACAGGCCAGTTAGCTTCTGTCCCTGGAAAACTGGTAGAAAGTAGTATTAAAGCTTGATTAACTAAGAACATAGAAGAACAAGCCTTGCTGAAGCAGAGCCAGCATGGCTTCTGCAAGGAAAGTCCTGTGTCAATAACCTATTAGAATTCTTTGAGAGTGTCAACAAGCATATAGATAGAGGTGATCCAGTGGACATAGTGTACTTAGACTTTCAAAAAGCGTTTGACAAGGTACCTCACCAAAGACTTCTGAGGAAGCTTAGCAGTCATGGAATAAGAGGAGAGGTCCTCTTGTGGATAAGGGATTGGTTAAGAAGCAGAAAGCAGAGAGTAGGAATAAACGGACAGTTCTCCCAATGGAGGGCTGTAGAAAGTGGAGTCCCTCAAGCATTGGTATTGGGACCTGTACTTTTCAACTTGTTCATTAATGACCTAGAATTAGGAGTGAGCAGTGAAGTGGCCAAGTTTGCTGACGACACTAAATTGTTCAGGGTTGTTAAAACAAAGAGGGATTGTGAAGAGCTCCAAAAAGACCTCTCCAAACTGAGTGAATGGGCGGAAAAATGGCAAATGCAATTCAATATAATTGTGAAATTATGCATATTGGAGCAAAATATCTGAATTTCACATATATGCTTATGGGGTCTGAACTGGCGGTGACTGACCAGGAGAGAGATGTCAGGGTTGTAGTGAACAGCAGAATGAAAATGTTGACCCAGTGTGCGGCAGCTGTGAAAGAGGCAAATTCCACGCTAGGGATAATTAGGAAAGGTATTGAAAATAAAACAGCCGACATCATAATGCCGTTGTATAAATCTATGGTGTGACCGCATTTGGAATACTGTGTACAGTTCTGGTCGCCTCATCTCAAAAAGGATATTATAGAGTTGGAAAAGGTTCAGAAGAGGGCAACCAGAATGATCAAGGGGATGGAGCGATTCACTTATGACGAAAGGTTGCAGCATTTGGGGCTTTTTAGTTTAGAGAAAAGGCGGGTCAGAGGAGACATGATAGAAGTGTATAAAATTATGCATGGCATTGAGAAAGTGGATAGAGAAAAGTTTTTCTCCCTCTCACAACACGAGAACTTGTGGACATTCAAAGAAGCTGAATGTTAGAAGATTCAGGACAGACAAAAGGAAGTACTTCTTTACTCAGCGCATAGTTAAACTATGGAATTTGCTCCCACAAGACGCAGTAATGGCCACCAGCTTGGATGGCTTTAAAAGAAGATTAGACAAATTCATGGAGGACAGGGCTATCAATGGCTACTAGCCATGATGGCTGTGCTCTGCCACCCTAGTCAGAGGCAGCATGCTTCTGAAGACCAGTTGCCGGAAGCCTCAGGAGGGGAGAGTGTTCTTGCACTCGGGTCCTGCTTGCGGGCTTCCCCCAGGCACCTGGTTGGCCACTTTAACCATTACACCACACTGGCTCCCAAGTGCCAAGTTATGTATTACCAAAAAAATGGATAAAAGATAACATATTTGCATAAACATTGTATATGCTAATTTATATGCACAGAAGCTCATTTTAAAGCTTGTTTTTTTTTAAAAAAGATATTTTAAAGGTGTTTTGTTTAACATGTTTTTAAAGATGTTTTGTTTTAATATGTTTTAAAGTCTGTTTTTATGATGTTTTAGAGTGTTTTTAGTGTTTATGTTTGCCGCCCTGGGCTCCTACTGGGACGAAGGGCGGAATATCAATTTAATAAATAAATAATTTAGAAATTACTGTTATTCCTGGAGCAGCAAATTGTCCTTTTAAAAACGTGATGCGAGTATCATTAAAAATGTAATAATGTATAATAAACTCAGAACACTTAAAATAAGTGTAGAAAATACAAAATGACATTTAAAAACAGCTTGCAGTCAGGGGCTCAGTGGTGGGATCCAATATTTCCTCTGTGGTGGACCCGCCCCCGAATTCAGTTTTTTTATGGGGGGAGAAGGTGCAGAGAGAACTCCTCCAGATTACAGGGGTTATTAGTATGTGGCTTGTCCCACTGAACTGTTTTTACTATCAGTATATGAAGGACAGAATGCAGATGTTAAATTTAAGGACTTGGAATCATTCTTACTTTTTGGCAGCACTCCAGACTGTGGTTCAGCGATGGAAAGAACTAAACGACTTGAACATCTTGACTTGGCTGAGAAATATTTGGAACATCTCCTTATCCAAGGGCTGGAAAAAACAAGAGGATTTATCATGTATGCTTCGGACTTGCATGGAGAATTGTCAGCAGCAGCAAAACATATATATGGTTGAGTTGTTTGGATTGCAATATTGCCCAGTCCTGTGGTCTGCCAGTGGGTGGAAGGGGGAAAATGGTCATATGGGGGCATGACACCATTCATGTTTCAATTACACTTTGTATCGTAGGAGATACAATGCCCACTTGTTGTTAATTTTGTTCTTTAATAATAATAATAAAGTTTAAAAAATGTTGATGCAAACGTTTACACAAGCACCCAAGGTGAGATTTTTCACTGAAGCCAAAGAACTTTAAAGCAGTCGCCCGTGGTGAATGCAGCCTGACTAACAAAAAATGACATCACAGGGGGGCGGAAGTTAGTCTTCATTTGCATCGAAACAGGGTGACGTCAGAGCGCTGTGAGAGGTCAGTGGAGTTGAGTGTTTCTGAAGCTGTCAGCAAAGGCCCTTTAGGCTGTGCAGGGGGGAGGGACCCCCGGTGGAAAGTGTCCCCCCAATCCCTTGGAGCAGTTGCAGCCCCAACAGAACAGCGGGGGGGGGGGTAGAGGAGGAGGAGAACAGTGGGAAGGGAGGGAGGAAGACTCGGTACCCCAGTGGGCTAAGGAACCGAGATGTGGTTCCTAGAGAGGCAGGAAGTGTGTGGGGGGCAGAATGTGTGGGGAGAGGGGGGAGCGGTTCTTATTCATAATCCGGGAAGAGAAATACGCCGCGAGGAGGAAGAGAGAACAAAGAGGTGCAACATGATTGGGGGGTGGGGGGAAGAGGAGGAGGGTTTTCTTTTGGGTATCCATACAAAAGGGGGTGTGGGGAGGGGGGGCTGATCCACGCAGTCCAGCTGCAAAGTGTGGGCAAAACTGTTTCCACTGAAGCTGCCCACCCCACCCCTTTTGCAGGTCAGCCCAGTCTCCCCAGGGAGGAAACGCAAGTCAGCTGGAGGGAGAGACCGTTTTGGATTTCCTCCACTGGAAGAGGGTCTGGTCTGGTCAGTTTCCCACCTGCCAGGCAGGGAAGATGGCGAGAGGAATCTGAAACTGATCAGGTTCTGAATCGGCTTCTAGAAGCTTTCAAGGCAGAGGATGGAGGAAATGGGTGAATAAATGTCCCGTCCTCAGTTGGGGTCCAGGGGAAGGGGCTTCTCCAGACATCCCCTTCGGATTGTGTTGGAGGGGAACATCGAACCCCTTGGGGTGGATCTCAGCTTCTCTTGCAGGATTGGCCCATCTGTGGCTGGGAGTCTTTCTCTCCTGGCACGGCCAGCCTCCCCCCTGTCCAAAGCACAATACATTGGCAGTGGTCGCAACAGCCCTGTAAGGTGGTCCAGTGCTTAGGGAATATTCTTCAACCCGAAGGCCACACTTACGCACGAGCAGCCTTCCAAAGGCCAATTTCCTGTCAAAGGCCAGAGTGGGTGGAGCTATGGATGTGCCACTGACATCTGTATAGTAGAGTCTCTTGTAGACACGAACAACTCAGACGTTTCTTCAACACAATTATTAATTAATTTATTTATTAATTAATAGTTTTATATCCCGCTCCTCCTCCCAGTAGCAGCCCAGGGCAGCAATACAGAGCACTCTAAGGAGCGGGCACAGAGAGCCGGGGGGGGGGGGGAGAAAAAAACTGCTCTAAAATTTTCCTTTCGTTATAGGCCTTCACATCTCTACAGTATAGGGTTGCCAGGTCGGAACCATCCAAAAACCTGAGAAAATGGGGGCGGGCCCTAGTGACGTCACAGGGTGAGCCCTAGTGACATCATTAAACATGATACATTGTATCAACCACAGTTGCTTGGAGCATACCATTCCAAAAAATTCTCTGGAGATTAAAATGTTACCTAAAATAGGGTGTTCCTAGGTCCATCTGAAGTGACAAGGTCAATTCTTTCTCACAAGCTTAGGGTGATGCAAAATGGAAATGGACTGCCTTCAAGTTGATCCCAGATAGGGTCTTCCTGGTAAGCAGTATTCAGACAGAGGGGGTTTACTATTTCCTTCCTCTGAGTCTGAGAGGCAGTGACTGGCCAAAGGTCACCCAGGGAGCTTCATGGCTGTGTGAGGATTCAAACCCTGGTCTGCCAGGTCACAGATCAACGCCTTTAGGGTACATTTAATCTAGCTTACTTGCTTCTGGCAAGAAGGGTTTACGTGCCCTCAGGCCAGGCCATTATTGGAAGAAAGAAGCTCAGTGTTGCAGAGATGTTAGATGGGAGCACAGATGGATGCCCCTGAAGGCAGCAACTGTAAGGATGCTTATTAAGGAACTAAGCCCCATAGAATTCAATAGGACTTCTGAGTAGATATGATTGCAGCCATGTTAAGGACAAGGGAGGGCATTCTAGGCAAGTGGCAACTGCCTGTCAGCATTGTGCTGTTGCTAAGACTTGACTGGAGATCATCCACAAAGTTATCCATAAGGCACTGCAACTTTATATGTTGGCTGGCTACTGCAGTGGGTGTCCCCTAATATTTATGGCCATAGAAGCAGGGTGAGTGTAGGCAGCAATTGCCTTTCTACTTTACGAGGCCTTATATAGGACCGACAGGCAGCAGGAGGGAGGGGAGGACCAGAAAAATAAAAAAATAAAAATAAAGGAAGAGAGCGCCTCCTCCTAAGCAATAAGCATGTGCACTGTGCAGAGCAGCTGCCTCCGTTTCCCCCTGAAGCCACCCCACCTAGCCTCGACGCCAGGACCTTCTGGGCCAGGCAACCTTGGTGATCTCTGGGCCGCTTCAGCCCCGGCACCTCTCTGCCCTACCCCCCCCGAGAAAAATCGACTCATTTGAAATGTGGTGTTGGAGGAGAGCTTTGCGGATACCATGGTCTGCAAAACAGACAAATAATTGGGTGTCAGAACAAATTAAACCAGAACTATCACTAGAAGCTAAAATGATGAAACTGAGGTTATCATACTTTGGACACATCAGGAGAAAACCTGATTCACTAGAAAAGATAATAATGCTGGGAAAAACAGAAGGAAGTAGAAAAAGAGGAAGGCCAAACAAGAGATGGATTGATTCCATCAAGGAAGCCACAGACCTGAACTTACAAGATCTGAACAGGGTGGTTCATGACAGATGCTCTTGGAGGTCACTGATTCGTAGGGTCGCCGTAAGTCGTAGTCGACTTGGAGACACATAACAACAACTCAAGGATGTTGAACCCTGCCACTTCTCATTGTATGAGAGCACAATGTCTGCTTAAAATGCACACTTCCATTAAAAGATTTTTTGTCCTTTTAAACTTGGAAGAGATCCAGGGGCTAGATGACAATCAAAGAATCTCAGCTTTTCCTAAATGGGAGTTAAAATCTGGTTGACTTCTGTTGAATCTTCAGAAGAAAATTATTTAAGTGGGAGTATGGCTAACATTGATTCCCCTTGATGTTTGCTACCTCAAGTGCTTTTCAAAACAATTACCATTATTATGAGTGGAGAGTCCTTCCTTGTACTTATATAAATGAGTATTTACATAGTGCAGTTGGGAATAAACTACAAAGTATATTCTGACTTGTTTCAAATTTTAGAGGCCTAGGTTTAAATTCCATTCTCAATTGTCTGGTTTAATCACTACTTAATTTTACTTTTTAAGCAATGCAGTGCAGTGTAAGCTCATCTATTCACTTTTAACTATGAGTACCCGATACTCAAAAGGAGCCAAGATTCTTCTACTTTTGACCAGCAATCTTCCCACAGTGTGTGCACCTGTGTGTGTAGAGGGAGCATGTGTGCAGCTAGAGGAGTTCCCCCCTTAGTTTTACTGTAGCTGATCACCCAGCATAACAAGCAAAGTAATTTTAAATAGAAAAGTGGCATGTCCTACTAGGTAATCAGTTGGAAGTAATCATCCAACATACCTTTGGTTGTACATGTTTCTCCTCTACCTGCACTTCATCTGGTTGAGATGGCAGTCCTGGCGATTTTAAAGTTTGTAAGACCCATAGCATTTGAAGCGGGAATTCCACACTTTGCATTGTTTATACTCAGCAGTGGCGGTGGCGACCGCAGCGTCTCTGCCTGAGGGGTCCCATTGTGGCCGCTTCTGTCCAGCGGCGCCCACAGCATGAGGGGTGAAGCGGGCATCCTTTCTGGAGGAGGGGAACCGGCTCTGGGGCCAAGAAGGAGCCGGCCCAGCCTGGCCTCCACTGCCACCGCCTCTTCATGGCTCCTGCTGAGGCTGCCAGGCCGCTCAGATGCTGTCTCGGGAGCAGTTGCTAGAAGACGGTGTCTGAGCGGCCTGGCAGCCTCAGCAGGAGCTGTGAAGAGGCGGTGGCAGTGGAGGCCAGGCCAGGCTGGGCCGGCTCCTTCTTGGCCCCGGAGCCGGTTCCCCTGCTCCTGAAAGGATGCCCGCTTCACCCCTCATCCTGTGGGCGCCGCTGGGTGGGAGCGGCCACGATGGGGGCCCCCAGGCAGAGATGCTGCGGCCGCCGCCACCACTGCTGAGCTCCATCATGGCCACTCCCACCAAGCGGCACCCACTGCATGAGGGGTGAAGTGGGCGTCCTTTCCGGAGGAGGGGAACCAGCTCTGGGGCCAAGAAGGAGCCGGCCCAGCCTGGCCTCCACTGCCACTGCCTCTTCACGGCTCCTGCTGAGGCTGCCAGGCCGCTCAGATGCTGTCTCGGGAGCGGTTGCTAGGAGATGGCATCCGAGCGGCCTGGCAGCCTCAGCAGGAGCTGTGAAGAGGCGGTGGCAGTGGAGGCCAGGCCAGGCCAGGCCAGCTCCTTCTTGGCCCCGGAGCCAGTTCCCCTGCTCCTGAAAGGACACCCGCTTCACCCCTCATGCTGTGGGCTCCGCTGGGTGGGAGCGGCCACGATGGGGCCCCCAAGGAAGAGACGCTATGGGCACCGCTGCCACTGCTGAGCTCCATCACGGCCACTCCCGCCCAGCTGCTGCTGGGGGGTCCCTGTGGGGGCAGTGGCTGGACGGGCTCGGTGGCGGTCTGAAGGCCTCGCTTGAGTCAGGTGGAGGAACGTCATCATCGTCCTCTGTCTTCTTGAGGCAACTGCAGACACTGCTTCCTCCTCCTGCGCCTGCGCCTCACTGGGAAAAGGTGGGCGGGTGGGAAGATGCTGCTTCCTCTTCCTGCGCCTGCGCCTGCCTGGGAAAAGGCGGGTGGGCGGGAAGAGCCTTCAGCAGCATACGCATGCATGAATCACGCATGCGTGCCTGAGGGAGACACTCAAAAGCCGGAGATCAACATCTTCAAAGAAACTATGGCTGGAGGCCGGAGACGGCCCCCTTCTGCCGGAGACTCCGGCAGAAAACCGGAGATCTGGCAACCCTACTACAGTAGTTGAGTGGCAATTTCAGAAGTGCAGGGTCCCTTCATAATAGTCATGCCCCCTTCCATCCTGTTTTTTTTTTTCCTGCTGGGTTGAGAATGAGGTCCTTCTCCCACAACTAGGAGCCAAAAAGCACGAAAGAGTGTTCACTACTGAGAAGATTCTTCTCAGTGACTGACTGTCCTTTCATGCCGATTGGCTCATAGGTTGCTGGAGACATGGGGACTCTCATCAGAGACCCTGCTCCCAAAAGAGTAGAGTCTAACACCCCTTGAGACCCTAGAGGACTACACCCCTGCATCTTTATGAGAGAGGCCCAGAATCAAATCCCCAGTCATCTATGCAGGTCCCTGGGTGAGCTTGTACCAGTGGCTTCTTTTTTTCAGCCCAGCCCACCTCACTGGATTGTTGTGAGGATAAACAGTGCAGAACTTTTATGTGCCACTCTAGATTTTGGACATCCACTCTGTGTGGGATCTTCCACATCTGTGCAAGTTTGTGTGTGTGTATATATATTTTATTATTAGAATTGCAGTTTAATGCTGAACTATGTCCATAGGAACCAAGGTTCAAATCCCTGCTCAGGAGTGAAATTCAGGTGGTGTCCTGGGCCCAGTGACAGTGGCCACATTCACACTGTACATTTATTCCACTATTATTCCACTTTAAACAGTCATGGTTTTCCCCAAAGGATCCTGGGAAGTGTAGTTCGTGAAGGGTGCTGAGAGTTGCTAGAAGACCCCTTTTCTCCTCACACAGCTACAATTCCCCAAGTAGTTCAACAATCAGTCCTTTTCCCCAGAGAATTCTGGGAATTGCTGGCCTGTATGAGGACTATGACATTCCCAACAACTTTCAGTATCCTTCACAAACTACACTTCCCAGAATTCTTTGGGGGAAACCATGACTGTTTAAAATGGAATAATAGTGGAATAAATGTACAGTGTGAATGTGGCCTGTGTTGTTGTGAAGACAAAAGGAGAGGGGGACAAATTATGTTTCCCACTGTGAGCTCATTAGAGGAAGGCCTGCATAGAAATATAAAAATATAATAAAATGTATGGATAACAATAATAACAATTAAATGTCTAAATTGTTCAACCCTATACGGTAGATGAGTTTGCTGTTAAGATTTCCACCTTGTGCATCACCTGTCCAACTTGGAGCAGCGTTCTGGGACCTGGTACCCTCCAGGTATGGCTCGACTGCAACTCCCATCAGCCCCAGACAACATGGCCAAACGCCAGGGATGATGGGAGTTGTAGTCCAAGAATGTAAAGCAGGTGTGAGGAACCTTTGGCCCTCCAGATTTTGTTGAACTACAACTCCCATCATTCTTGTCTGTTGACCATACTCGCTGGGGCTGATGGGAGCTGTGGTTCAAAATCATCTAAAGGTTAACTCAGCTTACAAGTGCATGGTACCAATAATGTGTCCTAATGATTTTGACGTGGATGTACTGCAAGTAGTTCTTCATACTCTTTTCATTGCCCAGTGAGCTGAACCAGACTGAATGCAGGTCAGGATTCCTCTCCCCATATTTCTGATGGAAAGAGTGGAGGCGTTTTGCATTCCCAGGAAGTTCCAAGATGGAGCCATTAGACCAAATTTACCCCCACCATTTCTTTACAATATGTGCAAAATCTATTTTTATGCCAACTGTCAGGGACATGACATGGAATTAATATCCATGCAGATTAAGTTTTTAATCATATGCATGGAGAAAAAGGCCCAATAATAAAAGCCTGAAATGGTTCACAACTTGGAGAAGAAACTCTTTGGTGAGCAGGAACTAAAGGCTTTGTGGAAGCAGAAGCAGAGATGAGAGGCGAGGGGTCTGAGATGGGTGAAATTACTGGGGGTGGCAAAGGACACAACAGGTGACAAAACATGGAGAAAAATCTGGAAGAAACTGGGGGTTGATTTGAAAGAGATTTGGGACGTTTAAGGCCTTTTGCAAATCAAGCATTGTGAGGGAAAACTACACAGGAAAGGGAGGTGCCATTTATTTATTTGGATTGAGGCTGCTTATAATATTCAAACCTCTGAAACCCAAATTTGCATGAAGAGTGAAATCCCTCCCATCCCTCCTCTCTCCGGCAGGCATTTCTCCCATCCCTGTGTGTCCTCTACAGGAGCTTCTCCCTGTGAAACGTGCATCATGGCCAAAGCTGAGAGTCCCAGAGCTGGCCTAGTTTACTCCTCCGTCTCAGGCAACGCCATGGCCTCAGAAGTACCATCTGGATCGTCTCTTCTCTGGGATAGAGTGGAAAGAGCAGCCAGGCAGCCCCATCAGGTAAGGGGAGGATCATTGGGGGAAGATGGAGGGGGCAGCGCGGGTGCTTCTCCCTGTGTGAGTAGTGGAGAGGGCTCTGAGAGAACACTACTTCTGAGAGAGCATGCTGGATCAGGCCAATAGCCCGTTCTTACACCCTGTTCTTGCAGTGGCCGACCAGATGCCTGTGGGAAGCCTGCAAGCAGGACTTGAACTTGAGAGCACTCTCCCCACTTGCGATTCGGTGACATGTGCCTGGCAGAACCTGTGTGTACACACGTGACTCCTAAGATACTCTCTTAAAATAGGTGGGATCTTTTTCGACAGTCAGTCAAGCACTGCCCTGAAATTGTATCTGGGCGGTCTAAAATCCAGAAATACTCACCCCCACAAAATCTAAATAATGCAAAGAGACAGAGGGTGGAGCAGGTCCAATGGTGTGAAACCACAGTGAAACAGTTTCCGGGATTAAACTCATGTCATGAAATGAGGGGGTCAAGAAGGGAGTCATCCCAGCATGCCCCACTGGTCAGGCTTCACCCTATTAGTCCAATATGAACCAAATGTAGCTGCCCCTGGCCTGCTATGCTGCAATTCCCAGCATACTGCCTCTGGCAGTGGAGGCAATGCCTTGCCATTGTGCCTCGTAGCCACTGATGTCCTGATCCTCCATGGATTTGTCCAATCCTCTTTAAAAGCTATTCAAGTTTTAGGCTGGGCAAATGGGCATGTTGGAGAAAGTGCCTCTTCTTCTTTTTCCAGGATCTGTTGACCTTCCAGGTGACCTTTGAGGAGGTGGCCGTGTATTTCACGGAGGAGGAATGGGCCCTGCTGGATCCTGGCCAAAGAGCTCTGCACAGGGAAGTCATGGAGGAAAATTATGAGACGGTGGCCTCTCTGGGTAAATATACTTCCCTCCCCCTTGACTGATGAATGTTGAAGATACGGATTTAGCACCTGTGTTATTTAACCTTCCACTGCAGGGATGCTGTCGTGGAAATGTGTGCCTGGGCCGTGGATATTTGGGGAGGGACTGCAGCTTAGAGGGAGAACAGCTGCTTTGCATGTATAAGGTCCGAGGTTTAGTCCCTGGCAGCTCCAAGAGGGGTAAAATGATCCGGTAGGAGGTGCTGGGGTCTTTCTCTACCTGAGATCCTGGAGATCCATTGCTAGTTCTAGTAGCCAAGGCTGGACTAGATGGACAAATTCTCTGATCTGGTAGAATGCAACTTCCTCTGTTCTTGGGGCTTTTTGATCATTTGATGTGAAAAGTGTCCCTCCCTGCCACCTTCCGCTGCCCCAGGACCAAAAATCTTACCTTGCAGCAGGAGAAGGAGAGGGCAGCAGCTCCCAAACCCCAGCAGAGCATCTTCTCCTGCATCCTCAGCAGATAATTGACACTCTGTGACCTGTACTCTAAACCCCCAATGGGAAGAGATGCTCCCGGGAGCACCCGCTACCTCCTTTCTCTTCCTTCCTCTGCCCAAAGGTCAAGATTTACCTTTGAAGCAGGAAGAAGCTGCAATGGCAGTTTGGAGAATCAAGGTGGGCACCACTGTGCTTGCATCAGGCTGTGACCAGGATGGCCTGTTCATGGCTACCCATGCTCTGGTAATCTCCCTATTGGACTACTGTAATGTGCTGCACATGGGGCTGCCCTTGAAGATGGTCTGGAAGTTGAAACTGGTGCAGAATTTATTTATTATTTATTATTTGATTTATATCCCTCCCTTCCTCCGAGCAGGAGCCCAGGGCAATGCAAGTTGTGAACCTTTTATCCCTATATTAAAAGTGTTCTGAGCCCAACTCAAGATGCTTACTTTGGCATTTAAACACCTGAACAGCCTGAGATGCAAATACCTGCAAGACCGCTGTTAGCAAGCCTCCTCCGTAGACCTGTGTGCACAGACACATGTGCTAGGAGTCTTCTGAATTAGGATCTTTGGACAGTGGCAGCAGCGCATCTTGACCGATTCACCCATTACACTCACACAGGTCTTAAAAATGGGGATATTTATTGAAGATGCATACACACATTTAACATTTCAGTGGAGAATTGCTCAGCCACAAAACATATCTATTATGACAGTGGGGTTAAGTCAGCAACAATATCCGTAACGTATCTTTGGCATGAGGGAATTAGCTAAATACTTATAACCACAATTAAACTAATGCACAACGTGCAAGACTGAGCAAGCGCACAAGGCATAAGAGGAGATGGAGGGGGGATGAGATGGCTCAACCTGCTGTTTCTCTCTGGACTCGCCATGTGGCCCAGTCATGTGCAGCTAGAGAGGGAGGACCAGAAGGCGGCTTCCAAAACACAGTCTCAGCCTCAGTCTCTCTCTCACACACACACACACACTTGCACACCCCTCCTCACACTAATATGCAAAGATAGGAAGAGGAAGCAGATGTGGAGGCCTCAGTTGTGTAAGGACAAGTGGGAAAAATCCCTAAGGCTGTCTGTCTTTTATAGCTTTTGTTTGTATCTATCGAAACTTTGTCAGTGGATGCTCATATTACTGCTGTACTCTTATTTGTATCTTTTAACTTCTATTTGAATTCTCATCCTAACCCCGCACCTTGATGTTGTATTCTAATAAGTTCTCCTGACTCACCCCTTAACAGCTTCAGCCATACACAGACACAATCGTTGGCTGAACACCCATACGCCTTATAAAATGTTGATACTTTACAGGAAACATTTATTTTGGAACTACTGTAAACAGAACTCAAAGGAAAAAAGACTCTTTAATTGGCCACTTGTCTTTTTACTCTCATTTTGGCTTGTATTGTTTGCACGACATTTTCCCCACACAGTGTTATATAGATCAATTATGAAGAATTTGAGATGACCAATTTCTATAAATATAGGCAGCCTATGAGAGAGCCAGCGTAACATAGTGGTTAAAGTGTTGGACTATGACCTGGGAGACCAGGGTTCGAATCCCCACACAGCCATGAAGTGCACTGGGTGACCTTGGACGAGTCACTGCCTCTCAGCGTCAGAGGAAGGCAATGGTAAACCACCTCTGAATACTGCTTACCATTAAAACCCTATTCGTAGGGTCGCCAGAAGTCAGGATTGACTTGAAGGCAGTCCATTTCATTTTTTTTTCATGACGCTGTGAATTGGCATCCAGTGTTGCTGGCTTTGCAAGGTTGTGCAGTGTCAGCCCAACAGGCATTTCAAGATGAGCTTTACTCCCAGTGGATGCATGTTCACAAGTGCCAGACTGACCCTGCTTGGTCCACACGACTCTGTTCTGTTCACCAAGGGCAGGACCTGTTGTTATTGTTGTTATGTGCCTTCAAGTAGAGTACGACTTCTGGTGACCCTATGAATCAGTGACCTCCAAGAGCATATGTCATGAACCACCCTGTTCAGATCATGTAAGTTCAGGTCTATGGCTTCCTTTATGGAATCAATCCATCTCTTGTCTGGCCTTCCTCTTTTTCTACTCCCTGCTATTTTTCCCAGCATTATTGTCTTTTCTAGTGAATCATGTCTTCTCATGATGGGTCCAAAGTATGATAACCTCAGTTTCATCATTTTAGCTTCTAGTGACAGTTCTGCTTTGATTTGTTCTAACCTTAGTTTCAACATTTTAGTTTCAAGTGATAGTTCTGGTTTAATCTGTTCTAACATCCAATTATTTGTCTTTTTTGCAGTCCATGGTATGCGCAAAGCTCTCCTCCAGCACCACATTTCAAATGAGTTGATTTTTCTCTTATCCGCCTTTTTCACTGTCCAACTATCACATCCACACATAGAGATTGGGAATACCATGGTCTGAATGATCCTGACTTTAGTGTTCATCTTTGCATTTGAGGACCTTTTCTAGTTCTCTCACAGCTGCCCTCCCCAGTCCTAGCCTTCTTCTGGTTTCTTGACTATTGTCTCCATTTTGGTTAATGACTGTGCCGAGGTATCCTTGACAAGTTCAATGTCCTCCTTGTCAACTTTAAAGTTACATAAATCTTCTGTTGTCATTACTTTAGTCTTTTTGACGTTCAGCTGTACTCCTGCTTTTGTGCTTTCCTCTTTAACTTTCATCACCATTCTTTTCAAAACATTACTGGTTTCTGCTAGTAGTATGGTATCATCTGCATATCTTGAATTATTGATATTTCTCCCTCCAATTTTCACACCTCCTTCATCTTGGTCCAATCCTGCTTTCCGTATGATATGTTCCGCGTACAGATTAAATAAATAGGATGATAAAATACACCCCGATCTCACATCCTTTCTGATGGGGAACCAATCAGTTTCTCCATATTCTGTCCTTACAGTAGCCTCTTGTCCAGAGTATAGGTTGCGCATCAGGACAATCAGATGCTGTGGCACCCCCATTTCTTTTAAGGCATTCCATAGTTTTTCATGATCTACACACAGTCAAAGGCTTTGCTGTAATCTATAAAGCACAGGGTGATTTTCTTCTGAAATTCCTTGCTCCGTTCCATTCTCCAACGTATGTTTGCGATATAATCTCTGGTGCCTCTTCCCTTTCTAAATCCAGCTTGGACGTCTGGCATTTCTCGCTCCATATATGGTAAGAGCCTTTGTTGCAGAATCTTGAGCATTACTTTACTTACATGGGATATTAAGGCAATAGTTTGATAATTACTGCATTCCCTGGGATCCCCTTTCTTTGGAATTGGGATGTATATTGAACGCTTCCAGTCTGTGGGCCATTGTTTAGTTTTCCATATTTCTTGACAAATGTTTGTCAAAATTTGGACAAATTCAATCTCAGCAGCTTGTAGCAACTCTATTGGTAGGCCATCTATTCCTGGTGATTTGTTTCTTCCAAGTATATTAAGAGCAGCTTTCACCTCACATTGTAAAATTGCTGGTTCTTCATGATACGGTTCCTCCATGAATGAATCTGTCATCCTGCCATCTATTTTATGGTGCTTGTTTGTTTGTTTGTTTATTAAATGTATATAGCCAAAGGCTGTTACAAAAGCAAAACATAAAACATAACTATACACAAGACTAAAATAAAACAAGCAATAATTTGCTAATAAATTCAATTACAGCTATTAGCACATTTGACTCTAAGTTTCTTTGCTGCCAAGGCAAACTTGGCTGTAGATAACACAATGTGGGGTTGTACAGAAGATAATAAAGGGATCAATTTTGGGGAACTATTAAGGTCTTTCCTCGTGGCAATCAATGGATTTAAAAAAATTTCACGTGGGAGAGAGAACATTGGGCATACAAGCATATAGTGTACCAAATCCTCAGGTACATTGCATCCAGCTATGCATAAACGGTCACCGATAGGAATTCCAAAGTATCTGCCCTGTAAATATGCTGAAGGCATTACCTGGAATCTCAGCTCAGTGTATGCCAACGTTAGTATATCAAAATAATTAAGGACTGTACCATTTGGCATAATATGTGGAAACCAATGGGAAAAGGATGAGGTGGCGATCGCTGCTCTATCCACTTGTAGGCCATGTTCGAACATGAAATTACGTAGCGCGTCTGGGTTAAAATTTGTAAGAAGGGTGGGCATCAAAAGATATTGGAAACCAAGGGCAAAAAAGTTAGAGGCCCAGTCCCCATTTTCCATTTGGTCCTCCCAGCATATATAGTGTTTATAGAGTTCTTCAGTGTATTGCTTCCATCTTCCTTTTATTTCATCTCGGTCAGTCAGTGTGCTCCCCTGTTGATTATTCAACATCCCTACTCTTGGTTTAAATTTTCCTTTCATTTCTCTAATCTTTTGGAACAGGGCTCTTGTTTTTCCCTTTTTCTTGTCCTCTTCTATTTGTATACAGTGACTATTTTAATAGTTCTCTTTGTCCCTACATACTAGTCGCTGTATTGTTGCATTTTGGGTTCTGGCTGTGTTTGTATCTCCTTTTGCTTTTGCTTTCCTTCTTTAACCATTTTAAGAGTTTCTTCAGTCATCCATTGAGGTCTTTCTTTTTAACTAGAGGTATTGTCTTTTTGCGTTCTTCTGATAACATCTCTGACTTCACTCCATAGTTCTTCTGGTTCTCTGTCAACTAAGTTTAAAGCCCCAAACCTGTTCCTTATTTGATCTTTATATGCTTCTGGGATGTTATTTATATTGTATTTTGGCATTATAATTGCTTTGTTGGTCTTCTTTAGCTTTACTCTGATTTTCAATACGACCAGTTCATGATCTGTACCACAGTCTGCTCCTGGTCTTGTTTTTGCTGAAAGTATGGAACATCTCCATCTTCTGTTGCCAATTATATAATCAATTTGATTCCTATATTGACTGTTTGGTGATGTCCACATGTACAGTCGTCTTTTTGGTTGCTCAAAAACTGTGTTGGCAAGAAACAAATTATTGGCTTCACAGAATTCAATCAGTCTTTCTCCTGCTTCATTTCTGTCTCCTAGGCCCCATTTCCCCACAATTTCTAATTCTTCTCTGTTCCCTACTTTTGCATTCCAATCCCCCATGATTATCAGAACATCTTGTTTTAGTGTGTGATCAATTTCCTCCTGTACTTCTGCGTAAAATCTCTACAATTCCTCTTCTTCTGAGTTTGCCATTGAATCATAGAGTTCGATGATGGTTATGTTGATAGGTTTCCCGTTTAATCTCATTGATATAACTTGCTCAGACCTTGCATTGTAGCTCCTAATTGCTCTTGCTACATCACTTCTCACTATTAAAGCAACCCCATTTCATCTTAATTTCTCATTTCCTGCATAAAATATTTTGTAGTTGCCTGATTGAAAATGTCCCATTCCCGTCCATTTTAGTTCGCTCATACCAAGTATTGAAATGTTGATTTGATCCCTTTCTTGGTTGACAATTTCTAATTTTCCTTGGTTCATGCTGCTCACATTCCATGTTCCTATTGTGTGCATTGTACAACTCCAGACTCTCCTTTCGCATCTGTACACATCAACCTCTGGGCTTACTTTTGGCTTTGACCCAGCTGCATCATTAGTCACAGCGCTACTCTTACTTGTCCTTTGTTCTTCCCCAGTAGCTCGGTGAGTGCCTTCTGACCTGGGGGTCTCATTTTCCAGCACTATCTTGTGTTGCATTTTGGATACTCTGTTCACAGGGGTTTTGTGGGAAGAGGTATTCAGAGGTGGTTTACCATTGCCTTCCTCTGAGTTTGGATGCATCTTAGTCTGGTGTCTCAGCTTTAACCATTCCGCCTTGGGTGCCCATGCTAGGAGTCTAGCCTCTTGGTATAGTCTCCTGATGACTTTAGTTTTAGCTTCTTCAACACTCTCAAACTCCCTCATCACATTAAGGTGTGCATCCTAGAGGAGGTCAACATCCTTACTCTTGTTCTAAATTTCCCTTTAATTTCTTCCTGTACTTCTGTGTAAAATTTCTGTTACCTCTTCTTCTGTGTTTGCCATTGGAGCACAGAGTTGAATGATGGTTATGTTGATAGGCCCCTCGCTGGATCGTCACCTTGTAGTGGTGAGTGGGCTTGTGTGTTCCAATGAACCCTATGAGCGATGCTATTGGGAGTCATGTACTCCCAGCAGGGTGACCCATGGCGGCAAGGTCAAGGGAGAGGAACCAGACAAAGAACAATCCAAGAAGGTCCTCAATGGCAGAACAGGCGGAGAATAACAATGTGTATGTTACAACAGCTGTAAAGGCAGATGAAGACTGAAGCAAATAAAATACTTCCAGTCATCATGGTATCCATGCCATTGGATCAAAACCTTTTTCTGTCAAGATTGTGTGTTGATCGTCAGGCACCGATCTCCCCACATAAAACAAATTCACGCACAGGCATCTTCGAACCAAGCCAAACCAAACCAAAAGTCCCATGGCGATTGGCAAATGGCAACGGGGGCAGGACTGTGAAATCCAGAAGCCCCTAGTCATGGACCAGCACATCGGCGGTGGATACAGACTCAGTCATCCTGGCTCAAGGACCGAGGCAGTTGAGTAGTTCGGCAGCTGTATCCACAACTGAGCAGTCCTATTCAGGATCAACTCTGCTCACCCCTTATGGGGAGGGGGCTAGAAAAGGTGCCCTAAACACAGTCTACCTCATCTCTCTCCCTGACTGGATTACCGCATCCAGTGGGGTCACCACTTAGCAGTCGCAAAAGACAAATGAACTTTGGAACGTGGAATATATGGACATTGTTGGACAATACAGATAGTGAACATGCTGAATGCAGGACTGCCATCATTGCAAGGGAGTTGAGACATTTTAATATTGACATAGCAGCACTCCAAGAAACTCGAAGAGCAGAAGAGGGACAATTGAAGGAAGAAAAAGGAGGTTACACCTTCTTCTGGAAAGGACTGCCTGAACAAGAACGACAAATACATGGAGTAGGCTTTGCTATTAAAAATGATCTTGTGAAGCTCTTGTCAGAAGTTCCTTTTGGCATTAATGAATGACTCTCAACTCTCCAGTTAAAACTTGCCCCAAACCAGCAGGCAACTATTATAAGTGCTTATGCACCAACATTAGATGCTGATGAAGACATCAAGGAAAAGTTTTATACCCAGCTGGACACCATCTTATCAGAGATACCTAAGGAGGACAAAATTATCCTCCTGGGCGATTTAGAAGAGCCTGCTGGATCAGGCCAGTGGCCCATCTAGTCCAGCATCTCGCCTGGTTGGCCACTGTGAGAACAGGATGCTGGACTAGATGGGCCACTGGCCTGATCCAGCAGGCTCTTCTTATGTTCTTATGTTCTTATTTCAATGCAAGAGTTGGGAGTGATTTTGATTTATGGCCAGAAACCATTGGGAAAGAAGGAGTTGGCAATAGCAACCTGAATGGCATTCTGCTTCTGACTAAATGTGCAGAGCATAATCTTGTTATTAGAAACACACTCTTTCACCAGAAAGATAAATTAAAAATATCATGGAAGCACCCTCGGTCAAAGCACTGGCATCTCCTGGATTATGTAACTGTCTGTGCCAGAGATGGTCATGATGTACTCCTCACCAGGGCCGTGACGAGTGCCATTGACTGCTGGAGAGATCATCTATTAATTCGATCCATTATGGCCATTAATATTGTTCCTCAACGTAGGCTCCAAGGAAGAAAACCAAGGCGTAAAATGAACATCCATGCCCTTCAAGATCCTATTAAGCGAGCTTGCTTTCAAACAACTCTCAAGAAACATCTACCTACGGAACTCCCTGAAAACGTTGAGGAACACTGGATTAAACTGAAGACTTCCATTATTGCAGCATGTGAACAAACTATTGGATACCAAACTAAGAAACATCAGGACTGGTTTGATGAGAATGATAGTGAGACTGAACATATCATCAACAAGAAAAGGAAAGCCTTCCAGATATGGCAAAAAGACATTAACTGTGCTGCTAAGGAAAAAATCTATGCCAGCGCAAAGGTTGAGGTCCAAAGAAGAACTAGAGAACTTAAGAACGCCTGATGGATAAAGAAAGCTCAAGAAATCCAGCATTTTGCAGATGCTCATGATGCATGGGGCTTTTTTAATGCCACAAAGGCCATCTACGGACCAACAAATTACAGTACAAATCCCTTACATTCAATAGATGGTACCAAACGTCTAAAGGACAAAGAGTCTATTGCACTGCATGTGAAAGAGCATTACCATGGCCTCCTTAATTGTAACTCTTATGTGGCTGATGAGGTCTTCTGGCAAATCCCACAACAACAAATTAGAGATGAGCTTGCAGTATCCCCTAAGTTGGATGAAGTCAGTAAAGCCATTAATCAAATGAAGAATAACAAAGCTAGTGGACCTGATGGGATTCCTGCTGAAATCTTTAAAGAAGGTGGGCCTGAACTTACACAACAACTTCATAAGCTCATCGAAAAAATCTGGATGAGGGAGGAGATCCTGGAAGACTTTAGGGATGCCATAATTATCACTCTTTTCAAGAAGGGTGATAGAACAGATTGTGGGAACTACCAAGGCATCTCTGTTCTTGCTACCGCAGGTAAAATCCTTGCAAGAATCCTCGCAAATTGCTTCCTACCTATCTCAGAAGACATCTTCCCTGAATCCCAAAATGGTTTCTGGCCTTCCAGGCGGACAGTGGACATGATCTTCACTGCATGATAGCTTCAAGAAAAATGCAGGGAGCAAAACCAACCTCTGTATATGGCATTTATTGATCTGACTAAGGCCTTTGATACTGTCAATCAAACTGCTCTCTGGACCATCCTTCTGAAAATTGCCCTGATAAATTTGTGAATATTTTGCTATGACAACATGATGGCGACAATTTTGGATAACAATGGCTCTCAAAGTGATCCATTCAAAGTGAGATCAGGCGTCAAACAAGGATGTGTCATTGCTCCAACCTTATTTGCTATTTCCATCGCCATGATTCTACACCTTGTTGAGGGGAAACTTCCCACTGGCGTGGAAATCACATATCGAACAGATGGAAAGCTTTTTAATCTCAGTAGGCTGAAAGCAAAAAGTAAGGTAATTACAACCTCTGTCACAGAACTTCAATATGCCGATGATAATGTAGTCTCCACACATTCAGAGGAAGATCTTCAAACTATCCTAAATGTCTTTGCAGAAGCATATGAAAAGCTTGGCCTCTCGCTTAACATCAAAAAAACCAAAGTGCTTCATCAGCAAGTGCGAACCAATCCCTCTGTAGCACCATCAATCCAGCTTAATGGTGCAACGCTGGAGAATGTCGATCAATTTTCTTATCTTGGCAGCCATCTCTCTGTAAAAGCTGACATCGATGCTGAAATTCAGCATCGTCTGAGCTCTGCAAGTGCCGCATTCTCCCGAATGAAACATAGAGTGTTCAAGGATTGGGATATTCGCAGGGAGACCACAATGCTTAATTACAAAGCCATTGTACTACTGACCTTACAATATGCCTGTGAAACATGGACCATCTATAAACGCCACTCCCAACTTCTTGAAAGATTCCACCAACGCTGCCTCCAGAAAATTCTGCAAATTACTTGGGAAGACAGATGGACTAATGTTAGCGTATTGGAAGAAGCAAAGACCATCAGTGTTGAAGCAATGATCCTCCAACATCAACTTTGCTGGGCCGGCCATGTTGTTCGAATGCCTGATCACCGTCTTCCAAAGCAGCTACTTTACTCCCAACTTAAGGATGGAAAATGGAATATCAGTGGACAGCAAAAGAGGTTTAAAGATGTTCTCAAAGCTAATCTAAAAAAATGTAACATGAGCATTGGGAACTGGAAAGGTTTGGCCCATGAGCTTCCCAATTGGAGGTCGGCCATTATCAAAGGTGCTATGGACTTTGAAGAAGCACGAGTACAGGGCAAAAGGGACAAATAAGCTAAGCGGAAGGCATGTCAAGCAAATCCTCATTGTGACCATCTTCCATCTGGAAACCTATGTCCTCACTGTGGGAGGCTGTGTGGATCCAGAATTGGCCTCCACAGTCACTTATGGACCCACTGTTAAAGACCTTATCCTGGAAGACAATCTTACTCGGCCACGAGTGATCACCAGTGATGTTGATAGGTTTCCATTAAATCTCATTGATATCACTCATTCAGACTTTGCATTATAGCTCCTAATTGCTTTTGCTACGTCACTTCTCACTATTAGAGCAACCCCGTTTCTTCTTAATTTATCATTTTCTGCATAAAATACTTTGTAATTGCCTGAAAATGTCCTATTCCCATCCATTTTAATTCACTCACACCAAGTATTGTAATGTTGATATGACTCTCCTTTCGCATCTGTGCGCATCAGCCTCTGGGCTCTGTTTTGGCTTTGACCCAGCTGCGTCATTAGTCACAGCGCTACTCGTACTTGTCCTTTGTTCTTCCCCAGTAGCTCGGTGAGTGCCTTCTGACCTGGGGGTCTCATGTTCCAGCACTGTCTCGTGTTGCAGGTAACAGGAGGCTAACCTTTTAGGGAGGGAGGGAGGGGGGAAGGGATGTGAGTTACCCTCTGGGCAGTGGAAAGGGCCATGTTCCTGTCAGATAGGATCCATCCTAGGTTTGTAAATTCCAGCTGTGCATAATTACTGGGCTGTCCACCTTAAATGGAGGAACAAGAGAGCAGATTTTTGTTACAATTGTCTCTCTCTGCGTCTCTTTTCACAACCTGTTACCAAGCACCTACCGCTAAAATAACTCTGTAGAAGGCCTCAAGCTTTGACAGTTAAACTCTGATATCAATCAACAGAGCTCCCAGAAATTGTTTTCAAAGTGCAAATCATAATATATTCAAAGGATTTATCCACAGCATTTTATCACCTTTCCTTTTCATTCCCTCAGGATACATCTGGGGTGTCAAGGCTGAGGGAGAACCATCTGAAGTATCACTGGAAAAAGCTGAGGAGCAGGTGCAGGAGCAGAAACTGGGGAGTCAAGATGGAGCAAAGAGAGAAGAGGAGAGACAGACTCACACAGGAGACAAATCTTATAAATGCTTGCAGTGCGGAAAGAGCTTCAGGTGGAGTAGCGCCTTTACTCAACATCAAAGAACTCACACAGGGGACAAACCTTATACATGCTTGGAGTGTGGAAAGAGCTTCAGTCAGAATGGCAGCCTTACTTCACATCAAAGATGTCACACAGGCGACAAACCTTATAACTGCTTGGAGTGTGGAAAGAGCTTCAGTCAGAGTAGCTCTCTTACTTCGCATCAAAGATGTCACACAGGAGACAAACCTTATAAATGCTTGGAGTGTGGAAAGAGCTTCAGTCAGAGTAGCTACCTTACTCTGCATCAAAGATGTCACACAGGGGACAAACCTTATACATGCTTGCAGTGTGGAAAGAGCTTCAGTCAGAGTAGCCACCTTACTTTGCATCAAAGATGTCACACAGGGGACAAACCTTATAAATGCTTCGAGTGTGGAAAGAACTTCAGATGCAGTAGTGCCTTTAGACGACATCAAAGAACTCACACAGGGGACAAACCTTATAAATGCTTGGAGTGTGGAAAGAGCTTCAGTACCAGTAGCAACCTTATTTTGCATCACAAAACTCACACAGGGGACAAACCTTATAAATGTCTGGAATGTGGAAAGACCTTCAGTCGGAGTAGCACCCTTACTTTGCATCAAAGAACTCACACAGGGGTCAGACCTTATCAGTGCTTGGAGTGTGGAAAGAGCTTCAGTCGGAGTAGCGACCTTACTTCGCATCAAAGAACTCACACAGGGGACAAACCTTATAAATGCTTGGAGTGTGGAAAGAGCTTCAGTCGGAGTAACCACCTTACGGAGCATCAAAGAATTCACACAGGGGACAAACCTTATAAATGCTTCAACTGTGGAAAGAGCTTCAGGTGGAATAGCGCCTTTACTCAACATCAAAGAACTCACACAGGACAAACCTTATAAATGCTTGGAGTGTGGAAAGAGCTTCAGTGACAGTAGCACCCTTACTTCTCATCACAAAACTCATACAGGGAACAAACCTTTTAAATGCTTTGAGTGTGGAAAGAGCTTTAGTCAGAATAGCAACCTTACTTCACATCAAAGAAGTCACAGAGGGGACAGACATTATCAATGCTTGGAGTGTGGAAAGAGGTTCAGTAAGAGTAGCTACCTTACTTCGCATCAAAGATGTCACATGGGACAAACCTTAAAAATACTTTGAGTGTGGAAAGAGCCTCAGGTGGAATAGAAACCTTACTTTGCATCACAGAACTCACACAGGAGACAAATCTTATAAATGCTTTGAGTGTGGAAAACGCTTCAGGTGGAGTAGTGCCCTTATGGTGCATCAAAGAACTCACAGAGGAGACAAACATCAATGCTTGGAATGCGGAAAGACCTTCAGTCGGAGTAGCCACCTTACTTTGCATCAAAGATTCCACACAGGGAACAAACCTTATAAATGCTTCGAGTGTGGAAAAAGCTTCAGTGAGAGATGTGCCTTTACTCAGCATCAAAGAACTCACACAGGGGACTGTTAGAACAAGCAAACTTGCATGTTCCCTTTAAGGGATATTTGGGGAAATATCCCACATACCTGTTTACCAGTGATGTAACTTCCTAAAGGGTGGGGTTACCTGGCTTTCTCTTCTTCCTCCTTTGTCTGGGATTTTTGCATATTCTCCATTAAGCTTGAGGAGAGAAAGACTAATGGACTCCTTTTTCTTTTGTTTAAGCTAGAGCCTATGTGTCCTGAACATATGAAAGGTCGTGAGTAAACATTGTTTATCTTTTACCTAAGAAGATTGTGTCTGTTATCATTTGTTTCTGAGGGAAAAGGTGCGCTGGTTTGATTCACATCCCGCTGCTTGCATTTATATCTCTGCTAAGAAATAGGACCACAAAACTGTTCCTATTTCACATATTGTTAAAATACCAAACAGGTTATGGTTAGCCCAGAAATAAGTTGAGAATTAAACCAGACTTTTCTGGCTTTATTTTGAGTATTTTTTGGGCCTTTTTTGTTTTCCCCCTTTTGCCCTGTTACCAGGCACTAGTTTTTTAAAAAGACTTTTTGCCTGCTGTTTTTTCTCAGTTGCATTAGCAAAGCAAATCTCTTCTCAGACCAGCAAGAAAGAATGTATCAGCATAACTAGAGGTTTTGCAAGACTGCCGGAGCTAACTCCTGTTAACTTTGAACAATGGAAAAGCAGGATTGAAATTACTCGGGGTGCAGAAAAGGCTCTTTACAGTATTGAAAACCCTAAACCAGAAGGGGATGCCCAAGAAATAAGTGACTGGCAAGACAAAGATGACATTGCAAAAGCTATAATTTTTGGTTCCCTTAAGGATGAACAGCTGATCCATTATACAGAATGTAAAACTGCCAAGGAAATGCTGGATAAACTCCAAAAAGCATTCAGTTTTACAAGGTTTAGATCTCACACAATGTTGATTCATGAAATAATGAACCTAAAACTAGAAACAGAGAGAGACTGTGAAAGGCATATAACTTTCCTGATAAGTATATTCAGCAAGTTAAAATGAGCTGGACTTGAATTTAATGACCAACAGAAGTTGGGTTTCCTTATGGGCACATTGGGAGAGAGATTTGAACCTTTTGTTTCTCTTTTAAACCACAACCATGAGATTCAATTCGAAGAAGCTCTTGCAAAGTTAAGAGAGGAATGTCTTGTTCAAAGAGTTTCAAATGAGAGTGGCTCAAATTACATGGCTAGCAGGAAGGATAAAGAAAAGGGGAAAGCCCCTCACAAGATCCAATCACAATGCTGTTTTTCATTTGGGAGGCGTGGTCACCTGGCTAGGGACTCTGACTCACCCAAGAACTCCTCAGCCAATGAGAACTCTCCAAGTTTCAAACAAAGGGAACTGTTAAGGGTTAATTCCTCTGACACACTAAGAAACCATCGGCATGCTTTACCTAAGCATAAGCAGGGACCTCAGAGAGGAAGCAATTTCCTTTTACTGCATAAAGGTCTTATGGCAAATAATTACAAGCCAAAATCAAACAATTGGATTTTAGATTCTGGATGTACAAATCATTCTTCTTATAATGAAGCCTTATTTGATGTACCATTTAAGGTACCCTCACTTGGAAAGAATAGATACGTTCTAATTTTTGTGGATGATTTTTCAAGGTACTGTGTAACTTACTTATTGAAGGACAAGAGTCAAACACATGAGATGCTCAAGAAATACATCTCGATGGTGAGCACAAAATTTGAATGGAGGCTGAAAGCCCTAAAGACGGACAACGGTGCTGAGTTTATATCGTACCAAACACAAAGTTTTCTGGAGGAACTAATGGGGAATTTTATATATCCACACATAAATAATCATAGATATTAAGAAGGTATATGTTTTATAATCATAAGGAGTTAAGCATAGGCCTGCTTATAGATCCAGGCTCACAGAGAACCCTAAAAACCCATAGGTCTCAATCAGACCGGTGAGCAAGCAGGCAAAGTGAACTCAGTTTGAACTGCAGTTCTTGCCAGAATGTGGCTGAGGCGTAACTGACATATATTAATTAGAGTATTGTTTAGAATCAAAAGAGCATCTTGTTCCATCGACCTCGACTCGCTGACATGTAACGGGGACAGCTGTTTGGGGACAGGGCTGCTCCGCGAAGGAATAGTGTTACTTGGATGTAAGTATAGGATCTGAGTCAGGATAAGACTTTCTTTTGTTTCGTGTCTGTATTGAAATCTCTCCTTATGTTATGTCAATGACCGTGTGTAGCCCGCCTGAGGGTGATTAGCTTTAAGGAATCAGACTACTATTTCTCCTTTGTATATATCAGCGTACCCACTCTTAAATAAACAATTTTTGTATAAGAGGTGTATAAGAGGTGTATAAGAGGTGTGTATTGGCTTGGAACTAAGGATTCTAAATCTAGTGCTGGAAGGCTGAACGCTAAGGATTGATTAGTGAGGGTAAATCCCTCTAAAATCACATTGTTCTCTGAGGTCCCTTCACTCAGGGGAAGAATTCAGAAAGAAGGGTGTTGGCAGTGAATACCAGAGATAATTACTTCCATGGAAAGGGAGAGGTGTGCCTGAGAAGTGGGGAACCCAGTGGGGTTCTCAGACTGACTGTTCTCAGAAGCAAAGAACCCCCTTGGAGTACAGAGGGTAAGGAACCCCAGGGGGATGGATCTTTGACACCTTTAAACTCTGAAAAAGCTGTGATTGATATGAATAGGTACTAGGCAATTTTGTCTAATATACACATTTCTGCAAAGCAATTGCCCCCTAACATAGTGCATTTTTCAATGTTATTTTCTTGAATCTATGCATTTTAATGCACCCTTTACCGTAGTAAATACATTTTTCTGTTCATTGAAAGGCTGGAGAATTGCATTGCATGTTTCAGGTAAGTGCAAATTCTGAATGTTTCAGAAAGTGTGGATTAGCTAGGGTTACCTTTAAATGCGAACCGAATCTCCCGCATCTCTAGTTATCACACACTGCAGATCAAGGGATGTCATAGCAGCCACACTCACATGCAGACACGCTTCATCTGCAAATGCTCACAGAGAGGGTAAAATCACACACCCTCCCATTTCTAATAGTTGAAAACAGATGCAATGCCCCTTCCCCAAATCTCCCACCAAGGCTCGCTGCCTCTGTGAGCCGCCTCCCCTCTCGCTAAAATGTAAATGTACTGCCTTCAAGTTGATTCCGTGGATTGAGGTCTTTCTTGCACAATAAACCCACTTGGGGAGGGAAAGGGACAGGAAATGCTCTGGAAAGTGTAAGAAAGCAATTGCTTCACACAATGTCATATAATGCAAACAAATCAGAACGAATAGTCTCTTCCCTCAGACAGTGGCCTTGAAAGCAGGTGTAGTTGATGCAGTTTGCCACGCACGGGGCAATGGCCAGAAGGTCCAGAGCCTAAGGCAGGGGTGGGGGACATTTCACAGCCCGAGGGCCGCCAGATTCCCTCATGGATAAACTGGGGGCTTCATGCTAGTCAGAGCCATTCACACACATCTATACACCCATGCTCACAAGCACAACACTCCCTCCTGCTTTCCTTTTGGTCCTCCTTCCTCTTCATCGGACAGCCAAGGAAAGCGACCTGCCTTCTCCGACAAACGGCCTTCAGCATCACCTTCTCGGTCGCCGTCTCTTCTGACTAGGCAAAAACTATCCCTGCAGTGCTGGCCTTCCTGGCCACAAAGGTCTTCAAGCTACTGGATTGCTGCGGTGAGGATGGCGGGGAGGAAACACACAGCAGCAGGCTTGAGTTTAGATGCGGCAGATGGACAGGGCTACCCTTGGAGACTGAATGTGTACAGATGGGAGTTAATGTCAGCAATATCCAGTTCTAGAATTTCACAACAAAATGTACAGAATATGTTCTGCTGGTTAACTGACGCGTCAGTCCAGTTCACTCAGTCAGGCATGAGTCCAGCTCCGTTCAGGCAGAACCTGACCACCCTCCCCCTCCCTCCTCCTGCGAAATTACACTGCCCAGTTATGTATCACCAAAAGACTGGATAAAAGAGAACAGATGTTTGCATAAAAGTTGTGTATGCTAATTTATATGCATAGCAGCTCATTTTAAAGCTTGGTTTTCTTAAAAATATATATTTTTAAAGGTGTTTTGTTTTAACATGTTTATAAAGATGTTTTGTTTTAATATGTTTTAAAGTCGGTTTTTATGATGTTTTAGATTGTTTTTAGTGTTTTTGTTTGCCGCCCTGGGCTCCTGCTGGGAGGAAGGGCGGGATATGAATTTAATAAATAAATGAATAATTTAGAAATAACTATTAATATTACTGGAGCAGCAAGTCATGCTTTTAAAAATGTGATGCAAATATCGTTAAAAATGTAATAATGTATAATAAACTGACTTTTAAAAATGGCTTGCAGTTAGGTGCCCAATAGTGGGATCCAATATTTTCCTCTGTGGTGGACCGGCCCCCGAATTCAGATTTTTTTGGGAGGGGAGGTGCAGAGAACTCCTCCAGATTACAGGGGTTATTAGTATTTGCTTGTGCCACTTATTTCTTTTACTATCAGCACATGAAGGTCAGAATGCGGACGTTAAATTTAAGGACTTGGTATCATTCTTGCTTTTGGCGGCACGCCACATGGTGGTTCAGCGATGGAAAGAACTAAACGACTTGAACATCTTGACTAGGCAGAGAAATGTTTGGAACATCTCCTTATCCAAGGGCTGGAAAAAACAAGAGGATTTATCATGTATGCTTCGGAGCATGACTTGCATGGATAACTGTCAACAGCAGCAAAACATATATATATTTGGATTGCAGTATTGCCCAGTCCTGTGGTCTGTCAGTGGGTGGAGGGGGGGAAATGGTCATATGGGGAGCATGATGACACCATACTGCAATTCATGTTTCAGTCACACTTTGTATCGTACGAGATGCAATGCCCAGTTTTTGCTAATTTTGTTCTTTAATAATAATAATAATAATATATTTTTTTAAAATGTTAAAGCAAACGTTTACACAAGCACCCAAGGTGAGATTTTTCACTGAAACCAAAGAACTTTAAAGCAGCCGCCCGTGGTGAATGCAGCCTGACTAACAAAAAATGACATCACAGGGGGGCGGAAGTTAGTCTTCATTTGCATCGAAACAGGGTGACGTCAGAGCGCTGAGAGACGTCAGTGGAGTTGAGTGTTTCTGAAGCTGTCAGCAAAGGCCCTTGAGGCTGTGCAGGGGGGAGGGACCCCCGGTGGAAAGTGCCCCCCCCAATCCCTTGGAGCAGCTGCGGCCCTAAGACAACAGCGGGGGGAAGAGGAGGAGGAGGAGAGTGGCGATGGAGGGAGGGAGACTCGGTCCTCCAGTGGGTAGAGGAACCGAATTGTCGTTCCTAGAGAGACAGGAAGTGGGGGGGGGAAAGAATTATGAATGGGGGAAAGGGGGAGAGGTCTCCATTCATAATCCGGGAAGAGAACTTGGCCACAAGGAGGAAGAGAGAACAAAGAGCTGCAACATGATTGGGGAGTAAGGGAAAGTGGGAGGGTTTTCTTTTGGGAATCCATAGAAAGGGGGTGTGGGGAGGGGGGGTGATCCAGGCATTGTGTTTCCCACCCCCCTTTCTGATGAAGACTTCCTGCTGCCGGTGGAGGAAGAAGGGAAACTCGAGGGGGGGTTGCATTTGCACCCCTTCCCCAACAGACAGACGGGGGAGGATTTGGTATTTTTGTTGGGGGGGGTGAGAGAAAAGGGGGGAAGAGCCCCACTCTCCCCTTTCCCTTTAGGGGTCCCTGGTGCATGCAATCCATTTGCAAAGTGGAGTCCGAAGTGCCGCGGGGTTGGCCTTGCAAGGCTCTCTTGGAAGCCTTAGCCAGGGCAAGGGGATGCAGCTTTGCAGGGGGGCACTTGGGGGGTGGCTGTGTGTTGGGGGGTTGATGTCTTGTGTTGGTTTTGAGTGCCACAGCTGGGGGAGGGGAGCTGCCTTTGCAATTCCTGGGCCTGACGGGGGACTGGTGGGGGGAGGGGAGAGAGAAGGAAGGTTTGCTTTTTGGGACGGGGAGGGGGTGACGGAAAACGATGGAAGAGCCCCCCTCTGGGAATACCTAGAAACTGGGGCGGTGATCCACGCAGTCCAGCTGCAAAGTGTGGGCAAAACTGATTCCACTGAAGCTGCCCCCCCCCACGTACCCCTTTTGCACGTCAGCCCAGTGCCCCCCAGGATGAAACGCAGTTCAGGCAGGGGGAAAGGGGGAGCTCTTGGTGCAGAGGAAACAGCCTTGTTGGGGGACGCATTGGAGGGAAGGGGTTTGCTGTGCTGCTTTTCTGCCCCAGAGCTGGAGGGAGAGCCCCTGTTGGATTTCTTAAAACTGGAAGAGGGTCTGGTCAGTTTCCCTCCTGCCAGGCAAGGAAAATGGAGGGATGGAGAGAGGAATCTGAAACTGACCAGGCTCTGAATGGGCTTCTAGAAGCTTTCAAGCCACCTCCTCAGCTGGACTTGAGGGGAAGGGGCTTCTCCAGCCATCCCCCTGGAAGTTTTTGGAGGGGAACATGGAAGCCTCCTTGGGGTGGATCTCAGCTTCTCTTGCAGGATTGGCCCATCTGTGGGGGTGCTGGGGGTCTGTTTCTCCTGGCGCAGCCAGCCTCTCCCCTGTCCAAAGCAGAATAGGTGGGCAGTTGTCACAACGGCCCTGTAAGGTGGTCCAAGATGAGAGCCTGTGGCTAATGTAGTGGTTAGGGGATATTCTTCAACCCGAGGGCCACATTTACGCACAAGCAGCCTTCCAAGGGCCAATCTCCTGTCAAGGGCCAGAGTGGGTGGAGCTATGGATGTGTCACTGACATTTGTATAGGAGAGTCTCTTGTAGCCAGGAACAAGTCAGAGGTTTCTTCAGCGCAATTAATTAGTTATTAGATTTATATCCTGTCCCTCCTCCCAGTGGAAGCCCAGGGCAGCAATACAGAGCACTCTAAAGAGGGGGGGGGTGAGAGTGCTGGGGGGGGGGAAGAAAAAACTGCTTTCCCTCTAAAATTTTCTGCTTTTGTGATAGGCCTTCATGTCTCTACAGTAGTGTAGTGGCAAATTCAGAAGGGCAGAGTCACTTCATGATAGCCATGCCCCCTCCCATCCTGTTTTTTTTTTCCTGCTAGGTTGAGAAATGAGATCCATGTTAATGCCTTCTCCCACAACTAGGAGCCAAAAAGCATGGAAGGGCAGAGTGTTACCTACTAAGAAGAGTCTTCTCAGTGGCAGACAGCTCCTTTCACTCTGATCCACTCTAATTAGCAGGAAACAAAAAGGAAGTATGTTAGAGGAGTCTTCTCAGTGGTTAATACACTCTCATGTTTATTGGCTCATGGGTCGCTGGAGGCATGGGGACTCTGCTGAGACCCTGTTCCCAAAAAAGTATGGGGTCTAATACCCCCTGAGATCCTGGACGACTACACCCCTGCATCTTTGCCAGGGAGGCCCAGAATCAAATCCCCAGTCATCCATGCAGGTCCCTGGGTGACTTTGGGCCAGTGGCTACTTTATTTCAGCCCAGCCCACTTCACTGGATTGTGAGGATAAACAGTTGTTATGTGCCTCCAAGTCGACTACGACTTATGGCAACCCTATGAATAAGTGATCTCCAAGAGCATATGTCGTGAACCACCCTGTTCAGATCTTGTAAGTTCAGGTCTGTGGCTTCCTTTATGGAATCAATCCATCTCTTGTTTGGTCTTCCTCTTTTGCTTTTAAACACTGGACAACTTTTATGTTCCACTCTAGATTTTGAATATCCACTCTGTGTGGGACCTTCCACATCTGTGCAAATGTATGTGTCTATTGTATTATTGGAATCACAGTTAAATGCTGAACTATGTCCACAGTGACCCAGGTTCAAATCCCTGCTCAGGAGTGAAATTCAGGTGGTGTCCTGGTCCCAGTGACAGTGTTGTTGTGAAGACAAAAGGAGGGGGGCAAATCATTGTGAGCTCATTAGAGGAAAGCCTGCATAGAAATATAAAAATATATTAAAGTGTTTGGATAAACATATAATAAGTAAATCAACTTATTACCCCAGTCGCTCAACCCTGTGTTGTGAGTTTGCTGTTAAACTTTCCACCTTGTGCATTACCTGTCCAACTTGGAGTAGTGTTCTGTAACCTGGTGCCCCCCAGGTATGGTTGGACTGCAACTCCCATCAGCCCCAGACAACATGGCCAAACGCCAGGGAAGATGGGGGTCGTAGTCCAGAAATGTCTAAAGGTTAACTCAGATTATATAAGTGGATGGTACCAAATAACGTGTCCTGCTGATCTTGAAATGGATGTATTGCAAGTAGTTCTTCATACGCTTTTCATTGCCCAGTGAGCTGAACCAGACTGAATGCAGGTCAGTGTTCCTTTCCACATATTTCTGATGGAAAGACTGGAGGTGTTTTGCATCCCCAGGAAGCTCCAAGATGGAGCCATTAGAATAAATTCACCCCAGCGTTTCTTTACAATGTGTGCAAAACCTATTTTTTGTCAACTGTCAGGGGCATGACATGGAATTAATACCTGTGCAGATTAAGTTTTTAATTATATGCAGGGTGAAAACAGCCCAATAATAAAAGCCTGAAATGGTTCACAACTTGGAGAAGAAACTCTGTGGTGAGCAGGAATTAAAGGCTTTGTGGAAGCAGAAGCAGAGATGAGAGGCGAGGGGTCCAAGATGGGTGAAATTCCTGGGGGTGGCAAAGGACACAACAGGTGCCCAAGCATGGAGAAAAGTCTGGAAGAAACTGGGGGTTGATCTGAAAGCGATTTGGGACCTTTATGGCCTTTTGCAGGTCAAGCGTTGTGAGGGAAAACTACACAGGAAAGGGAGGTGCTGTTAAGAAAGTTGAAAATCCTCTTCAAAATGACCCTTTGGATATTGCCAAAATAATTCTACAGTGTTGTGATAACAGAAAAGGGAACTGGAAGTTGCTTGCCGTTGCTTAACTTTGACTCGTGTCTTGAGCCCAAGGAGGGGGAACGGGTACATCCTGTTTTTCTGGTTTGGGGCAGATGTTGCTGGCAGATTTCCAAAAGGCGTTGGCTGTTTGTTGGGGCAAAACTGCAAGAGTTCTGTACTTTTCCACTGATCACGTGCTTTAGCTCTGATAAGGTATAAAAATGCAAGTCTGTCCTGACGTAAGCAGGCAGCTCACTCTAGGCGCTCTTTGCGTGTGGGTCAGTGCCTCTGCTTTGCAAAGTATAATAAAGCTTTTGAACTTCTGACCGACTCTCTCGTCTTGTTGGGAATTTGGGCATCCCACCAGGTAAACGAACTAGCAAACCTCTGAAACCCAAATTTGCATGAAGGGTGAAATTCCTCCCATCCCGTCTCTCCCTTCCAGGCACTTGAGAGCTGCTCCCTATGAGAGTCCCAGAGCTGGCCTACTGCGGGAGGGAAGAGAGGAAGATGAGGTATAATATTGGGACAGAAGGGAGGGAGGAAAATTTTGGCAGTGGGGGGGCGGAAGCAGCTCTTGCCACTCAGTCCTCCGATGGGTTAGGGAAAGGAGTTCTGGTTCCTAGAGCGGCAGGAAGTTTTAATCACATGGAGGGGGGAGGGAATATTGAAGGGGAAGTAGGGGGGCTGTCTTCATTTGTATTCCAGGTAAGGAAAGAATTAGGCCCAGAGAGGAGGAGGCTGGAGCATGCAGAGGTCAAAGGGGGTGAGGATTTGGTATTTCTGTTGGGGGGTGAGGGAAAAGCCCCCCTTCCCTCTGGTTATCCATAGAAAGTGTGTGGAAGGGGCATGATCCACACAGTCCAGCTGCAAAGCTTGGCCAAAACTGATTCCACTGAAGCTGCCCCCTCCACACACCCCTTTTGCAGGTGAGCCCAGTCCCCCCGGGGATGAAATGCAGCTCAGGCAGGGGGAAAAGAGGGGGACCTCTTGATGCAGCCTTGTTGGGGAACACATTGGAGGGGAGGGGTTTGCTGTGCTGCTTTTCTGCTCCAGAGCTGGAGGGAGAGACCCTTTTGGATTTCTTAAAATGGAAGAGGGGCTAGTCAGTTTTCCTCCTGCCAGGCAAGGAAAATGGAGGGATGGAGAGAGGAATCTGAAACTGACCAGGCTCTGAATGGGCTTCTAGAAGCTTTCAAGCCCCCTCCTCAGCTGGACTTGAGGGGAAGGGCCTTCTCCAGATATACCCTTGGGAGTGTGTTGGAGGGGAACATTGAAGCTCCCTTGGGGTGGATCTCAGCTTCGCTTGCAGGATTGGCCCATCTGTGGGGGTGCTGGGGGTCTTTCCTGGCGCGGCCAGTTTCCCCCCTTTCCGAAGCACAATAGGTGGGCAGTGGTCGCAACAGCCCTGTAAGGCGGTCCAGCATGAGAGCCTGTGGCTAATATAGTGGTTAGAGAATATTCTCCAGCGCAAGGGCCACATTCACACACAAGCAGCCTTCCAAGGGCCAACTTCCTGTCAAGGGCCAAAGCGGGTGGAGCTATGGATGTGTCACTGACATTTGTATAGTAGAGTGTCTTGTACCCAGGAACAAGTCAGACATTTCTTCAGTGCAATTAATTAATTATTAGATTTATATCCCGCCCTTCCTCCCAGTAGGAGCCCAGGAGAGCAATACAGAGCTCTCTAAGGAGCGGGGTCAGAGCATTGGGGGGAGGGAACTGCTTTCCCTCTAAAATTTTCCACTTTTGTAATAGGCCTTCACATCTCTACAGTAGTGTAGTGGCAAATTCAGAAGTGCAGGGTCCCTTCATGATAGCCATGCCCCCTCCCATCCTGTTTTTTTTCCTGCTGAGTTGAGAACGAGATCCATGTTATTGCCTTCTCCCACAACTAGCAGCCAAAAAGCATGGAAGGGCAGAGTGTTACCTACTGAGAAGAGTCTTCTCAGTGGCTGACTCACCTCCTTTCACTCTGATTCACTCTAATTAGCAGGAAGTATGTTAGAAGACTCTTCTCAGTGGCTAATACACTCTCCTTTCATGCTTATTGGCTCATAGGATACTGGAGACTTGGGAACATGGAATTAATACCTGTGCCGATTAACCTTTTATTTATATTCATGATGAAAAGGGCCCAATAATAAAAGCCTGAAATAGTTCACAACTTGGAGAAGACACTGGTGAGCAGGAATTAAAGGCTTTGTGGAAGCAGAAGCAGAGATGAGAGAGGAGGTGGTCCGAGATGGGTGAAATTCCCGGGGGTGGCAAAGGACACAACAGGTGACCAAACATGGAGAAAAGTCTGGAAGAAACGGGGGGTTGATCTGAAAGCGATTTGGGACCTTTAAGGCCTTTTGCAGACCAAGCATTGTGAGGGAAAACTACACAGGAAAGGGAGGTGCCATTTATTTATTTGGATTGAGGCTGCTTATAATATTCAAACCTCTGAAACCCTAATATGCACGAAGAATGAAAAACCTCCCATCCCTCGTCTCTCCCCTCCAGGCACTTGAGAGCTACTCCCTACGTGAGAGTCCCAGAGGTGGCCTAGTTTACTCCTCCCTCTCGGGCAGCACCATGGCCTCAGAGGCACCCTCCGGATTGTCTCTTCTCTGGGATAGAGTGGAAAGAGCGGCCGGGCAGCCCCATCAGGTAAGGGGAGGATCATTGGGGGAAGACAGAGGGGGCAGCATGGCTGTATCTCCCTGTGAGTAGTGGGGAGGGCTCTGGGAGAATACTACTTCTGAGGCTGCATAAGGAGAGCCTGCCGGATCAGGCCAATAGCCCGTCAGCTCCAGCACCTGGTTCCTGCAGTGGCCGACCAGATGCCTGTGAGAAGCCTGCAAGCAGGACCTGAACACAAGAGCACTCGCCCCACTTGTGTCTGGCAGAACTCATGTGTACACACGTGACTTTTAAAATACACTCTTGGAGAGGTGGGATCTTTTTCGACAGCAATCAAGCTCTGCCCTGCAATGGTGTCTGAGCAGTCTAAAATCCAGAAATAATCATCCATACAAAAGCTAAATAAAGAGTAACTATGCTAAGGAAATGCAAAGAAAAAGAGAGTGGGGCAGGTCCAATGGTGTGAAACCAGAGTCAAGCCGTTTCTGGGATTAAACTTATGTCATGAAACGAGAGGGGCTCAAGAAGAGTCACACGGCTTGAGACCAAAATACGTGATGGAACTCCTCTCCTGACACAAACCCACCTGTACATTACGCTAAACATCAAAAGCCCTCCTCCGGGTGCCCACTCTGAGGGAACCTCGGAGGATAGCAACAAGGGAGAAGGCCTTCTCAGTGATGGCCCCCAAATTATGGAATGATTTGCTTTTTGAGGTGCGCCTGGCGCCAACACTGTTATCTTTTCGGAGCCAGGTCAAGACTCCTCTTCTCCCAGGCATTTTAGCATGTGCTTTTAAATTGCTTTTTTAAATGTGTTTTTAAATGTGTGTATTTGTTTTTAATGTTTTTAATTGTTGTAAACTGCCCAGAGAGCTTCGGCTATGGGGCGGTATACAAATGCAATAAAATAAATAAATCTCAGCGTGCCCCACTGGTCAGGCTATTAGTCCAATATGAACCAAAGTGTAGCTGCCAATGTGCTGCTATGCTACAATTCCCAGCATATAGCCCGTTCTTGCACCCTGTTCTTGCAGTGGCCAACCAGATGCCTGTGGGAAGCCTGCAAGCAGGACTTGAACTTGAGAGCACTCTCCCCACTTGTGATTCGGTGACATGTGCCTGGCAGAGCCTGTGTGTACACACGTGACTCCTAAGATACTCTCTTAAAATAGGTGGGATGTTTTTCGACTGTCAGTCAAGCACTGCCCTGAAATTGTGTCTGGGTGGTCTAAAATCCAGGAATACTCACCCCCACAAAATCTAAATAATGCAAAGAGACAGAGGGTGGAGCAGGTCCAATGGTGTGAAACCACAGTGAAACCATTTCTGGGATTAAACTCATGTCATGAAATGAGAGGGGGTCAAGAAGGGAGTCATCCCAGCATGCCCCACTGGTCAGGCTTCACCCTATTAGTCCAATATGAACCAAAGTTAAGCTGCCCCTGGCCTGCTATGCTGCAATTCCCAGCATACTGCCTCTGGCAGTGGAGGCAATGCCTTGCCATTGTGGCTGGTAGCCACTGATGTCCTCATCCTCCATGGATTTGTCCAATCTTCTTTGAAAGCTATTCAAGTTTTTGGCTGAGCAAATGGTACATGTTGGAGAAACTGCCTCTTCTCCTTCTTCCAGGATCTGTTGCCCTTCCAGGGTCTGGTGACCTTCGAGGAGGTGGCCGTGTATTTCACGGAGGAGGAATGGGCCCTGCTGGATCCTGGCCAAAGAGCTCTGCACAGGGAAGTCATGGAGGAGAATTATGAGACGGTGGCCTCTCTAGGTAAATATACTTTCCCCCCCTTGACTGATGAATGCTGAAGGTACGAATTTAGCACCTGTGCTGTTTAACCTTCCACTGCAGGGATGCTGTTATGGAAATGTGTGCCTGGGCCCTGGATATTTGGGGAGGGACTGCAGCTCAGAAGGGGAACACCTGCTTTGCATGTAGAAGGTCCTAGGCTCACTCCCTGGCAGCTCCAAAAGGAGTGAAAGGATCTGGTAGGAGGTGCTGGGAAAGGTCTTTCTCTGCCTGAGATCCACATCTGGTTGCTGTAAGCAAGGCTGGACTAGATGGACCAGTTCTCTGATCTGGTATAATGCAACTTCCTCTGTTCTTTGGGCTTTTTGATCATTCAATGCGAAAAGTGCCTCTCCCTGCTGCGTTCCGCTGCCCCAGGACCAAAAATATTATCTTGGAGCAGCAGGAGAAGGGGGCAGGTGCACTGAAGACCCAGCAGAGCATCTTTTTATGCACCCCCAGCTGATAATTGACACTCTGTGACATGTACTCTGAACCCCCAGTGGGAAGAGATGCTCCCGGGAGCACCCGCTGCCTCCTCCCTCTTCCTTCCTCTGCCCAAAGGTCAGCTTTTGTCTTTGAAGCAGGAAGAAGCAGCAGTGGCAGTTTGGAGAATCAAGATGGGCACCGCAGTGCTTGCATCAGGCTGTGAGCAGGATGGCCTGTTCAAGGCTACCCATGCTCTGGCAATCTCCGTATTGGACTACTGTAATGTGCTGCACATGGGGCTTCCCTTGAAGGTGGACTGGAAGTTGCAACCGGTGTAGAATGCAAGTTGTGAGCCTATTATCCCTTTATTAAAAGTGCAACATTGGTTGCCAGTTGTTTTCTGAGCCCAATTCAAGATGGTTACTTTGGCATTTAAATGCCTAAACAGCCTGAGATGCAAATATCTGCAAGAGAGCTGTTGGAAGCCTCCTCCATAGACCTGCGTGCACATACACGTGTTCTAGGAGTCTTCTGAATTAGGATCTTTAGATGGTGGCAGCAGTGTGTCTTCCCAGATTCACTCATTAACGTACACTCACACAGGTCTTAAAAATGGGGATATTTATTGAACACGCATACACTCAGAATCAAAATATGCACATTTAACATTTCAGTGGAGAATAGCTCAGCCACAATACATTTCTATTATGACAGTAGGGTTAACTCAGCAACAATATCCATAACATTTCTTTGGGTTGAGGGAATTAGCTAAATAATTATAACCACAACTAAACTAACACACAACAGGCAAGAATGAGCAAGCGCACAAGGAATAAGAGGAGATGGAGGGGGGTTGAGATGGCTCAACCTGCTGTTTCTCTCTGGACTTGCCATGTGTGCAGCAAGAGAGGAACACACACACACACAGAGGTAAAGGTAGGAAGCAGATGTGGAGGCCTCAGTTTGTAGGGAACAGATCTCGGGAAGAAAGGACAGGGAGCAAGAGGTACCTTTCTCAACCATGTGGGAAATCCTGAAGAAGTAGAACTGGAGGATGTGGAAACTTCTGGGTTAGGCAGGCAGGAAACCAGCAAAGGCAGCAAGCAAGAGGGAGCCCCGAGAAAGGCTCCTTGGCAGCTGGAACAAGGGGCGGTGCTTCGGCTAGCAGGGATCCCGGGAAAGCAGGAATTGCAGCAGCGACCTTGAAAGGGCTTCTGGAGCAGCTGCAGCAAGCAGGGACCTTTGCTGCAGCAGGAAAGGGTCCAGAGAAGGCAGGAAGCTGAGGTAGGAAAGGAAAAGCAGGGGAGGGTGATGGAGTCAGACCCCGGTTGACATCCGGGGCTAAGAGAGATTTCAAGCAGCAAATGGAACCGTACAATGTGGAACCCGGAGTGGAACCGGAAGCTCAATTTTTATGCACTTTTGGAAAAAGGTTCCAAAACAAATTCCCATGTTGATTAGATGAGTGAGTTATCTTTCCTGACCAGCCTTTCTTACTGTAGGTAGGGTTTTCTTTTCTGAAGACAGATGGTCTTAGGCACTCTCCAGGTAGCTTCATTGTCTTTGAATTCAAAGAATGGGCTCCTCTCCTGAGGGGCACCTGATATAGATTTCATTGCAGAAGGTCACGTCCGGTGCATACGACTTGCAATGGCATCTCAGCTGAGATGACCAAGTGTACTCCTTAGGCTACTTTTTCCCATCAGGCCTCTTTGTTTCTGTTGCAAAGTGACCCATATAGAAGCCATTTTTAAAGCTCATATTATCAATATTGAGCTGGAGGGTCTCCCAGGCTCATAAAGTAGTAGCCAGCCAACATCACCTTCACCTGTATAAATCTCCCGTGCTTTAAGATCAGCAGATGAGGCCTTCCTGGTGGTCCCTACACGGGATGAGGTACATGGTGATTTTTCAGTAACGGCTCCTCGCACATGGAACGTTCTCCCTACGTCGGGCCTCGTCTCTTTATACTTCCATGCTGTCGGTCAAGACACATCATTTTTGGGAAGGCGTTCGGAGGAAGACAGACCCGAAATTCCTGCTGCTTTTAATAGTTGTCATTCAGTGTTTTCTTGTGTGTTTGGATGGACTGTGGGAGTTTTTGGGGATGTTTATATATTCTTATCTACTTATTCTTTATTATAAACTGACCTGTACAAAAAGGTGACGTATAATTCACCTACATGACAATGAATAAGTAAATATCCACTAATAGCAGAGCTGTAAAAAAATGGAAGAAAATAATGAACTGATAACAGAAACCAGCAATGCCCAGTATTGCACCTCGTCTTCCTCTCTTCCATCCCGCAGTAGCAGCAGCAAGACAGGCGTGTGCGTGTGTGCTGTGTGATATATATAATATACTCATGTGTGTGTAAAAGGTAATGTGTTCAGGATAACAGAGCTAAAGTGCCCCCATTCCCACAGTTGCTTCCAGCACTGATGTCTTCCCCACTGCCCTCCCCCATCCTGATGCTGACTTTCTCAGCTCCCACCTGCGAGCCTTCTCCTCTTATGTCTCCCACCCTGCGGCACCTTCTGCCCCTGTCTCCAATGCAGGGAAATGTCCAACTTCAACCAATCTCAGAGGGTTGCCACATCCTTATTCCTCCTGGCATAGTTCCACCTCGCAGCAGTCACTGTTCAGGTTGCTGTCGCGATGGCCTCGAACCATCTCAATCTGTGAATGCACGGGATTGAGGGTTCTGGCGTCTCCCCCTGGTCCGCTCTCTGCCAGCTAACCTATATGACAAACTTTGTGATCACCTGAGCTTCCAATAGTTTTTGCCAGCAGTTAGGTCTGACCAGGTGAACCAAGTGGCCGGAGATCCCACCCAATAATCTTTTTAGGTATAGGAATATCTAATGGACAATCAACAAACAAAATCCTTATCAGTGTCTATTTATAATTAACACGTCTAATTTACTATACATTGTGGACATAGCCATATATCAGAACATAAGTCTTACACAGCGCATACAAAGGGGATGTACGCTAATGTGTTACCATTTCAAAGGACAGCATAGGTCACATTGCATTTCCATCTGAAAAGGAGTGGTCTCACCTTTGTTGTGTATAGAGCTTAACACTCAAGAGTAGGTGGTTCTTTCTTTGATCACTGTCAGGGACAACTGGTAAAAATCCCTAAGGCTGTCTGTCTTTTATAGCTCTAGTTTGTATCTATCTAGACTTTGTCAGTTCATGCTCATATTACAACTATACTCTTATTTCCATCATTTGAACTCTTATCCTAACTCTGCATCTTGATGCTGATGTTGTATTCTGATGTTCTCCTGACTCACCCCTTTACAGCTTCAGCCATATATAGACATGATCATTGGCTGAACGCTCAGACTCCTTATAAAATGTTCATACTATGGGAAACATTTTATTTTGGAACTACTGTAAACAAACCTCAAAGGAAAAAAGATTCTTTAAGTGGCAGCTTGTCTTTTTACTCTCATTTTGGCTTGTATTGTTTGCACCACTTTTCCCCACATAATTTTCTATAAATCAATTATAAAGAATTTGAGATGGCCAATTTCTGTAAATACAGGTGGCCTGTGACACTGTGAATTGCATCCACTGTTGCTGACTTTACTAGGTTCTGCCCTAGTAGTTTGCAGTCTACTAAGAAGCTGGCTTTACTAGGTTCACCCCCAACAGGCATTTCGAGATGAGCTTCATGCCCAGTGGACACATGTTCACAAATGCCAGACTGACACTGCTTGGTCCACATGGCTATGTCCTTTCCAGATGAAAATTATACCTTTTCTCATCTATAAACATCTCTGTTTCTAGTAGCTGAATATTTTCTGGTCAAAAGTAACTAGTCTTGTCTATTTCCTTCAAAGAATCGGACCTCCATTCATGTTGGGAAGAAAGAAAAGATCCCTTTATCCAGGATCCCAAAGACAAGGCGACAGCAACAGGTAGATGTTCAGCTGCTTTGGGAGGCCCTTTTTGGTTTGGGAATTGTAGGATTTTTCAGTTCCTGTGTAATATCATTCCTGGCAGATTAATTGACTCATCAGGGTGTGAGTTCTCCTGGAGGACATCTTAGATGGCTTTAAGAACATAAGAGCCTGCTGGATCAGCCAATGGCCCCTCTAGTGCAGCACATCTACGGGAAGCAAGCAGACAGGACCTGCATGCAACTGTTGCCCCCTCCTGCAGTTCCCAGCAACTGATATTTAGAAGTATACTGTCCCTGACAGTGGATTTCTGAATATCTCTTTTATTTGCTTTTATATCCGTTAAGACTGTTTTATTCGTTTTAGGTTGTATTTTTGCTTTAAGAACATAAGAACATAAGAAGAGCCTGCTGGATCAGGCCAGTGGCCCATCTAGTCCAGCATCCTGTTCTCACAGTGGCCAACCAGGTGCCTGGGGGAAGCCCGCAAGCAGGACCCGAGTGCAAGAACACTCTCCCCTCCTGAGGCTTCCGGCAACTGGTTTTCAGAAGCATGCTGCCTCTGACTAGGGTGGCAGAGCACAGCCATCATGGCTAGTAGCCATTGATAGCCCTGTCCTCCATGAATTTGTCTAATCTTCTTTTAAAGCCATCCAAGCTGGTGGCCATTACTGCATCTTGTGGGAGCAAATTCCATAGTTTAACTATGCGCTGAGTAAAGAAGTACTTCCTTTTGTCTGTCCTGAATCTTCGAACATTCAGCTTCTTTGAATGTCCACGAGTTCTAGTATTATGAGAGAGGGAGAAGAACTTTTCTCTATCCACTTTCTCAATGCCATGCATAATTTTATACACTTCTATCATGTCTCCACTGACCCGCCTTTTCTCTAAACTAAAAAGCCCCAAATGCTGCAACCTTTCCTCGTAAGGGAGTCGCTCCATCCCCTTGATCATTCTGGTTGCCCTCTTCTGAACCTTTTCCAACTCTATAATATCCTTTTTGAGATGAGGCGACCAGAACTGCACACAGTATTCCAAATGCGGCCGCACCATAGATTTATACAACGGCATTATGATATCGGCTGTTTTATTTTCAATACCTTTCCTAATTATTGCTAGCATGGAATTTGCCTTTTTCACAGCTGCCGCACACTGGGTCGACATTTTCATCGTGCTGTCCACTACAACCCCGAGGTCTCTCTCCTGGTCGGTCACCGCCAGTTCAGACCCCATGAGCGTATATGTGAAATTAAGATTTTTTGCTCCAATATGCATAATTTTACACTTGTTTATATTGAATTGCATTTGCCATTTTTCCGCCCATTCACTCAGTTTGGAGAGGTCTTTTTGGAGCTCTTCGCAATCCCTTTTTGTTTTAACAACCCTGAACAATTTAGTGTCATCAGCAAACTTGGCCACTTCACTGCTCACTCCTAATTCTAGGTCATTAATGAACAAGTTGAAAAGTACAGGTCCCAATACCGATCCCTGAGGGACTCCACTTTCTACAGCCCTCCATTGGGAGAACTGTCTGTTTATTCCTACTCTCTGCTTTCTGCTTCTTAACCAATGCCTTATCCACAAGAAGACCTCTCCTCTTATTCCATGACTGCTAAGCTTCCTCAGAAGCCTTTGGTGAGGTACCTTGTCAAACGCTTTTTGAAAGTCTAAGTACACTATGTCCACTGGATCACCTCTATCTATATGCTTGTTGACACTCTCAAAGAATTCTAATAGGTTACTGAGACAGGACTTTCCCTTGCAGAAGCCATGCTGGCTCTGCTTCAGCAAGGCTTGTTCTTCTATGTGCTTAGTTAATCTAGCTTTAATAATACTTTCTACCAGTTTTCCAGGGACAGTAGTTAAGCTAACTGGCCTGTAATTTCCGGGATCCCCTCTGGATCTCTTTTTGAAGATTGGCGTTACATTTGCCACTTTCCAGTCCTCAGGCACGGAGGAGGATCCGAGGGACAAGTTACATATTTTAGTTAGCAGATCAGCAATTTCACCTTTGAGTTCTTTGAGAACTCTTGGGTGGATGCCATCCGGGCCCGGTGATTTGTCAGTTTTTATATTGTCCATTAAGCTTAGAACTTCCTCTCTCGTTACCACTATTTGTCTCGGTTCCTCAGAATCCCTTCCTGCAAATGTTAGTTCAGGTTCAGGGATCTGCCCTATATCTTCCACTGTGAAGACAGATGCAAAGAATTCATTTAGCTTCTCTGCAATCTCCTTATCGTTCTTTAGTACACCTTTGACTCCCTTATCATCCAAGGGTCCAATTGTCTCCCTAGATGGTCTCCTGCTTTGAATGTATTTATAGAATTTTTTGTTGTTGGTTTTTATGTTCTTAGCAATGTGCTCCTCAAATTCTTTTTTAGCATCCCTTATTGTCTTCTTGCATTTCTTTTGCCAGAGTTTGTGTTCTTTTTTATTTTCTTCATTCGGACAAGACTTCCATTTTCTGAAGGAAGACTTTTTCCCTCTAAGAGCTTCCTTGACTTTGCTCGTTAACCATGCTGGCATCTTCTTGGCCCTGGCGGTACCTTTTCTGATCTGCGGTATGCACTCCAGTTGAGCTTCTAATAGAGTGTTTTTAAACAACTTCCAAGCATTTTCGAGTGATGTGACCCTCTGAACTTTGTTTTTCAGCTTTCTTTTTACCAATCCCCTCATTTTTGTGAAGTTTCCTCTTTTGAAGTCAAATGTGACCGTGTTGGATTTTCTTGGCAATTGGCCAGTTACATGTATGTTTAATTTAATAGCACTGTGGTCACTGCTCCCAATCGGTTCAACAACATTTACATCTCGCACCAGGTCCCGGTCCCCACTGAGGATTAAGTCCAGGGTTGCCGTCCCTCTGGTCGGTTCCATGACCAACTGATCTAGGGAATAGTCATTTAGAATATCTAGAAACTTTGCTTCTTTGTCATGAGTGGAACACATATGCAGCCAGTCTATGTCCGGGTAGTTGAAGTCACCCATTACTACCACATTTCCTAGTTTGGATGCTTCCTCAATTTCATATCTCATCTCAAGGTCTCCCTGAGCATTTTGATCAGGGGGACGATAGATCGTTCCCAGTATTAAGTCCCTCCTGGGGCACGGTATCACCACCCACAATGATTCTGTGGAGGAGTCTGCCTCTTTTGGGGTTTCGAGCTTGCTGGATTCAATGCCTTCTTTCACGTATAGAGCGACTCCGCCACCAATACGTCCTTCCCTGTCCTTCCGATATAGTTTATATCCAGGGATAACCGTATCCCACTGGTTTTCTCCATTCCACCAGGTCTCGGTTATGCTCACTATATCAATGCTATATAATGATCCTGCTTAGAGCAGAGCTTTGCAACACTCCCCACTCTTCCCCTTTATACCCTCAATGCTGGAGGTTTAAGAGAGGAACGTGGGGAGACTGGGAAATGGAAGCTTATGAGAAACAGGCAGGCAGGACCTGAGTGCAACCCCTGCCCCTTTGGGAGCACGGTGACTGACTTAAACCACAAGGTGCTCTCTGAAGCAGCCTTCCCCCTCATTTCATAGTGCAGGGAGGGGAGGGGAAAAGGATGGGCTGCCTGCAGGAGAAGTCCCATGCACAGCCAGTCCTTCCAAATGCAGTGGCTTCCCAAAGGGAACAGGCACCCACAGCCAAGCTGAGCCCTTGGCTCGCCACCCCACGCTGCTGCTTTCAACTTCAGGAGCTGAATGGGGCTGCTTCACAGAGCAGCGCTGGGAGGGAGAAGTGATTTCCATCCAATGGAAACAGCTTCCCCTTCCTTGAGCAAAGCCCCCTCCAACCGCCCCAGTCCAGCAAAGGAGCAATTGGCAGCCCATTTCAAGGTGCTGGTGGTTCTTTTGAAGCCTCACCTTTATCTGCTGCACATCTGATGTCAGATCGGAGGGTGGTGCCTTTATGTCCTCCCTGTAGACTTCCCATTCGCATCTGATCAGGCACTGTGAGGATGCTGGACTAGATAGGCCTGTGGTCTGATTCCACAGGGCTGTCCTGAGGAAGAGCCGCTAGGTTGAAGTTTCTTTTCTACCTGCTGAGGAATCCCCCAAATTAAGATGGCTGGATTGGTTTCCACAGAGCCCCTGAGTTGAGATTTATGTACACCTCCAGGCAACTGGTCAGGAGGATAACTTGGGTCCCTGTACTAATTGGTTCCAGATCTAAAATCTTTGTTTGCTTTGGGGAGGAGAGGATAATTTGGGAATGTCAAAACTAGGCTTCACCTCTTGGCTGGAAGAGCATGATCCAGTTGTATGTGGCTCTGATGAAAGGGAGAGATCAGTAGGTATGGACTTGAAAGATTACTCAGGGAAGCTGTAGAAGGATTTCACAACACTGAATCTTGGTGGTCTCCGGGAACCCAGAGGGAGTACCCCAACACCTCAAATACCCCACGCTTCCCCCACATAGGTGTAGGGTTGGCAATATCGTGTGCTATGTGCCTTTGAAGCACTCTCTATTTTCAGCAGTAATCAAAAGTGTGACATCAAATATAAATGCTTCATTAAAAGAGGAAAGAGGAAAATTACAAGCATGCACACTTGCTCTGAGATCAGCAAAGCTTCTCCAATGGATCCTTAGCAGCAATGAAGTAGCTTGTAGGCATGAAAGATCTTCCTTACTCTACGAGTTGAGGAACTGAGCAGAGGGGCACCCCCATGCTCCAAAAGCAATGCCCAGGCTGCTGGGACTAAGTGGTAGCTCAGAGAACATAGGATCCGCCTCTGGATGGTCAGGGAGTGATGACATGTTCTTTATATACCCTCACGGATGTTCCCCCCTCTTACTTAAAGATGTTTTAATGTCAAATCTCTGAAATTAGTTGGTCTCTAGCCTTCCACATCACCTTCTTTCCTGGAAAGTGTCTGCCCTGATTACATAGGTTGTTTTCAAAGTGCACACTTGTTCGACGTTTTGAGATTAAACTTTGTGGTTTCTATCTCCTTTTGGTTCTGCTTTTTGTGACCTTCGAGACTTTCTAAACCTCAAATGTCAATCATTGGTGACCCAAAGTGACCTGCTCTTTTAAAGCTTTTCCCTAACAAATACTGATGCCATTTTATGATTAATTGAAACCTATAGAAACCCTAAAGTTATAATTTCTGTTTAATCAGTACCTCTATATTGGCATTATATTAGCATTTAAAGCATCTTCCTTTCTTGCACGTGCGTCCCAGGTTACCTTCCTCAGTTTATCCAGGATGTCTCCCTTTCATCTCTGAAATTAGTTGGTCACTAGCCTTTCCACATCACCTTCTTTCCAGGTTACCTTCCTCAGTTTAGCTTTCTTGGAGCAAACCAGGATGTCTCCCTTTGCATCCTCCAGCTTGCTACTGTGCTTTGCATAGAGACATTTAAAATTTCTTGTAACGAATTCACTCTTGCTTGCATTCATTTGTAAATTACTCCCTATACATGATGAAGCTTCATCTCCTTTGAAACTAGATTTTATAGAGTTTAAATGATTTGAACATTGACATGAAATCGAGCCTTCAGTGTCATCGGCCCAGTTCTCTGGAAAGCTCTGCCAACAGAGGTTCAGCAGGCGTCTTCTGTTTTAACTTCGAAGCGCCTGCTGAAAACATTTCTGTGCCGCCAGGCAGGCAATTAAGAGCATGCTCTTTTCACAACACTTGACCTTTGTTTTTATTGTATATTTGATGTTTTTAATTTATGGTGGTTGCCTTTTCTTAACGTGTTGTAAACTGCTTTGACGTTTCTAATGAAATAGCGGTATACAAAGAGCCTATAAATGAATAAATTGATGTGATATCTCTGGAATCAGAAAAACAGCTGGAGCTAAGTGATGCCTTCATGTGCTCCCTGTAGACTTCCCATCTGCATCCACTTTGGCACTGTGAGGATGCTGGAATAGATAGGCCTGTGGTCTGATCCAGCCAGGCTGTTCATATAAGGAGGGGGAATGGCATCCAGGTTGAAGTTTCCTTCCCATCTGCTGAGAAATCCCCCAAATTAAGATAGCTGGATTGGTTTCCACAGTGTCACTGAACTGAGGTTTTTGAACAGTTTCTTGTCCACAAGAGACATTTGGATCTACATGTCCCTGTGCTATTCATCTCCAGGAGATCTAAGATCGTTCTTTGTTTTGGAAAGAGGAGAATAATTTCAGTTCAGAATTAACTAGCTTATCTGTATCTTTGAAAGAAATGTCAAACCTGGGCTTAGTCTCTTGGCTGGAAGAACAAGATCTAATTGTACAGGGCTTTGATGAAGGGGAGAGATCAGTCGGGCATTCCCCTTACGGTTCAGAGCATCATTGCAAACTCGTGTAGTGTTGGTCTTTGGCCATCCCTGTCTTAGCTCAGCTAAGTTTAATCCCTTGAATCTTCAGGTGGAATTTAGAAGTGTCTTTATCTGAAAACCTGCAGCGCAGCTGCCAGTCAGTATTGACAGTACTGAGCTCGAGGGACCAGGGTCTGATTCAGTATATCACAACTTCATTTGTTCCTATATTTCTGTCTGACCGGCTCTTTTGACTGCAGTCAAATTATTACGAATCAAGGAGAAGTGAGCTGTGCCCAGTTTGTCCTGTTCTGCAGTCTTGCTGCCCTTCTCTTCCCCCACACTCCACTTTTCATTGCATACTATTTTAGAAATATATATCACAGTTGTATGGCAGTAGGAGGAAACCCAGACAAATCTGGGCTTAGTGACATCAAGTGTTATATGGACCTGAAAGGAATTTGTGTTGCTGTGTGAGACTGCAGGATATTCAGGTAACCTTGCTTTCATCTGGCCATGCAAAGATAAAAGGGGGAGAATTATGGAGATGCAAAAATAGAGAAGCAGATAATTGGGCTTCATCTGTGATGAAATGCTTTGTTTTTGCCTTGGAATTCCAATGTGTTTTTTTCAACCCTCTTCCCCCTCAGCAGGTGACCGGCAGAATGAGAATTATACAGAACCACAGATGGTGCCACTGGTAATAGCCAAGAGTGAAGGTCAAAAAGAGATGTTTGGAAATCACGGAGGACCAAAAAAGTCTGAAAGAAACCTGCCAAAGAATGGGAGCAAGAAATCCTCTACTTCTCATACTTTTCATCAAAGAACACACACTGGAGAAATACAATTTAAATGCATGGAATGTGGAAAGAGCTTCAGTGTAAAAAATAGCCTTACTTTACATCACAGAACCCACACCGGGGAGAAGCCATTTAAATGCATGGAATGTGGAAAGAGCTTCAGTGTAAAAAATAGCCTTACTTTACATCACAGAACCCACACAGGGGAGAAACCATTTAAATGCAGAGAGTGTGGAAAGAGCTTCAGTGTAAAAAATAGCCTTACTTTACATCACAGAACCCACACAGGGGAGAAACCATTTAAATGCAGGGAGTGTGGAAAGAGCTTCAGTGGAAGCAGTAGCCTTACTTTACATGAAAGAACCCACACAGGGGAGAAACCATTTAAATGCAGGGAGTGTGGAAAGAGCTTCAGTCAGAGCAGTAGGCTTACTTTACATGAAAGGACCCACACAGGGGAGAAACCTTTTAAATGCAGGGAATGTGGAAAGAGCTTCAGTAGAAGTGGTAACCTTAAATTACATCACAGAACCCACACAAGGGAGAAGCCATTTAAATGCAAGGAGTGTGGAAAGAGCTTTAGACACAAGTGGTACCTTACATTACATGAAAGAACACACACAGGGGAGAAACCATTTAAATGCAGGGAGTGTGGAAACAGGTTCAGTCGGAGAGATAGCCTTACATTACATCACAGAACCCACACAGGGGAGAAACCATTTAAATGCAGGGAGTGTGGAAGGAGCTTCAGTGTAAGAAGTAGCCTTACTTTACATGAAAGAACCCACACAGGGGAGAAACCTTTTAAATGCAGGGAGTGTGGAAAAAGCTTCAGTGGAAGCAGTAGCCTTTCGTTACATGAAAGAACACACACAGGGGAGAAACCTTTTAAATGCAGGGAATGTGGAAAGAGCTTTAGTCTAAGCAATAGCCTTAAATTACATCACAGAACCCACACAGGGGAGAAACCCTTTAAATGCAAGGAGTGTGGAAAGAGCTTTAGCCACAAGTGGTACCTTACATTACATGAAGGAACCCACACAGGCGAGAAACCCTTTATATGCAAGGAGTGTGGAAAGAGCTTTAGCCACAAGTGGTACCTTACATTACACGAAAGAACACACACAGGAGAGAAACCATTTAAATGCAGGGAGTGTGGAAAGAGCTTCAGTGCAAAAAATAACCTTACTTCACATCACAGAACCCACACAGGAGAGAAACCATTTAAATGCAGGGAATGTGGAAAGAGCTTTAGTCTAAGCAGTAGCCTTAAATTACATCAGAGAACCCACACAGGGGAGAAGCCATTTAAATGCAGGGAATGTGGAAACAGCTTCAGTCAGAGCAGTAGCCTTAAATTACATCACAGAACCCACACAGGCGAGAAGCCATTTAAATGCAAGGAGTGTGGAAAGAGCTTTAGACGCAAGTGGTACCTTACATTACATGAAAGAACCCACACAGGCGAGAAACCATTTAAATGCATGGAGTGTGGACAGAGCTTCAGTCAGAGCAGTAAACTTACTTTACATCACCAAACACACACAGGGGAGAAACCCTTTAAATGCATGCAGTGTGGACAGAGCTTTAGATACAAGTGGTACCTTAGATTACATGAAAGAACCCACACAGGCGAGAATCCATTTAAATGCATGGAGTGTGGACAGAGCTTCAGTCAGAGCCGTAAACTTACTTTACATCACCGAACACACACAGGGGAGAAAGCCTTTAAATGCATGGAGTGTGGACAGAGCTTTAGTCAGAGAGGTAAGCTTACTTCGCATCAAAGAACCCACACAGGGGAGAAACCATTTACATGCAGGGAGTGTGGAAAGAGCTTCAGGGTAAAGAATAACCTTACTTCACATCAAAGAACCCACACAGGGGAGAAACCATTTAAATGCAGGGAGTGTGGAAAGAGCTTCAGGGTAAAGAATAACCTTACTTCACATCAAAGGACCCACACAGGGGAGAAGCCATTTAAATGCATGGAGTGTGGAAAGAGCTTCAGTCAGAGCGGTAACCTTACTTCGCATCAGAGAACCCACACAGGGGAGAAACCATTTAAATGCAGGGAGTGTGGAAAGAGCTTCAGGGTAAAGAATAACCTTACTTCACATCAAAGAACACACACAGGGGAGAAACCATTTAAATGCAGGGAGTGTGGAAAGAGCTTCAGGGTAAAGGATAACCTTACTTCACATGAAAGGACCCACACAGGGGAGAAACCCTTTAAATGCATGGAGTGTGGAAAGAGCTTCAGTCAGAGCAGTAGCCTTAAATTACATCAAAGAACCCACACAGGGGAGAAACCATTTAAATGCAGGGGATGTGGAAAGAGCTTCCGTCGGAATGATCAACTTACATTACATGAAAGAACCCACACAGAGGAGAAACAATTTAAATGCAGGGAGTATGGAAAGAGATTTAGTCAGAATGGTCACCTTAGATCACATGAAAGAACCCACACGGGAGAAACCATTTAAATGGACAGATATTTATTCCTGTCTCTGGGATTCTAAAATGTTTTTAATTTTTTTGCGTATGAAACATTTTTTTATTTGTTTTTATTGTTGATATTTTTGACACACTTTATGAGAAATGATTTATAAATGAAAATAAACAATGGCTAGTCCTTTTTTGTGATGGCCACTTTACCAAGTGTTTTCATTCAGTTTAGTTTAGCATACCTTTAACTGTTGATTTTATTCTCTTTTAGAGTGTTTTTTAAATGTTTTTATTGATAATTTTAATGTACATTTTATATTCTCTATAAAATGGTTGTGCAGCGTACACATTTTGTGAATATAAATAAATAGTTTGCTTATTTAATCATGATATTCTTACTAGTTTTATGCATAACATAGTTTTTATTTTCCTTTGATATTTTTTGTATTGACTGTTTCATAAAGTAAAATGAATTCACTAGTTTTCTGCTGATGTATTTTAAATTCATTTTCCAAACTGGTTTCACTCCCCAGTCGCATCTGGTCTCAGTCCTATTTCCTAGCAGGCAAATGATGGACCTCACTTGCATCTGATGCACACTGAAAAAAGGAGTGGGAATTGGGTTTTGTCAGCAGTCACGTAGACAAATGGCTTCTCCAGGCAACAGAAGGGTCTTTGGAAAGGCAGCAAACCTGCAGAAAATCTCTGCTTCTTGTTGGGGGAGGCAGTTTGTTGGGATAGATAGTTCTGGGCCAGATATATGAATGGTCTGGTAACTTCAAACTAATCCATGTTGTGTAACTAATCCATGTTATGCGATTGTTAATGATGCTTCCCTGTAGTTTCTCTGTGGGAAGCAGTATGCCACTGATGCTATGTTTTATTTTCTTGATTTGTTCTTTAGTTTTAAAAACAATTAACAATTAAAAAAGAAGAATAAATTTCAGTTTTAAAGATATTATTCAAATTCAGTAAAATATTTCATGTATGAACTAAAATTTGCACTTACCAAACAAAAATATTACACTTCGCAGTTCGTATTGTTTTACTTTTTAAACACAAATAAACCCTCCAAGCGGTCATATAGAATGACAGAATTGAAGTAACTCAAGTTCTGTTTCTTTGTTTTACAATGTGCTATCATTGTTTATTTCGAATCTACTGTTTAAACACAGGAATGTGTAGTACCAACTACCACTTAAAGAGATGGGGGGGGAAGCTTGCCATCAATCAATCAAGAACTCAGAGTGATGGGGGGATTCATCATACAACAGATACACATTGGTATGTTTAGTCCCTGTATAAATGGTTTCTCCCCACCACCCTAACAGGAAGAGAGGCTCTCTAAAGAGCAGAGCTTGGGAAAGTTACTTTTTTGAACTACAAACTCGCATCAGCCCCAGCCAGCACGGCCACTGGATTGGGCTGATGGGAGTTGTAGTTCAGAAAAGTAACTTTTCCAAGCTCTGCTAAAGAGTGGACCATTATGAGAGAAGGAATTTGCAGTTGAGCAGCCTCTGGAGGGCCACCAAAGGTTCGCCATACCTAGGACAGGGGATCAAGATGGGGCAAAAACATTCTCCATCTGCGGGGTTCCCTCTCTTCTGCCCCGCCCCCAGGCCTGTCCTCCAAGCACAAAAAGTGTCAGGCTGGCACAGCGGCTCTTTTTTGCCTGGGGTGCAAATGGCTGTCCCTCAGGAGCCTTTCCTGACTATACAAGCTACTCTGGTCACAATGTTAAAGTCTTCCAAAGGGGTAAGCGTGAGTCTGTTCAGCAAAAGCAATCTAGAGCCTTGTGGGACCCTAAAAATCTCCAGATTTTTTTGAAGGGGATCAGCTTTCATGGACTGGAGTCCACTTCATCAATGTTACCCTGAGTCAGCAGGGACATATACATAAGGGTGCAGAGGTAAAAGAAATGTGTACACCCGGGGGGGGGGAAGGGTGGTTGCTCAGTGGCAGGGCACCCGCTTTGCATGCAGAAGGCCCCAGGCTCAATCCCTGCCATCTCCTGTTAGGGACGGGAGAGATCCCACATGAAACCCTGGGCAGCCGCTGCCAGCCTGTGTGAGCAATACTGAGCTGGAATGCCCGATGGTCTGACTCAGGCCAAGACAGCTCCTTGTGTCCATCAGGAGCACCCTTAGCGCAATGGCAGCCCATCCGGGAAGGGGCACCCCTGGGAAAGGCAGAGCATCTCCTGTGCAGGGGAAGGGCGGTCACACCTTCAGTCCCCACATCTCCAGGTGGGGCAGTGAGAGAGCCCTGTCTGGGATGCTGGCGAGCCTCTGCCAGTCAATGCAGGCAATATTGAGCTAGATAGATCAGCGCACGGACTGGGTGTCAGGCAGCTTCCTGTACCCTACATATACCTGCCGGCTGAGGAAGGGCGCCTCGTGCATCTGGGGAAGCGGCCTCTGGGGAAGCCGGTGCCACGCCAGACGCGTGAGGCTTGCAGGCGCTGCGGGATCCTTCGTCATTCGCAGCACCCATTGCAACGCGCCCAGTGCAACGCGTGGGAAAGAAAGGGCGACGCAGCGGTGAGGAGAGCACCAAGGGCATCCCTTCTGCTCTGCCAAGCACCGCCAGACCTGCCGACTCTCCTGCCTGCCGGGCTCCTCCAACCCGCGGAGAAAGTGTCCTCGCCCGGCTGCCTCTTTCCGAGGGGATCCTGGAAGGCAGGGATGGGGGGGGCTGAAGCGTGGCCTCCCTTCTCCAGATGCCCAAGGGTGTATGTGCACACTGGGTGCTTTCCCCTCTGCCCCGCGGACTCTCAACACCCAGCCGCCTCACCTTAGGACAGCAGCCCTGGCAGGGCGGGGGCGCTCCTCCAGAAGCCCTCCCCCTTGGCAGCGAGAGAGGTCAGACCCAGGAGTCCGAGCCGGATGCACCCCCTTATTGCTGGCACCCGGGGCGGTCCACCTCCACCGCACCGCCCTTGGTATGCCACTGCAAGTGCAAGTAGCGCTTTGACTAATGATGCAGCTGGGTCAAACCCAAAAGGAAGCCCAGAGGATGATGCACACAGATGGGAAAGAGAGTCCAGAGGTGTACAACGCACACAATAGGAACATGGAATGTGAGAAGCATGAACCAGGGAAAGTTAGAAATTGTCAAGCAAGAAATGGAATGTATCAACATTTCAATACTTGGCATCAGTCAATAAAAACGGATGGGCATGGGACATTTTCAATCAGGCAACTACAAAATATTTTATGCCAGAAATGAGAAATTAAGAAGAAACGGGGTTGCTTTAATAGTGAGAAGTACTGTAGCAAAAGCAATGAGGAGCTACAACACAAGGTCTGAGCGAGTGATATCAATGAGATTAAATGGGAAACCTATTAACATAACCATCATCCAAGTCTACGCTCCAACAGCAAATGCAGAAGAAGAGGAATTGGAAAGATTTTATGCAGAAGTACAGGAGGAAATTGATCACACACCAAAATAAGATGTGCTGATAATCATGGGGGACTGGAATGCAAAAGTAGGGAACAGAGAAGAACTAGGAATGGTGGGGAAATGGGGCTTAGGTGACAGAAATGAAGCAGGAGAAAGACTTATTGAATTCTGTGAAGCCAATGATTTGTTTCTTGCCAACACAGTTTTTGAGCAACCAAAAAGACGACTGTACATGTGGACATCACCAGATGGTCAATAAAGGAATCAAATTGATTATATAATTGGTAGCAGAAGATGGAGAAACTCCATATTTTCTGTGAAAACAAGACCAGGAGCAGACTGCGGTACAGATCATGAACTGGTCGTATCGAAAATCAGAGTAAAGCTAAAGAAGACCAACAAAGCAATCATAACGCCAAAATACAATTTAAATAACATCCCAGAAGAATATAAAGATCAAATAAGGAACAGGCCACCCCCTCTTAGCCCGGTCTGATCTGCCACCCACCACCCACCACCACCACAGAGGAAGAGGGGGTCCCCAGTCCAAACGATACAGTGGAGGCCTCTGTAACAGCCACTCAGCAGGGCTCACTGCAGAAGAGGAACAGGAAGAGGAGGTGTCACAGCACAGGACAATAGACATGCTGCAGGCTAGAAGCATCTGCTTAATTCCAGCATTCAGCAGATATTCACCCACCCCAGCCTGCAGACTGTGGCTTGCTCCGTTGAGTGGCACCTCTTCTTGCTGTTCCTCTTCATCTTCCATGATTTGACACTGTTGCCGCAACCTCCTGTTACAGGCAAGACTACCTCCTTGCCAGTGAATGCACAGGGTCAAGGGTTCTTGCTTTCTCCCTTCCTCCGTGTTTACATCAAGTCCTTGTATGTCGAATGTTAGGTCACTTAAGCTCATAGGTTATCAAGAGCAGTCGTCTGGTGTAGGTGGAGAATAGAGGAGACCCCAGTGAAGAATTCTTGAGTCTTGGGAAGTACCAGACATTTTCTATTTGGGAATCAGACTTCAGAGAGCAGAACAGTTTTTATAATATATGCTATTTATTCATATCTTGCACACTACAACTAATAAAATGCATTCTAGGTGGCCTTAGCCATCGTTGAAGAAACAGAAAACAGAAACATAGGATATATCAGTTTAAAATAAATTGCTGGATATCCATTCAACATCAAAGTATAAGACTATGAAGACACATCTTAGTTAAAACAAGTTACAATAGTTGAAGGACTGAGTTAGACTAGAAGCCTTATCACAGAGCCAAAGTACAAAGTGCACAGAAATATATGTCATGATACATCACCCATCAGATGTCATGGATGGAATAAATTGATGGTTCTTCTGCTTTTCTTTAGCACAGCTGAGGGGGCCCTGAGTGCTATAAGACAGGGCTTTCTATACACTTTCTCTTCTCTGGGAAGGCATGTTCCCATGGTCTTACCCGCTTTTTGTAACTTCTAATCAGGCTCTCATCAGAAGCTGCCAAAGAGTGTTTCTCAGCTAGTCAGCTTAACTATATAAGGATTTCCTCTTTCTTCACTTACCTGACACAGAGGCTGTCTGCCCAGAGCTGTTCTCCTGTACTGTATTCAACTTCATGAGAAAGGAATGGTTTCTCTATTCCAGTTGTTTCTCAGGAAAATTACAACTTTAGTCAGGAGATGGAGGGGGGGGGAAAGGGGAGCAATTTCAAACTACTCCTATTTTACTATTTGGCTCTTATACATACAGCAAACTTTATAAAATATTTCAATAATTCTTAAGCATCTTCTAGAGCCAATGTGGTGTAGTGGTTAAGGTGGTGGACTACGACCTGGGAGTCCAGGGTTTGAATCCTCACACAGCCACGAAGCTCACTGGGTGACCTTGGGCCAGTCACTGCCTCTCAGCCTCAGAGGGAGGCAATGGTAAACCCCCTCTGAATACTGCTTACCATGAAAACCCTATTCCTAGGGGTGCCCATAAGTCAGAATCAACCTGAAGGCAGTCCATTTCCATTTTTCCAGAGCAAGATAGCTGTGAGGGAAATTGCTATCAACAATAACATTCAAACCACCAAGATTTTAAAAAAGCTTTTGAGAAAAGGACAAGAGAGTGGGCTTTTTTCCCACTCAGAAGGTCTTTTTTTATATAAACCTTTCATACCAGTCTAATCACTTTTACTGGCTAGATCCCAGGGTAGAGGCAGGAGGGGACATGAACAGGGAGTCCTTCAAGCAACCTGGTCCCTGAGCTGTTCAGGGCTTTAAAGCAACTGTGCAACTTTATAACTGGGGAATCATTCTCTCCCCATAATGTAGAAACACCTCCCTTGTCTGTGGATGAGTCGGTTCACCAACCTGCCAGTCAGTAATCTTTACACTTGTGATTCCCAGCAAATGGCATTCAGGCACGCTGCTTCCCACAGAGAAACTACAAGGAAGCATCATTAACCATCGCACAACCTGGATTAGTTACTCCTGAAAATTCTGCATGTTTGCAGTTGCCTTCCAGTAAATCAAACCATTGATATATCTGGCCCAGAACTATCTATTCCAACAGTGGCTCCCCTGATATCTTAAGCAGAGATTTTCTGCAGTTGGTTTTAAAATTTGTATTAAATGAAGTTTACGTTGTAACTGGGTTAACACGCCCTTTGGCTTAGGATAATTTGAGAAGCCCAGTTTGTGACATAGAAGCCTCAGCTTCCAGCTCTGTTCATCTTTTGGCACCATCCAATTAGATGCCTCTTCTGGGACTTGACTCTGGTCATTTGCCCCAATTACAGACCTTACTCCCTGGTTATGAAGCATGTGTTCCCATGGATCATTCATTTCCCTCAGCATACAGTTCCCATCAGAGAGAGGAAGTCCAACTGATGTTTTAGTTGGCTGGTCACGTAATGGTTTCTCTCCGACATTCTATATTCTGCTCGTTTCCCCTTTAGACAGCTTTCCCCTTTTAGATGACACATTTTCCTTTGCTTTCTTAGGGATCTTATCTGCCAATTTAAATAATTTCTTAAAATTCATTTTCCTATCCACCTGCGTAACCCTTGGGGCCTCCTTTCTTTTTTTTATTTTTTGCACACTTTATATTTTTACTCTTTTCCCCATTGTTATTTCCTTTTTTAATTACCTTCAAACTGGGCTCAGGGCATACTCCAATAGGTCTATCAACATTAGAAGCACTCTCGGAAAACCCCGACTTATTTTCCCTTTGTATAGAGCCAATATTTCCCCTTCTGCAAAGTTCTGTCATTGTAGTTAATAACCCACTGCACTCTGCAATAAATGATTTGATTAGACCTAGATCCTTGAGCATATCATTTGTCCATTTCTCAGTTTCAAATAACTGTTCGATTGTTAGCTGATCGACCTCATTTTTTGAGTTAATCAATTCTTGAATGTTAGAGTTCCCGTTATGGGCTAGCAGAGGTGGGCACATTGCCAATTCATTTACTTGTTTAACCATTAACTCATCTAGAGCAGATTGTGCCTCTTGTTCTCCTACCCAAGAGGTACTCCTAGCAAGAGCCAACTCAGATGCTAGGTCCCTAGCCCCATCCGGTAGTGCATCTCCATACACAGCACATCTGGGGTCGATAGACCAGTCTAGTACAGGGTTTGACAAAGATTTGTTCACAACTTCATCCTCTGTTTTTGAAGCAAAGAATCGTGGAATTTTTGCTTGACGTTTCTGTTTCTGCCTCTCACATAGTACCTCGACTGCAAGTCCCAGATTTTTATAACCTTGCCTAGAATAAACCATTTCCTTGGCACGTTCCTCGCCTCCACTCCAACTATGGCTACTGCCACTCTCTATTCTCTCTTCTCAATTTCGAAGCCCCCATGTCTCCAGCAAACTATGAGCCAATCAGCATGAAAGGAGAGTGTACTAGCCACTCAGAAGAATCTTCTAACAGACTTCTGTGTTCCTTCCTGCTAATTAGCGTGAATCAGAGTGAAAAGTGGTGAGTCAGCCACTGAGAAGTCTCTTCCCAGTAGCTAACACTCTGCCCTTTCATGCTTATTGGCTCCTAGTTGTGGGAGAAGGCATGAACAAGGATCTCATTCTCGACCCAGCAGGAAAGAAAAGAGGTTAGGAGAAGGCATGGCTATCGTGAAGGGACTCTGCCCTTCTAATGTGAAGGCCTATAACAAAAGCGGAAAATTTTAGAGGGAAAGCAGTTTCTTTCTTGTTCCCACATCCACCCCCCCGCAGGGCTCTGACCCGCTCCTTAGAGAGCTCTGTATTGCTGCCCTCGGCTACCACTGGGAGGAAGGGTGGGATATAAATCTTATTAATTAATTATCGTGTTGAAGAAACCTCTGATTTATTCCTGGCTACAAGAGACTCTACTATACAAATGTCAGTGGCACATCCATAACTCCACCCATGTTGGCCTTTGACAGAAAATTGGCCCTTGGAAGGCTGCTTGTGCATAAATGTGGCCCTCGGGTTGAAGAATATTCCTTAACCACTACATTAGCCACAGGCTCTCATCCTGGACTACCTTACAGGGTTGTTGCGAACACTTCCCAGCTACTGTGCTTTGGACACCCCCCCTGCCCCCTTAAGCACTCTGAGACCCCCCTGCCAAAACCAGGCAGGGGGGAGGCTGGCCGCGCCAGGAGAGACAGCCCCCAGCACCACCGCAGATGGGCAAATCCTGCAAGAGAAGCTGAGATCCACCCCAAGGGGGCTTCAATCTTCCCTTTCAACACGATCCCAAGGGTATGTCTGGAGAAGCCCCTTCCCCTCCAGTCCAGCTGAGGAGGGGACATTTATTCACCCATTTCCTCCATCCTCTGCCTTGAAAGCTTCTAGAAGCCCATTCGGAGCCTGGTCAGTTTCAGATTCCTCTCTCCATCCCTCCATCTTCCTTGCCTGACAGGAGGGAAACTGACTAGCCCCTGTTCCAGTTTAGGAAATCCAAAAGGATCTCACCCTGCAGCTGTGGGGCAGAAAAGCAGCACAGCAAACCCCTCCCCTCCAATGCGCCCCCCAACAAGGCTGTTTCCTCTGCATCAAGAGGTCCCCCCTTTCCCCCCTGCCTGAGCTGCGTTTCCTCCCTGGGGGGACTGGGCTGACCTGCAACAGGGGTGAGGGGGGACAGCTTCAGTGATAACACCTGGGTCATACTTTGCAGCTGGACTGCGTAGTTCTGCCCCCTCCCCCTTTCTATGGATTCCCGAAGGAAAACCCTCCCCCTCTTCCCCCCACCCCCCAACCATGTTGCACCTCTTTGTTCTCTCTTCCTCCTCGTGGCCAAGTTCCTGGATTATGAATGGAGACCGCTCCCGCCTCTCCCCCATTCATTATTCTGCCCCCCCACACACTTCCTGCCTCTCTAGGAACGACAATTCGGTTCCTCTACCCACTGGAGGACCGAGTCTCCCTCCCTCCTTCGCCACTCTCCTCCTCCTCCTCTACGCCCCTGCTGTTGTCTTAGGGCCGCAGCTGCTCCAAGGGATTGGAGGGGGCACTTTCCACCGGGGGGTCCCTCCCCCCTGCACAGCCTCAAGGGCCTTTGCTGACAGCTTCAGAAACACTCAACTCCACTGACGTCTCTCAGCGGTCTGACGTCACCCCGTTTCGACGCAAATAAGGACTAAGTTCCGCCTCCCTGTGATGTAAGACATCAGCACTCTCATTTTTGTTGGTCAGACTGAATTCAGCAATGATTTCAGCAGCATTTTAATTTCGGGGGGGAGTGGGAGTGAAGTCTCCCCTAAAAAATTCCGCATCTCCCTCTGCCACTGGCTATGCAAATAATGAATTGGGAGGAGAAGGTATTCTGCTGTGGTTTGGGGGTACCTGCCCTCTCCCGCTGGAAGGTAAAGCTTTTGGCCTTGGAGCAGTCGAAGGTTGCAGGGATGGGAACTGGGATCTTCGGCCTGCAAGGAGGTGCTCTCCCAGTGAGCTACTGATCTCCCTCCCTAAAGCTCCAGGGCACCTGGCCCAGGCACCCGGCCCCATAACAGCTTCCCTGCAGAAGTGGAATAAATCATAGAAATACTAGCGTCATACCTTCAGCACCTATCAGTCAGGGGAAAAAATGTTCCCCACCTAGAGAGTCCACATTCCAACAATCAGTTGTGTAGTGGCAAATTCAGAAGTGCAGGATAGTCGCAGCCGTGCCCTCTCCTATCCTTTTCTCTGCTGCTGCTGATTGAAGGTGTTTCAATTCAGATGCATCTATTCTTTAGTACGCAGAGGCAGACCCGTTGTGCAACTGGACGTTTGTGGAGTGTGAGGGCTCTAGGGTGGTCCGTTGGTACACTAATCATGGCGCAAGTCTTTTCTGCTGATATTTTGGAGGACACGTGGTTTGTTATTTTTTTGCATTCCCCAATCTGAAGTAACCACCATCGGCACAATTAGTGTCCCGGGTCTACCACTGCCGTTGTAGTGAGTTTGGGGGGAGGGGAAACAGTTCCCTCAAGGAGAAAAATGAGCGACCAGGCAACTCTCCTTCTGCATGTCGCTCATTTAGAGATGGAGGCAGTATTAATTTGAGAAAACATTTTTTCCAGTTGGAACGACATAAAAAACCCCTCCCCCACAAGTCCTAACTAATGCATGCAAATGCAAGCTTAGGCAAGTGCAATGCATCTGGGACTCAATTCCTCTTTCTGCCATCTTGGAGCTCTGCAATTGGGGGTGGGGTGGGTGGAACTCCTGGCCTGATCCCACCTACATTTGTTTAATTAAAAGCATTTCTAGGCTGCTTAATGGTTAAAATCTCTAAGCGGTGTCCAAACATAAAAACAGTACCCCAAAAACAGAAATGAGGCAGTAACAAGGTCCAATCTTATGGGGCAGAGAAAACCTGGAAAAAAGATCTGTCCTTACAAGACGTCTGAAGCAGAAGCACCATCACAGCAGGAAGAATCCAAACAGCTTCCTCTGTGGCAGGGGAAAAAATGCTCAGTTTTTTGGCCCCTGAAGAGACCTCAGAGGGACTCCCTTTAGCCTCCAGCCAGCTGCTTGGTGCTGAAAGCGTGTCTCCAAAGGAGGTTGTTCAGTCAGTGTCCGCCTTTGAACCTTGTCAGGTATCTATCACCTGAAGTCATGACATCAGGTGATTGACGGATAGGTGGCTCTGCCAGCCCGTGAAAGATGCCTGGGGGGGGGAGTTAGGAATTTGCCACCTGTGCATGCACACCCACACTTAAGAAAGTTGGAGGTGCGTTTATTACCTGTTGCGTGTTTAGCCCCTTGAGAAACTTTTGATTGAACGGAGGAGTATTAATCTTCACAATAAGCAAAGCAATGGTCCAAATCTGGCCTTGTAATGCTGCTGAGTTCAGCTAGCTCCTTTTTCTGAGCAGAGTCTTTCTGTGCAGACTGAGCTGCATGTCCTTCTGCCCGGAGGGACCAGCCCTTTGCCTCAAAGCCTTTCCAGTCCCATGACCCCCTCCCCATATACACTGGAACACAATCGCTTATTGTATGTTTCTTTCTTTCTGTTTATTGTAGTGGCTTTTGTATCTTTTGTCTTTCTGTATATTTAAAATCTAATTTAAAAAGCACAACTGTTAAAAAAGTACATCTCCTTCACTTTGGGATGAACACCAAATCCAGTTTGCAAAACAGAAACATCTGTTGATTTGATTCTGCCCTGACCCTAAGACAGGGATGTCCCACTTCTGTCTGCGCTTTCATATTTGGTCCTTGAAGGGTGTCATGACAAGTTTGTACATCTCGAAGCTTGTTAAAATAAGCAAATTGAAACCGTCTGTGGAATTTGATTTCCCCCCTCCTTCGAGATCACCCAGTTCGACCACGGATGCCCACATTTTTGCTCATTGTATGAAGACACACTTCAGCTGGTAAACACACTCCGGTGATGTTAATCTTAACTAGCTGCCCTTACTTCTGCCTGCAACTAATAATAGGTTGGAATCCAAGTCAAGATGTCGGGCCTCCTCCTCCAGAAGTTGAGAAACAATATACAGTGTTACATATGTATATATCCCACCATTCCACTGAAAGGGAACTACACCAACACACATGTAACATAAGGCAGACACTACACTGTAATATCCTACCCAGGTTTTATCCTGAAGATGTGTATGGTTCAAAGGGCACCCTTTAAAGGGAAGGAGCTATTCTAAGAGTTTACCTATGGATCCCTCTGCTAAGCAAAGAAAGCACTCATTGTTTGTTTGTTTGTTTATTGATTTACGGTCATAGACCCGCAAGGAAAACAGAGAGAATACAGTGTAGAATTTAGATCAAAATAACAGTATACAATGTATTATATACAATTTGTAGTGCTTAAATACAGGAAAGCTCAGATCTGACTGTACCATTATGAAGGTGTAGTGATAAAAGTACGCATCTGCTGAGTCACATATACAAATTTAGCTACTTGGATAGATATTTCTTTGTCAGATCCAGACAGCAGGTGGATAATAATAGCTTCAGGCGATTTATAACGTAATTTCCCCCATATTGGGTTCAAGAATGTCATACGAATCCGAAGGTACAATGGGCAATAAAGAAAAATATGCTGAAGGGTTTCAATGCTATCAGCACCACAGGGGCAAACACGCATTTCGTATGGTACCCCCCTAAACCTCCCTTCCATTACCGCAGAATTTAAAGAATTAAACCTGGCTTTAGAGAAAGCCAGGTGTAAATTAGGGATTGTGAGGAAATCTAGGTATGAGTTGAGTTTTCCGAATGTAAAGTGTAGCTTCAAGTGCAAAGGGGAGCATATACTAGAAGCCCTACTAATTGAGGTCTGATAATCAATGTCCTTGATTCTAGAGCGAATAGTAGCTAAGGCATCGCTAGGGGATTGCGATGCCAGATATGCCCTAGAGAGACCCATTTGTGACAATTTCAATTCCAGTTTGTTGTTCCAACTGGAAATCCAATTGTCTTTCCAGAGTAGAGTTATTAATCCGGAAGCGGTATTGGTCGATACTTTAACCCAGAAATTAACAGTTGTTAACCAAGCCTGGCATTCCATCAAGGTAAGTCCACATTCCAGTCTAAGCGCCGCTGAAGGGACACACCTAGGCACTCCTAGCAAGCGGCGTAAAAAAAGGGAGAGAACAGCTTCGACTGGTGCATCTATTGAGTGTATCCAAATTGGAACTCCGAATAGAATTTGAGGGATAATTTTGTTCTTAAATATCTGGATAATAGCCGGAATATATTGTCCTCCTTTATAATAGAAATAACGAAGCAAGTTCTTAATAGAGAATCTAGCACTCGCTATCGCCGATCTTTTATGGGAGGTCCAATTCAGCGAAGAATGGAATGTAATACTGAGATACTTATATTGAGAAACTTGTTCGATTGAATGACCGTTGATTGTCCAAACTGGGGTGGTAATTCATTTGGAAAAAACTAAGATTTTAGTTTTATCGAAATTTATTGACAAATGGTTCTCCAGGCAGTAAGCCATGAACACCCGTAGGATACGTTTAAGACCCACCTTCGATAATGAAAGTAGCACCGCATCGTCCGCGTAGAGCAATAAGGGGCAACTTAGATCCGCAAGCTTGGGAGAGTGGTGGTCGTGGGAAAGGCAACGTTCATTCAGGTCATTGATGAATAAGTTAAAAAGGAGGGGGGCTAATATACAGCCCTGTCTCACTCCTGTGAACGTGGGAATAGATTTAGTTAACCCACCATCCTTTCCACAGCGTACCCGAAGAGATGTGTGTTGATGCAAGTGGTATATCAGGGCTAAGAGCCGTTTATCTATGGAGGGTTTGGATAACTTGGACCACAGGATGTCGCGAGGAATAGAATCAAATGCAGCCTTTAGGTCAATAAAGGCTACATATAGGCCATTACCCTTATGCTTGCCATACTTTTCTGCAAGGTGGTAGAAGAGAAGGCAATGCTCCAGGATAGAGGTCCCTTTTCGAAAACCCGCTTGTTCCTTACCCAGAATGTCTTGTTCCTCCATCCACGCCTGGAGTTTTGTTTTCAAATATGAAGCATAAAGTAGAGGGGTCATCTCTATCTCCTTTTTTGTATATGGGAATGATTATTGCTTCTCGCCACGTTGTCGGGAAGCGGCCGGATTTGTTAAGTTCGGTAAAAAACCTTGCTAGAAAAGGGGCCCACCAATCCTGAAAAATTTTTAGGAGTTCAGGCGGGATGTTGTCAGAGCCCGGCGCTTTGCCTGATTTTAGACCATCAATCAGATTTCTTATCTCCATTTGGTTGACGGGAGGCCATATGGATAGGGAGCTAAGATCCGGGGGAACATATGCATTGGGATCCTCCAGTATTTCAGATTTGCACATAGAGCTGAAATACCGTTCCCAAGTTTGGGGGGGGGGATGTTGCAGGTAATCGACCATGAAGGTCTAAAGGCTTTTGAGATAATAGACCAAAAACTTTTAGAGTCCTTGGTCCTTGATGCATGAATAAGACTCTTCCATTCCTCCTGTTTTGCTAGATTCTTTTTAGAAGCTAGAGTTGCCTTGTATTTATTTTTCATTAGGTAGTATATATGGGGGAGATGATTCAGTTGGCTCCGACGATAATTTAGATAAATGGACCTTAGCTGACGTTTAAGGAGTTGGAGCAAAGAAAGCACTCATGTTTAGAAGCCCTTGAACATCTTAATGTTTCAAAAGCTCAGAATTATTAGACTTGTTGAATTTGCAAAGCAGAGAACTGCATTATTCCAGTGATCCCCTTTGTAATGCATAAAGAAATTCTACTCTTAATCCATCTATTACTTCCAAAGAGAAAGCAAAATAAATGCATTATTGCTAACCATTCAAAAATGATGCAATTATTACCAAGCACAAGCAGTAAATCTTGGCTGTCTTAACTAAGAACTGCTCTGCAAAATCCCACCTGAAGTCCATGGGAGGGCTCCCATCCTATCTCCAAGAGCACCCGATGGATGCCCACAGGGGTTCAGAAGTGGCGCACTAATGTCCAGCTCTGTCCCAGTTCTCTTCCCCCAGCATGTACTTATACAGCAGTGATTCTCAAACGGTGCGCCCAGGCACACTGGTGCACCCTAAGAGGTGGCTAAGTGTGCCTCAAATATTATGAAAGTATATTTTAAAAATGAGAAGAAATCCATTTGTATAGGGTAATAGTTTTCTATAGTTTATTTTTATTCATAGTTTAAAATATATTGATATATTTCTAATGTTGTACACGAAGTGCGCCAGCAAATTTTTATATATCTTACAGTGCGCCGTGAACCAATAAAGTTTGAGAACCACTGTTATACAGAATGTGAAAATATTAGTCCTTCTTTTGTCTGTATTCAAAGCTTGCCAACCATTTTCAACAGGTGCCACTGAGTTACGGTGTTTCTCCAACAGTGGTTGGGAACCTCTAGATCCCCCCACCCCCCAAAAAACACAAACGGGTCAGCATCTCCTCAGAGTGAACATGCTCCAACCGTGAATGGACTCCAGGCTCTTTGTAGTTCCAGAAGTCCATTTCTGCGCCTTTCTTAGCTTCATGAAATCTTCCGAGAAGTGACAAGAATGACAGACAGGATTCTAAATGTTGCTAAGCTAAACACATATACATTTCAGGGCTGCTAGCTATATTTTGTAAGCTTGCTTCTTTGCTTGCTAAAGGCCAGTCACCTTACTACAGCTGGGTGAATATGCTTCCATAATGGCCTTCGAGGGCTGAAATATGTTTCTTCAGTGAGCCACCCAAAGAAGAAAGAGGTCAGAGTTTTGCTGCTGGCTGGAAGAGGAATGCTCTTTTATCCATTCTGAATTCTTTAAAGTTCAGCAAGATATATGAATACTTATAACCTAGTGTGATATTTTTATAGTGGCTCCCCATATGGATTCTTTGATGCGATATGACGTATGTTTTCCATCGAAAGCTCTTCCCACACTCCAAGCATTTATAGTTTCTCTCCTGTGTGGATTTTCTGATGAGAAATAAGACTTGAGCTATAACTGAAGCTCTTTCCACATTCAAAGCATACATACTTTTCCCCTCTGTGAATTTTTTGATGCATAGTAAGGCTTGTACTCTGACTGAAGCCCTTTCCACACTCAAAGCACTTATACGGCTTCTCCCCTGTGTGGATTCTGTGATGACAAGTAAGGTATGTCTTATTACTGAAGCTCTTCCCACACGTCGTGCATTTATATGGCTTCTCTCCTGTGTGGATCCGCTGATGCACTGTAAGGTGTGAACTCTGACTGAAGCTCTTTCCACACTCCCAGCATTTATATGGTTTCTTGCCAGTGTGAGTCCTCTGATGGGAAGAAAGATGTGACCTCTGACTGAAGCTCTTTCCACATTCCAAGCATTTATATGGTTTCTCCCCTGTGTGAGTTCTCTTATGTGAAGTAAGGGACGCGCGGTGGGCGAACATCCTTCCACATTCCAAACATTTATATGGTTTCTCCCCTGTGTGAGTTCTCTTATGTGAAGTAAGGGACAAGCTATGGGCAAATGTCCTTCCACATTGCAAACATTGATATGGTTTCTCTCCTGTGTGGATTCTGCTATGTGAACTAAGTTCTATGCTATGCTTGAAACTCTTTCCACACTCAAAGCAGGTATATGGTTTCACCCCTGTGTGATTTTTTTGATGTGAAGTAAGGCTAGAGCTATGGATAAAGCTCTTTCCACATTCCACACATCTATATGGTTTCTCTCCTGTGTGGATTCTCTGATGTGAAATAAGAAGCCTGTTCTGAGTGAATTCTTTTCCACACTCCGTGCAACTATACAGTCTCCCTGCCATGTGAATTCTACAATGTTTAGTGAGGGCTGTCCTCTTACTAAAGCTCTTTCCACATTCCAAGCATTTAAATATTTTTTCTCCTGTGTGGACTCGCTGATGCAAATTAAGGTGCGAACTCTGACTGAAGCTCTTCCCACACTCCATGCATTTATATGGTTTCTCCCCTGTGTGAGTCCTCTGATGGGAAGCAAAATGTGAAATCTGACTAAAACTCTTCCCACACTCCAAACATTTATATGGTTTCTCCCCTGTGTGGGTTCTCTGATGTACAGCAAGCTGTGCGCGAAGACGGAATCTCTTTCCGCACTCCATGCATATAAATGGTTTCTCTCCTGTGTGGATTCTGCTATGTGAACTAAGTTTTGAGCTATGCTTGAAACTCTTTCCACAATCAAAGCAGGTATATGGTTTCACCCCTGTGTGAAGTCTTTGATGTGAAGTAAGGCTAGAGCTATGGATAAAGCTCTTTCCACATTCCAAGCATTTAAATATTTTTTCTCCTGTGTGGACTCGCTGATGTAAACTAAGGTGTGAACTCTGACTGAAGTTCTTCCCACACTCCACGCATTTATGTGGTTTCTCTTCTGTGTGAATTCTCTGATGTGAAGCAAAATGTGAAATCTGACTGAAACTTTTTCCGCAGGGAATGCGGAAAAGAATCACGTGGGGAGAATCCCCGGTGTGGATTCTACAGTGTGAGTGAAGGTGAGATTTACTCTCAAATATTTTGCCACATGAAGGACACTCAAGCTTCTCCTTCCTCTTGTGATGGTTTTTCTGGACTGGGATTTGACAGGAGTTATCGGCCTGGGTAAGAGTGGCTTTATTCCTCCCATTCTCCGCTTGGCTTTCCTCCTGACTTCTTGTTAACTCTTGATCTCCAAAGGTTTCTTCCTTCACTTCAGGCGTGGCTATTTCTGATGAGAGCCAACATGGCTCCCGAGAATGATGAGTGTCCTCTCCATCACCTGCTAGAATTAAGAGAGAATCCCAACAAAGGATGTAATCCCAGTTACAATCCCAGTGAGACTTGCTGTAAATGCTGATCGGTGCTGAGAGAAAGCCTTGCTTGCCAAGGAACAACCAGGAATGCACTTGAAGGCTCCCAATTGATCCTTTGCAGCCACAGCTTTACCTGTCCCACACCTGATGTCACATGTGGCATGGATTGAGGCAAACAGCCTCACAGCCCGTTAGGAACCTTGCCGGGCCTAATTTTGCCTGCAGGCTGGAAGCATCAGCTGCTGCAAAACCTAAGAGTCCGTGTCTCCTTGCAGAGGAGGGAGCCTATTCAGGGTACCACTGCAAGAAGGTGCTGGGGTTCCCTTTCAGACCCTGTAAGCTGACGCTGTTGTTATTGCCCTTTACGTTGATTTTATTCTTACTAGCATGCCTATGCTATCCATGCGTCGAGAGGCTGATTCGCAGGCAATGTGAGCCTCACACTTCTGGATCAATGGGGCAGAAGGCAGCATTCAGTGAATCAATCTGTCACCTCTTTCCAAGCTTAACGTTAACGGGGGACGCTTTCCTTCCCAAGGAAGGCTTTTGGTGATAACCGGGACAGTCATGAGCTAGTGGCTCTTTGGCAAGCCAAGCCTGAGAGCAGGGCAAGTAAGCTGCGTTAATAACTCTGGGGGGCAGAAATGGGCCAGAGCTGAAGGCCATCTCAAGCTTGGGGTGTGCGTGGATTTCTACTGCTCCTTCCTAATGTCTTGCATTGCTGTTTAGTTCTCTTTTTCCAGCATCTTCAGTAGGACATTGCATGGGAAGAGTTGTTCATCTTTGCAAACTCTCCCTGGTGGCCATACATCTTTCTCTCTGTTGGACATTCTGTCACTACTTTCTTTATAGGCTTGCAACGCTTGGGGTCCTCCTTGGTTTGTCCCTTTCATCTCATACCTAAGCCCGTCCTATGCCCCGGGTGCGTCTCCAAGTTCCATCCCTTTCCCCACCATGATAGCTGCTCAAACCCAGATCAGTCTCTGCAGACCTCTGTTCTGGACTAATGTCCACTAAGATAATGCCTTCTCTTCTGGGCCCACTTCCCACCTTAATTTTCCGGGGGCTTCTTCCCTCTCCTATCCTACCCTTATGGTGGTAAAACCATCAGTCTTCCCCAATATATATATATATATATTGCAGGGGGGAGTATTATTATTTATTAGACTTGTTAGTTGCTTGTCACATAGAGGTCTCCAAATGACCTACAATGTCTTTAAAAACATAAAGACATTACAATATTAAAACATTCACACACCACACTTGCCATTCATAAGAACATACAAAACAACCACTAATGCCTTGGGAAGGAAAGTAACAGTCACAGCCATGCCCCTCCCCCTTTGTTGCTGTACTCTTAAGAGTGAAACCCTTGTTCATGCCTTCTCTCACAACAATAGATATCCCTAGGAGCCAATAAGCATGAAAGGGGAGTGTTAGCTACTGAGAAGAATCTTCTCAGTGGCCGACTCACCTCCCTTCACTCTGATTGGCTCCAATCAGCAGGAAAGGACAAGGAAGCATGTTAGAAGACTCTTCTCAATGGCTAACACACTCCCCTTTCATGCTGATTGGCTCATAGAATGCTGGAGACATACGGACCCTGCTCCCCAAAAGAGTAAGGGGTCCAAGCCTCTCTGAGACCCTGAACAACTACACCACTAGACTAGACAGATTAAGGCTTGCATGAATTTAGCCTATGAATCATTCAAGGTACCTGTGCCAAAACATACACCAACCCATTCAGCCAGGTCAAGAGCAACATGGGACAGCCTCTTCTGAAAATAACACACCTACATGCGTTTTGTAGGGCTGCGATGGGGGCCACACCAGCTATGTTTCTTAAGCGCTACAAAATATGCTCGGATTGGGGCAACACAGTCTGCACACATAACAACAATCGTGGCACGACCGGATTGGCTACCACTTCATTGCTGGGCCCAGTTCAGACTGCAGGTTTTGACCTACAAAGCTTTATGTGGCTCAGGACCCCAATATCTCCCCAGATATCTTCTCCCCAGGTGAACCTACTCAGACCCCATGTATGTCATCTGAGACCCTTCTCTGTGTGCCCCTTCTGAGGGAGGTGGAGTGACACACACAAAAACAGCCTTCTTCGTGGTGGCTCCGTTTGTAGAATGTTCTCCCCAGGGAGGTATGCCTGGTAGCATCACTACACTAAGGTGGATGCAGATGAGCTCAGTTTTTCCTTTTCATTTGGCTCAAGCTAACAAAGCAGGTGGACCCATCCAAGTCCAACATGGCCCAGTAAGTTTGACGCAGCAGGAGGCATCAGTGAGAAATCTTCCTTAAACTCTCATACTCTGATTCCAGCACCATGTTGCTGAACACTCTGCGCTCTGGTCTTCCTCCCATTCTGTCCCCTTTCAGGTGGGGGACACTATTACTATTATTATTGTTGTTGTTGTTGTTGTTATTATTTTATTATTATTATTATATTAATTAGATTTATTTCCCACCCTTTCTCCCAGGTTAGAGGTAGGTAGAGAGTGGATGTCATTCAGTGAAACAGTTGAATGGAGGGGGGTAGCTCAGAATGACGAAAAAGAGTAAGTAAAAAGTCACGGTCTTATTCCATTTGTGTACATTAAAATTGTATTTAAAAAAGCCCAACGCGTTTCGGCTAATTTTATATAGCCTTCATCAGGGGATGCTTATTTTAAATTCTTCATTCAAAGTAATGATGATTCAGATTCTATTCAAAAGGTTGTTGGTTATCAGCAGCACGTTCATCAGGCCGAATCTAATTTACACAAATGGAATAAAACTGTGACTTTTTACTTATGCTTTTTCGTCATTCTGGGCTACCCCCCTCTATTCAACCACCCTTTCTCCCAGCAGGAGCCCAGCGCGGCAAACAAAAGCACTAAAAACACTTTAACACTTGCCACCCTCCCTGTTCCAGCAAAGGGGGAAATCCCAGGAGGCAGATTAATTCTGAGGTGACTCTGGGCCTTTGACCTGTTCAGCCTAGTGGAGGGTGGGACTGATTCAGCATCCACACCCTGTACAAACGTTTGCGAAGAAAGAAACCTAGTGCGAGGGAGATGCTGTGTGCTCTCCAAACGGGCATGAATTCGCAGCCCATTGGGCCAAGCCAGTCCTGGGTGAGAACACAAGGAGCCCACCAGCCCTCTAATGAAGCCCCCAAAATTCCTATGCAGCAAAGGGTCCCACCACATACCTGAGCAGCTGCTTGCAGATCCTTCTCCTTTCTTGAGATCTTTGACAAATGGATCCTCCATCTAGGAGAGAAGATCAGATCAGGTTTGGAGCAAGCAAGCCTAGTATCTTCTGACTGATCCAGGCTTTCCTCAGCAACCCCTTCCTATATCTCCCCCCCAAGTGGGCAAGAGGAGGTAAGATGAAGCTCCTCTAACTCCTGCACACAGGGAAGGTCCATGGCTCAGTCAGTAGAACATCTGCTTTGCATGCAGAAGGTCCCAGGTTCAAACCCAGAGATGTGAAGGCCTGGAAAAAACCAACGGGAAAAATCATAATAAACAGTGCCTAGAACCTTTTAAAAAAAGTCTATTCATTTGTCCATCATTTTCTCTTCAGAAATATGTACATTTTGAAAACATTGCAATATCCCAGATACGTTCATCTGGAGCAACAATAATCCCCTTCCTCCCCCCCCCCCACGCTGTTAACTTTTACAATGCTTATTTTTGCACTTCGAAATACTCCCAAATCGTTCTCTAATACTATATTTTTAAAATGATTTAATACTATTATTTTGGGATCATTCAATACTTGCAAGATGGATTTGACCCTTCTGCATCTAGCACTTTTTAATATCAACAGCTGCAAGAAAACTGCCTGCTATTCCCTACGCATGGCACTTTTAAGGAACTGTCCATGGATTATATTATATTGTATATTAATATCAGACTGTGCTAGAAAGGTTTATCGTACCTGAATCAGACTCTGGCCTTATGCATTTTAGCAACTGATAAATAATATCACCTGATATTGCGTGTTAAGGATTGATAAAGGATTTTTAAAAGTTAGGAAGTTTGTCTAAGTGGAATGAACTGGAACAGCCGTAGTATGTTTTGAAATGAATTGGAAGTAGATGACCGTGATGCTTTCATCAGTGATATCCAGTTCTTGTATAGCTGTTCTTGGGCTGTGAACTGTGTTGGAGACACACTTTTGGAAATGCAGCACACGAATAAAAGAAAATTTTGTCATTTATGTAATTTGTTTTTAACATTTGTTTTATTAGTATTTTTTAATTACTTTTTAAATACTGCATTGTGAGAAGAACCAAAGTTACCCTATATCTCTGAGACCATGCGATTGATAGACATAGGCTCGAGGCGAGCTAGACAAGTACACAGTGAAATCTGCCCAGAGACTTCAGGAGAAGCAGAACACCACATCCTGTTCTTTCAGACTATCCTATACTGCATCCTGTTATTCAGTAACCACAAAGTTTGTTCTAGCCTGTTTTAGCCTGCTTTGTTCTACCTAGCCTGTCTATGTGGTTAGTAGGGTGCAAAGAACACATGCAAAGTGCAACATGTATTGTGTCTCCTATGCAAAGTTTCCTGTTATCAGAAAAGTATAAAAGCCACCTTTATCCTTTGTTCGAGGCCCCCAGTTCTCCTTTTTCTGGAGTGGTGTCTTTGCTCTGAGCAAATAAAACGACTGTGACTTTACTCCTTGTCGAATGGCTATCATTTACAACAGCATATTGGAAACTGCTTAGAGGTCTTTTGTTCTAGTAAGTAAATAAAACATATATAGAAAAAATAAAAATAAATCATAAATAAATAAGACAATAATAACACACTGAGGAAGCCTCTGCCTTGTTTAAATAATAAGAGAAATCATTTAAATCCCGCCATGCCCTTAATCCCCCCCCAAAAGCCTTTGAGAAGGGGTAGTGAGCCCTCAGTGGAGAAATGCTGTGTATATGTCTGTCTGCATAGGGGTGTTCACACATTACATTTAGTGAGTATACAATCCTTGCATCTGTGCGCACAATAGCAGAGCGGTTGAAATCATGAGGTGCACACTCTTTCAAACAAACACTTGTACCTGCGTAGAGACAGCTTGCACCTGAGTTCAGTGTAATGTGTGAACACGCCTCTTGTGTTTTGTGCTTTGGAAATGATTTCTGTGACCTATCTTGATGTCAGAGGGTAACTGTCAGAGTACGCCTCGTGCTCTTAACTATGATGCAGGCCTGTTTAGTGGTACCTGCTGGGGCACAGGCTTTCAAAGTGGGGAGGAGGGCAGAGAGGTTTATAGGGGGGCCTGGATCACGTAAATGCATTCTGATTAGCCTGATAAACTACAGGCTCTGATTGGCTGGACATTCTTATCAGCGAAGAACGGGCCGTTATCTGGCAGAGCTAGGTTAAGAAATCTGCCCTGCACAAAGGTCTTACCAGTAGTATGTTGCTCAAAACGGGTTTTTAAAACCTGTCCAAGCAGCCAGAAGTACAACCGGAGGAGCTTTGGGGCAGGTCAGGTGCAGATTGTCCTCAGTAGCTGGGGTGAGTTGTGATAGTGAAGGAATCTGGCTGAGGGAATTTGTCTGCCACTTAGAGGGTCTCTGAGTCCTCAAGCACCTTTAAGACCCTGGAATAAACAGATATATAAATATCAGAATCCCCTAACGTACAGAGTATCTGCTTCACTGAGCTCTGCAGGCGCCTGATCACTTCGCTGAAGAAGGGTTTGTTTTTCTTTTTCTGTTTGGAAAACAGCCCTTTCAGCGCCCCCCTCCTCTGCCTTACCTTCCCACCCAGCCACCTAATTAAGACTGATTAAGATTCACGTATATTCTCTACTCTTCATTACTCTTGGGTCCTCTTAATTAGCATTACTTACTCTTGCCTCCTTAATTGCTATTCACCACACTTAATCAGGCCCCATTAGGCAGTGGCACAATACACTCACTCACTCACTCACTCGCGTGCGTGTGTGTGTGTGTACAGAGGAGAGGCTGGCTGTGCCAGGAGAAACAGACCCCCAGCACCTCCGCAGATGGGCCAATCCTGCAAGAGAAGCTGAGATCCACCCCAAGGGGGCTTCCATCTTCCCCTCAAGTCCAGCTGAGGAGGGGGCATTTATTCACCCATTTCCTCCATCCTCTGCCTTGAAAACTTCTAGAAGCCCATTCAGAGCCTGGTCAGTTTCAGATTCCTCTCTCCATCTCTTCTCCATTTTCCTTGCCTGTCAGGAGGGAAACTGACCCGCCCTCTTCCAGTGGAGGAAATCCAAAAGGGGCTCTCCCTCCAGCTCTGGGGCAGAAAAGCGGAACAGCAAACCCCTCCCCTCCCATGCGTCCCCCAACAAGGCTGTTTCCTCTGCATCAAGAGCCCCCCCTTTCCCTCTGCCTGAACTGCGTTCCATCCTTTGGGAAACTGGGGTGACCTACAAAAGCATGGGGGGGGGCAGCTTCAGTGGAAACAGTTTTGCCTACACTTTGCAGCTGGACTGCATGGCTCAGCCCCCCCCTCCCCACACCCCCTTTCTATGGATTCCCAAAAGAAAATCCTCCACCTCTTCCCCCAACCCCCAAATCATGTTGCACCTCTTTGTTCTCTCTTCCTTCCTCCTGGTGGCCTATTTCGCCTCCGGGATAATGAATGGAGACCCCCCCCCTTTCCCCCATTCATTATTCTCTCCCCCACTTCCTGCCTCTCTAGGAACCAGAACTCTGTTCCTTAACCCACTGGAGGACCGAGTCTTCGTCCCTCCCTCACCACTCTTGTCCTCCTCCTCTACCTCCCTGCTGTTGAGTTGCGGCTGCAGGTGCTCCAAGGGATTGGGGGGGCACTTTGCAGCAGGGGGTCCCTCCCCCCCCCCCGCACAGCCTAAAGGGCCTTTGCTCACAGCTTCAGAAACTCCATTGAAGTTTCTCGGCGCTCTGAATTCACCTTGTTTCGAAGCAAATGGGGACTAAGTATGTATGTATGTGCATAAAGCCTAATGCATTTTTTTTGTATTTTAATAGTATTTTATGCATTTTAATCTACTGTCATGTTTTGTGTTTTTATTGTGTATTTTATTATGTCTGTATGCGTGTTTTTTATTGTAGCCGCCCTGAGTGCCCTATTGTAGGGTGGAAGGACGGGATAGAGATCTTTTAAATAAAATAAATAAATAAATAAATAGGTTCCTCCTCTCTGTCATGTCATTTGTTTTGTCAGCACGGGCGGTTGCTTTTAAATTCTTTGGCTTCAGTGAAAAGCGTTTGCATTAACATTTGTTTTAAAAAGTTTTTTATTACTACTATTAAAGAACAAAATGATCGTATGGCGTAGTGGCCCTGTATGATTGTTGTTGCTGTTATGTGCCTTCAAGTCGATTACGACTTATGGCGACCCTATGAATCAGCTACCTCCAAGAGCATCTGTAATGAGCCACCCTTTTCAAACCTTGTAAGTTCAGGTCTGTGGCTTCTTTTATGGAATCGATCCATCTCTTGTTTGGCCTTCCTCTTTTTCTACTCCCTTCTGTTTTTCCCAGCATTATTTTCTTTTCTAGTGAATCAGGTCTTCTCATTATGTGTCCAAAGTATGATAACCTCAGCTTCATCATTTTAGCTTCTAACGATAGTTCTGATTTAATTAGTTATAGCACCCAATTATTTGTCCATGGTATGTGCAAAGTTCTCCTCCAAGACCACATTTCAAATGCCCCTATATGATATACCCCATATGACCATTCCCCCCCCCACTCCCTGGGGGACCACAGGACAAGTCCTTAAATTTAATTTCCGCATTCTGACCTTCGTATACTGATAGCAAAAAATAATTCAGCAGCACAAGCAAATACTGATAACCCATGTACCCTGGAGGAGTTAAATGGATTGCATGCACCAGGAACACCCACAGGGAAGGGGGGAGTGGGGCTCTTCCCCCCTTTTCCCTCCCCTCAACAAAAACACCAAATCGCCCCGCCCCCTTTGCACCTCTTTGTCCTGTGCACGCTCCAGCCTCCTTCTCTCTGGGCCTCATTCTTTCTTTGCCAGGAATATGAATGAAGACAGTCCCCCCCACTTCCCCTTCCGCTGCCCCCCCAACTGCAAGCCACAATTTTCCTCCCTCCCGTCTGTCTGTTGAGGGGGGGGGGAATGCAACCTCCCCTGTTTCCCTCCTTCCTCCACCATATGTATACATGGATTACCCCCCCCACACACACACACCCCTTTGTATGGATTCCCAAAAGAAAACCCTCCACCTCTTCCCCCAACCCGCAAATCTTGTTGCACCTCTTAGTTCTCTCTTCCTTCCTCCTCGTGGCCTATTTCGCCTCCGGGATAATGAATGGAGACCCCTCCCCCTTTCCCCCATTCATTATTCTCTCCCCCCAATGTTTTCAGCTCTCTGACGTCACCCTGTTTCAATGCAAATGAGGACTAAATTCCTCCCTGTGATGGCATTTTTTTGTTGGTCAGGCTGAATTCACCACGGGTGACTACTTTAAAGTTATTTGCGTAAAATCTCAGCCTCGGTGGGTCCTTGTGTAAGAACATAAGAACATAAGAATGCAGCGGCCAGATTGCTGACGCGGACCAGAAGGTCCGCTCATATAACACCTGTTCTGGCCCGTCTGCACTGGCTTCCTATTTGTTTCCGGGCTAGATTCAAAGTGCTGGTTTTGACCTATATAGCCCTACACGGCATGGGACCGCAGTACCTGGTGGAACGCCTCTCCCAATATGAACCTACCCGTACACTGCACTCAACATCTAAGGCCCTCCTCCGGGTGCCATCCCATCGAGAAGCTCGGAGGGTGATGACTAGGTAGTGCCTTTTCCTTGGTGGCCCCCGAAGTGTGGAACAGCCTCCCCGATGAGGTGCGCCTGGCGCCGACGCTACTATCCTTTCGGCACCAGGTGAAAACCTTTTTATACTCCCAGGGATTTTAAAGTGTGTTTTAACAGCATTTTCACCATTATTTTGTATTTTGGACGTTCTTTGGTTCTTTTATTGTTTGTTTGTTTTGTTTCTTGATTTATTGTATTTACTGTATTCTTACACTGTGCTTGTTTTTATCTTTTTGTACACCGCCCAGAGAGCCTTCGGGCTTAGGGCGGTATATAAATTAAATTAAATAAATAAATAAATAAAATAAATAAGAAGAGCCTGCTGGATCAGGCCAGTGGCCCATCTAGTCCAGCATCCTGTTCTCACAGTGGCCAACCAGGTGTCTGGGGGAAGCCCGCAAGCAGGACCCGAGTGCAAGAACACTCTACCCTCCTGAGGTTTCCGGCAACTGGTTTTCAGAAGCATGCTGCCTCTGACTAGGGTGGCAGAGCACAGCCATCACGGCTAGTAGCCATTGATAGCCCTGTCCTCCATGAATTTGTCTAATCTTTTAAAGCCATCCAAACTGGGAGCAAATTCCATAGTTTAACTATGCGCTGAGTAAAGAAGTACTTCCTTTTGTCTGTCCTGAATCTTCCAACATTCAGCTTCTTGGAATGTCCACGAGTTCTAGTATTATGAGAGAGGGAGAAGAACTTTTCTCTATCCACTTTCTCAATGCCATGCATCATTTTATACACTTCTATCATGTCTCCTCTGACCCGCCTTTTCTCTAAACTACAAAGCCCCAAATGCTGCAACCTTTCCTCATAAGGGAGTCGCTCCATCCCCTTGATCATTCTGGTTGCCCTCTTCTGAACCTTTTCCAACTCTATAATATCCTTTTTGAGATGAGGTGACCAGAACTGTACACAGTATTCCAAATGCGGCTGCACCATAGATTTATAAAACGGCATGATGATATCGACTGTTTTATTTTCAATACCTTTCCTAATTATCGCTAGCATGGAATTTGCCTTTTTCACAGCTGCCGCACACTGGGTCGACATTTTCATCGTGCTGTCCACTACAACCCCGAGGTCTCTCTCCTGGTCGGTCACCGCCAGTTCAGACCCCATGAGCGTATATGTGAAATTCAGATTTTTTGCTCCAATATGCATAATTTTACACTTGTTTATATTGAATTGCATTTGTCATTTTTCTGCCCATTCACTCAGTTTGGAGAGGTCTTTTTGGAGCTCTTCACAATCCCTTTTTGTTTTAACAACCCTGAACAATTTAGTATCTTCAGCAAACTTGGCCACTTCACTGCTCACTCCTAACTCCAGGTCATTAATGAACAAGTTGAAAAGTACAGGTCCCAAAACCGATCCCTGAGGGACTCCACTTTCTACAGCCCTCCATTGGGAGAACTGTCTGTTTATTCCTACTCTCTGCTTTCTGCTTCTTAACCAATGCCTTATCCACAAGAGGACCTCTCCTCTTATTCCATGACTGCTAAGCTTCCTCAGAAGTCTTTGGTGAGGTACCTTGTCAAAAGCTTTTTGAAAGTCTAAGTACACTATGTCCACTGGATCACCTCTATCTATATGCTTGTTGACACTCTCAAAGCATTCTATTAGGTTACTGAGACAGGACTTTCCCTTGCAGAAGCCATGCTGGCTCTGCTTCAGCAAAGCTTGTTCTTCTATGCGCTTAGTTAATCTAGCTTTAATAATACTTTCTACCAGTTTTCCAGGGACAGAAGTTAAGCTAACTGGCCTGTAATTTCCAGGATCCCCTCTGGATCTCTTTTTGAATATTGGCGTTATATTTGCCACTTTCCAGTCCTCAGGCACGGAGGAGGACCTGAGGGATAAGTTACGTATTTTAGTTAGCAGATCAGCAATTTCACATTTGAGTTCTTTGAGAACTCTTGGGTGGATGCCATCCGGGCCCGGTGATTTGTCAGTTTTTATATTGTCCATTAAGCCTAGAACTTCCTCTCTCGTTACCACTATTTGTCTCGGTTCCTCAGAATCCCTTCCTGCAAATGTTAGTTCAGGTTCAGGGATCTGCCCTATATCTTCCACTGTGAAGACAGATGCAAAAAATTCATTTAGCTTCTCTGCAATCTCCTTATCGTTCTTTAGTACACCTTTGACTCCCTTATCATCCAAGGGTCCAATTGTCTCCCTAGATGGTCTCCTGCTTTGAATGTATTGATAGAATTTTTTGTTGTTGGTTTTTATGTTCTTAGCAATGTGCTCCTCAAATTCTCTTTTAGCATCCCTTATTGTCTTCTTGCATTTCTTTTGCCAGAGTTTGTGTTCTTTTTTATTTTCTTCATTCGGACAAGACTTCCATTTTCTGAAGGAAGACTTTTTGCCTCTAAGAGCTTCCTTGACTTTGCTCGTTAACCATGCTGGCATCTTCTTGGCCCTGGCGGTACCTTTTCTGATCTGCGGTATGCACTCCAGTTGTGCTTTTAATATAGTGTTTTTAAACAACTTCCAAGCATTTTCGAGTGATGTGACCCTCTGGGCTTTGTTTTTCAACTTTCTTTTTACCAATCCCCTCATTTTTGTGAAGTTTCCTCTTTTGAAATCAAATGTGACTGTTTTGGATTTTCTTGGTAATTGGGCATTTACATATATGTTTAATTTAATAGCACTATGGTCACTGCTCCCAATCGGTTTGACAACACTTACATCTCTCACCAGGTCCCGGTCCCCACTGAGGATTAAGTCCAGGGTTGCCATCCTGTGTAAACGTTTGCTTCAACATTTTTAAAAAAAATATTATTAAAGAACAAAATTAAAAAAACTGGGCATTTCATCTCCTATGATACAAAGTGTAATTGAAACATGAATTGTAGTATGATGTCATGCCCCCATATGACCATTTCCCCCTCTCCACCCACTGGCAGACCACAGAACTGGGCAATACTGCAATCCAAACATAACTCAACCATATATATGTTTTGCTGCTGCTGACAATTGTCCATGCAAGTCATGCTCCGAAGCATACATGATAAATCCTCTTGTTTTTTCCAGCCCTCGGATAAGGAGATGTTCCAAATATTTCTCAGTCGTGTACATGGTAAGCAGTATTCAGAGGTGGTTTTCCCATTTCCTTCCTCTGAGACTGAGACGCAGTGACTGGCACAAGGTCACCCAGTGAGCTTCAGGGTTGTGTGGGGATTCGAACCCTGGTCTCCCAGGTCATAGTCCAACACTCTAACTACTATGCCACACTGGCTATCCTACACCACACGTGGTTTATTATTGTTTTGCATTCCCCAGTCTGACGTATAATTAGTGTCCCAGGTCTGGCACTCCCATTGCAGTGAGATTGAGGGGGAAACAGTTCCCATACTGACAAAAATGAGTGGCCAGGCAACTCTCCTTGTGCAGGTCTCTGCTTTAGAGATGGAGGCAATATTGGTTTGGGAGAACGTTTTTTCCAGTTAGAACTACATAAAAAACCCCTCCCCCACAAGTCCTAACTAATGCATGCAAATGCAAGCTTAGGCAAGTGCAATGCATCTGGGACTCAATTCCTCTTTGTGCCATCTTGGAGCTCTGCAATTGGGGGTGGGGTGGGTGGAACTCCTGGCCTGATCCCACCTACGTTTGTTTAATTAAAAGCATTTCTAGGCTGCTTAATGGTTAAAATCTCTAAGCGGTGTCCAAACATAAAAACAGCACCCCAAAAACAGAAATGAGGCAGTAACAAGGTCCAATCTTACGGGGCAGAGAAAACCTGGAAAAAAGATCCGTCCTTACAAGACGTCCGAAGCAGAAGCACCATCACAGCAGGAAGAATCCAAACAGCTTCCTCTGTGGCAGGGGAAAAAATGCTCAGTTTTTTGGCCCCTGAAGAGACCTCAGAGGGACTCCCTTTAGCCTCCAGCCAGCTGCTTGGTGCTGAAAGCGTGTCTCCAAAGGAGGTTGGTCAGTGTCAGTCTTTGAACTTTGTCAGGTATCTATCACCTGAAGTCATGACATCAGGTGATTGACGGATAGGTGGCTCTGCCAGCCCGTGAAAGATGCCGGGTGTGTGTGTGGAGAGTTAGGAATTTGCCACCTGTGCATGCACACCCACATTTAAGAAAGTTGGAGGTGCGTTTATTACCTGTTGCGTGTTTAGCCCCTTGAGAAACTTTTGATTGAACGGAGGAGTATTAATCTTCACAATAAGCAAAGCAATGGTCCAAATCTGGCCTTGTAATGCTGCTGAGTTCAGCTAGCTCCTTTTTCTGAGCAGAGTCTTTCTGTGCAGACTGAGCTGCATGTCCTTCTGCCCGGAGGGACCAGCCCTTTGCCTCAAAGCCTTTCCAGTCCCATGACCCCCTCCCCATATACACTGGAACACAATCGCTGATTGTATGTTTCTTTCTTTCTGTTTATTGTAGCGGCTTTTTTTTGGTCTTTCTGTATATAAACATTTAAAATCTAATTTAAAAAACCACAACTGTTAAAAAGCACATTTCCTTCACTTTGGGATGAACACCAAATCCAGTTTGCAAAACAGAAACATCTGTTGATTTGATTCTGCCCTGACCCTAAGACAGGGGTGTCCCACTTCCGTCTGCGCTTTCATATTTGGTCCTTGAAGGATGTCATGACAAGTTTGTAGGTCTCGAAGCTTGTTAAAATTAGCAAATTGAAAACATCTGTGGAATTTGATTTCCCCCCTCCTTCGAGATCATCCAGTTCGACCACGGATGCCCACATTTTTGCTCATTGTATGAAGACACACTTCAGCTGGTAAACACACTCCGGTGATGTTAATCTTAACTAGCTGCCCTTACTTCTGCCTGCAACTAATAATAGGTTGGAATCCAAGTCAAGATGTCGGGCCTCCTCCTCCAGAAGTTGAGAAACAATATACAGTGTTATATATGTATATATCCCACCATTCCACTGAAAGGGAACTACACCAACAGACATGTAACATAAGGCAGACACTTCACTGTAATATCCTACCCACGTTTTATCCTGAAGATGTGTATGGTTCAAAGGGCACCCTTTAAAGGGAAGGAGGTATTCTAAGAGTTTACCTATGGATCCCTCTTCTGAGCAAAGAAAGCACTCATGTTTAGAAGCCATTGAACATCTTAATGTTTCAAAAGCTCAGATTAGACTTGTTGAATTTGCAAAGCAGAGAACTGCATTATTCCAGTGATCCCCTTTGTAATGCATAAAGAAATTCTCCTCTCGCTTAATCCATCTGTTACTTCCAAGGAGAAAGCAAAATAAATGCATTATTGCTAACCACATTAAAAAACGATGCAATTATTACCAAGCACAAGCAGTAAATCCTGGCCCTCTTAACTAAGACCTGCTCAGCAAAATCCCACCTGAAGTCCATGGGAGGGCTGTGACGCCCTTCCCTGGCTCTCCCTGTCAGGTTCCTACCTGCTCGTGGCTACTGCCTGTCACTAGGCACCACCAGGGACTCCACCAGTCCGGACTGTCCTTTTTTATGGTTTCTCTCTCCGCTCTAGCACAGATCTCAATAGATCCCCCTGCTAGGCAGCACCACCAGTCACGTCCTATAACCAGTATCCCCAGAGACTCTGCCTGAGTCTCTCTCAATCAGGTTACCTCTGTGACTGCGTGCTTAAGCTGTCCCAATCCCTTTGATCTATACAGAATGCATATAATTCTGGTTTGATCTGGATACTTGTGGTGTTATATTCTCCCCTTCACCGCTGCCACCATTTGTTACTATTTCCCTTCAGCCTTGGTCATTACCTTACCCTCCCTTCTGGTCTGTGAAACCCCAGCCAACGATCAGGCCTTCGGTAAACCAAATATAGTTTTTATTAAATAACAGAGATAACAAGATTACTTTATAAAGGCACATAAGCATATGGTTTCATCTATTACTATGATGCTTGACTTATCATAAACCAGAATTCCCACTCTCTCTTTCTCCACACTCTCCTGACAAACACCACCAAACACCTCTCAAACAACTCTCCAAAACCCACCAAAATAACCCACTCACGTCCACCCAGACTCAACTGCCATCCTTCCATTTATACTCTCAGCCATTCAAACACTCAGCCAATCATACAGCATTCTACTGCTCATTTACTCCCCCCTCCTCTTTCACTCCACTTACCACATATCTTCTATGCAAACAGCACTTACCATATATACATTAATATAGGAACATCACAAGGGCACCCATCCTAACTCCAAGAGCACCCGATGGATGTCCACAGGGGTTCAGAAGTGGCACACGAATGTCCAGCTCTGTCCCAGTTCTCTTCCCCCAGCATGTACTTATACAGCAGTGATTCTCAAACGGTGCGCCCAGGCACACTGGTGCACCCTAAGAGGTGGCTAAGTGTGCCTCAAATATTATGAAAGTATATTTTAAAAATGAGAAGAAATCCATTTGTATAGGGTAAGTAATAGTTTTCTATAGTTTATTTTTATTCATAGTTTAAAATATATTGATATATTTCTAATGTTGTACACGAAGTGCGCCAGCAAATTTTTATATATCTTACAGTGCGCCGTGAACCAATAAAGTTTGAGAACCACTGTTACACAGAATGTGAAAATATTAGTCCTTCTTTTGTCTGTATTCAAAGCTTGCCAACCATTTTCAACAGGTGCCACTGAGTTACGGTGTTTCTCCAACAGTGGTTGGGAACCTCTAGATCCCCCCACCCCCCAAAAAACACAAACGGGTCAGCATCTCCTCAGAGTGAACATGCTCCAACCGTGAATGGACTCCAGGCTCTTTGTAGTTCCAGAAGTCCATTTCTGCGCCTTTCTTAGCTTCATGAAATCTTTGAGAAGTGACAAGAATGACAGACAGGATTCTAAATGTTGCTAAGCTAAACACATATACATTTCAGGGCTGCTAGCTATATTTTGTAAGCTTGCTTCTTTGCTTGCTAAAGGCCAGTCACCTTACTACAGCTGGGTGAATATGCTTCCATAATGGCCTTCGAGGGCTGAAATATGTTTCTTCAGTGAGCCACCCAAAGAAGAAAGAGGTCAGAGTTTTGCTGCTGGCTGGAAGAGGAATGCTCTTTTATCCATTCTGAATTCTTTAAAGTTCAGCAAGATATATGAATACTTATAACCTAGTGTGATATTTTTATAGTGGCTCCCCATATGGATTCTTTGATGCGATATGAAGTATGTTTTCCATCGAAAGCTCTTCCCACACTCCAAGCATTTATAGTTTCTCTCCTGTGTGGATTTTCTGATGAGAAATAAGACTTGAGCTATAACTGAAGCTCTTTCCACATTCAAAGCATACATACTTTTCCCCTCTGTGAATTTTTTGATGCATAGTAAGGCTTGTACTCTGACTGAAGCTCTTTCCACACTCAAAGCACTTATACGGCTTCTCCCCTGTGTGGATTCTGTGATGACAAGTAAGGTATGTCTTATTACTGAAGCTCTTCTCACACGTCGTGCATTTATATGGCTTCTCTCCTGTGTGGATCCGCTGATGCACAGTAAGGTGTGAACTCTGACTGAAGCTCTTTCCACACTCCCAGCATTTATATGGTTTCTTGCCAGTGTGAGTCCTCTGATGGGAAGAAAGATGTGACCTCTGACTGAAGCTCTTTCCACATTCCAAGCATTTATATGGTTTCTCCCCTGTGTGAGTTCTCTTATGTGAAGTAAGGGACGCGCGGTGGGCGAACATCCTTCCACATTCCAAACATTTATATGGTTTCTCCCCTGTGTGAGTTCTCTTATGTGAAGTAAGGGACAAGCTATGGGCAAATGTCCTTCCACATTGCAAACATTGATATGGTTTCTCTCCTGTGTGGATTCTGCTATGTGAAATAAGTTGTGAGCTATGCTTGAAACTCTTTCCACACTCAAAGCAGGTATATGGTTTCACCCCTGTGTGATTTTTTTGATGTGAAGTAAGGCTAGAGCTACAGATAAAGCTCTTTCCACATTCCACACATCTATATGGTTTTTCTCCTGTGTGAATTCTCTGATGTGAAATAAGATTACAGTTCCGAGTGAATTCTTTTCCACACTCCATGCAATTATATGGTCTCCCTGCCATGTGAATTCTACAATGTTTAGTGAGGGCTGTCCTCTTACTAAAGCTCTTTCCACATTCCAAGCATTTAAATATTTTTTCTCCTGTGTGGACTCGCTGATGTAAACTATGGTGTGAACTCTGACTGAAGTTCTTCCCACACTCCACACATTTATGTGGTTTCTCTTCTGTGTGAATTCTCTGATGTGAAGCAAAATGTGAAATCTGACTGAAACTCTTTCCGTAGGGAATGCGGAAAAGAATCACGCGGGGAGAATCCCCGGTGTGGATTCTACAGTGTGAGTGAAGGTGAGATTTACTCTCGAATATTTTGCCACATGAAGGACACTCAAGCTTCTCCTTCCTCTTGTGATGGTTTTTCTGGACTGGGATTTGACAGGAGTTATCGGCCTGGGTAAGAGTGGCTTTATTCCTCCCATTCTCCGCTTGGCTTTCCTCCTGACTTCTTGTTAACCTTTGATCTCCGAAGGTTTCTTCCTTCACTTCACCCTCGGCTATTTCTGATGAGACCCGACATGGCTCCAGAGAATGATGAGTGTCCTCTCCATCACCTGCTAGAATTAAGAGAGAATCCCAACAAAGGATGTAATCCCAGTTACAAATCCAGTGAGATTTGCTGTGAGTGCTGATAGGTGCTGACAGAAAGCCTTGCTTGTCAAGGAACAACCAGGAATGCACTTGAAGGCTCCCAATTGATCCTTTGCAGCCACAGCTTTACCTGTCCCACACCTGATGTCACATGTGGCATGGATTGAAGAAAACACCCTGACAGCCCGTTAGGAACCTTGCCGGGCCTAATTTTGCCTGCAGGCTGGAAGCATCAGCTGCTGCAAAACCTAAGAGTCCGTGTCTCCTTGCAGAGGAGGGAGCCTCTTCAGGGTACCACTGCAAGAAGGTGCTGGGGTTCCCTTTCAGACCCTGTAAGCTGACACTGTTGTTATTGCCCTTTACGTTGATTTTATTCTTACTGCCAGGGCCGTGGAGTCGGAGTTGTGAGCAATTTTGGGTGGAGTCGGTAGAAATGTACCGACTCTGACTTCAAAATAAAACTAATGTTTTAATATTAATATTAATGGAGTCGGACAGTAGAGAAACAGAGGAGTCGAAGGTCTGATGTACCGACTCCACAGCCCTGCTTACTACCATGCTTACAGTGTCCATGCTTTGAGAGGCTGATTCGCAGGCAATGGGGCAGAATGCAGCATTCAATGAATCAGTTTGGCTTCCACACCCCTTTCCAAGCTTAACGTTAGCGAGGGACGCTTTCCTTCCCAAGGAAGGCTTTTGGTGATAACCGGGACAGTCATGAGCTAGTGGCTCTTTGGCAAGCCAAGTGAGAGCAGGGCAAGTAAGCTGCGTTAATAACTCTGGGGGGCAGAAATGGGCCAGAGCTGAAGGCCATCTCACGTGCTAAGCTTGGTATGTGGGCATGGATTTCTACTGCTCCTTCCTAATGTCTTGCATTCCTGTTTAGTTCTCTTCTTCCAGCAACTTCAGTTGAACATGGCACTGGAAGAGTTGTTCATCTTTGCAAACTCTCCCTGGTGGCCATACATCTTTCTCTCTGTTGGACATTCTGTTGCTACTTTCTTTATAGGCTTGCAACGCTTGGGGTCCCTCCTTGGTTTGTCCCTTTCATCTCATACCTAAGCCCGTCCTATGCCCCGGGTGCATCTCCAAGTTCCATCCCTTTCCCCACCATGATAGCTGCTCAAACCCAGATCAGTCTCTGCAGACCTCTGTTCTGGACTAATGTCCACTAAGATAATGCCTTCTCTTCTGAGCCCACTTCCCACCTTAATTTTCCGGGGGCTTCTTCCCTCTCCTATCCTACCCTTATGGTGGTAAAACCATCAGCCTTCCCCAATATATATATATATATTGCAGGGGGGAGTATTATTATTTATTAGACTTGTTAGTTGCTTGTCACATAGAGGTCTCCAAATGACCTACAATGTCTTTAAAAACATAAAGACATTGCAATATTAAAACATTCACACACCACACTTGCCATTCATGAGAACATACAAAACAACCACTAATGCCTTGGGAAGGAAAGTAACAAGTCCACTGCTGTCTAGACCAGTAGTGTAGTGGCAAATTCAGAAGTGCAGGGTCCCTTCATGACAGTCACAGCCATGCCCCTCCCCCTTTGTTGCTGTACTCTTAAGATTGAAACCCTTGTTCATGCCTTCTCTCACAACAATAGATGTCCCTAGGAGCCAATAAGCATGAAAGGGGAGTGTTAGCTACTGAGAAGAATCTTCTCAGTGGCCGACTCACCTCCCTTCACTCTGATTGGCTCCAATCAGAAGGAAAGGACAAGGAAGCATGTTAGAAGACTCTTCTCAATGGCTAACACACTCCCCTTTCATGCTGATTGGCTCATAGGATGCTGGAGACATAGGGACCCTGCTTCCCAAAAGAGTAAGGGGTCCAAGCCTCTCTGAGACCCTGAACAACTACACCACTGGACTAGACAGATTAAGGCTTGTATGAATATAGCCTACGAATCACTCAAGGTACCTGTGCCAAAACATACACCAGCCCACTCAGCCAGGTCAGGTGCAACATGGGACAGCCTCTTCTGAAAATAACACACCTACATGCGTTTTGTAGGGCTGCGATGGGGGCCACATCAGCTATGTTTCTTAAGCGCTACAAAATATGCTGGATTGGGGCAACACAGTCTGCACACATAACACCAATCGTGGCACGACCGGATTGGCTACCACTTCATTGCTGGGCCCAGTTCAGACTGCAGGTTTTGACCTACAAAGCTTTATGCGGCTCAGGACCCCAATATCTCCCCAGATATCTTCTCCCCAGGTGAACCTACTCAGACCCCGTGTAAGTCATCTGAGACCCTTTTCTGTGTGCCCCTTCTGAGGGAGGTGGAGTGACACACACAAAAACGGCCTTCTTCGTGGTGGCTCCGTTTGTAGAATGTTCTCCCCAGGGAGGTATGCCTGGTAGCATCACTACACTAAGGTGGATGCAGATGAGCTCAGTTTTTCCTTTTCATTTGGCTCAAGCTAACAGAGCAGCTGGACCCATCCAAGTCCAACATGGCCCAGTAAGTTTGACGCAGCAGGTGGCATCAGCGAGAAATCTTCCTTAAACTCTCATACTCTGATTCCAGCACCATGTTGCTGAACACTCTGCGCTCTGGTCTGCCTCCCATTCTGTCCCCTTTCAGGTGGGGGACACTATTATCATTATTATTATTATTATTAATTAGATTTATATCCCACCCTTTCTCCCAGGTTAGAGGTAGGTAGAGAGTGGATGTCATTCAGTGAAACAGTTGAATGGAGGGGGGTAGCTCAGAATGACGAAAAAGAGTAAGTAAAAAGTCACGGTCTTATTCCATTTGTGTACATTAAAATTGTATTTAAAAAAGCCCAACGCGTTTCGGTTAATTTTATATAGCCTTCATCAGGGGATGCTTATTTTAAATTCTTCATTCAAAGTAATGATGATTCAGATTCTATTCAAAAGGTTGTTGGTTATCAGCAGCACGTTCATCAGGCCGAATCTAATTTACACAAATGGAATAAAACTGTGACTTTTTACTTATGCTTTTTCGTCATTCTGGGCTACCCCCCTCTATTCAACCACCCTTTCTCCCAGCAGGAGCCCAGCGCGGCAAACAAAAGCACTAAAAACACTTTAACACTTGCCACCCTCCCTGTTCCAGCAAAGGGGGAAATCCCAGGAGGCAGATTAATTCTGAGGTGACTCTGGGCCTTTGACCTGTTCAGCCTAGTGGAGGGTGGGACTGATTCAGCATCCACACCCTGTATAAACATTTGCGAAGAAAGAAACCTAGTGCGAGGGAGATGCTGTGTGCTCTCCAAACGGGCACGAATTCGCAGCCCGTTGGGCCAAGCCAGTCCTGGGTGAGAACGCAAGGAGCCCACCAGCCCTCTAAGGAAGCCCCCAAAATTCCTACGCAGCAAAGGGTCCCACCACATACCTGAGCAGCTGCTTGCAGATCCTTCTCCTTTCTTGAGACCTTTGAGAAATGGATCCTCCATCTAGGAGAGAAGATCAGATCAGGTTTGGAGCAAGCAAGCCTAGTATCTTCTGACTGATCCAGGCTTTCCTCAGCAACCCCTTCCTATATCTCCCCCCCAAGTGGGCAAGAGGACGTAAAATGAAGCTCCTCTAACTCCTGCACACGGGGAAGGTCCATGGCTCAGTCAGTAGAACATCTGCTTTGCATGCAGAAGGTCCCAGGTTCAAACCCAGAGATGTGAAGGCCTGGAAAAAACCAACGGGAAAAATCATAATAAACAGTGCCTAGAACCTTTTAAAAAAAGTCTATTCATTTGTCCATCATTTTCTCTTCAGAAATATGTACATTTTGAAAACATTGCAATATCCCAGATACGTTCATCTGGAGCAACAATAATCCCCTTCCTCCCCCCCCCCCACGCTGTTAACTTTTACAATGCTTATTTTTGCACTTCGAAATACTCCCAAATCGTTCTCTAATACTATATTTTTAAAATGATTTAATACTATTATTTTGGGATCATTCAATACTTGCAAGATGGATTTGACCCTTCTGCATCTAGCACTTTTTAATATCAACAGCTGCAAGAAAACTGCCTGCTATTCCCTACGCATGGCACTTTTAAGGAACTGTCCGTGGATTATATTATATTGTATATTAATATCAGACTGTGCTAGAAAGGTTTATCGTACCTGAATCAGACTCTGGCCTTATGCATTTTAGCAACTGATAAATAATATCACCTGATATGTGAACTGTGTTGGAGACACACTTTTGGAAATGCAGCACACGAATAAAAGAAAATTTTGTCATTTATGTAATTTGTTTTTAACATTTGTTTTATTAGTATTTTTAATTACTTTTTAAATACTGCATTGTGAGAAGAACCAAAGTTACCCTATATCTCTGAGACCATGCGATTGATAGACATAAGCTCGAGGCGTGCTAGACAAGTACACAGTGAAATCTGCCCAGAGACTTCAGGAGAAGCAGAACACCACATCCTGTTCTTTCAGACTATTCTATACTGCATCCTGTTATTCAGTAACCACAAAGTTTGTTCTAGCCTGTTTTAGCCTGCTTTGTTCTACCTAGCCTGTCTATGTGGCTGGTAGGGTGCAAAGAACATATGCAAAGTGCAACATGTATTGTGTCTCCTATGCAAAGTTTCCTGTTATCAGAAAAGTATAAAAGCCACCTTTATCCTTTGTTCGAGGCCCCCAGTTCTCCTTTTTCTGGAGTGGTGTCTTTGCTCTGAGCAAATAAAACAACTGTGACTTTACCCCTTGTCGAATGGCTATCATTTACAACAGCATATTGGAAACTGCTTAGAGGTCTTTTGTTCTAGTAAGTAAATAAAACATATATAGAAAAAATAAAAATAAATCATAAATAAATAAGACAATAATAACACACTGAGGAAGCCTCTGCCTTGTTTAAATAATAAGAGAAATCATTTAAATCCCGCCATGCCCTTAACCCCCCCCCAAAAGCCTTTGAGAAGGGGTAGTGAGCCCTCAGTGGAGAAATGCTGTGTATATGTCTGTCTGCTTAGGGGTGTTCACACATTACATTTAGTGAGTATACAATCCTTGCATCTGTGCACACAATAGCAGAGCGGTTGAAATCATGAGGTGCACACTCTTTCACACAAACACTTGTACCTGCGTAGAGACAGCTTGCAATTGAGTTCAGTGTAATGTGTAAACACGCCTCTTGTGTTTTGTGCTTTGGAAATGGTTTCTGTGACCTCTCTTGATGTCAGAGGGTAACTGTCAATGTACGCCTCGTGCTCTTAACTATGCTGCAGGCCTGTTTAGTGGTACCTGCTGGGGCACAGGCTTTCAAAGTGGGGAGGAGGGCAGAGAGGTTTATGGGGGGCGTGGATCACGTAAATGCATTCTGATTAACCTGAATGGCTGGACATTCTCATCAGCGAAGAACGGGCCGTTATCTGGCAGAGTTAGGTTAAGAAATCTGTCCTGCACAAAGGTCTTACCAGTAGTATGTTGCTCAAAACGGGTTTTTAAAACCTGTCCAAGCAGCCAGAAGTACAACCGGAGGAGCTTTGGGGCAGGTCAGGTGCAGATTGTCCTCAGTAGCTGGGGTGGGTTGTGATAGTGAATGAATCTGGCTGAGGGAATTTGTCTGCCACTTAGAGGGTCTCTGAGTCCTCAAGCACCTTTAAGACCCTGGAATAAACAGATATATAAATATCAAAATCCCCTAACGTACAGAGTATCTGCTTCACTGAGCTCTGCAGGCGCCTGATCACTTCGCTGAAGAAGGGTTTGTTTTTCTTTTTCTGTTTGGAAAACAGCCCTTTCAGCGCCCCCCTCCTCTGCCTTACCTTCCCACCCAGCCACCTAATTAAGACTGATTAAGACTCACGTATATTCTCTACTCTTCATTACTCTTGGGTCCTCTTAATTAGCATTACTTACTCTTGCCTCCTTAATTGCTATTCACCACACTTAATCAGGCCCCATTAGGCAGTGGCACAATACACTCACTCACTCACTCGCGTGCGTGTGTGTGTGTGTACAGAGGAGAGGCTGGCTGCGCCAGGAGAAACAGACCCCCAGCACCTCCGCAGATGGGCCAATCCTGCAAGAGAAGCTGAGATCCACCCCAAGGGGGCTTCCATCTTCCCCTCAAGTCCAGCTGAGGAGGGGGCATTTATTCACCCATTTCCTCCATCCTCTGCCTTGAAAGCTTCTAGAAGCCCATTCAGAGCCTGGTCAGTTTCAGATTCCTCTCTCCATCTCTTCTCCATTTTCCTTGCCTGTCAGGAGGGAAACTGATGAGACCCAGTTTAAGAAATCCAACAGGGGCTCTCCCTCCACCTCTGGGGCAGAAAAACAGCACAGCAAGCCCCTCTCCTCCAATGTGCCCCCCAACAACGCTGCATCAAGTGGTCCCCCCCTTTCCCCCTGCCTGAGCTGCTTTTCATCCCTGGGGAGACTGGGCTGACCTGCAAAAGGCATTGGGGGGAGCAGCTTTAATGGCAACAGTTTTGGCCACACTTTGCAGCTGGACTGCATGGATCCACCCCCCCCATTTCTATGGATTCCCAGAGGGGAGGGGGGCTTTCCCATCATTTCCCCCTCAACCTCCTTCCCTCTAACAAAAGAAAATCCTCCTTCTCTCCCCCCCATCACCCCCATATGTTGCACCTGTTAAGCTACAGTTCACTTGTCATACCTAAATCTGTCCAGGCATCATGGGAAATAGAACCAAAGTGGCCTTTAGTTGACTTTTGATATAAAATGTCGGTTTATTTCCTGATGACCTGACACCTACATTCCAGTGGCTCGCATAATAAAAGCCGGTTTAAGCTGGAAACTTCCCCTATTACATCTATGCATATAACCTTGCTTACTGTTACAAATGTGCCTTTGCATAGAAATGTTAAATGCTGTTCCGTTGCCCCACAAACCTTGACTTGTACAAGCCTTTGATATGTAAGCAAAATAATAACATGTCTGTCTCCAGTTTAGGGGGCGCCCGGTTGCAGCTGGGCCTCCCCTCAATAGTTGCCTTTGTCTGTTACTGCTAAGTGCTTATCTCAAGGACATGCGAAGTATGCAGACATAGAGTCTGAAAGATAGTCTCAATGTTTCTACTTTGTCCTTCCCCCTTTACCCCTTTACCTCCTTTACATATGCCTTGTGGCTATAATATCTAGCAAGTGTTTCTTTTGCATTTTATGACGTGAGCCCGATATTGTAAACTTCGGGGTGAGCCTATATAAACCCTATGACACCAATAAACGAGGTTCCCATGCTGACCTGCTTCGGCTTGTAAGTATTGGGTCCCCTTTGCAAAGGAATTGTCTTGTGTTACTTGGTCTCTGATAGTGGGTTCATTTGCACTCAACTCCGCACTCTTCCCGGGTGTAATAAGCGAGTTGGGGTTGACAGGGCGACTTGCGTGTTGGGTTTGGACCTAACACACCTTTTTCTCCTTTGCCTCCTGCAGCCTCCTCCACGTGGCTAATTTCTCTTCCTGGAATATGAATAGAGCACTAACACTTCCCCTTCAATACTCTCTCTCCCCCACCCAACTCCTTGTGATCAAGACTTCCTGCCTCTCTAGGAACCAGAGCTCAGTTCCTTAACCCATTGGAGGATTAAGCGGCTTCTCCCTCCTCCCCCCTCCACAACTGCGAGCAAAGATTTCCTTTCCTCCCGCCCCCCACACGCACAAACTGCCGTGTTTTTTTTACTGCGGGGTTAAGAATGAGATCCTCGTGAATGCCTTCTTCTCACAACAACAGACGTCCCTAGGAGCCAATAAGCACAAAAGAGGAGAGTGTGAACTACTGAGAAGAGTCTTCCCAATTGGCTCCAATCTGCAGGAAAGGACAAGGAAACACACTAGAAGGCTCTTCTCAGTGGCCAACCCGCTCCCCTTTCATGCTAATTAGCTCATAGGATGCTGAAGACTTAGGGACCCTGCTGGGAAACTGCTCCCAAGAAAGGAAGGGGTCTAAGACACACACCCCAAGACCCTGCACGACTACACCCCTGGGTGTGGATGTGTGTGTGTGTGGTGGAAATCCCACAAGTTTCCTTCCCTCCTCCTCTTCCTCGCTGTTGAACTTGGGGTGCAGCTGCTCCAAGAGATTTGGGGAAGGGGTGCATTTCACCAGGGGACATTTTAACCCCTCTTTCCCCAAGTTACCTGTAAGGGGACCCCCTTCCCTCTTCCCAGACTGAAGGGCCTCTTTGCTTAATGTCTTTGCTCACGGTTTCAATTACACTAAACCCCATTGAAGGGTTTTTCAGAGCTCTGAAATCGTCTTGTTTTGATGCAAATGAGGACTAATTTCCTCCAGCCTGCCTCGTAATCTGTGTGGGGCCGGATTTTGTACAGGAGGCTTGCCTTGGCTTCCCTGAAAAGTGCAGCCTGGAAGCTTGTGCAAACTGTTGCATTGACAAACGCAAATCGGGACTAAGTTCCTCCTACCTGTGATGAAGCACATCAGCATTGTGATCTGTGTCAGGCTGAACTTAACTCCTTTGGGGGGGAAATAGAAATGGACTGCCTTCAAGTCGATTCTGAGTTATGTCTACCCTATGAATAGGGTTTTCATGGTAGGTGGTATTCAGAGGGGTTTTACCATTGCCTTCCTGGGAGGCTGAGAGGCTGTGACTGGCCCAGAGTCACCCAGTGAGCTTCATGGCTGTGTGGGGATTTGAACCCTGGTCTCCCAGGTCATAGTCCCAACACCTTAACCACTACACGACACTGGCTGGAGGTAGAAAAAGTGGAAGGCCAAACCAGAGATGAATTGATTCCATAAAGGAAGCCACAGACCTGAACTTACAAGATCTGAACAGGGTGGTTCACGACAGAGGCTGTTCATGGACTGCCTTTGAGTCGATTCCGACTTTTGGCAACCCTATGAGTAGGGGTTTCATGGTAAGCAGTATTCAGAGTGAATTTACCATTGCCTTCCTCTGAGGCTGAGAGGCAGTGACTGCCCAGTGAGCTTCATGGCTGTGTGGGGATTTGAACCCTGGTCTCCCAGGTCGTAGTCCAACACTCCAACCACTACACCACACTGGCTGTCATAATAATTAACTGCTTTGGCTTCTGTGAGAGAGCTAACTAACACTAACACCCAATTATTTGTCTTTTTTGCAGTCCATGGTGTGCTCTCCTCCAACACATTTCAAATGAGTTATTTTTCTCTTAGCCACTTTTTTCACTGTCCAACTTTCACTTCCATACATAGAGAATACCATTCCTAATTGATTTAAAAAAAAAAAAAGCCTTGTGAAATTTTAAAGACATTATTATGTGCCTTCAAGTCAATTGTTCAGATCTTGTAAGTACAGGTCTGTGGCTTCCTTTATGGAATCAATCCATCTCGTTTGGTCTTCCTCTTTTTCTACTCCCTTCTGTTTTTCCCAGCATTATGGTCTTTTCTAGTGGATCATGTCTTCTCATGATGTGTCCAAAGTATGATAACAGCTTCAACCTTTTAGCTTCTAATGATAGTTCTGGTTTAATTTGTACTATGACCCAATTATATGTATTTTTCACATTCCATGGTATGCAGAGCTCTCCTACAGTTCAAATGAGTTTATTTTTCTCTTATCCACTTTTTTCACTGTCCAACTTTCACATCCATACATACAGAGTACCATTCCTAACTCATTAAAAAAAAAAACCTTGTGGCATTTTAAAGACTAACATACCTTTTATCATAAGCTGTTGTGGACTTGAGTCTGCTTCATAAGGCCCAAAAGTGTGTGCCCTCATAAATTCTGCAGGCTTTAAGGTGACACAGGACACAATGCATACTGTGGAGGAACAGAGACCTTTGGGTCAATATTCAGGGACCTTTGGGTCATTGCTCAGAAGTTATGAGATGTGCTGGTTACATATACCAGGATATAAACCATTAGATGTTCCGAGGCTTGCAACAACAGTCTGCTCTCAATAGAGATGGGTGAGAATTGCGATTCAATTCACATTTCAAGCAGAATTTATCAAATTCACACTTTCCGAAACAATATGAGAACCGAAACCCAGCCATCCTTCGAAAGTCACATTTATTAGAATTTTGGGATGCAGTTCGCCAACTAAACAACATTTACAAAACTGCATATATTAGGGGAAAGTGTGCATAAAAATGAATACATGAGTGAAAATAACAGGCAAAAAAGGCCTTGCAAAAACATGTGCCTTTGTCAAAACTGCCTACAAAAATGTGTTTATTTGGAGAAATTCGCACTGAAACGATGGAGAATTTTCATGAGGATTAAAAAAAAAATTTTTTTTTTGCAGATCTCTGCAGAAATATAGAGAACTGAATTTAACATTGGAAAAATGAGACCGAAATGGACAGATTTAGCTTTCAACTGCAGCTAACTGCGTGTATCCTGTTTAAATTATTCTTCAATAAAGAAGTTCTTGCTTGACCTGGTCTCCAAATTTCTCTGGTGAATTTCCACCACGATACTTACCTGAAAGTCCCATTGAACCCAATGGAGCTTACTTGTGAATAGACATGTATTGGATTGCACTGGCTGGGGCTGATGGGAGTTGTAGTTCAAAAAAGTAACTTTTCCAAGCTCTGGTTTAGACCTTGTAGCAAACTGCAAACTGTCACTGTGCCAGCATGCTGTAATTGTTAAGGTGTTGGACCAGGACCTGGGAGACCAGTGTTCAAATCCCCGCTCACAGTGGTCTGGGTCTGCAGAAGCTGCTTTAGGCCGCATTCACACCATACATTTATTCCACTGTTGTTCCACTTTAAACAGTCATGGCTTCCCCCAAAGAATCCTGGGACGTATAGTTTAAGAAGGGTGCTGAGAGTTATTGTGTGTTTGTTACATGCCTTCAAGTTGATGATGACTTATGGCGACCCTACGAATCAGTGACCTCCAAGAGCATCTGTCATGAATCACCCTGTTCATATCTTGTAAGTTCAGGTCTGTGGCTTCCTCTATGGAATCAACCCATCTCTTTTTTGGCCTTCCTCTTTTTCTACTCCCTTCTGTTTTTTCCAGCATTATTGTCTCTTCTAGTGAGTCATGTCTTCTCATGATGTGTCCAAAGTGTGATAACCTCAGTTTCCTCATTTTAGCTTCTAGTGATAGTTCTGGTTTAATTTGTTCTAACACCCAGTTATTTGTCTTTTTCACAGTCTGTGGTATGAGCAAAGCTCTCCTCCAACACCACATTTCAAATGAGTTAATTTTTCTCTTACCCGCTTTTTTCACTGTGCAACACTCACATCCATTTGGGAATACCATGGGCTAAATGATCCCGACTTTAGTGTTCAGTGATACATCTTTGCATTTGAGGACCTTTTCCGAGAGTTATTAGGAGGCCTGCATTCCCTTCAGAGAGCTACAATTCCTTAAGTGGTTGAATGATCAATCCCTCTTCCCAGGGAACTCTGGGAACTGCTGGTCTGCGAGAGAGATTCTTCTCACAGCTCTCAGCACCCTTCACAAACTACACTTCACAGGATTCTTTGGGGAAAGCCAGGACTGTTTATAGTGGAATAATGGTGGAATAAATGTACAGTGTGAATGCAGACAAAGTGACATCTGGCCTACTCCATTTTGAAAATGGCTTGAAAACAAAGAACAAAGGGATAGCCAAGATGGCACCCTGCAGATGTTGCCAGACTCCAGCTCTCATCAGTCCAGCCAATGGCCAAGGATGATGGGAACTGTAGTCCAGTCAGGAAAGTTGTTGAGGAGTGGCATAACGCCTTGCCCCAGGCAGTGTTGTAAAACCTAAGAATCTTGTGGGTATGGCCACATTCACACCAGACATTTATTCCACTATTATTCCACTTTAAGCAGTCATGACTTCCCCAAAGAATCCTGGGAAGTGTAGTTTGTGAAGGGTGCTGAGAGTTGCAAGGAGACACCCTATTCTCCTCACAGAGCTGCAATTTGCCATAGTGGTTTAACAGTCATTTCCTCTTTCCAGAAAGCTCTTGAGAATTGTAGCTCTGTGAGGGGAACAAGAGTCTCCTAACAACTTTCAGCACCGTTCACAAATTACACTTCCCAGGATTCTTTGAGGGAAGCCATGACTGTTTGAAGTGGAATAATAGTGGAATAAATGTCTGTTGTTTGTTAACTGTGTCTCTCTGATAAGAGTTTCCAGAGGGATAGCCTTGTTAGTCTCTTGCAGACCAAACAAGAAAGAGTTGTATCCAACGCTAATTCTTCTCACAGTAGGCCCATTGGAAATAATGACACAAGTAACGTCAATCCATTAATTTCAGTGGGGCTGACTCTGACTCTGACTTAGTCGAATACCACGCAAAGAGCATTGTGATGCGTTAAAGCCTAAGAGGCTGTGGAAGAAAACAGACCTTCACATTGCGTTGAAACGGCAAGACCTGCCAGAGGCACATTTATTAAAAAGAAAGCAAAACAAAGCATACAAGGGGCCGCAGCTGCTTGGAGAGAAAAATTCAGAGCTCAGAAAGTTCTCTGACTCAGGCAGTGTTTAGCACTATGACCTGGGAGACCAGGGTTCGAATCCCCACATAGCCATGAACCTCACTGGGTGACCTTGGGCCAGTCACTGCCTCTCAGCCTCATGAAAACCCTATTCATAGGGTCGTTATAAGTCGGAATCGACTGGAAGGCAATACATTTATATTTTTTATAGCACATGGAAGCTGTTTTTTATCATCACACAAACATCTTTCAGCTACTGGGAACGGAACTTGAGGGCTATCCGCATATGCTTATCTAAGAAGGTCAAATATCAGCAGAATATCTCAGACTGTTCTGTGACATCTCTTGCAAGACATCCTTTGCAGCATATTACAGTATCGTTCTACTCATCACCCCTTTCGTACTTGCAAAGCCTGAATCAAAACTGAGACCTACAGAATTTTAATTCCACAATACCAGTGATGACATAAGCTTTGTTTCAGGAAGTGGCGGTGATGCCTTCACAGCTGGTGCCACTGGCTGTTGACTGTCTGTGACATCACAAAAGGGCATGGCAGGCCAGTGGGGGCCAAGGGGCAAGAAGAGAGAGGTCTTACTGGCTAGGAGGGAGCAGCCTGAGGATATAAGGGGTTCAAAAGAAGTTGGGGCACGACCAGCTGGAAACACAAGAAGGTAAATCACGGTCAATTCCCTCCACCCTACCGAGGTTTTTTCTCTCAGGGCTCCTCTGCCAGTCTCACCTGCATAGCTGCCAAATCAAGCTGGTGAGGGGGCACAGCCTGGAAAAAGCTTACTTTTTGAGGAAGCCTGCACAAGACTGCAGCACAACTTTTCCTCTTACTTCCCTGCCCTCTTGCCTGTGATCAACCTGCGGGGCAGACTCTCTCAGCACTCAAAATTACCTTACTCTTGACAGTTTCTTGATATGCATCCTCCCCCCATCAAAAAAACCTCCTTCAGACTGTGGAGTGCAGAAGAACTGCATTGGGAACACTTGACTTATGCATCAAGGGACAGGGGGGGGAGGATATAGCTTATACATTATCTTGAATGGGCAGGACGCTGATCTAATCTTCAATTCTAAGTATGTGCCTTTTGCGCCTGTCTCCAAGGGGTGAGCCTCTGAGTTCTAGCTAAAAAGAAAGTCGATTCCACAAGCAGGACATTTGCCCTCCACTGCAACAGGGAATGGGGCTACCTAGCTCATTGATGAAATGGAAATGGATTGCCTTCAAGTCGATCCTGACCTATGGCGACCCTATGAATAGGGTTTTGATGGTATTCAGAGGGGTTTTTACCATTGCCTTCCTCTGAGGCTGAGAGGCAGTGACTGGCCCAAGGTCACCCAGTGAGCTTCATGGCTGTGTGGGGATTCGAATCCTGGTCTCCCAGGTCGTGCTCCAACTTGTTGCTATTTCATTAGGTTATTATTCGTGCCTCCTTATCCTTGCTGTGAGCCAGCTGAGATTATTCAGGAGAGACAGGCTACAAATTTATTCAACAAGTAATCAAAATTACTCAGGATTAAAGAGACGTCTGCGTTTATTTAATTTTTATCCTGTTTTTCTGCATAAAATGTACTCAGCACAATGAAAACATATATATACCATTAACTTCAACTTCAAACAAGCAAAATGCAACATAAAAAAGATCAAGCAAGTCAGCAAATGTCTGCCCGAATAAGATGATTTTTCTAGCACATCTCCAAATGGGAAACACAGGGAATTGGGGGGGGGGAGTGTCACGGGAGGCAGACAAGAGGGGCAGAGCCCCCTCCTAAGGGGTGGACATTTGAGGATCACACTATCAGGAGGAGCATGGCTGGTTGTTGCAAAGACTTCAGCAAATTATTGTCCTCAGTCCAACAGGATATAACCCTGCAGAAACCAAATGCAGGAGAGTTTAAACTCAACATGATGGAACCCTGTGTGTGTGCATGTGTGTGTGTGCAAGTACTAGAATCACAGAGCCAGAGGGGGCCCAAATGCCATGAGCTGAGGCAGGACCATCTCGGCCACCATCCTAAGACACATCAGGCCGCCTGCAAAAAGTGCTGCAGGCACAGACCAAGTGCCCTGCCAAAGGGGGGGGGGCTGCAGAGCCAATCCCTCCAGGTGACAGCTCAAGTAAGTGAGATCAGCCAAATGTATTGGGGGGGGGAGGCAAAAAACCAACAACCTGAAGGCCGTCTGAGGCAGAGGGGAAGTCCCTTCCCGAAGCCCCACAGCAGACCTGTCATTCAGACCCATGGCAAAGCTAGTGAACTGCAGAAAAATCAAAGGTGGACTGCGTGAAAGGGTGGCAGAAATTGTCCCCTATAGGACAGCTGCAAAGGCAGGAGGATTTTGAGGCGGTTGCCCACCACAGCCCAGCCAACGCCCCTTCGCCTTGGCAGAGCTGGCAGAGTCCTGGTCCCTTCCTGGAAAAGAGGGAAGAGAAAGGGAGTCAGGAGCACAGGCTGGATTGCAGGTGGGTGGGGGTGCCGGTCTCTTCAGTCCCCCCTCCCTCTCTGTTCTCAGACACACACACACACACACACACAATCTCCCCTTCAATCAAGCTGATGGTCTCCAACACTACTTCCAACACTACTCCGTTAAAGCTCCTCACCCCTTTGACATTAATTGCTCAGATTGCATAGTTTTAAACAAGTGCATCCCTATGCATGTCTAGTGGGAAGCCAGCCCCATTTGAGTCCAACGGGGCTCCCTCCCAGGTGCAGGACTGCAGCCTAGCGCTGCCCACCCTGAACCTTCAAGATAAAGCAGGCTGGACAGACACGCAATACGGAAGACCAAGGAGGGCCTTGGAGTAACGGTGGCAGAATGGAGGCCTGTCTCTCGGCTATTCGTTTCCTGAGCTACTCCAGAAGTGCCTCCTCATATTACACAAATGGGAGAAACAGCCTGGCTTTTTTCTTAAACCATGTTAGGAAAACCTCTGAAAATTGAGTGTTACAGTTCTGCTATGCACTTATGCCAGACTGAAAAGGGATGTTTCCCCCTCATGTGCCTAAGACCATGTAGCTTCATGCTACACGTGAGTATCTGTGGGATTCGACAGGGAAAAGCAAGCTGAGCGTCCGTGGGGGACAAGTTAATGCCCTCTCTCTGTTTCTGCTCAGAGGCATTTGCCTTGCACTTCCACCCAAGGTTAGAGGGGAACGTAAGGGAAGTGTGATGGAAGTATTCTTGAGAGCCCCTTGTGTGGCTTGGGGACACCAGGGTTTGGCACAAGGCCTCAACAGCCTTGTGAGGTAGGCCAGTTGTGCACATAGAGCTTCCTAGATATAGCTGCCACCACTCCCCTTCCTTAAACTATGAACCCTGGTCCAAGGGAAGAGCCCAGTGCTATAAGCCAGTTCACTGCTTGGGCAAGGTAGCGACCGGAGACTCTCACCCCGGTCTCAGTTTGCTTTCCTTTGGATTCCTCTGAGGCACGGACAGGAAGAGTGAAGGCCACAGGTCTCAGCTAAGGATGGGCAACCAGGGGCCCTGCAGATGTGTTTGGGCTCCAGTTCCCATCATCCCTTTCTCAGAGGCACATGTTACCAAATTCTTCCAAGCTACACTGTGAAAGACCAACCCAAATTGTGTTTGCATTTACACAAATTTGTAGGGCAGTCCAATATCTCAGAGAGGAAGTCAGGTCTGCTTCCCTGGTGCATTCACTATATCCGCCCAATTTCCCTGCTTTTTAAAGTTTGACAGAAATATCTGTTGGCTATGGGAGACCAGGGTTCGAATCCCCACACAGCCATGAAGCTCATTGGGTGACCTTGGGCCAGTCACTGCCTCTCAGCCTGAGAGGGAGACAATGGTAAACCCACTCTGAATACCACATACCATGAAAACCCTATTCATAGGGTTAACATAAGTCGGGATTGACTTGAAGGCAGTCCATTTCCATATTTTTGATAGGTACGTTCTTAAACTGCAAGGTTTTTGCCTGTTAGTGAATTTCTCTGCTTTTTATCCGGGAGGTAAGAAATGAGATCCTGTGCATGTTTTCTGAGATTGGATTGATCATTTGCATGCTTATTGAGTTCAGTGGGATTTACTTCCCTGCAATTATGGTTAGGATAGGTAAAACTGACCATGGGAGAGGGGGAGGGGAGGGGAAGGAGGGGATCGGAAGGGGATGGGGACGGAGGGACAAAGAAAGGGGGAGGGAAAGGTCAAGAGGGAGGTGATGGGAGGGAGGAGAAGGGGCGGGCCGGTTTGATCACTTGCATGCTTTTTGAGTTCAATGGGATTTACTCCTGTGCTACTCTCCCAACTGCAGCTGTGTGTATCCTGTTGAAACTGGTAAACATGCTTTGCATTTGAAACTGTCAGTGTCCACTGTTCAGCTGAAAGAAGAAATGAAATTAAGCTTTGTTCAAGCTCGTGATAGAAACTATAAAAATAGATGTAGATTCTCTCCTGGGCAGAACCCACTCTGCAACAGCTGTGATGCTATTCTGTGGCTTCTCCTTGCATGCACGTATTCTAATCAAATTATTCTTCAATAAAGAAGTTCTTGCTTGACCTGGCCTCCAAATTTCTCCGGTGAATTTCCAGCACAATACTTACCTGGGAGTCCCATTGAACACAATGGAGCTCACTTCTGCATAGACATGTATTGGATTGCAGGTTTAGACTTGTAGCCAAAGTGACAAACATTACTACCCTTCTGCAAACTGTCACTTTGCCAGCATGCTGTGATGGTTGGGGTGTTGGATTAGGACTTGGGAGACCAGGGTTCAAATCCCCACTCAGCCATGAACCCCACTGGGTGACTTTGGGCCAGTCACTGTCTCTCAGCCTACCCTGCCTCACAGGGTCGTTGTGGGGATTAAATGAGGAGGGGGAGAACCACGTATGCCACCACGAGCTCCTTGGAGAAGAAGGTGGGATATAAATGCAATAAGTAAATAATAAATAAAAGTTAGGATACAGTGCATTTTTTCAAAAACAGGGAAAGGATCTGGCAGATTCAAAAGAGGCTTCTTGGCACACCCACAGCTGGCTCATTCCTGCATTACGTCTACCTACACAGACCTCACAGTGGTCTGGGACTGCAGAAGCTGCCTTAGGCCACATTCACACAATACATTTATTACACTTTATTCTTTGGCTGCCCCGAAGAATCCTGGGAAGTGTAGTTTAAGAAGGGTGCTGAGAGTTATTAGGAGGCCTCTATTCCCTTCAGGGAGCTACAACTGCTTAAAGTGGTTTAATGATCAATCCCTCTTCCCAGGGACCTCTGCAAATTGTGGCTCTGTGAGGAGAATCGGGGTCTCTTCAGTCGTTCCCCCCCCCCCTCTCTCTCTCTCTCTCTCACACACACACACACACACACCCCTCTTTCCTTCAATCAAGCTGATTATCTCCAACATTTCTTCTTAACCTACATATCAGACCATTAAAGCTCCTCATCCCTTTGCCATCAATTGCTTAGATTGCATAGTTTTAAACAAGTGCATCCCTATGCATGTCTACTGGGAAGCCAGCCCCATTTGAGTCCAACGGGGCTCCCTCCCAGGTGTAGGATTGCAGCCTAGCGCTGCCCACCCTGAACTTCAAGATAAAGCACGCTGGACAGACACGCAATACGGAAGACCAAGGAGGGCCTTGGAGTAAAGGTGGCCGAATGGAGGCCTGTCTCTCAGGTATTCGTTTCCTGAGCTACTCCAGAAATGCCTCCTTGTAGTAAACAAATGAGAGAAGCAGCCTGGCTTTCTTCCTCGTTCCTCTCAAACCCTTTATTTATTTTCCCTTCTCTGTCTTGCCTTTTAAGTTGGAAATCTGAGGGCAGGGACAGACTTATTATTGATGTTTAAGTCACTCAGGGAACCTTATTTCCATGGGATTTTTTTAAAAAATGGCTTCAGAAATAAATCCATGCGTGCAACATGGACCCAGACCGTTTCCAGCCACCCTGCCATGGAACAGGAGGCTTGGCCCAAAGTTGCTCCACCCCAGAGCCACCCTGTCTTGTAGCGATGTTACAAAGAGAGAATTATTCGCCACTCACCCCATCCTGCATTCTAGGCAGCTTGTCTTTTCCCTGCAGAGACAGAATCAGATAGTCAGTGCTGTAAAGGGCCTCCAGAGCTCCTCCAGTCCTACCCCTGGCTCCAAGACAAGGCTCTCAGACTCTACATCCTCCCAACCAATCTCTACTGGACACCACACTTTAAGAAGGATGCAGACAAACTGGAACTGGTTCAAAGGAGGGCAGTGAGGATGATCAGGGGACTGGAAACAAAACCTTATGAGGAGAGACTGGGCATGTGTAGCCTTAAGAAGAGAAGACCGAGGGGAGATACGATAGCACTCTTCAAGTACTTGAAAAGTTGTCACACAGAGGAGGGCGAGGATCTCTTCTCGATCATCCCAGACTGCAGGACACGGAATAATGGGCTCAAGTTGCAGGAAGCCAGATTCGGATTGAACATCAGGAAAAACCTCCTGTTAGAGCAGTACAATAGAACCAATGACCTAGGGAGGTGGTGGGCTCTCTAACACTGGAGGTTTTCAAGAGGCAGCTGGACAGCCCCATCGGGGATGCTTTAATTTGGATTCCTGCATTGAGCAGGAGGTTGGACTTGATGGCCTTAGAGGCCCCAACTCCACGATTCTGTGATTCTACGATTCTTAATTTTATGATTGCAAGGAGCTCAAGGGGGTGCACATGATTCTCCCCCTCTCCATTTTATCCTCGCAGCAACCCTGTGAGGTAGGCTCGGCTGAGAAGCAGTGACTGGCTAAAGGTCAGTCAACCCAGTAAGTGTCATCTCTTGACAACAGCCACTGGGGAAGAGTGGGGGATGTCCCAGTAGTCCTCCATGGAAGTCTCACTTGTAGACTTGGAAAGCCTTCAACATGCACATGCTTTGCTAGTACACAAATCCACTGTCTCTCTGCCATCCCTCTGGAAGCAGCACTCTGGGTGGGTGGGTGGAGTGGACTTTTGGAGGACCAAACAAGGACATCTGTTGTCCAGCCATGGAAGGTAGACCTGAACCATTAATTCTCCTCCAGGCACCTGTTCCCCTCATGCCTCCTTAAATCCTGTTAGGAAAACCTCTGAAAATTAAGTGTTACGGTCCTCCCATGTGCTTATGCCAGACTGAAAAGGGGTATTTTCCCCTCATGCTACATGTGAGTACCTGAGGGATTCGACAGGGGAAAGCAAGCTACCTTGAGCTTCCGTGGGGGCCAAGTCGATGCCCTCTCTCTGCTCCTGCTCAGAGGCATTTGCTTTGCACCCAAAGTTAGAGGGGAACATAAGGGAAGTGTGGTGGAAGTCTGCTTGAGAGCCCCTTATGTGGCTGGCCCACCTGGACTGGCAGATATGGTGGGGGAGAGGGGAGAGAGAAATAAAGCTCTCCCTTTACGGATTGGGCAGTTAGCACCTGCCGCAGCCACAGAAACCAAGTTGTCAGGGGAAGGCCCGTAGCTCTGTCGTCAGAGCATCTGCCTTGCACGCAGGAGGCCCCAGGTTCAACCCCCAATGGCATCTCCAGGACTGGGAGAGGCTCCCTGTCTGAAACCCTAGGGAGCCCCTGCCAGCCAGTATAGGCAATAGTGAGCTAGATAGACCAGGGAGTCTGACTCAGCGTAAGGCAACATCCTCATTCAGAGTCCCTTGCAGAACGAATCTCCCTTCACAGTTTACTTACCGATGTATAGGATGATCATGACCGCTGTCAGGGCAACAGCTACAGCCACAACCCCCAAACTGGCTCCCAAGCTGCGCACGGAGGCTGAAATGGGGGAAAGAGCAAAAAAAAGAGAGAGAGATTGCGGGGAACTTCCTCCCAACATTCTCCCATGTCAGGACACACACAAGGTTTGCAGGGCAAAACCAGCTAGCCAGAACTAGGGATGGAAAGATCTGTCAATTTCGGTTCGGTTCGATTTAAAAAAAAAATTGTCATGAAAATTCACCGACATTTACTCTGAATTTCTCCTAATAGACACATTTTTATAAGCAGTTTTAACCAAGGCACACATTTTTGCAAGCCATTTATCATGACATCATGCATTTTTGCCTGTTATTTTCAAGCATATATTCATTTTTTTGCACACTTTCCCCTCATATATGCATTTTTGTAAATATTGTTTAGTTGGCAAATTGCACCCCCAAATTCTAATAAATGTGAATTTCTAAGGATTGCTGTTTCGGTTCTCATAGGGGTTCCAAAAATGTGAATTTGATAAATTCTGCTTAAAATGTGAACTGTCTGAAAATTCTCACCCATCCCAAACCAGAACACACCTCTCACTGGCCAGTCCCTGCCCTCATCCACCCCCTGTCGCGGGGAAAGACCGGCAAGGGTTTCTGTGGAGTTGAGAGCGGGAACGGTTCTATGTGAGAAAGAAAAACAAACATGAGGGCACCAAGCCACCCTGGGCTCCTCTGGCAGGAAGGGCGGGACACAAGTAAAGAATAAATCAACAAGCAGGGTCTCCTCTGCAGTGGCCCCAACACTGCCCAACTCCCGCCCTGCAGAGAGCACCAGAGTCCAGCTTCACAGGCCTTTAGGGAAGACTGCAGGGAACTAAGCGGGCTCTAGTGACCTGGCAGGACAGGCATCTCTGCTGTGAAGGCTCTGGCCCCTCCTCCACCTGATAGAAAGGTGCCTCTGCTTCCCAGGGATTCTCTGGCATTTGCTCCAAATGCTCTCCAACACGTAAGAAGAGTCCAAAGGCGCTTCTAGTCTAGCATTCCACTCTCATAGTGGTCGACCAGGACCTGAGTGCAAAAGCTCTCTCCTCTCTCGTGATTCCCAGCAGAGGCATTCTGTCTCTGACAGTGGAGGCAGAGCTTCACAATGTGGCTAGTAGCCACTGATAGCCTGATTCTCCGTGAATCAGTCTAGTCCTCATGACATCTTCTCTTACCAGGCTCCTCCCAGGCCAGAGCCAGAGGCTCCAGAAGACTGTCATGCTCCACGTGACACTGGTAACGGTCCCTGTCCTTGGGGTCGATCTGGATACTGAGCCAGGTGTGGTACGTCCCGTCTGAGTTGGGGACGACAGCCCTGCGGTAGGTCTCCTGCTCCCACACCTCCCCGTCCTTCCTCCATGTAGCATCAATCTCCTTAGGATAGAAGCTATGGACTCGACAGATGAGGGTCTCCTGGCCATCATAGTCTAGCTTGCATGCCACCGTCACTGTCGGGGGCTCTGCAGAAGAATGGCAGCAATGGAGTTAGTATTGCTAACAGGGCCTCTCCAGTGCCTGGGAGAAGGGACAATGCATTTAGCAGCAGGAAGGAACACCGTGTGGTCATCCAATCCCACCCCCTTGTCCCAAAATTGGACACACCTGTGATGTGCAAGAGTTCAAAGATATAAAAAACTGAAAAGAAAAGCATTTCTCCAGCCACTATAATAAAATGTATTTCATGAGGAACACACCCCAGCCACTAATCTACCTGTTTTTAAAATATGCTTTTAAAGCTTTTTAAAAAAGATGTTTTAAAAGATTTTTGTTTTAATATGTGTTTAAAGAAGTTTCTTTGTAAAGTCTGTTTTATGATGTTTTAGAGTGTCGTTAGTGCTTTTGTTTGCTGCTCTGGGCCCCTACTGAGAGGAAGGGTGGAATATAAACCAAATTAATATTATTATTAATAATAATAATTTGTCACGTTGTTTTTATGTTCTAGTTGCAGCTGCTCAGATAGTCTGCTCCTGCCACTTGCACTGGTTCTAGCCACACAGCCGAATAGCGAGGCAGAGTTGACTGTGCAACTTCAGCCTGTGTGTGAGGGAGAGAGGCCATTTCTAATACTTCCCCATGTACAACGCTCCACCAAACCTCTCCGCAAGTAGAAAGTCAGCACACCAGGGAGAAAGATATCCCCTAACTCTCTTCTTGCCGTGCTAGATTTCTACTTTGAGGATACTTAGAGTTTGTTTGTTTGTTTTAAAATTCAGATCAATTACAGAAACTACCAGACAACCACCAATGTAAATTGAAGGGGCGAAAGTCCCCTTTCTCTACCACTGGAATAATGACAAGGATGTGCGAGTATAAGAACTGAGCCTCCCCCTCGCCCAGAGTACTCCCACTCCATTTCCTAGCCTCACCTTCCCTTTGCAGGGCTCCCTTCCGGTAGTCCAGGTATTTCTACAGCCTCTGAATGCATTCTTCCCCCAGGTAGTCCTTCAGGTACTGGGTGAAGACTGGCTCAGCCTCCAACTTCCTCTTGGACACCTGGGCTGCTACGTCGGCTGCTGTCCAGGTCCAGGTCTCCCCGTCCAGGCTGAGGAAGTCCTTCCCGTCATAGCCATACTGCACATACCCTCCTTTCTGCCCATCCTTGCTCAGCTCACAGCCGTACAGCCACTGAAGGGTGTGGAAACCTGGAGGAGACACCACAAGGAAGAGGCCTCAGAGGGTTCAGGACCACACGACCACCCCGCTCCCAATGTTGCCCTTTCCCTGGCCTCCCAACCCCCCGGTAGACCTCTTGTCCATCTCCAACCCTTTGAGAATAAGGCCGGGGAACCTGCAGGTGTCCAGATGTCCCTAGACCAACTCCAATTTTGGAGAAGGGTCCTAGGTCCATGGTAGAGCATCTGCTTTGCATGCAGAAGGTCCCAGGTTCAATCCCCCAATGGCATCTCCTCATAGGATGGAAGAAGACTCCCTGCCTGAAATGCTGGAGAGCTGCTGCCAGTCAGTGCAGGCAATACTGAGCTAGATTGAACAATGGCCCGACTCAGCTTCCCTATGTCCCTAACTCCCATCATCCCTGACCATTGGCCAGGGCTGGCCAGGGGGCTTATGGGATGTTGGAATCCAGAAACATCTGGGGGGCCACAGAGATTCCTCCCCACTGCACCAGAGACAACAAAACTGATTCAGGGAGGAGGGTGTTGGGGAGCATCTCAAGCAACAGAGCCAATCTGCAAGGTCTTCTCTTGTTGGGGTTTCAGATTTCCTGGCCCAGGATGAAAAGGGCAGGCTGAAGTGGTAGCCTCTCTCTCTCTCCCTTAGAGAGTGAAGCATCTCTCCTGAGAGGGGCCCCCTCCTCCCTTCTATCAAAGAGCAACCTCTCCCCTCCCCCCACATCTGGGTTGGGGGAGGGATTGTCCACTAGTGGCACCAGTGCCATGGACTGCACTTCTTGCTGAAATATGTGGTTGGCCATCCGTATTGGCATCCCGCCGGCTTTTTAAAATTATTTATTGTTGTTGTTATGTGCCTTCAAGATTACGACTTATGGCGACCCTATGAATCAGCGACCTCCAAGAGCATCTGTCATGAACCACCCTGTTCAGATCTTGTAAGTTCAGGTCTGTGGCTTCCTTGATGGAATCAATCCATCTCTTGTTTGGCCTTCCTCTTTTTCTACTCCCTTCTGTTTTCCCCAGCATTATTGTCTTTCCTAGGAAGTCATGTATTCTCATGATGTGTCCAAAGTCTGATAACCTCAGTTTCATCATGTTAAAACATCATAAAAAACAGACTTTAAGATATATTAAACCAAAACATATTTAAAAGCATTTTTAAAAGCTTTAAAAACTTCAAAAAGAAGAAGAAAATGTTTAAAAACATATTAAAAAGCAATTCCAACACAGATACAGACTGGGATACGGTCTCAACTTAAAAGGCTTGTTGAAAGAGGAAGGTGTTATTATTGATTGATTTATATACTGCTCAATTGCCAAAGGTTTACAAAGGAAAAACAATGACAGAAAGGTTAAAAAATGGACACCAATTAAAACACAAAGCAAAGCAAGCCCATTAAAAACAACAATAATTAAAGCAAGGAAAAGGGCAATTAAAACAGTAGGTTCAGATAAAGAGCTCAAGGGAATGCTCATCTAAACTAGGGCGCTTTCAAGAGCTGGCGGAATGCCAATGCAGATGGGGCCTCTTGTACCTCAGCCGGGAGTGCATTAATGATGCATTAATTTGTTATTTATATAAAATAATACAACAGCATCAAACATGGCGAACAGGGAAATAAGTGCCCCATCCTGCTCCCCTCACCTCCACTCTGGTTATAGCGCGTCCGCAAGGTCACCAGGTTCACCCTGAAGTCCACCTCCGCACTCTGCGACACCTTTGTCTCCATGTCCCAGTAGCGGGCATCGCCCTCTTCCAATTCTTCCACCCATGTGGATTGCGGCAGGTACCGCCCGCTGTCGCTGTCATAACAAGCAACGAGCTGTTCATCCACGTATTCCGTGATGAAGAAGTGGGTCAGCTCCTGGCCAGGTTCACATGTGGCAGCGTATAGATAGCGGAGGGAGTGCCAGGAGGAGGCTGCAAGAGAAGGGCAGAGTTAGGGAGACAGAAAAAGATGTTTGTCCAGGAGAGATTGACAGGCATGTCCCTGAGCACTGTGGTGAGACCGCGTGGCTGCAGGATCGGGCAAAAAGCCCATCTAGTCGACATCCTGTTCTGAGAGCGGCCAGCCAGATGCCCCAATGGGAAGGCCCCAAGCAGGACCCAAGCGCAACCACAGGACGCTCCTCATGTGAGATTCCCAGCAACTGGTATTCAGAAGCATTCTGCCTCGGACACGGACACTGATAACCTTATCCTCCAGAATAACCCTCTTTTAAAGTCACCCAAATTGCCGGGCAGCAGCGCCTCTTGTAGCAGCAAAGTTTCAACTATGCTGTGTGTACAGCTGCACAAGGTGCAGAGTAAGAGGTTGTGGAGGGAGCGGGCAGGGATGGAGCCAACTCTGCATGCCCCTCCTCTCCCCCCAACTCACCAAAATCCGCCTCTCCTTTTTACACAGGAGGAAGAGTGCACACACGCACACACACACACAGAGTTGAGCACAAGTTCTACCCTCCCTCACGGTTTCACCACTGGAAGGTACTCACCTGCGCCACCCTCCAGCAGGAAGAAAGGAATCTGCAGGAGCAAGAGGCCAAATCTCTGGATGAGCCTGAATCTTTTGTTGTGCTCTCCTTGCATCATAATCCGCTTGCTCCGAGATGGTGGGAACTACAGCACGGAGACAAGCATTGCGATCACAAGAAGTCCTTCTTACGGAGTTCATTTCAAAACCTACACAAGTAGTCTTATTATAGTAGACTATTAGACACAGGGACGGCTTTGTGTGATTTCTGAGCAAACAAAGACTCACACTAAATCTCCTGTGTTTCTGGGTGCAACATGTCACCTGCCCACTTAGTCTTCCACCAAATTCCTCCCAGTCTAAGACCAGATTCTCCAGGAGTCTCCGGCACGTACCCCAAGGAACCTACTGGGTCTCCTCTCTTTGGGTCCGTCTCTGTTGTGACCCAGGTGTTGTTGTTCCTGTCCGAGCTGGGGGTCAACACTCCTGTGGAAGGTCTCCTGCTCCAAGCCTTCCCCGTCCTTCCCCCAACTGCTGCTGGTCTTTCTGGCATCGAAGCTGTGGGTCGCCCCCTGGTAGCTGCAGCGCTACCTTTCAGCTTTCCCATCAGAGGTCTGTGAAAATTGCAAAGTCGTTAGCCCACATGAAGATGGAGAGCTGCTACCTGTTAAGAGGAGGAAGGGATCCCATGAGAGAATCTAGCCACAGGTCCAGGGTCCCAAGACATGATTTCCTGCGGCATCCTCAGGAGACAGAATTCATTCCTGGGATGCTAAAAAGCAGTTTGGTGATTTGCCCAATGAACTCCTCCAGAGCTTTGTGGCAGCATAACTCAGGGGCAGAAAAATCTGCATTGCTTCTGTCCTGGAGGGTTGCTGCCAGTCAGTATAGGTAACACTGAACTAGACAGCTCTATGGTCTGACTCAGTGCAAGGCAGGTTCCTGGGCTCCTATTTCAACTCTCTATGCAGAACCATGAGGACTATATCCTGCTTTACTGCTAAGGGAACAATGCCAGCTCTGGGGGAAAGCACCATCTCTGCCCACAGGAGGTCCCAGGTCCAAACCAGGGCTGGGAATGCCCCCAGTCTGAACTGGGAGCCACTGCCAGTCAGCTGGACTGAGCCAGCTGGACCAATGGTCTAACCCGGTATAAAGCCTTCCAGTGTCTTTAGCTACTAGGGATGGGCGAGAATTCCAATTCAGTTTGCATTTCAAGCAGAATTTATCAAATGCACAATTGGTGTTGGTTTGGAGAAATTAGCACTAAAAGGGTGGAGAATTTTCATGAGGATTTAATAAGAAAAAATCTACAGATCGCTTCAGAAATGTAGAGAACTGAATTCTCCATTGGAGGGTTGAGAAACTGAGAGAACCGAAAGAGCCGGATCTTTCCATTCCTACCAGCTGCGTCCTCTGCAGCGACATTGGCTTCGAAACCATCCCCTGCCCAGACTTCAGACGGGAGTGGCTCGGCCAGCAGCCAGAAACCAGGAGAGATAAGGCGCGCCTCTCTGCCTAGCAACCACCTCCTTGGGGAGACGGAGGCGAGGGGGGCACTCAGGCCTTCCAGGTCGCCCTCCACCCACCCACTCTTCTTGCGCGATGGGGGTGCGCCGCAGGTTTCTGACGCGTCTGCACGACGCCAGGGGCATCAAAAGGCCGGCCGGATTTCATCCCGATTTACCCTTTCAGAGGAAATGCAATAAGTTTAACAAAAAACCCCAATAATGACCAGTTTGAGCCCCCTCCCACTAACCTCTTTGTAAATCAGTCTCTCCCCCCCCCCCGGAATCTCTCGACGCCATTCCCCCCCCGCACCACCGGAGCCGTCCCCTCCCCCTTCCCCTCCCCCTCCGCCTCCTGGCGCACCGACTCTCCCAACACAGGCCCCCGATCTCGCTTTCCAAGGGGCCCCTCCAGCTCTCGGACTGGAGAAACGACGGGGCGCCTGCTCTCCTCTCTAGCGCGCTGCTTCAACCCTCTCCCCACTGGGTGCAAGACTCTGCCCACTCTGACACGGGGGTGGACGGCTGCAGCCCCCTCCTTCTCCTCCTCCTTCGCCGGAGCAGACATCACATTTTAGTATTTTAGCTTTTTAATACTTAATATGCAGTTGTATGTGTATACATATGTTTTAAAAAAAATTTATATCATTAATGTATGTTTAAATTGCTTGATATGTGGTTTTAATTGTATATCAGATGTTTTACTTGTTGTGAACCGCCCAGAGAGCTTCGGCTATGGGGCGGTATATAAATTGAATTAATAAATAAAATTAATAATAAATATCACAGCCACCTCGAGAAGCCGCTGCGACTGCAAAGCCCTGCGCCGATCGCGCTACACCTCGGCGCGCTCGCACCGCCATCCAACGCAGGGGTGACTTGCGTGCGGTAGGCAACGGGGGGATACCTCCCGTGCAGGAGCCTTCCTGGCCTGGGAGTGGCTGAAAAGGGAAGAGGGAGAAAGCGAAGGCCGTTTGTGTACTAAACTCTTTTTTGACGGGAGAGTATAGCGATCTTTGGAAGGTGCTGCCTACGGACTCACTCCCTTGGGTCCATCTGGCGCAGTATTGCCTGCACTGACTGGCAGCAGCTCCAGGGTCTCTGACGGGGGCCTCCAGCAGCCTGACCCGGAGACGCTTGGGTTTGAACCCGGGACTTTTTGCCAGCAACACAGGAGATGCTCTGCTGCTGAACTCCGGCCCTTCCCAGAAACAGGAGGGTTTAAGACTTAAGCCAGCCTTTGCCAACCTAGTGCCCCACCCACGTGTTCTGGACTACAACTCCCATCAGCCCCTGCCAGCTGGAAGGTGTAGTCCAAAGCATCTGGAGGGCACCAGGTTGGCAAAAGGCTGGCATAAGTATTTGTGGATCCTCCAGCCCACTTCGTCAGCTGCATGACATGAAATCTGAGTTGGTGAAGGCATATAATCAAAAGGGTCGCTTCTGTGCATGTGCAGATGTTGCCGTGATGTCTGGGGGGTAATGTGTGGGGCATACAACTTAAATCTTGGGGAGAACAGGTGGGAAAAAACACTATTCAATGCTCTGTCTCAGGCAGTAAAATATCTTGGGCTGCCTTGTCAGCAGCTGATGCCCCCGCTCGCCCCCAGCCCAGCTTTTTCCTCAGCCCACTGCCTGGTTTTACTTCCCATCCTCGTGCTCAGTTCCTCCAACAGTAGCGCTGGGTCTGGAGTCGCCTTCGGAAAACTCAGACCCGTTACTATGGGGCCAAAGTGATGAATATTTTTGAGATCATAGAATCACAGAATAGTAGAGTTGGAAGGGGCCTCTAAGGTCATCGAGTCCAACCCCGTGCTCAATGCAGGAATCCAAATCAAAGCACACCCGACAGGGGGCTGTCCAGCTGCCTCTTGAAGGCCTCCAGTGTTGGAGAGCCCACCACCTCCTTAGGTCATTGGTTCCATTGTTGTACTGCTTTAATAGGAATTTTTTCCTGATGTTCACCTGAAATATGGCTTCCTGTAAGTTGAGCCCATTATTCCATGTCCTGCACTCTATATTGCAACTAGGTGTTTGCTTAAACCACTTCACTTAAGGAAAGGTGGGCATGGTCAACTAAAAACATAGAACACTCCTAGCCATTTGCTAGAATATTGTTACGGGCTTGGGGTTGAGATGGATGATTTCTAGGAGTCCCCTTTCAGCCTCTGATTTGAAACCCTGCACCTGGAGGTGAGAAATATGTTCTGCTGGCCAGATCTCCGTTAGTCTAATAGAATGACTAGGTGAGTTAATGGGCCTATCAAGTGCCCATTAACTGGGCCAGGTAGATCCTATTGTTATTGAAACTCTTCAGGAGAGCCCTCTCCACTCCTGAGGCCAAGGAGAGGCTTGTGTTTTTGAGCAGAGTGTCAGAGAAAAGGCTGGGGACTAGAGGCAGGCAGAGAGGCTGGCTCCCTGCACCATGGCTGTGGGGTGTCTCCTGTAAGGCTGGTGGAAAATGCAAGATCTGTTGGACTGCTGATGCTTTGAACCCATCCATCTTAAGCTCAGGTTGGAATGTGTGTAAATAAACAAACCATATTTCATAAAGACACCAAAGTCTCTTCTCACCCCTGGGTGAGCACAGGGACCCCTGGAAATCACACCGCTCGGAGATTGGGGTGGCACACAATATCTTTCATCTCCCACTGTTTCATCTTGTGCAAACTGAGACACTCCGCGTGCCCATTGGAAACTATTCTGCAGAATAGTTAGTGCCATCATTCCACAATTGTTTTTGGAGGGTTTTTTAGTGTAAATTTTGCAAATTTTGCTAGAGCCACCCACTGACTCATCTGCTCTCCCTGAAGAAATGCCGGATTCAGCCTCTGGCTTCTCCTGCTGAAATGAGCAGAGGCAGCCAGGTGGGAAATACAACTAAAGGGGATGCCTTTACGCTGGGACAGGCAAGAATCCAAGAAAGCAACATTTTTCATATGGAGATTTTGGGACTTTGCGCAATCCTGTGCATTTCAGCCTGCCGGGCGTCTGCATAGCCCTGGACCAGCGACATCTGCCAGCGCTGCAATGGCATCCCAAGTTGGGGGGGGGGGAAATGGCCACAACCCAGGTTTGATGGGTTGGGTAGTTTGGGGAATAGGAAATACCAAAAACACTGAAATGCAACTAGTTGGCAGAGACATATTCTGGATTATCCATCATAATCAACAGCACAATCCTAACCATGCCTACTCAGAAATCAGTCCTGTTGAACTCAATGGAGCTTACTTGCAATGGGGTTAGGATTGCAGCCCAAGTGAATGAATGAAGCCAGTTCCAGAAAAGAGAGCTATTTTTATTCAGGCTACTACACATTGACACAAAATATCGCTACAATTCCTTCCTTGTGTGTGGTTTCACCACTGCGATTCTGTCCTTTCTGCTTTGCTTCTTCTCCAGCTTTCTCTTCCAGACCTGCAGGAGCCTTCCATCTCCCTCACCAGGCCCGGCGCCAAAGGGCGGCTGGGTCGGGCCCTGGCTAGAACCCCCTGGCTAGGATGGGGAAGAAGTAGCACTCCCCTTCCGCGCCCCGCAGTATGGTCTGGCTCAGTGCAAGGCAAGTTCCTGAGCTCCTATTTCATCTCTCTATGCAGAAACATGAGGACTAGAATCCTGCTTTACTGCTAGGGGAATGATGCCAGCTCTGTGGGAAAGCACCATCTCCGCACACAGGAGATCCCAGTTTTAATCCAGGGCTGGGAATGCCCCCAGTCTGAACCCCCTAGGGAGCCACTGCCAGTCAGAGTGGGCAATACTGAGCCAGCTGGACCAATGGTCTGACCCGGTATAAAGCCTTCCAGTGTTGCCAGCTACTAGGGATGGGCGAGAATTCCAATTCAGATCACATTTCAAGGCGAACTTATCAAATTCGCAATTCCTAAAACAATGTGAGAACGAAAACACAGCCCTCCTTGAAAATTTGCATTGCTTAGAATTTGGGACTGCAGCTTGCCAACCGAACAACATTTACAAAAATGCATGTCTTAGGGGAAAGTGTGCATAAAAACGAATACACGAGTGAAGATATCATGCAAAAGAGGATGACATGATGAGAAAGGGCTTGCAAAATGTGTACCTTTGTCAAAACTGCCTACGGAAAAATGTGTTAGTTTGGAGAAATTCACACTAACAGGGTGGAGAATTTTCATGAGGATTTAACAAGAAGAAATCTACAGATCGCTGCAGAAATGCAGAGAACTGAATTGTCCATTGGCGGGTTGAGAAACTGAGAACAGCAAGAGGCGGATCTTCCCATCCCTACCAGCTACTTCCTCTGCAGCGAAAGTGGCAGAGCTTAGAAAAGTTACTTTTTTGAACTACAACTCCCATCAGCCCCAGCAAGCATGGCCACTGGATTGGGCTGATGGGAGTTGTAGTTCAAAAAAGTAACTTTTCCAAGCTCTGCCTGAGCGAAAGTGGCTCGGAAACCTGTAAACTGAAGGTCATCCTCATCATCACCTGCCCAGACCTTAGACCTAAGAAGGCAGGCAGGGGGGTGTTGAGTGAGGTTGGCGGGGCACCCCTCCCCTCCCTTCCCTTCCCCATCATGGGTCAGCCTCTCCACTGTCAAGGGAAGCTGCAGCCGCCACTTTTACAGCCTGCCTTGATCGCTGGCAGCAAAGCAGCTTCTTCTCCAAAGGTAGCCACGCAACAGACGACGAGTCCATGTACTCCAGGCCGGTCCCTAGACTGCGGCTGCAGGCACACAGGCAGCTGGCGCGCCCACGCTCCGGTAACCAGGCCAGATAAGGCGCCCCCTTCAGCCCCGCTCTCTGCTGCCTAGCGACGCCTGCGTTGCGCAGCTGTCGAGGCAGAGGGCGGCTTCCTGGGGGAGCGGGAGGCGAAGGGGGCACCCAGGCCTTCCAGGTCGCCCTCCACCCACCGGCTCTTCTTGCGCGATGGGCGCGCGCCGCAGGTCTTTGCCGCGTCTGCATGACGCCAGGGGCATCAGAAGGGCGGCCCGCATTTAATCCCGATTTGCCCGTTCTGAGGAAATGCAATAAATCAAAAAAAGCAACACAAGTTTGAGTCCTCCCCCCCCCCACTAACCTGTTTGTAAATCAACCCCCCCCCGGAATCTCTCGATGCCCCAGCGGAGCGGTCCCCGCCCCCTCCCTTTCCTGGCACACCGACTCTTCCAGCACAGGTCCCCGATCTCGCTTCTCCAAGGGGCCCCTCCAGCTCTATTCTCTTGGACTGGAGGAACGACGGGGAGCCTGCTCTCCTCTCCTTCTCTTCCCCCCCCCACGCCAGTCCTCTAGCGCACTGCTTCGATCCTCTCCCCGCTGGTTGCAAAACTCTGCCCGCTCGGACCCGGGGGTGGGCGGCTGCAGGGACCCCCCCCTCCGCCGGAGCTCTCACCGCAGCCACCCCGAGGAGCCGCGACTGCAAAGCCCAGCGCCGTTCGCGCTACACCTCGGCACGCTCAGACAGCCATCCAACGTGGGTGCGACTTGCGGGCTGCAGGGAAGGGGGGGGATAACTCCCGCGCAGAAGCCTCCCTGGCCTGGGAGTGGCTGAAAAGGGAAGAGGATCTCCCCGCAGGAAGAAAGTCGTTTTTGTACTAAACTCTTTTGGGGGGAGTATAGCGATCTTTGCAAGGTGCCGCCTACTGAGTCACTCCCTTGGGTCCATCTGGCGCAGTATTGCCCGCACTGACTGGCAGCGGCGCTCGAGGGTTTCAGACGGGGGCCTCCAGCAGCCTGACCCGGAGACGCCTGGCTTTGAACCCGGGACCTTTTCCCTGCAGCAAAGGAGAGGCTCTGCCCCTGAACTCTGCCCCTTCCCAGAAACAGGAGAGTTTACGACTTAAGCCAGCCTTTGCCAAACTAGTGCCCTACCCACATGTTCTGGACTACAACTCCCATCAGCCCTTGCCAGCGGGGAAGGTGTAGTCCAAAGCATCTGGAGGTTACCAGGTTGGCAAAAGGCCGGCATACGCATTAGTGGACCCTCCAGCCCATTTCGTCAGCTGCATGACGTGCAATCTGAGTTGGTGAAGGCATATAATTAAAGAAAGGGGATGCTTCTGTGCATGTGCAGAGTGCAGATGTTGCCGCAATGTGTGGGGCATACGGCTTAAATCTTGGGGAAGACAGGTGGGAAAAAACACTATTTGATGCTCTGTCTCAGGCAGTAAAATATCTTCATCTGCCTTGTTAGCAGCTGATGCCCCCGCTCGCCCCCCAGCTCTGCTTTCTCATCAGCCCACAGCCTGGTTTTACTTCCCAGCCTCCTGCTTAGTTCCTCCAACAGTGGAGCTGGGTGTGGAGTCCCCTGCAGAAAACTTAGAACTGTTACTATGGGGCCAAAGCGAAGAATATTTTTGAGATAGAATCACAGAATCGTAGAGTTGGGCCTCTAAGGTCATCAAGTCCAACCCCCTGCTCAGTGCAGGAATCTGAATTAGCTGGGGGCTGCCCAGCTGTCTCTTGAAAGCCTCAAGTGTTGGAGAGCCCACCTCCTCCTTAGGTCATTGGTTCCATTGTCGTACTGTTTTAAGAGGATGTTTTTCATGTTCAGCTGAAATCTGGCTTCCTGTAAGTTGAGCCCATTGTTCCATGTCCTGCACTCTGTATTATGCTAGTCTATACAGAGCCAATGTGGAGTGGTGGTTAGAGTGCTGGACTATAACGTGGGAGACCAGGGTTCGAATCCCGACACAGCTGTGAAGCTCACTGGGTGACCTTGGGCCAGCCACTGCCTCTCATCCTCAGAGGAAGGCAATGGTAAACCTCCTCTGAATACAGCTTACCATGAAAACCCTGTTCATAGGGTCACCCATAAGTGGGAATCCACTTGAAGGCAGTCCATTTCATTTTTTCATACAGATCTGTGTTGGAACTGCTTTTCAATATGTTTTGAAAGCTTTTGTTTTTTAAAATGTTTTTGTTTTTTAAAGATGTTTTGAAAGCTTTTTTAAAAACAATGTTTTGAAACATGTTTTGTTTTAATGTATTTTAAAGTCTGTTTTTGTAGTGTTTTTAAGTGTTTTCAGTGCTTTTGTTTGCTGCCCTGGGCTGCTGCTGGGATATAAATCAAATGATAAATAAATAAATAAAGATGACCACCTTGTCTTTGCAAGGGATTTGCTGGAAGAGCCTGGCAAGTTTACAGAACCCACGTCCCATAAAGTATGGGGCCACTTACTTAGAGCCACCACTGACTCCCTGCAGAAATGCCCGGGTTCAGCCTCTGGCTTCTCCTGCTGAAATGAGCAGAGGCAGACAGGCCGGGAAACACAAGGGAAGTTTGAAACCCTGGCAAAATGCTGGAAGTGGGGCAAGAGCAACTCCTGTTTAGGGTCTTTTGTTTGTATCCCAGAAGGGAGATATGCATGTATATCTTAGATAATAAATGCCTGTTTGTACATAATATCATCATTTTAAGTTTTGTAACTTCTTTCAATGTGACTGATTGTAAGTACTTCAGTTTACAAAAACTTTAATTTTTTAAAAAAGTGTATCAGGAGGAGAACCCCCAGAACAGTGCATAGAGGGAAGAGAGGGGAAGCAAGACATGCTTGGGCTGACAGAGTATTCTTCTTAGCACTACGTTCAATGCAACTCATAATTTATTTCAGTTTGCATGTGATTTTTCCATATAAACATGTCCAAACCCGCTCACAGGCAAAGAAAATGCAAATCGATCCATCATTTTAATAACTCTCAAACACTAGATCATTTCAAAACATAATATGACAATCCAAATAATTCCTTTTGATAACATTTTTATTGTATTTTTATTGTATTTTTATACCTATGTTTATTTTTCCTTGTAAGCAGCCTTGAGGGCCTTTGGCCAAAAGGCGGGGTATAAATAACATTTAATAATAATAACATAAACATTTTATACAAAATTAAAATATGATAAACTACCATTAAAACATATCAATCAATATAAAATATAATAAGCATTTCCAGTGGAATTATAGATTAACACCAATAATTAAACCAGCTTAATTTTTAAAAGTATAGACAGCTTAATTTAAAAAAACAACCTCTTAAGTTGTTCATATAAAGTTGTATAAAGTATTTATGTGAAAATGACAACAATCAACGGGCTTATTAATCGCTTTCCACCCATATCTGAAAGCAAGGTACACAGTGCAATAAAAACAGCTAAACGACAGATTAAAACAATACAGAAAATAGCAGATTAAAAAAACGATTACCAAGGAGATCAAGAGTGCTTTAACTTGGAATCCTGCATGGAGAAGGGGGTTGGACTTGATGGCCTTATAGGTTCCTTCCAGCTCTACTGTTCTATGATTCTAGACACCCATGGCAGAGACCTAATTCATCCAGGTGGGAAGGCTTTTTGGAACAAAAATGTCTTCCGTTGTTTCAGAAAAGTACAGCGAGTGGGTGCCTGTTGTACCTTGATAGGGATGCTGCTCCACAGAACAGAGGCCACCACCATAAATGTCTTGCTCTGAGTCACTGTGGAGGGGGCTTCTGAGATCTTTCGAACTTGCAGGAGAAGCTCTCCTGCAGACTGTGGTGATCTACTGAGAATATAAGGGATAAGGCTGCTAGTGGGTGGTTCTTCTGACCAGATGGTGGATGTCCAACCTGTCCTGGATGGGGTTGCACTCCCCCTGAAGGAGCAGGTTTGTAGCTTGGGGGTTCTCTTAAAACCATCTCTGTCACTTGAGGCTCAGGTAGCCTCGGTGGCACAGAGTGCCTTCTACCAACTTCGGTTAGTGGCCCAACTATGTCCCTATCTGGACAGGGATAACCTAGCTTCAGTTGTCCATGCTCTGGTAACCTCCAAATTAGATTACTGCAATGCACTCTACGTGGGGCTGCTGTGACGTCCTTCCCCAGCACCACCTGTGAAGCTCTCACTTGTGGCTACCAGCAGACAGGAACGTCAGGTTTTCTTCTTACCCTTTACAGCTCTAGCACAGATTCAACAAATCCCACTGCTAGGCAGCACCACCAGTCACTTTCTGTAACCCAAACTCCCAGAGACTTTGCCTAAGTCTCTCTATAGCTTGTTACTTTGTGACTGTGTGCCTATACTGTTCCCAACCCCCTTGTATCTTTATATTTAAAGCATACAACTCTGGGTTGCTCTGGATACGTGACTTGTTACAATATCTCCCTTCACCGCTGCCACCATTAGATACAGTTTCTGTTCAGCCTTGGTAATTACCTGTTGGAATTGCGGCTTGCCTGTCAGGGCAATGCCACTGCGTATAGCAGGAAGGAATAGATACAGGACGCTTGAAGTGGTGAAGATGAATCTTTTACTGATTCAATAGTCTTTTTCAGCTATACAGATACAGATACATGAGCTCTCTCCTTCACATACATCAAATGCACCCCCCACACCCTGAGCTGTTTCTATGGAGGTTTTATAGCCTTGGCAGCTTTCCTGCCCAGCCACCTGCAGCCTTCGGTCTGCTCTCTGTCCTTGAGCCCCAGAGTGTGCTTATTTTTACCCTGTCCATGTCTTTTGGAATCCATCATGTCTCAGCATTCTAACATTACCTTGCCCTCCCTTCTGGTCTGTATTTTTCCCCAACAAAGGATCAGGCCTTTGGTAAACCAAATAAGTATTTATTTAATATCAGAAATAACAAGATTACTTAAGGAATGTTTCACAAGCGTATGGTTTCATCTATATTCTGTTAGGTACTTGACTTTTTACTAATTGCCTCAGAATTCCGACTCACTCTCAACACCACCACCTCCAAACCTCCAACCTCTCTCTCAACCTCTCAAAGACACCACCTCAACCACAACCTCCCAGATTCTTCCATTTATACTCCTAGCCATTCAAACGCTCAGCCAATCATCCAGCATTCTACTGCTCATGTACTCCCCCCTCCTCTTTCACTTACCATATGTCTTCTATATAAACAGCACCTACCATATTTACAATATAAGCAGGAACATCACAGCTGCCTTTGAAGACGGTTCGGAAACTGCAGCTTGTGCAAAATGCAGCGGCCAGATTGGTAACAGGGACCAGACGGTTCAAACATATAAAACCGATTCTGGCCCGCTTGCATTGGCTGCCTGTATGTTTCCGAGCTTGATTCAAGGTGCTGGTTTTGACCTATAAAGTCTTACACAGCTTAGGACCACAATACCTGATGGAACGCCTCTCCCGATACAAACCCACCCGTAAACTACGTTCAAGATCAAAGGCCCTCTTCTGGGTGCCTATTCCAAGGGAAGCATGGAGGGTGGCAACAAGGGAGAGGGCCTTCTCAGTGGTGGCCTCTGTGAGGCGTCCTTCCCTGGCTCTCCCTGTCAGGTTCCTACCTGCTCGTGGTTACTGCCTGTCTCTAGGCACCACCAGGGACTCCACCAGTCCGGACCGCTCTCTCTTATGATTTCTCTCCCCGCTCTAGCACAGATCTCAACAGATCCCCCTGCTAGGCAACCACCAGTAACGTCCCAATACTAGTATTCCCAGAGACTCTGAATACTGGTATTGTTATTCTCTTCACCGCTGCCACCATTTGTTACAGTTCCCCTTCAGCCTTGGTCATTACCTTACCCTCCCTTCTGGTCTGTGAAACCCCAGCCAAGGATCAGGCCTTTGGTAAACCAAATTAAGTATTTATTACAGATAACAAAGCTAACAAGATTAACAAGATTTCTTCTTAAGGCACATAAGCATATGGTTTTACTCAATACTAATCTGAACTCCACCCCCCTCCTTCTTCACTCTCTCCTGGCAAACAACTCTCTCAAACCCCACCAAGCAATCCACTCTTTCTCTTCTCCTCCCCAGATTCCACAATTTACCACCTCACATCCACCCAGATTTACCTGTCATCCTTTCATTTATACTGTCAGCCATTTTAAACATTCAGCCAATCATCAAGCATTCTATTGCCCATTCACTCCCCCTCCTCTTTCACTACTTACCATGTATACTCTAAACAACCAGCACTTACCATATATACACTAATATATAGGAACATCACAGCCTCCAAGTTATGGAATGATCTTCCTGATGAGGTGCGCCTGGCACAAACACTGTTATCTTTTCGGCACCAGGTCAAGACTTTCCTCTTCTCCCAGGCATTTTAGCATGTGTTTTAAATTGTTTTAAATTATAAATTGTGTTTTAAATTGTTTTTAAAATATGTGTTTTTAAATTGTATATTTGTTTTAATGTTTTTAGTTGCTGTAAACCGCCCAGGGAGCTTTGGCTACGGGGCGGTATACAAGTTAAATAAATAAATAAATAAGGCAGTCATCTCTCAAGTAACCTGATCCTGAGCAATATACAGTAGTATAGTGGCAAATTCAGAAGTGCAGGGTCCTTCATGTTAATCACAGCCATGCCCCTCGCTGCTTTTTTTGCTGTGGGGTTGAGAATGAGATCCTTGATAATGCCTAGGAACCAATAAGCATGACATAGGAGGGTGTTAGCTAATGAGAAGAGTCTTCACAATGTTTGATTCACCTCCTTTTACTCTGATTGACTCCAATCTGCAGGAAAGGACAAGGAAGCATGTTAGAAGACTCTTCTCAGTGGCAAACACTCCCCTTTCATGCTGTTTGGCTTGTACTTGCTGGAGACATAGGGACCCTGCTGGGACCCTGCTCCCAAAAAAGTAAAGGGTTTAAGACTCTCCGGGACCCTGCATGACTACGCCCCTGGCAATATAGGCCCATACATGTTAGCAGCAAAACCTTGAACTTGGCCTGGTAGCAGATCGGCAGCCAGTGCAAACCCTGCAAGGAAGGTGTTAGATGCTGGCAGTAGTTTGCCCCACAAGTAACCTAGCTTACCACGTTCTGCACCAGCTGCAACCTCCAGACCAGCCTCAGGGGCAGCCACACATAAAGCACATTAAAGAATCCATGCTTGAGGTTAACCAAGCTACAATTGTCTACAAACAGACATAATAAAATTAACAAATCAGCAAAGTTTAAGAACAAACACACATAACGGAAGTGCATGTCTAAGTAGGCTTGCCTGAACACAACAGGGAAAACAGTACAGAGAAGGCTGCTGGCCTAATATTAAATAGGAAAGAAGTTCCAGAGGAAGAGGTGCTGCCACGCTAAAAGAGTGATTCATGGCAAGCGCGGACCAGAGCTTGGAAAAGTTACTTTTTTGAACTACAACTCCCATCAGCCCAATCCAGTGGTCATGCTGTCTGGGGCTGATGGGAGTTGTAGTTCAAAAAAGTAATTTTTCCAAGCTCTGCGCAGAACAAACATTATAAGGCACTTGTAGAAGTGGCACTTCGGGCTCATCTACAGAGGGGTTTACTGTGTGTCAGGCGCTACTTGCATGTGCACAAAAGCATCAGTGCTGAAACAAAGATTTCTATTTCACCTGTACTGTACCAGTGAAAATACAAATAATTGCACTTCCGGAGTTTTTTAAAATGAAACTTACTGGTAGAACAAACTGAGCACTCTCAGTTGCCAGGTAACCAGAGGGAGTGGAAATGTTAAATTAGTGGGCGTGGTCTTTAGGAAACTGCATGATTGATGCTTCCCCTCAAGTGTGACTAGAAAACACTGTGTTTGCACCAGTGTCCCAAAAGTTCTCATTTGGAAGTTTGCAAACCATAATGGGCCTTCACCATTCCATCTACCTTCAATATTTCTCTACGTGTTCAAACTTTGAAGGGCCATAGCTCAGCGGTGGACAGACTGTTTTCCTTGCAGAAAGTCCCAGGTCAAATCCTCAGCATCTCCAGGCCAAGCTGCCAGTCAGTGTAGACAGCACTGAGTTAGATGGACCAAGGGTCTAAGTAGTAATAATAATAATAATAATAATAAATTTTATTTTTCAGCCGCCTATCTGTCTGGGTTAGGGACACTCTAGGCGACGAACAACAAGAATAAAAACAATCCATATACATCAACATAATCAAATTTTAAGCTAAAAAACCATTCATTAATTCCGAACATAAGTTAATCTGTCCCAATCTTGTAGGCCTGCCTGAACAGCCAGGTCTTCAAGGCTCGGCGATAGCTGGACAGGGAGGGAGCATGTCTGAGATCGAAAGGGAGAGAGTTCCAGAGGGTGGGGGCCACAACAGAAAATGCCCTCTCTCTGGTCCATACCAGCCTAGCTGTTCTCACCAGTGGGACCGAGAGAAGGTCTTGCGAGGCTGATCTCGTCAGGCGGCACAATCGGTGATTCTGGAGGTGTTCCTCCAGATATAGGTATAAGTAGGTATAAGGCAGCTCCCTATGGTCCTATGGAACGATATTATGGGCTAGCAGAAGTTCTGAAGGGGCACGGATGATTCAGGACAAACTGTCCAGCACACCACTTAGTCCTCCGGCGCTCCAACAGAATATTTTGCTACAGAAACAAAAAACAAAAGATAATGGTCAGTGTGAGGTCCTTAAGAGTCAACTGGAAGGATCTGAGAGGCCATCTAGTCCAGCCCCCTGTTGTGAGGTCGGGTCCCATAAACATCCATCGGCCCATGAAGGTTTAAGCCCCACATCCTGGATCAAAGGATGCTACGAACAAGGAAGAAGAAAATGTGAGACAGAGAGGAGCCTGTGGAGGAAACAGCCCCAAATGAGTAAGGGACTCGAGTCAAGGAGCAGAGCGCCACAGAAAAATCCCTTCCTGTCCGCCTCAATATGGCCTTCAGGAAGACCCTGAAACTGCAGCCAAGGGGAACAGAGGAAGAAGAGTCCAGAGGAGATGAAAGAAGGATGGATCAAATGGGCACAATGCAAGGAAACACCCAGGAAGGCAGAGATCTCCCTCCCCGACCCCTAAATGCGGCTTTCATATGGTGAAAGCAGCCAGCCACCATTCTTATTTGTTAACTTTTAACATGCTCAGAACAGGTTTCCGAGCAGTTCACAAAATACAAAAACCGAAATACACGACACTGAAAAATATAAAATATAGTCATCCTGCAGCAAAATCTCTCTCTCCTCTCCCTTCGCCTCCCCAGTGCTGCTTCTCAGAGCCCATCCCAGCCTGGCTCCTGTGCATTTATGGTTTGGGCTACAGGAGTCTCTGCACAGACATGAGGAGCAGGCTGGCTGCATGTGCTGCAAAGACTCCCCTTTCCCAGAACATGTCAGGTGGGAAGAGCGAGTTGGCACAATTCCTCTGCAGCAGCTTCAGGGACAGCCTGCCTGGGCACAGCCCCCCCTCTGCCCACCTCAGAGAGCTGTGCTGTGCAGGAGAACCAACCATTTCCAAAAGGTGGTCACTCACCTGAAGTTCCTGTGCAGCCTCCACGTTGCTGTTTTCCTGCCCAGGCAGAAGCAGAGCATTGGAAGTGGAAATGACCTCCAAGGAGACCCCTCAACCCAATCCCAGCCCCCTTGGCCTCAGGGAGGGGTCAAAAACATTAAACCTTCCCCAGCAGAGGCTTCATCAGCCTTTGTTTTTATCAGCCTCCAGGAAACAAGATTCCCTGCCCCCCCCCGAAAAAAATATGGGAAGTTTATCTTGCAGGAAGGGAGTCTTTGTGGGGATGCATTTACCATCACTTTCTACATCCCTTTAGTCTTGGTACAAAAATGACACTCACAGAGTGTTTCTGGGCACATCCAGGGGAGGAGTTAGTGGGATACCCCCTAATTTGGGGGGGGGGATCAGCCAGCAAATCCCAGGTACATCCTACAACAGTATGATCTGTCGCCCTCCCCAATGCATTCACAGTTTATACTTACTGATGTACACAATGATCCCAGATAATACCAGCAGTATCACGACAGCAGGCACAACCCCCAAGATGCTCCTCAGATGGGATCTCTTTAAGGCTGAAATATGGGAAAGAGTAAAATGATTACTAGGAACCCACAACGAATATTCCCCTTTTATAAGGAAGGCCTGTATGCATCCTTGAGAAAATCAGGTGGATAACCAGAACAGACACCCCATAACAGAGTAAAGAGGCCCCAAATATCCCTGTAGAGGGAGTGTGGGGAGGGTGGTTGTCTCTTCCCATGGGGGAAGAGCTCCCTCTTCCTACCACACATGCCTCCCTTTAACGGCTCAACCACCCCTCACCACCCATCTACACCCATCTACACACACACACAGCTCACGCTACCTTCACTTAAAGCACTCACAACACTCAAAGCAAATCAACTGGAACTCCAACTCAAACCCACTCTGTGACATCATAAAGACTCGGCCTCTCACACCAAATGACATCACCAGACATTCAGGGAACACTCTGCTCGCTGCTTGGAGACCCTGCCTCCCTGCAGACACTTTTTGTCATTGATCTTAATGATATTCACATGCTTTCGTGATTCTTATTTTCATTATTGTATTGAGATACAGAGAGGAAGAAAATAAAAACAAACAAGAACATATTTAGCCCCACAAAAATTGCTATGTTAGAAAACTTCTGTGCCCCCCACCCAGACACTCACACCAGCTACCACAAAGCGGCAGTGGGGGACTGATTTTAAAGGAGAAAAAGCCGAGAGTCATGATACACATAACCTGGACTTCAGGAAAGCCCATTTTAATAAACTCAGAACAATGGTAAGGAAGGTTCCGTGGCAGGTGACCCTAACAAGAAAAAGAGTCCAAGATGGGGGGGAGTTTCTAAAGGTGGACATTCTAAAGGCACAATGGCAAACACTTCATCAAAGAAAAAAGGGGGAAGACAGTAGAAGAAGCCAATGTGGCTTCACAGAAAGCTTAGAGATGACCTGAAAACAAAAAAGGACACATACAGGAAGTGGAAGGAAGACCAGGCCACAGAGTACAGGCAGGTAGCACGGAATTGCAGGGATGGCATCAGGAAGGCTAAAGCTGAGGATGAGCTGAGGTTAGCGAGAGATGCAAAAAGCAACAAATTGCTTCCTTCAGGTACATAGCTGAAGAACTCTCAGAACTACTGTCTATTATCTTTATGAAATCGTGGAGGACTGGTGAAATGTTGGATGATTGGAGAAGGGCTAATGTTGCACCTATCTTCATAAAGGGGAAAAAGGAGGAACCTGGGAACTACAGACCAGTCAATCTGACATCGATCCCTGGGAAAATTCTGGAGCAGATTATAAAGCAGACAATCTGTAAGCACCTTGAAAACAATGCAGTGATTACTAGAAGCCAACATGGATTTATCAAGAACAAATCCTGCCAGACTAATCTTATCTCATGTTTTGATTGAGTACAGAGGTAGACTGTGGGAATGCTGTGCACATAATATATCTCGACTTCAGCAAAGCTTTTGACAAAGTGCCCCATCATATTCTGATTAGCAGAAAGCAGAGAGTAGGAATAAACGGACAGTTCTCCCAATGGAGGGCTGTAGAAAGTGGAGTCCCTCAAGGATCGGTATTGGGACCTGTACTTTTCAACTTGGAAAAGGTTCAGAAGAGGGCAACCAGAATGATCAAGGGGATGGAGCGACTCCCTTATGAGGAAAGGTTGCAGCATTTGGGGCTTTTTAGTTTAGAGAAAAGGCGGGTCAGAGGAGACATGATAGAAGTGTATAAAATTATGCATGGCATTGAGAAAGTGGATAGAGAAAAGTTCTTCTCCCTCTCTCATAATACTAGAACTCGTGGACATTCAAAGAAGCTGAATGTTGGAAGATTCAGGACAGACAAAAGGAAGTACTTCTTTACTCAGCGCATAGTCAAACTATGGAATTTGCTCCCACAAGATGCAGTAATGGCCACCAGCTTGGATGGCTTTAAAAGAAGATTAGACAAATTCATGGAGGACAGGGCTATCAATGGCTACTAGCCATGATGGCTGTGCTCTGCCACCCTAGTCAGAGGCAGCATGCTTCTGAAAACCAGTTGCCGGAAGCCTCAGGAGGGGAGAGTGTTCTTTCACTCGGGTCCTGCTTGCGGGCTTCCCCCAGGCACCTGGTTGGCCACTGTGAGAACAGGATGCTGGACTAGATGGGCCACTGGCCTGATCCAGCAGGCTCTTCTTATGTTCTTAAATTAGCTAAATGTGGGCTGAATGGAACAACTATCAGGTGGATTCACAGTTGGTTACAGAATCATACTCAAAGAGTGCTTATCAATGATTCCTTTTCAAACTGGGGGGGGCAGTAATGAGCAGGGTTCCATAGGGCTTGCCCCAAAGCTAGTGCTATTCAACATTTTTATTAATGACGTGGATAAGGAGGTGCTCAAAATGCTTATGAAATTTGCAAATGATACTATATTGGGAGGGATAGCTAATATCCTGGAAGACAGAAACAAAATTTAAAGGGATCTTGATAAGCTGGAACATTGGACTGAAAACAACAGCATGAAATTTAAGCGGGATATGTGCAAAGTTCTACACCTAGGAAAAATAAACCAAATGCAGAGTTATAAGATGGGAGATACTTGGCTCAGCAAGTCTACATATGAGAAGGATCTTGGGATTGTAGTTGATCACAAGCTGAATATGAGCCAACAGTGCAATGTGGCTGCAAAAAAGGCAAATGCTATTTTAGGCAGCATTAACAGAAGTATAGTTTACAAATCATGTCAAGAATTTGTTCCCCTCTATTCGTCACTGGTTAGGACTCATCTTGATTACTACGTTCAGTTCTGGACACCACACTTTAAGAAGGATGCAGACAAACTGGAATGAGTTCAGAGGAGGGCAACAAGGATGATCAGGAGAGTGGAAGCAAAGCCCCATGAGGAAAGACTGAAAGAACTGGGCATCTTTAGCCTTGGGAACTGAAGACTGGAGATATGATAGCAGTCCTCAAGTACTTGAAAGGTTGTCACATAGAGGAGGGCCAGGATCTCTTCTCTATCATCTGAGAGTGCAGGACATCGAATAATGGGCTCATGTTGCAGGAAGACAGATTTCAAGTGCACATCAGGAAAAACTTCCTAACTGTTAGAGGGGTCTGACAATGCAATCAATGACCTCGAGAGGTGGTGGGCTCTCCAACACTGGGGTCATTCAAGAGATAGCTGGTCAGTCATCTGTTGGGAATTCTTTAATTTGGATTCCTGCATTGAGCAGGGGTTGGACTCAATGGTGTCATAGGCCCCTTCCAACTCTACAACGCTATGATTCTATGACTGGCTTCACTCAAACCCATCGCTTTTCTCAAAGGAGAGACCTGCAGTCTCCAAAGACTGAGGCTACATATACATTATACATGTAAAACATGTTCCTCCCCAATAATCTTGGGAACTTCAATTTTTTAAGGGTGCTGGAAATGATAGCTCTGTGAAGGGTAAACTACAGTTCTCAGGACTCTTTTTTGTGTGGGGGAGAAAGTGTTTCAAATGCATGGCATGTACACAACTCCAGTCTTTCTCTGGAGGAAGATGTAGCCTCTCTGACCAGAGACATACCATGTTTCTCAGTGGGTAGACCTGGAGTTTGGGGAGGGGGCTTGACTCTTTCCATGGCCGAAGGAATGAGATGACAGGGCAAAGCAGGGCCTGCTCTGCACTGGCCCCAATACCACAGAGTATTCTCTTAAAGAAGGATCTCCAGAGCCTGGCATCGCAGGCCTGTAGCGGCGCTTGAAAATATCCCTACATAAAAAGGCCTTGAGTGACCCTCAAACATTGATTTTCTTTGTGTTCAAGTGTATTTTTCATTCTGTTGATTAACTGCTCGTACAACTTTTACAAAATATTTTCTGGTATACTCATACCAGAGCTATAAACTGGGGCACCATAAAGTGGATCTGCTGTCCCTTCCAGAAGTAACGTTTCCCACCCCAATAGTTTTGGTGTCCCCCTCCTCCAACTTTTCACCCGCTCTGCATCCTAAAACACAACCCGTTCCCTATTGGGTGTCGTCACTGTAACCGATGCTGCTGCTGCAGGGTCTCTTCCTGGAGTCTCTCTTTCCTCCCTGGATGAAAATTCTCCCTGAAGAACTGCCACATGCATGCCACTCTCCCAGCTAGCCAGCCAGCCCTCTGTCCCCCCCAGCCTCTCACCAGGCTCCCTGAAAGCCACATCTAGAGGCTCCAGAAGACCATCATGCTCTATGTGGCACCAGTAGTGGTCCTTGTCCTCGGGGTCTATCCGGATGCTGAGCCAGGCGTAGTACGTCCCGTCTGAGTTGGGTGCCACATCCCTGCGGAAGGTCTCCTGCTCCAAGACCTTCCTGTCCTTCCTCCAGGTGGTGTCGATCTCCTTGGGGTAGAAGCCGTAGGCCTGGCAGATGAGAGTTTCCAGCCCATCATGACCTGCCATGAGTGTAACTTTCACCGTTGGAGGGTCTGTAAAAATGGCAATGTTGGCATTAAAATGCATAATATGAGCACTTTTCCAGTGGCTGGCAGGGTGGGTGCTCCCCTTTAATGTTAGGAAGGGAGCCTCTGCAGCTAACGAATCCCAACATCCAGGTTGGAGGCTGGAAATCCTAAAGCAGGGCCTGATGTTGCAAATGTGGGTCTGGTCATTGCCTGGATGGGAGACCACCTGACGAACACCCTCCCCCACCCCAGATGCTGATGGGAGGAAGGCCAGCTGTCAATATCATACAGGTAGCCCCTTTCAGCCTGAGGGCCACATTCTCTTCGGGGCAACCTTCCATGGCCACAAGCCAGAGACGGGCGGGGCAGAGGTGGAAGTGGGCGGAGCCACAAACTCCAATTTTATCTTTGTACTTCCTGTACACCCACAAATGGGTATTTAGAAGAGAGACATTATCAGAGTTTCAAGGGCACATTCCAGCCAGACGGACATACTCAAGGGGGATATGAAGTAGGGGAGCAGGGAGAGTCCTGAGGGCCAGAAAGAGAGGCTTAGGGGCCCCCAGGCTCCTCCAGCATCTTGTTGCGCTGAAATTGTGCCTCAGTCAGCAGCAACTGGCATTGTTGCATCTGCACAACTGGGTTCAGATCTCTCTAAAGGGGAGTTCACTTTGCAAGGAGGACCAAAGCTTGTTCTTCACTCCAGGGTCTCCGATGCTTATAATTGCTCCTCTTGCGTGCAGGAAGCTCGATCCTCAGCATCCTCACGCAGGGCTGGGAACACTGAGTCCCAGTCAGTGTAGACCTAGGGTTGCCAACATGCTGTATTTTAATTATATGTGGGGTTTATAGTTGATATTATAGTGATAAACTGCTTAGAAGCAATTCAGCAGTTAAGCAGTATCTAAAGGAAATAATAATAATAATAATAATAATAATAATAATAATGGGAGTTGGAATCCAACAACTGCTGGAGGGGTTAGAGGGAGATGAGAGTTAAGCATGCAAGAACTAACCCCTCACCTTTCCTCTGCAGCTCCTCCTTTTCACACTCCAAGAGTTTCGGCAGCCAATCAGGGCACTCCTCCTCCAGGTAGAACTTCAAATGACGAGACCAACCCACGTCAACCTCCCACTTCCGCTTGGTAAACTGGGCCGGCACATCTGCTGCCGTCCGGGTGAGCGTCTCCTTGTCGAAGCTGAGGAAGTCCTTCCCGTCGTAGCCGTACTGGCAATAACCTTCTCTCCGGCCGTCTTCGTGGATCTCGCAGCCACACGCCAACTGCCAAGTGTGAAAGCCTGCAAAAGAGAGACTCATCAGGACCACAGCAGGGTCAGGCCCACTCCTCGCCTCCAAAGGCTGGTCCATGTTTTGCAGAGCAGGCCTCTGTGAATGCTCCCCACACCTTCTAGATGAGAGAACTTATATTGGTTGGAAGGTCAGAATGTAGGAAGCGGCCTTCTGCCTGGTCAGGCCATTGGTCCATCTAGCTTGGTATTGTCTATGCTGACCGACAATGGCTCTGGAGGGTTCTTGACAAGGAGTCCCTCTCTAACTAGGGACTGAACCTCGGACCTCTTACATGTTCTACCACTGACTTTTGACATCTCCTCCCCACCCCAATATAGGGGCACCGAGTTACCCAGCAAAGGATGAAAAGGGCAGAGTCCATGGGTCCATCTCACATGCTGCCATGTTCAGAAGGGCAGCCATCCACTCCGTTTGGCACCGCCACCTCCGAAAGGGAGGTGGAGATCTGATCTGATCCGCCACTGCCCTCAACAAGTCCCCCTCGTGACCTGACCCACCCTCCAGCAAATGGGTCAAATGATCTTATTTTTTGATTGGGTAATCTCCCGATCTGTGGGAATAATATTGTTGCACACCACCTCGATCCACAAGCAGTGAGAGATCTCCAGGGGTCCCTGTGCTCACCCAGGGTTTGGTTTCCTTGGAAAGAAGGTCAGCGGAGATGGTGGTGTCTTTATGAAATACGGTCTATTTATTTACACACATTCCAACCTGAGCTTAAGATGGAGGGGTTCAAAGCATCAGCAGTCGAAAAGAGCTTACATTTCCATCAGGCTTGCAGGAGATACCCCAAAGCCATGGTGCAGAGAGCCAGCATCTCTGCCTGCCTCCAGCTCCCAGCCTTTCCTCTGACTCAACCCAAAACACAAACCTCTCCTTGGCCCCAGGAGGGGGGGCTCTCTTGAAGAGTTTCAGTAACAAAGGGATCTCCCTGGCCCAGTTAATGCACACTTGATAGGGCCATTAACTCACCTGGCCACTGTATTAAACAAACAAAGGGGATTCATCTGACCAGTAAAGCGGGTTTCTTCACTGCAGGACCCAACTCCAGGTGCAGGGTTTCAAATCAGAGTCTAGAAGGGGGCTCATAGAAATCATCCATCTCAACCCCAAAACTATGACAATATTAAAGCACATTTTATGGGCTTTTTTGTTTTGTTTTTCTGCATGGGTGGCAACGTTTCACTGGGTACTGTCTCTCGCCATACCCACTACTTCCACTGTGCTTCCTTCAGTAGAAAAGAATGGATACACCCTGCCTTTTCCACTGGTTGTTGCAAAAGGCACATTTGCAATTTAAAAACAGCTCTTTTATGCCAAACTGCTCTTGCATAAAACATTTGTATTAAAAATTTAAATTGCCCTTTGAAATATAGGAAGCAGCCTTGTACTGAGTCAGACCCTTGGCCCACCTAGCTCCATACTGTCTGCACTGACCGGCAGCTGCTCTCCAAGGTTTCAGGGAGGAGACTCTCCCAGCTCTACCTGGAGATGCTCTGCCACTGAGCTACATGTCACCAAATTCTCCCAAGCTACACAGGAAGTGGATTGGGCTGTGAAAGACCAACCCAGATTGTGTTTGCATTTTGACAAATTTGTAGGCCAGTACAAGATCTCACAGAGGAGGTCAGGCCTCCTGCTCCCCTGGTGCATTCACTATAGCTGCCCAATTTCCCTGCTTTTTAAAGTCTGGTAGAAATATCTGTGGGCTAGAGGTACATTTTTAAACCGCATGTTTTTTCCCTATTAGTGAATATGATTTTTTTGGACTGCTCTTTTGTGCAAACCTGGTAAATTGAAATATTTTATTTCAAAAATAAATATGAAGAAGCACATGGACTGGTAAGCACCTGCCTGTGTGCATGCCCACAATGGACACAAGGTTTACAGAACTTATGGTGGGTGGCAAAGTACTAATTGCGGGGAAGGGACAACAGCACACAGTGCGAATCCATCCCACCAAGCACCACCCACTAGTGTGGACAGGAAACATCAAGGTAGATTCTGGAGGCATAAAGCTGAGATCTCTCATGTATGGAGGAAGGGACACATCTCTCATCTGTGGAGGAAGACCACACAAATGTGCACGTGGAAAGAGTGACCCACGTATGCATTAGCACCCTAGCGTGGACACAGCCTCATAGAAGGAAGCTTTAAAAAGGAAGAACTGACTTATTTATGGGGGGACTTAATATATTGTGGCTTCCGAATCGCATGAAAATGGTTTCAGATGGTATCAGAACAGCACCAAACTCTGGTGATAATATTAATGATTTAGAACGCTTCTGATTTATGCTGGAAATGCAGAAAAGCAAGAGGGCCTTCTTACGCTAATCCTCATGCTAAACATTCTTGGAAGCAAATGCGGAACACGGTTAATGTTATGTTGGAAGTCTCTACCCCCAATTTGTCCAATTAGAAACATTATGCCCCTAGGATGAGGATGTGGGGAGGGGAACACGTTCCTGCCCTGCCCATTGCTCACCTCTGGTCTGGTTGTAGTGTTTTTGCAGATTCACCAGGTCCCTTCTGAACCTCTGCTCGCTGCTCTGAAATCTCCAAGTGTTTATATCCCAGAACTGAGGATAGTACTTCTCCACATTCTTCATCCATGAGATGCGAGGCTGGGCCCGCCTCGTCTGGCTGTCGTAGTAAGTAGCGAGCTGGCCATCCACATACATTACCCCACTGAACTGGACCAGTCCTTGGCTGGGCTCCCACAATGCACTGTACATGCCATCCATGGAATGAGATGAGGAACCTGCAAGGGAAAAAAAGGGGGGCAGAGTTAGAGGGGCACATGGGCACACCCCAAACGAGCCTAGGAACTCTCTGTGTAACATCATCCTGCACCTCCACAGAAGCAGAAAGAGAGTCCTTTGCCCTGATATCAGATCAACCCACCCTCAGCAGCTCCTGATAAGTTCTGTCAAAAAAGAAGTCTGGGTTGCCCCAGGCCCCAAAACCCTAATATGGACAGTTTGGGAACTTTCTTCCAGTTGCTTTGTGCTCCTTGCAGACAAGAGGGGATCTGTCTGCCTGCCTCTCTCTCCTTCTCTCTTTCCCCCTCCCAAGCAGCAGAATTTGGTTCCCCATTCAAGATGGAACCGCCGCCTGCAGAAGGAGCCACGCTTTACACACCTCTCCCCAAAGAAGCTGTGGACTACCCACCCTCTCGGCAGCCCCATTTTCCTCACGGTGCTTCTATGCCATTATTATTTTATTGATAATAATATCCAAGCTAATACCTTGGAAGACAGGAACAAAATGCAAAGGGAACTTGAGAGGCTAGAGCATTGGGCTGAAAACCACAGAATGCAATTCAACAGGGATAAATGCAAAGTTCTACACTTAGGAAAAAGAAACCAAATGCAGTTATAAGATGGGGGATAGATACTTGGCTCAGCAATACGACATGCAAGAAGGATCTTGGGGTTGTTGTTGATCACAAGCTGAACATGAGCCAACAGTGTGATGTGGCTGCAAAAAAGGCAAATGCTATGTTAGGCTGCATTAGCAGTCGTTTCCAAATCTTGGGAAGTATTGGTTCCCCTCTATTGGCACTGGTTAGGCCTCACCTTGAGTACTGCCTCCACTTCTGAACATCACACTTTAAGAAAGATGCAGATGAACTGGAACAGGTTCAGAGGAGGGCAATGCAGATAATTAGGGGACTGGAAACAAGGCACTATGAGGAGAGACTGAAAGAACTGGGCATGTTTAGCCTGGAGAAGAGAAGACTGAGGGGAGATATTATATGATAGCACTCCAAGTACTTGAAAGGTTGCCACGAAGAGGAGGGCCAGGATCTCTTCTCGATCATCCCAGAGCGCAGGACATGGAACAATGGGCTCAAGTTGCAAAAAGCCAGATTTCGACTGAACATCAGGAAAACTGTCAGAGCGGTACAACAATGGAACCAATGACCTACAGAGGCGGCGGGCTCTCTGACACTGGAGGCCTTCAAGAGGCAGCAGGATATCCACCTGTCAGGGATGCTTTAATTTGATTTCCTGCATTGAGCAGGGGGTTGGACTAGATGGCCTTGTAATTCTCCCTGAAGAACTGCCACATGCATGCCACTCTCCCAGCTAGCCAGCCAGCCCTCCCTCCCCCCCAGCCTCTCACCAGGCTCCCTGAAAGCCACGTCTAGAGGCTCCAGAAGACCATCATGCTCCACGTGGCACCAGTAGTGGTCCTTGTCCTCAGGGTCTATCTGGATGCTGAGCCAGGCGTAGTACGTCCCGTCTGAGTTGGGTGCCACATCCCTGCGGATAGTCTGCTGCTCCAAGACCTCCCTGTCCTTCCTCCAGGTGGTGTCGATCTCCTTGGGGTAGAAGCCGTAGGCCTGGCAGATGAGAGTTTCCAGCTCATCCTGACCTGCCATGCGTGTAACTTTCACCTTTGGAGGGTCTGTAAAAATGGCAATGTTGGCATTAAAATGCATAATATGAGCACTTTTCCAGTGGCTGGCAGGGTGGGTGCTCCCCTTTAATGTTAGGAAGGGAGCCTCTGGAGCTAACGAATCCCAACACCCGGGTTGGAGGCTGGAGATCCCAAAGCAGGCTCTGACGTTGCGAATTTCGGTCTGGTCAGTGCCTGAATGGGAGACCACCTGATGAACACCCTCCCCCACCCCGGCTGCAGGTAGCCCTTTTCAGCCTGAATGCTGCATTCCCTTTGGGGCAGCCTTCCAGGGTCACAAGCCAGAGATGGGCAGGGCAGAGGTGGAAGTGGGTGGAGCAACAAATGTAAATTTTATCTTTGTACTTCCTGTACACCCACAAATGGGTATATAGAAGAGAGATTATCAGAGTTTCAAGGACACATTCCAGCCAGACGGACATACTCAAGGGGGATATGAAGTAGGGCCGGTGAGGGGTGGGGCATGGGGAGAGTCCTGAGGGTCAGAAAGAGAGGCTTAGGGGGCACATTGGGCCCCCAGAATCCAAGGTTCCCTACCCCTGATGCAGTCAGTTAATATCACACCCGTTTTCAGTATCCCAAAAAGACAAAACTCCAAAGAAGGGGATCTCCCAGGCTCCTCCAGCATCTTGTTGCGCTGAAATTGTGCCTCAGTCAGCAGCAACTGGCATTGTTGCATCTGCCAGACCTGGGTTCAGATCTCTCTAAATAGGAGTTCACTTTGCAAGGAGGACCAGGAAATGCTATTCTCTCCAGGGTCTCCGATGCTTATAATTGCTCCTCTTGCGTGCAGGAAGCTCGATCCTCAGCATCCTCACGCAGGGCTGGGAACACTGAGTCCCAGTCAGTGTAGACCTAGGGTTGCCAACATGCTGTATTTTAATTATATGTGGGGTTTATAGTTGATATTATAGTGATAAACTGCTTAGAAGCAATTCAGCAGTTAAGCAGTATCTAAAGGAAATAATAATAATAATAATAATAATAATAATAATAATAATAATAATAATAATAATAATAATAATGGGAGTTGGAATCCAACAACTGCTGGAGGGGTTAGAGGGAGATGAGAGTTAAGCATGCAAGAACTAACCCCTCACCTTTCCTCTGCAGCTCCTCCTTTCCACACTCCAAGAGTTTCGGCAGCCAATCAGGGCACTCCTCCTCCAGGTAGAACTTCAAATGACGAGACCAAGTGACGTCAACCTCCCAGTTCCGCTTGGTAAACTGGGCCGGCACATCTGCTGCCGTCCAGGTGAGCGTCTCCTTGTCGAAGGAGAGGAAGTCCTTCCCGTCGTAGCCGTACTGGCAATAACCTTCTCTCCGGCCGTCTTCGTGGATCTCGCAGCCACACGCCAACTGCCAGGTGTGAAAGCCTGAAAGAAAGAGACTCATCAGGACCACAGCAGGGTCAGGCCCACTCCTCGCCCCCAAAGGCTGGTCCATGTTTTGCAGAGCAGCCCTCTGTGAATGCTCCCCACACCTTCTAGAGTGAGAGAGCCTATATTGGTTGGAAGGTCAGAATGTAGGAATCTGCCTTCTACCCAGCCAGACCCGCTCAGCTCAGTATCGCCTGCACTGACCAGCAGTGGCTCTCCAGGGTTTATTTATTATTTATTTATTTATTTATTGTATTTATATACCGCCCCATAGCCAAAGCTCTCTGGCCCCAACCTGGAAGTCACTACGGACTGAACCTCAGACCCCTTACATGTTCTACCACTTGACTTTTGACATCCCCTCCCCATCCCAACATAGGGGCGCTGAGTTTCCCAGCAAGGGACAAAAAGGATCCATCTTGTTCCATCTCACATGCTGCCATGTTCAGAAGGGCAGCCGTCCACTCCATTTGGCACCACTACCTCCGAAAGGGAGGCAGAGATGTGATCTGTTCCACCACTGCCCTCAAGCCCCCCCCAGGACCTGACCTGCGCACCAGCAAATGGGACAAATGATATGGGGGCTTTTCAAGGAGACTAATCTCATCTCATTTTTTGATTGGGTAATCTCCCGATCTGTGGGAGTAATATTGTTGTGCGCCACCCACATCTCCGAGCAGTGACAGATCTCCAGGGGTCCCTGTGCTTTCCCAGGGTTTGGTTTCCTGGGAAAGAAGGTCAGCGGAGACTGTGGTGTCCTTAAGAAATATGGTTTATGTATTTATGCACATTCTAACCTGAGCTTAAGATGGAGGGATTCAAGGCATCAGCAGTCCAAAAGAGCTTGCATTTCCATCAGGCTTACAGGAGGCATCCTAAAGCCACAATGCAGAGAGCCATCCTCTCTGTCTGCCTCCAGCTCCCAGCCTTTCCTCTGACTCAACCCAAAACACAAACCTCTTGTTGGCCTCAGGAAGGGGGAGGGTGTGATGTTCCTGTATTAGCGTATATATGGTAAGTGCTGTTTGTCTAGGAGATACATGGTAAGTGGAATGAAAGAGGAGGGGGGAGTAAATGGGCAGTAGAATGCTGGATGATTGGCTGAGGTTTTGGATGGCTGAGAGTATAAATGGAAGGATGACAGTTGAATCTGGGTGGACGTGAGTGGGTTGTCTGAGAGGTGTTTGAGAGGTGTTTGGTGGTGTTTGTCAGGAGAGTGTGGAGAAGGAGGGACTGGTGGAGTCCCTGGTGGTGCCTAGTGACAGGCAGTAGCCACGAGCAGGTAGGAACCTGACAGGGAGAGCCAGGGAAGGGCGTCACAGAGGGCGCTCCTGAACAGTTTCAGTAACAAGGGGATCTCCCTGGCCCAGTTAAGGGGCACTTGATAGGCCCATTAACTCACCTGGCCAGTCTAACTTAGACTAACAAAGAGGACTCATCTGACAAGCAGGAGTGGGTTTCTCCACTGCAGGGCCCACCTTCTGGTGCAGGGTTCCAAATGAGAGGCTGGAAGGGGGACTGTTAGAAACCATCTATCTCAACTCCCAAACCCATAACAATATTAAAGTGCATTGTTTTTTTGCATGGGTGGCAACGTTTCACTGGGTCCTGTCTATCCCCATACCCACTACTTCCATTTTGTGGAAAACAATGGATGCAGGCTACCTTTAAAAACAACTCTTTTACGCCAAACTGCTCTTGCAAAATACATTTGTATTAAACATTAAAAGTGCCCTTAGGAATATAGCAAGCGGCTTTATACTGAGTCAGACCCTTGGCCCACCTAGCTCCATACTGTCTGCACTGACCGGCACCTGCTCTCCAGGGTTTCAGACAGGGAATCTCTCCCAGCCGTACCTGGAGGTGCCATTGGGGATTGAACCTGGGACCTTCTGTACGAAAGGCAGAAGCTCCTCCACTGAGCTACATGTTACCAAATCCTCCCAAACTACACAGGAAGTGGATTGGACTGTGAAAGACCAACCCAAATGGTGTTTGCATTTTGACAACTTTGTAGGGCAATCCAATATCTCAGAGAGGAGGTCAGGTCTCCTGCTCCCTTGGTGCATTCACTATAGCTGCCCAATTTCCCTGCTTTTTAAAGTCTGGTAGAAATATCTGTGGGCTAGAGGTACATTCTTAAACCGCAAGGTTTTTTGCCTATTAGTGAATATGATTTTTTTGGACTGCTGTTTTGTGCAAACCTGGTAAATTGAAATATTTTATTTCAAAAACTAATATAAAGGAGCACACCAACTGGTAAGCACCTGCCTGTGTGCATGCCCACAATGGACACAAGGCTTCCAGAACTTATGGTGGGTGGCAAAGTACTAACTGAGGGGAAGAGACAACAGCACACAGTGCGAATCCATCCCACCAAGCACCACCCACTAGTGTGGACAGGAAACATCAAGGCAGATGCTGCAGGCATAAAGCTGAAATCTCTCATGCGTGGATGAAGGCACGCAAAAGCTTTAAGTGCAACAAAAACACCTTACTGAGAGAGACCACTCCTAACTTGATTTAAATTGTAAATTGTATTTGTAAATTATATTGTTTTATTGATGTGTTTTATATTGTATTTTTATATTTGTGTTTTTTGTAAGTTGCTTTGAGGGCCTTTGGCTGAAAGGAGGGTATAAATAAATAAATAAATAAATAAATAAATAAATAAATAAATAAATAAATAAATAAATAAATAAATAAATAATGTGCACGTGGAAAGAGTGACCCATGTATGCATTAGCACCCCAGCGTGAACATAGCCTCATGGAAAGAAGCTTTAAAAAGGAAGAATTGAATCATTTATGGGGGGAACTTAATATACTGTGGCTTCTGAATCTCATGAAAAGGGTTTAAGATGGTATCAGAACAGCACCAAACTCTGGTGATAATATTAATGATTTAGAACGCTCCTGACATGCTGGAAACGCAGAAAAGCAAGAGAGCTTTCTTACGCTAATCCTTATGCTAAAGGTTCTTGGAAGCAAATACAGAACATGGTTAATGTTATGTTGGAAGCTTGGGAAGAAGCAGTAATGTGGCTGAGTGCTTGATCGGAGATGGGTGAAGGAATAGTGTTTTGCAGTGTTCAGAAGCATGGCAGTTTCACTTTCAGCCAGGATGCCTTTGGTGAGGCTCACCGAAAGGAACTATTCCGGTTGGAGACTAAGGATGCAAGCGTTCCTGATAAAGGAAGATTTATGGCAGGTGTTAGAAGATGACCCACCGGTAGCTCCGCAGCCTGCAGCGTGGATTCGCATGGATGAAAAGGCAAGAGCATTAATCATTTTGGCTTTAGATGACTCTCAGTTGCTATATGTACAAGAGAAAGCAACAGCGAAGCTTATGTGGACTGAATTAAACACAGTGCATGTGAGAAAAACAGCCAGTAGCAAGATTTACTTAGCACAGAAACTTTATCAGATGAAGCTGGCTGAGCACGGGACAATGTCAGAGCATTTATTGGAATTAAAGAGGCTGTTTGCAGAACTACAAGAGAGGAATGTGGAGCATACAGAGTTACAGCAAGTTTATATTATCTTATCTTCGCTGGATTCATCTTGGGATTCGATTGTGAGTTCGTTAGAGGCAATGCAGGATGCCAATCTAACTGTGGAATACGTCTCACGCAAGCTTCTCCAGGAGTGGGAGAGAAGACAGGATGCCGGAGGACGGGAGAGAGCGAAGAACAGAGAAAGCAGGAAAACAAACTTCAAAGACACAGAAGCAAGATCTTTTGGACTTAAAGCTTGTTACTATTGTGGTTCGAAAACACATCTACAAAGAGACTGTGAGGCAAAGCGAAAAGGACGAGGCAAGAAGTCATCAAGTGTACAGCTGGTGAGTGCTGAGAAATGCAAACCGAAAAGCTGTGAGAACAGAGACAGTGCTGTATGGGTTGTTGATTCTGGGGCGACCCATAGCTTAATAAAGGACAAAACTTTGTTCAGAACTTCACTTCCCGCGAAAGAGGTGGTTGTGCTGGCAGACGGCACACACAGAGAGGTGTTGGGAAGAGGTACAGTAAAGCTAAATGTTTTGAACACAATTATGACTGATGTATTCTATGTACCAGGCTTAGAATGCAATATTATGTCTGTAAAGAAACTGAATGCTATGGGATATAGTGTCATGTTTAAACAAGGGACATGTGAGATACAGAAGGGAGACAAACTCTGTATGAAGGGGTTTCTGAGAAATTCACTGTTTTACATCCAGTTCAAACTCACAGGTTGTGCTGCTATGAGTGCTAACAGAAAGGCTCATGATAGATGCATTCATCTATGGCACAGAAAACGAGGGCACGCTAGTTTTGGTACAATAATGAAAACACCCAGTAATAGTGTGGATGTAACACTGAAGGAATGTAACCAGTATGTGGATTGTGATGTATGTAACCAAACCAAAGCCACAGATGCTCCCATATGCAAAGAGGCAGAGTGTAGCACAAACGCACCATATCAACTGATACATATTGATTTAGCTGGACCATTACAAAGCTCACAAGGAGGTGCCAAATATTTTCTAGTGATAGTGGATGACTATACTAGATATAGCACCGTCTATCTGTTACATGGTAAAGATGAAGCAGAGGGGGAACTGAAAATGTTTGTGAAAAAGGTGGAAGTGCAACATGGTGTAACAATACAAAGAATACGCGCTGATCAAGGGGGAGAGTTTACTGGAAAATCCTTAGAGCAGTATTTGACAAAGAAGGGCATAGAACAGAATTTCACTGCACCATTTTCACCATTTCAGAATGGGATTGCTGAGAGAAAAAAATAGGACACTTCAGGATGCAACAAGAGCCATGTTGAGGGATTCTGAGTTGTCAAATGCATTTTGGAGAGAGTGCATGTTGTATGCCACTTACATACAGAACAGGCTATATCATAGAGCACTTAAAATGACGCCATATGAGAAGCTCACAGGAAAGAAGCAGAGACTGCAGCACATTGCAAGGTTTGGGGCAAAGTGCCAGGTGCACATACCCAAAGGTAAACGACATGGGAAATTGGCTCAAAGAGCACAGAGAGGGAATGTGTTAGGATTTCAAAATGCATATTACCATGTATGGGTACAGAATCAGAGAAAAGTGGTGCTGAGTAGGAGCATCAAGGTACAGGAGCAAGATAGGGATCACACTGAAAACGTTGATCTGGGGAATTCACACACTACATCCATAGAACATGTAATAGAGCAGGAAATAAAACAGGAGGAAGAGGAACAACCTGTTGCTGATGTGGATGAGAGAGGCAAAGAAGAAACTGAACCTCAGGTAACACTGAGACGCTCTGAAAGAGCTAACCTGGGTAAACCACCTGAGAGGTTTCAAATTAGCTCGGTAAGAAGTCATGAAACAGAAAGGTGGAAAGAATGGGATGATGGTAAAACATTGTACTTGGATTGTATTAAACCGTCATGAATGCAGAAAAGTAAACTGTAATGTGAAAAGCAATGTAAAAATGTGGTGAAACATGTAATGTGTTGAAACATTGTGTAAGGAATGTCTTTATGGAAAAGGTGGGAACTGTAGGCTACTGAGATGTATGTGTCTGGTATTTTCCACAAAGACAGAACTGAAATAACCAGTAATGGGTTAAAACTGTGCAGGCAGTCCAAGGACACAGACTGCAGCTGTACAGAGCTGGAAAGGCATAAAACCTTGAAACTGAAACCACTCGGTGTGGGGGGTGTTTAGTATGCTAGGAGAGCTAAGAAGAATTTATGTCTGTAAAATTCCTGTCAGTAAAGACTCTTAAACTTATAACTGTCTGAGTGTGCGTTGCTATCTTTCTACTGGTTCTGGGTGCCTGGCACAAACGTGCAAATGCCGGCCGTCAATACACCGCTGCAACAGCCTCTACTCCCAATTTGTCCAATTAGAAACATTAGAAACAGACAAAAGGAAGTACTTCTTTACTCAGCGCATAGTTAAACTATGGCATTTGCTCCCACAAGATGCAGTAATGGCCACCAGCTTGGACGGCTTTAAAAGAAGATTAGACAAATTCATGGAGGACAGGGCTATCAATGGCTACTAGCCGTGATGGCTGTGCTCTGCCACCCTAGTCAGAGGCAGCATGCTTCTGAAAACCAGTTGCCGGAAGCCTCAAGAGGGGAGAGTGTTCTTGCACTCGGGTCCTGCTTGCGGGCTTCCCCCAGGCACCTGGTTGGCCACTGTGAGAACAGGATGCTGGACTAGATGGGCCACTGGCCTGATCCAGCAGGCTCTTCTTATGTTCTTATGTTCTTATGCCCCTAGGATGAGGATGTGGGGAGGGGAACACGTTCCTGCCCTGCCCATTGCTCACCTCTGGTCTGGTTGTAATGTTTTTGCAGATTCACCAGGTCCCTTCTGAACCTCTGCTCACTGCTCTGAAATCTCCAAGTGTTTATATCCCAGAACTGAGGATAGTACTTCTCCACATTCTTCATCCATGAGATGCGAGGCTGGGCCCGCCTCGTCTGGCTGTCGTAGTAAGTAGCGAGCTGGCCATCCACATACGTTACCCCACTGAACTGGACCAGTCCTTGGCTGGGCTCCCACAATGCACTGTACATGCCATCCATGGAATGAGATGAGGAACCTGCAAGGGAAAAAAAGGGGGCAGAGTTAGAGGGGCACATGGGCACACCCCAAACGAGCCTAGGAACTCTCTGTGTAACATCATCCTGCACCTCCACAGAAGCAGAAAGAGAGTCCTTTGCCCTGATATGAGATCAACCCACCCTCAGCAGCTCCTGATAAGTTCTGTCAAAAAAGAAGTCTGGGTTGCCCCAGGCCGCAAAACCCTAATATGATTGATTGAAACTTTATTTTTACCCTGCCCTTTTTCCAAACTGGAACTCAGGGCGGCTTACAAATAAAACTACATGTAGTTAAAAGCATACAAAAACATACAATTAAAATACAAAAAAACTCTGCACAACCTTAAAACCTTAAAAGGCACTTAAAAATCTAAAAACAATTTAAAATAATACACATAATAATAAAAAACAATACAACAAGCAGTTTGAGAACTTTCTTCCAGTTGCTTTGTGCTCCTTGCAGGAAAGCAGGGATCTGTCCGCCTGCCTCTCTCTCCCCCCCCCCCCAAGAAGTAGAATTTGGTTCCTTATTCAAGACAGAACTGCAGCCTGCAGAAGGAGCCACACTTCACACACCTCTCCCCAAAGAAGCTGTGGGCCACCCACCCTCTCGTCTGCCCCATCTTCCTTCTTCCTTAGGGTGCTTCTACGCCATTATTTTTTTATTAATAATAGTATCCAAGCTAATACCCTGGAAGACAGAAACATGCAAAAATGCAAAGGGACCTTGAGAGGCTGGAGCATTGGGCTGGAAATAACAGAATGAAATCAACAGGGATAAATGCAAAGGTCTACACTTAGGAAAAAGAAACCAAATGCACAGTTATAAGATGGGGGATACTTGGCTCAGCAGTACGACATGTGAGAAGGATCTTGGAATTGTTGTTGATCACAAGCTGAATATGAGCCAACAGTGTGATGAGCCCTTGCTGATTACTACAAAAAGGAACTCCTGGAAATTAACCATGACAAATCGAAAGTCATGATTTTTACCAGGAGGAGACTAAAACATCGATGGCAGATTAATGATTACCCAATAGAGCAGGTCACGACCTATAGATACCTTGGGATGAAATTTCATTCCTCAGGATCGTGGCAAGTCCAAATAAAAAATGCTACTGCCAATGCACATAGAACTGCAAGGGCGCTCCTCAGTGGCGTCACTAGGGTTGGTGTCACCCGGTGTGGTAACTCATGGTGTCACCCCCATGGACCTCCTCCCATACAAGGTATGATAGTATTCTTCAAGTACTTGAAAGGTGGGCTGGAATCTCTTCTCGATCGTCCCAGAGTGCAGGACACAGAATAATGGGCTCAAGTTGCAGGAAGCCAGATTCTGACTGAACGTCAGGAAAAACTGTTAGAGCGACGTGACAATGGGACCAATGAACTGGGGAGGTACTGGGCTCTCCAACCATGGAGGCCTTCAAGAGGGCAGCTGGACAGGGACCTGTCAGGGATGCTTTAATCCAGATCCCTGCATTGAGCAGGGGGTTGGACTCGATGGCCTTATAAGGACCTCCCAATACTCTACCATCCTATGATTCTATGAAATTTACACCTTGGAAAGGGGACAGTTCCAAAAACATCCATTTCATAAACAAAAGTCACAACTCACGTGCTAGAAGTAAACAATTTCTGACATACACTTTCATCCATTTTGGAAATACAGGCTTTTCCCTGCAACAGGGGAGGTCTGTGGTTCTCCGGATGTTGCCAGACCCCCAACTCCCATCAGCCCCAGCCAGCATGGCCAATGGTCAGAGAGGGCCTGAATCCGTCCCTGCCCAATGGCAAAGCGCCTCGGGCCCCCTTGGGAATTTATGTTCCTGCAGATATTCCTGGACTGCAACCCCTATTAGCCTCAGCAAGCAGAACCCATGGCCAGGGGTGATGGGAGGTTCCCCATAGCAGTCCCAATGTTTAGATGCAGTCAGTTTCCTTGCAATTTCCACCCATTGCCTCTACTCCTGTCCTCTTGAGTGCTTTACTTTACTTTTATTTTTACAGTCATAGACCCGATACAATCAAATAAAATACATACAATAACTATCCAAATAAAACAATATTGCAATGTTACAAAAGTGCAGCCAGTCCATCAGGAGGAGGGATCTTCATTCATATAGATTGGGCAGCAAAAATAAATTTGGCAACAGATAAGGTGCAATCTCTATTTGAGGCTGACAAAAGATAGGGAAGTAGGCGATCAAGCGGCTTATGAGGAAAGTTTTTTATAATTGGAATTATAAATTTAGAACGTTCAATAATATATAGTGAGCACTCAAAGAAAATATGAAAGAGAGTTTCAATATCGCAAGCATTGCAGGGGCACAGTCAATGTTTATACGGTAAGCCCCGATATCTCCCTTCTAACAGCGCAGAAGTTATACAGTTGCATCTCGCCTTAATAAAGGCTAGGCGGTATTTAGGGACCGTGAGAAATTCCAAATAAGAGGCACGTATCGATGGCTCATAACTCAGGCCAAAGTGAATGGGGTAACATGCTGAAGTGGCTGCCGTAATTGCGCATTGAAAGTCTATATCTCTAATCCGGGCCAGAATAGAATATTTCACTGCTGCTGGCTCTTGTGATGCTAGATACTCTAAAGAAAGACCTATGGTTGCAAGATAAGTGGAAAACGTTTTAGCCCATGGGGAGGAAAAAGGATCCTCCCACAAGAGTGGAGGATAGCCAGAAGAATACTCATATGACAATTTAGACCAATAATCAAAAGCTATAGTCCACGCTTGGGCCTCAAGCGAGATTAGGCCAGATTCCAATCTAAGGGCTGCAGATGGCAGACAGTTTGGAACACCAAAAATTTGTCGGAGAAAAATTGAAAGTACAGTCTCTACAGAGGAATCAAAGGCCCCAATCCATAACGGAACTCCATATAGCAGTTGGGGAATTATTTTAGATCTAAAAACCTGTAGGGCTGCCGGAATATATTGACCTCCTTTTATAAAAAAAAACGTAAAATGCCCTTTGCTGAGTTCCGTGCAGTTGTAATGGCAGCTCGGATATGGGGAACCCAGGACAGTGATGAGTGGAATAAGATACCTAAGTACTCGAACTGAGTAACCTGAGCAATTTGGTGGGCATTGATCGTCCATTCAGAAGTTGAAGAGCGTTTAGTAAATACTACAATTTTAGTTTTAGAAAAATTTATAGTCAGCTGGTTTTCCTGGCAATATAACATAAAAGCTCGGAATGGTCGTTTTAGACCGATTTTAGATAGAGATAGAAGGACGGCATCATCAGCATATAACAATAGGGGGCAGTGCTGAGTCGCTAGTTTGGGGAGTGAAAATCTGGCGAATAACAGCTAATTGCTAAATCATTCATGAAGAGGTTAAATAGAAGAGGGGCTAGGATACAGCCTTGTCTAACTCCTTTTGTTGTAAAAATGGGGTTTGTGCACGGCCACATCTGACACGAAAAGATGTATGCTGGTGCAATCGGATGATTAAGAAAAGGAGTCTTTTGTCAGTTGTAGTATTTGCAAGTTTTACCCATAATTTCTCCCTACGGATAGAGTCGAAAGCGGATTTTAAATCAACAAATGCAAGATATAGGCCATTGCCCCATCGATTCCTATATTTTTCAGCTAGGTGATTTAAGATTACACAATGATCAATCACAGACCCGCCTTTCCTAAAGCCCGCCTGCTCCCAGCCCAAAATATTTTCCTCTTCTAGCCATGTGGAAAGTCTCCCTTTCAAGTAGCTGGCATAAAGTTTGCCGATTACAGAGAGAAGGCTGATTGGTCTATAATTCGCAGGATCTTCTCTAATCCCTTTCTTAAATATGGGAATAACTATGGCTTCTAGCCAGGACTCAGAGGGGTGTCCAAATTTATTTATTTATTTATTTAATTAAGCTTATATACCGCCCGACTAGCAACAGCTCTCTGGGCGGTGAACATTAAAAATACAATAAAAATAACACAAAACTGTACACAAAACTGTTCAGTCTAAAATCAAAATATAATAATTTAGAATTAACAGGAATTAAAATGCCTCAGAGAAGAGAAAGGTTTTAACCTGGCACCGAAAAGATGATAGTGTCGGCGCCAGGCGCACCTCCCCGAGGAGACCATTCCATAGTTCGGGGGCCACCACTGAGAAGGCCCTAGATCTTGTCACCACTCTCCGGGCTTCCCTATCAGTCAGAACCCGGAGGAGGGCCTTCGTAGTAGACCGTAGTGTACGGGCCGGTTCATATCGGGAGAGGCATTCCGGCAGATATCGTGGTCCCACGCCATATAAGGCTTTATAGGTAAGTACCAACACTTTGAATCTGGCCCGGAAGCATATTGGAAGCCAGTGCAAACGGGCTAGCACAGGTGTTATATGCTCAGACCGCTTAGTTCTTGTTAGCAGTCTGGCCGCCGCATTTTGCACTAGCTGTAGCTTCCGAATCGTATTCAAAGGTAGCCCTACATAAAGCGCATTGCAGTAGTCCAGACGCGAGGTTACCATAGCATGTACCACTGATGTGAGGTCCTCCTTACTCAGATAGGGACGTAGCTGGGCTACCAACCGAAGTTGGTAGAACGCATTCCGGGCCACCGAGGCTATATGAGCCTCAAGTGTGAGGGAAGAGTCTAAGATGACTCCCAGACTACGCACCTGTTCCTTTAGGGGGAGTGTAACCCCATCCAGGACAGGGTATATATCCACCATCCGATCAGAGAAACCATCCACCAACAGCATCTCAGTCTTGTCAGGATTGAGTCTCAGTTTGTTAGTTCTCATCCAGTCCATTATCGCAGCCAGGCAACGGTTCAGCACGTCAACTGCCTCACCCGAAGAAGATGTAAAGGAGAAGTAGAGCTGCGTGTCATCAGCATACTGATGACAACACACTCCAAAACTCCTGATGACCGCCCCCAGCGGCTTCATATAAATGTTAAAAAGCATGGGAGACAGAACCGAACCCTGCAGGACCCCACATTGGAGAACCCACGGTGTCGAGCAATGTTCCCCAAGCACTATCTTCTGGAGACGACCCGCTAAGTAGGAGCGGAACCACTGCCAAGCAGTGCCTCCAACTCCCAACTCCGCAAGCCTCTCCAGAAGGATACCATGGTCGATGGTATCAAAAGCCGCTGAGAGATCAAGGAGAATCAACAGAGTTACACTCCCTCTGTCTCTCTCCCGACATAGGTCATCTAACAGGGCGACCAAGGCAGTCTCAGTGCCAAAACCAGGCCTGAACCCCGATTGAAATGGATCTACATAATCGGTTTCATCCAATAGCGCCTGGAGCTGGTCAGCAACCACTCGTTCCAGGATCTTGCCCAGGAACGGAACATTGGCTACTGGTCTGTAGCTGCTGAAATCCTCTGGGTCCAAGGAAGGTTTTTTCAGGAGTGGTCTCACTGCCGTCTCTTTCAGATAGCCAGGGACCACTCCCTCTCGTAAAGAGGCATTAATCACTTCCTTGGCCCAGCCAACTGTTCCTTCCTTGCTAGTTTTAATTAGCCAAGAGGGGCAAGGATCCAGTACCGAGGGGATCGCACGAACCTGTCCAAGCACCTTGTCCACGTCCTCGAACTGAACATTTATTTATTATTGTAAACAGGTTGGCCAACAGGGGAGCCCACCAGACCTGATATACTTTCAACAGTTCAGGGGGTATGTTATCAAAACCAGGTGCTTTGCCTGGTTTTAAACTGCCAATCAGATCAGTTATTTCCTTTTGAGTGACAGGTGCCCATATCGGTAGATTTGTTAGGTTAAGGGATGGGGAAATGCGACATGTATCCTCATAATTATCAGTAAAATGTTGTTCCCATTGATAGGGAGGGATGCTGCCTGGGGCAAAGTTTAAAGACCTCATATCTCCAGAAACCAGCTTCCAGAAGGTTTTCGAGTTTTTGTGTCGGGAGGCTTGTATTAAGGCCTTCCACCCTTCCTGAACAGCCTGCCTTTTTTTGGCGGCTATCGTTGCCTTATATTTCCTTTTGATAACAAAATACTCAGAAGGAAGAATATTGGCGTTTTGAAGGCAATATTGTAGATAGGACTCCCTTAGTTGTCTCTTGAGATCACGACAGTCCTTATCGAACCATCTAGGAAAACCTGTTCTATAGATTACCCTATGTGGAGAAGGTTTGGGCACTAAGGTCATTTTTAAATTTGAGATCAGAGTAGCGTAATCTATTAATATAGCACGGGGATCTGTGGCTTTCATTATTCGCTCCTGTAGGGCCACTCCTAAAGAGGAGGTAAAAATTTTTGCCATGTTGAATCTACAGAAGGACACCAAATGGTCCTTTTATATGTAAAATATGCTGAGTTTGCCATTGGGTTATATTCTAGATCCAAATGTCCCCTTTCTGGTAGTTGTATAGAGAATATTAGGGGAAGATGGTCACTGTCCTGTCTATTGCCCACCATAAACCTCGATGTTAGGTTAAGTAGGTGTTGCGAAATTAAGACATAGTCGATGACACTGCTTCCTCGGCCAGAAATGTAAGTATATTCTGCGCATGGATCTACCAGTCTGAGGCCGTTCAGCATTATGAGATTATGACTGCCAATCAGACGAGTTAGGCAGATGCCTCCATAATTTATCTTAATATCCTTAGAAACCCTAACATGGGTGGGAGCATATTGAGCATTATCCTCTCCCCCCCAAAGATTTGATGCAAATAATGCATCATTATTGGGGCCGGTTGTGATGTTCCTGTATTAATGTATATATGGTAAGTGCTGTTTGTATAGGAGATACATGGTAAGTGGAATGAAAGAGGAGGGGGGAGTAAATGGGCAGTAGAATGCTGGATGATTGGCTGAGTGTTTAGAATGGCTGAGAGTATAAATGGAAGGATGACAGTTAAATCTGGGTGGACGTTAGTGGGTTGTTTGAGAGGTGTTAGGTGGATGTGAGTGGGTTGTTTTGGTGGGTTTTTGAGAGGAGATTGTGTGGAGAGTTGGTGGATGTGAGGAGAGTGTGGAGTTCGGATTAATACTAAGACAAGTACCAGAAATAGATGAAACCATATGCTTATGTGCCTTTATAAAGTAATCTTGTTATCTCTGTTATTTAATAAAAACTATATTTGGTTTACCAAAGGCCTGATCCTTAGCTGGGGTTATACAGACCAGAAGGGAGGGCAAGGTGCTTACCAAGGCTGAAGGGAAACTGTAACAATTGGTGGCAGCGGTGAAGGGAAGAATATAACACCACAAGTATTCAGAGCAAACCAGGATCGTATGCTTTATATATAAAGATCAAAGGGATTGGGGACAGCTTAAGCACTCAGTCACAGAGGTAACCTGATAGAGAGACTCAGGCAGAGTCTCTGGGAATACTGGTTATAGGACGTGACTGGTGGTGCTGCCTAGCAGGGGGATCTGTTGAGATCTGTGCTAGAGCGGGGAGAGAAACCATAAAAAAGGACAGTCTGGACTGGTGGAGTCCCTGGTGGTGCCTAGTGACAGGCAGTAACCACGAGCAGGTAGGAACCTGACAGGGAGAGCCAGGGAATGGCGTCACACCGGTCCTAGCATTAAAATCACCCATGATGATAAGAAAGGCTTTAGGAAATAGAACCTCAAGTTCTGTTAAGTATCTTTCTAAGTCTTCCCAAGCTTGTTCATTTAATTCCCTAGAAGAATATGGAGGAATATAGACATTGACTAACAGAAATGATATGGTATTATACGACAGTAAAACCCCCATAGCTATGTTTTTACATGAGTGGATGCTTTTAAAATGTTCTGACAGTGCGGTAGAAATCATTAGTGCCAGGCCACCTTTTGCTCTACCGATTGATTTAGGTTGAGAATAAACCGCAGGTAGACACAAAATAGAAAAGCCATCCAGTATTAGATTTTGGGTGCACCACATCTCTTGGAGAAAAAATATATCAGATTTATTCAGGTAAGCAATCAGATCTAAGTTCTTTTGTTTAGCAGTCCAGCCTGCTATATTCCAAGATAAAAAGTGTAGTACATACTTGGATATAGATGAAACATTCTGACACCGCCCAGAGGGTATTGCAGTTGGGACTGGAAACTTTTCATATAATAAATTTGTTTGGGAAGAAAAATATCATTTTAATTCTGTGATCTGATTTAAAGACCCCGTAACATCCATAACAACAGCTCCTGATTTGATTTGACGGACAGAAGATTGTGAAACTCGTTTATCCAACAGTGGGGTAGATTGTTGCCTGGTCGGAGAAGCCAATTCCCCAAGGTCCAAGAATCTTGACTTTATCCAGTCCTCTCCTCCCTGGAGCAGTTTACTTATATTACTGTAAATGGGAACCTTAGGGGATGCTGTACGGAGCTTTAGTGGCTTTGAGAGCAGATTAGCAGCCGCGTTTAGATTACTAATACAACGTTCTTTCTTCTGATTCATTGTGGGTTTCACGGCTTCCAAGCATTGTATTAAATTATATAGTTTATCAATAATCATTGATCTCTCAGTCTCTGGTAGGTGAGAATATAGTTCAGTAAGTTGAATTTCCTCAGGCTCCAATTCCAGCATGAAAGCAGACATCACTTGAGGATCTTTGAGCAAGGAGCTGGGCAGGGTTTAACTGTTGAAGGTTCCATTGGTTAACATCTATTGAGGACGTCTCAGACTCGATAATTGATGGTCTGGGAACTTTTGGTTGGTGTCTTACCAACGGTGATGGCAGTGCGCTGTTGATATAATATCGTTGTAGAGTTAAACCCCGTTCCTTTAACTTTTCTCTTGCATAAAAAATCTGGTTGGCAAAAGTCGATGAATGAAAGGTGATAATCAGCTGCCAGTCCCCTGGCTTGAGAGATATGTTTGTCATATATTTAATGTAATTTATGCGGTGAGTTTCGGAGAACAGTAGACCAAAACAATGATCCAAAAATGGAATGCTCGGAAAAGGAGACCGACGTCCGGAAGTCCTAATATGGTACGTAACTACTAGCTTTTCTGGCTGTAGTACTAGATTCCATGAATCAAAATTGTTTAAAGTCAGATATTTAGAGGAGGATGATCCAGTCTCCGATGATAACATCAGCTGTATGGGGGTTTCTCCCATTTTCTCTTTACTAGAATCGGTGTAAGGATGAGGCTCTTTTGATTTTGAGGTGGGTCTTTTTCCATTCTATTAGCTTCCGGCTTATGAGCATCTAATAATTTAAACAGAGGCTTGAAGTTCATTTTCCTTAATGAATTACATTTAGGATTCTTGATGTTCTTTGACTTTTTCTGATTTGATTTTGACCGAGGGTGGTTTTTCAGAGTCCTAGTCTTGCACTTATTTATTCCCCCTGTAGGCAGTTTTTGATGCTCATGAACAGATGGTGGCATTACCGATGTCCCCTGGTCACTATTTTCATTATACAAATGAGGTCCCAACGCTTGAACTAGCGTGTTAAGCAAGTTGTTGGTTACAGCTATGTAATTTTTAACAGAGCTCAGTTTGTTGTACAATAACTCCTTCCAGCCCAAACAGGAAGCCCCTGGGGCATTAGAGTTTAAACATTTCATGTCATTCTCCTCTGTTCTCTTTTCGGGGGGGGGAGTTTGATGCCCTTGAGTTTCTTGATATGAGTCAATGGTAATTATCTCCGAAGGGGGACCATCGTTTGTTAATATTGTTGGATTTGGAGTATTTATAGTATAATTTAAGCCGGCATCTTCCAGTTCCTCCGCCAGGCTTTTTGTTGTTGTAGAAACAACACAAGGATTTAATAAGAAGGGACGGTCTAACGACCAGTCCTGGGGAGTTTCTGGCAGGAGTTTGGAATTTAAAGCCCTTTGCAGCTGTGGTAAAGTTTTCACAGAGTCTTGTAGGTATGGAAAAAAAATTGTAATTTTTGTTTGAAGGTTGCTTGCCATAACGTCACCCTCAGGGGATATTCCCAACTCCTGGAGTCTTTTTCTAGTTGAAACCATCAATCTCAAGGACTTCCTCCGTCAGTGTAGATTCATTTAATGGAATGAGTTTAGCCAAAAGATTTATGGCTTTCAGCTCCTTTAACTCGAGAGGAGAAGGTAAGTTGCAGGCGTTTAGTACAGCATATAAAGGAACTTAATTGCCAGGTTATCAAGCTCACCCATATAGGTCATCAGCAGTTAAAATTCCATTTTAAAGGTAAAACAAAAAATAGCTAAAATAAAGAATTTACAAAACACGTATCTAAAAAAACAAGAGCGAGTAAAGAAACACGTCTTACCGGAAGCAATAAACCGGAAGGCTCCCAACAGGACAAGCAGGAGTGCAACCATTTTAGTTTGGCTGGGGAAAAAAAGTAAAGTAAAGTAAAGTAAAGCTCTTGAGTGACAGAGGACAAACATGCTCCATCCTCTACATCACAGCCCTTGAAGACAACTGTCACATCTCCCTTTAACAGTCTCTTCTCCAGGCTAAACATATTGAGATATTTCCATTGTTTCTCAACAGTTGCAAATAAGAGCAGGCCAGGTAGCTTTTTTAGTTAGTTGTCAATCCTGGCTAAGGCTGAGGATTAGTTCTGCATTCTAGTGTTTCTCTGGAAAGCCATACCTAAAATGCTCTTCTGATTTACAATATATGTCAGTCAAGAGATTTAGCAAGCTAGTCTTAATCATCATTTTCTGAAACATTTTTACAGAGAGGAATAAAACAACAACAGGCAATTGGCAAGTTCTTTGCCACTGGATGATAGAATCTGGAAAAATGTCCAAGTAATTAATTACATGTGGCAAGATCCTGGAACGTGTGGTTGCTGACCAGCTCCAGGCGCTATTGGATGAAACCGATTATCTAGATCCATTTCAATCGGGGTTCAGGCCTGGTTTTGGCACTGAGACTGCCTTGGTCGCCCTGTTTGATGACCTATGTCGGGAGAGAGACAGAGGGAGTGTAACTCTGTTGATTCTCCTTGACCTCTCAGTGGCTTTTGATACCATCGACCATGGTATCCTTCTGGAGAGGCTTGCGGAGTTGGGAGTTGGAGGCACTGCTTGGCAGTGGTTCCGCTCCTACTTAGCGGGTCGTCTCCAGAAGATAGTGCTTGGGGAACATTGCTCGACACCGTGGGTTCTCCAATGTGGGGTCCTGCAGGGTTCGGTTCTGTCTCCCATGCTTTTTAACATTTATATGAAGCCGCTGGGGGCGGTCTGTGATGTTCCTATATTAATGTATATATGGTAAGTGTTGTTGTTTTAGAAGATACATGGTAAGTGGAGTGAAAGAGGAGGGGGAGTGAATGGGCAGTAGAATGCGAGATGATTGGCTGAGTGTTTAAAATGGCTGAATGTATAAAAGGAAGAGTGAGAGTGGAATCGGGGGGGAGAAGAGAACTGAGTGGATTGCTTGGTGGGGTTTTAGAGAGTTGTTTGCCAGGAGGGAGGTGGAGTTCGGATTAGTATTGAGTAAAACCATATGCTTATGTGCCTTAAGAAGAAATCTTGTTAATCTTGTTAGCTTTGTTATCTTTAATAAATACTTAATTTGGTTTACCAAAGGCCTGATCCTTGGCTGGGGTTTCACAGACCAGAAGGGAGGGTGAGGTAATGACCAAGGCTGAAGGGGAACTGTAACAAATGGTGGCAGCGGTGAAGAGAATAACAATACCAGTATTCAGAGTCTCTGGGAATACTAGTTTTGGGACGTTACTGGTGGTTGCCTAGCAGGGGGATCTGTTGAGATCTGTGCTAGAGCGGATAGGTAAACCATAAGAGAGTGCGGTCCGGACTGGTGGAGTCCCTGGTGGTGCCTAGAGACAGGCAGTAACCACGAGCAGGTAGGAACCTGACAGGGAGAGCCAGGGAAGGAAGCATCACATGTGGCAGTAGCGGTGGGATACGAACCAAAGAGATTCCCAAAGACACGTGGTGACAAAGGAGACTACGTCACAGGTGGTGTCAGTAGCGGTGGGATACGAACAACAGAGAATCCAGATACGAATACTAGAGAATCCAGAACAGTGGTGTGGCAAACAGAAATAACAAAACAAGATTTCTTGTGAGAGTGACTGGCAAAGAGTGTGTGGCAAAGAGTGAGTGAACTCAAACACCATGGCTGAATATATAAAAATGAAAGGAGAGGAGCTGGTGGAGAAGTGCGTAACATTCAATTTACCTCACGAGGGTAAAGGGGTAGATGAATTGAGGGTAGCACTAATAGGATTTGCAACTGCCCAGCAAAAACAACCTGTCAGAGAAGAGACCCCAGAAGGATACTCAACCAATCCCGCTTATATAGAGTATTTGAGAGAGAAGTTAAGATGGGAGCATGAGTTGGAAACTGAAAGATTGAGGAGGGAGGCTGATGAGAAAGAAAAGCAGCGGGTCTTTGAGGCTGAGGAAAAAGATAAACAGCGAGAGTTGGAAGCTGAGAAGTTGAAGATGGAAACTGAGAGAATGAGAATGGGGTTTGAGGAGAGGGAGAAGCAACGAGCAGTGGATGCCGAATTACAAGTAGAAAAGTTAAAATTTGGTAGAGAGAAATTTCACTCTGAGGAGGCAAGGAATGACAGAGATGGAGCAAAAATAAAAATTACTCCAAAGGACTTTGCTGTCTATGAGCCTGGTCAAGATCCTCAAATTTACCTCAGCACCTTTGAAAAAGCAGCTCAGTTGTGGGGGCTACCTGAAGATAAATACATGCAGTATTTATCAAATCTGATTAAAGGGGAATTGGCTGAGGTATACCAATATTTCCCCTCAGACAGGCCCGTCACCTATGCTGAATTCAAGGAAGCAGTGTTTAAAAGATTCAGACTGGGGCCTGATTATTTTAGAAAGCTTGTCAGAAATTGCCAGATACAGACAGGGAGGTCTTTTGTGGAACTGGGAGCAAAATTGATGGATATATTTGGAAAGTGGATGAGTAGTGCCAAAGCTCAGTCTGTGGAGGAGGTGAAAAACCTCATGATACTGGATCAATTATACCATCAGTTACCACCAGAAATAAGGCTCCTGGTCAAAGACCGTTCCCCTACATTGGTGCAGGAGGCCGCAGAGATGGCGGATCACTTCGCCTCCAATAGAACTGGCTGGGTGGGGAAAACATCAAGAGATTTTAAACCCAAACCATATAATGCTTGCAGAAGGGATGTGGTACCACAATGAGTGAGTCCTCCATTAAAATCTGAAGGGCACAGGACACCCCAGAGTGGATCTGTGTACCCTAAAAGTGAGGAGAAATTATGCTAGAAATGTGGTAGACCAGGGCACCTACGTTTTCAATGTGAGGTTGCCAACCCCAGTAGTAATCCTGCTCAGACAAGGGCAGTGAAAACAGAGCCCAAGGCTTTAGAAACAGCGAAAAAGGTTCAGTTCTGCCAGATAAACTGGACAGAAGTAACAGACCTTGATTCAAGTCTGAGAGAGGAAGTGAGTGTACAAGGGGCAAATTATTGGGCATTGCTTGATACTGGTGCCGCTCAGACATTACTGAGGCCAGATTTAATAAAATCTGAGGTAATATTACCTCAGGAAACTGTGACTATCCAAGGAGTGAGAGGTCAACCAGAAAGTTTGCCTGTGGCCCTGGTGGAAATGACTTGGAGAGGCCGAGAGGGCCAATATAAAGTAGGCATTAATGCCCAGCAACAAGAACCAGCAATACTGGGAAGGGATGTAATGGGCGCCCAAGGAAAGATCTATGTAGTGACCAGACAGCAAATTGGCAGAGAAAAAGAAGCCATATTAAGGGGGGCTGAAACAAACAGGGTGGAATCTGTTAGCCAGCCTCAGGTCACCATAGCAACCACTAGCAGGCCTGGTGAAGGAGACAGACTGTATCAAGTGGTCTCTGGGGAAGAAGCAGAGCAATTCAGGGAAGAGCTGCATAAAGATATAAGTTTGAAGCAGATAAAGGAACAAGCCCTGACCCAACAGATTCCTTTCACTGACAAACTGAGGAATCAAGTTGTGTGTGAGAATGGGATTTTATATAGACTGTGGATGCCTGCTGAGAGAAAGGATGAATGTGAACCAGTGAAGCAATTGATAGTACCTAGCAAATACAGAACCAGATTGCTAGAGGTAGCCCACGATGTCCCATGTGCAGGACATCTGGGAATAAAAAAGACCAAGAGGAGATTGGCTGCACATTATTATTGGTCAGATATCTCCAAAGATGTAAAACAACATTGTCTATCTTGTGGAATATGCCAAAAGGTGGGAAAGAATGGAGTAAAGACCAAGGCACCCTTAAAGCCCCTTCCTATAATTGGACAACCCTTTTATAGAGTGGGAATAGATTTGGTGGGCCCTTTTTCCAAACCCACAAGGCATGGCAAGAAATATCTAGTGGTGGTGGTGGATTTTGCCACCAGGTACCCAGACGCAGAAGCACTGAGATCTGTAGAAGCCCCTGTAGTGGCAGAGGCTTTATTAAAAATCTTTATGAGGCTGGGTTTCCCTCATGAAGTGCTGACAGATCAAGGCAGTGTATTCATGGGAGAAGTGATGCAATGTATGTGGAAATGTTGTGGTCTAAAACATCTAAAGACCACTACTTACCATGCCGCCACTAATGGGCTAACTGAGAGATTTAATGGAGTTTTGAAGGGCATGATAAGAAGCTATGTTCAAGATCACCCACAAGACTGGGATGAACATTTGGGATGCTTCTTATTTGCATACAGAGAAGTCCCTCAGGACTCAACAGGCTTCTCACCCTTTGAACTAATGTTTACTAGAAAAGTGAGGGGACCTTTGGAACTGCTAAAAAATTCATGGGAAGGAACTCTGGGAGAGTCCAAAACTTCTGTAGTAGATTTTGTATTGGAATTCCGCAATAAATTGACATCAATGATGGAAGTAGTGAAAGAGAATTTGAGTCATGCACAGGAGAAGCAAAGTTACTGGTATGACAGAACAGCCAGAGAACGTGTGTATGATGTGGGAGATATGGTTATGGTGTTCATACCCAGGAAACATGACAAATTACAGGCTAACTGGGAAGGACCATATACCATCAGAGAAAGGCTTGACACAGTGACGTATGTAATCACCACAGACCAATTAAACAAAAGCAAAGTGGTTCATGTAAATAAGTTAAAGGCTTATCATACCAGGGATGCAAAGGTGTTGCAAGTTACCTTATTCCCTGAGGGAAGTGGGCCTGAACTTCTAGATTTGGTACAGGAAAGCAAAGACAAAGGAGGGGTAGATCAAGTGGAATGGTCAGAGGAGGTAGAGGAAGAAGTAAAAGAAGAGATTCTGAGAGTTTTGAAAACCTATAGGAACCTCTTTAGCAACAAACCTGGCCGAACCAGTATAGTTATACATTCCATTGATACTGGAGATCATGCCCCAATCAGATCTGTTCCGTACCGTGTGAATGGGAAAGTTTTGAATGAGAACAAAAAGGAGGTGGAAGAGACGCTGGAATTAGGAGTGATCAGGGAATCCATCAGTCCCTGGGCCTCAAGTATTGTCCTGGTTCCGAAAAAAGATGGAACGACAAGGTTTTGCATTGATTATCGGCTAATCAATAAAATTACTGTCCCAGATGCGTATCCTATGCCTAGGGTAGACGCTATGTTAGAGTTATTGGGGGCAGCAACCATTATCTCTACACTAGATCTCTGTAAAGGATTTTGGCAAATGGAACTAGACGAGCAATCCAGAGCCAAAACTGCCTTCAGTACACCAGATGGGTTATATGAGTTTGTGACCTTACCCATGGGACTAAGGAACTCACCAAGTTCATTTCAGAGGCTAATCAATACTGTGTTGCGAGGCATGTCAGATTTTGCAGTGGTCTATATCGATGACGTGGCCATTTTTAGCAAGTCGGTGCCTGAGCATGTCCAACACCTGACAACAGTATTGGAGGCCTTAAGAAAAGCAGGCCTCACAATAAAAGCTAAGAAATGCCAGTTTGGACTAAAGGAAGTAATCTATTTAGGACATAAGGTGGGGAGTGGGAAAATCACCCCCTTATGGAGCAAGGTGGAGGCAATACAAGCGTGGCCGATCCCCTTAACCAAAAAACAAGTAAGGGCATTTCTGGGTGTGGCTGGATTTTATAGGAAGTTTGTGAGAAATTTTGGGGAAATAGCAACCCCCTTGCATGAATTAACAAAGAAGAAGTGTTCTGAGCGTGTGGTATGGACGGATGAATGTCAGAAGGCTTTTGATCTACTGAAGCAAGCCTTGTGCCAAGGACCCATATTAATAGCACCAGACTATGAGAAACCATTCATCGTGGCTACAGATGCGTCGGACCTGGCGCTGGGAGTCGTCTTGCTACAGGAGAGAGAAGGCACCAGACATCCAGTGGCGTACCTGAGTCGCAAGCTGACGCCGAGGGAGAAAAACTATTTGTCAGTCCAGAAGGAGTGCCTAGCGGTCGTGTGGGGACTGAACAAGTTGCGCCCATACGTGTGGGGACGAAGATTCACAGTGACTACGGATCATCGGGCCTTGTTATGGTTGCAGACTATGAAAAACCATAACACTATGCTGCAGAGGTGGTCCTGGGCCCTACAGGACTATCAGGTGGACTTCCAGTTCATAAAAGGCAAGGACAATGTACTGGCCGATGGACTTTCCAGGCAAGTGGACGTGACCAGACAGAGGAACAAAGAAAGACATTTTCCCCATAGAGACTTTTATTTGTTAATGCGACGTATAAATCCTGGAACAGGAATAATACTCTGCTGTTGTTTAAGGGGGGAGAAATGTGATGTTCCTATATTAATGTATATATGGTAAGTGTTGTTGTTTTAGAAGATACATGGTAAGTGGAGTGAAAGAGGAGGGGAGTGAATGGGCAGTAGAATGCGAGATGATTGGCTGAGTGTTTAAAATGGCTGACAGTATAAAAGGAAGAGTGAGAGTGGAATCGGGGGGGGGAGAAGAGAACTGAGTGGATTGCTTGGTGGGGTTTGAGAGAGTTGTTTGCCAGGAGGGAGGTGGAGTTCGGATTAGTATTGAGTAAAACCATATGCTTATGTGCCTTAAGAAGAAATCTTGTTAATCTTGTTAGCTTTGTTATCTTTAATAAATACTTAATTTGGTTTACCAAAGGCCTGATCCTTGGCTGGGGTTTCACAGACCAGAAGGGAGGGTAAGGTAATGACCAAGGCTGAAGGGGAACTGTAACAAATGGTGGCAGCGGTGAAGAGAATAACAATACCAGTATTCAGAGTCTCTGGGAATACTAGTTTTGGGACGTTACTGGTGGTTGCCTAGCAGGGGGATCTGTTGAGATCTGTGCTAGAGCGGATAGGTAAACCATAAGAGAGTGCGGTCCGGACTGGTGGAGTCCCTGGTGGTGCCTAGAGACAGGCAGTAACCACGAGCAGGTAGGAACCTGACAGGGAGAGCCAGGGAAGGACGCATCACACGGTCATCAGGAGTTTTGGAGTGCGTTGTCATCAGTATGCTGATGACACGCAGTTCTACTTCTCCTTTACATCTTCTTCGGGTGAGGCAGTTGACGTGCTGAACCGTTGCCTGGCTGCGACAATGGACCGGATGAGAACTAACAAACTGAGACTCAATCCTGACAAGACTGAGATGCTGTTGGTGGATGGTTTCTCTGATCGGATGGTGGATATATACCAAGTCCTGGATGGGGTTACACTCCCCCTAAAGGAACAGGTGCATAGTCTGGGAGTCATCTTAGACTCTTCCCTCACACTTGAGGCTCATGTAGCCTCGGTGGCACGGAATGCGTTCTACCAACTTCGGTTGGTAGCCCAGCTATATCCCTATCTGAGTAAGGAGGACCTCTCATCAGTGGTACATGCTATGGTAACCTCGCGTCTGGACTACTGCAATGCGCTTTACGTAGGGCTACCTTTGAAGACGATTCGGAAGCTACAGCTAGTGCAAAATGCGGCGGCCAGACTGCTAACAAGAACTAAGCGGTCTGAGCATATAACACCTGTGCTAGCCCGTTTGCACTGGCTTCCAATATGCTTCCGGGCCAGATTCAAAGTGTTGGTACTTACCTATAAAGCCTTATATGGCGCGGGACCACGATATCTGTCGGAACGCCTCTCCCGATATGAACCGGCCCGTACACTACGGTCTACTACGAAGGCCCTCCTCCGGGTTCTGACTGATAGGGAAGCCCGGAGAGTGGTGACAAGATCTAGGGCCTTCTCAGTGGTGGCCCCCGAACTATGGAATGGTCTCCTCGAGGAGGTGCGCCTGGCGCCGACACTATCATCTTTTCGGTGCCAGGTTAAAACCTTTCTCTTCTCTGAGGCATTTTAATTCCTGTTAATTCTAAATTATTATATTTTGATTTTAGACTGTACAGTTTTGTGTTATTTTTATTGTATTTTTAATGTTCACCGCCCAGAGAGCTGTTGCTAGTCGGGCGGTATATAAGCTTAAATAAATAAATAAATAAATGAAATAAATGGGGAGGGGAGATGAAACTAAAACCTGTGGAATTGTTGCAACAAGAGCTGTTAAACAGAATGTAAATAGTCCTTCATCAAATTAAAATCATAAACTGGCAATCATAGGGCTGTTAAAAAATTAGATGTTACAGGAAAAGATTTACTTCATCTGTCTTTTCCTGAACCCCTTTCCAAATTCTTCTGCCACCAACTTACATTGTTGCTGTTCAGTCATCGCACATGGAAATGCACTTCAGAAGAGTGAGATGTTGTTTTATTAAGCAGTCTGAGCTCATGTGTATTAAAATCAATGTTGCTTCCAGCATAGACAGGAAGACTCTAGTTTTATTCCCCAAGCGAAGAAGGAAGAGGGGAGGAGAAAGGGAGAGGAAAGGGGAAGGAGGGAAAAGGCAGGTCTGATCATTTGTATGCTTATTGAGTTGAATCGGATATACTCCTATGCAATCATGATTAGGATAGGTAAAACTGACCAGGCTGGGCCTGCCAACCAAGACGTCTTCTGTATCTTTCACAGTTGGGCAGGGGGAAGGCAGAATTCTACCTTGTGGTTTTTCCCATTACAATGTTGCAAAAACACCTGCACTTGGCTGACTTTCTCTTCTCCTAAAGATACAGGATCAGTCTCAGGCCCTGAACCTGGCAACCCTACCTCCCACCCAAATTTAAAACAAAGCAGTCCCTGGCCACATCTACACCAGGCCTCTATTACACTTTGGACAATCATTATTTATTTATCTATTTATTTAGTGTATTTATATACCGCCCCATAGTGGAAGATCTCTGGGCGGTTTACAATAACTAAAAACATTAAAAACAAATATACAAATTTAAAAACACATCTTTTAAAAACAATTTAAAACAATTTATGACGGCTTCTCTCTCTAAGCCATGGCTCAAAGCCAATCATGGCTTCTCTCAAAGAATCCTGGGATGTGTAGTTAGTGGAGGGTTCTGAGAGTTGCTAGGACACGCCCTGTTCCTCTCACAGACTTTCAATCAGAGTGGCTGACTGTTAACCATTCTCTCAGGGGAATAGGAGTCTCCTTTCAGCACCCTGCACAAACTACACTTCCCAGGATTCTCTGGGGGAAGCCATGAGTGTCTCAAGTGAAATCAAGTCTGGTGTGGGTGTGGCCCTCTGATTAGCCACGCCCAGCAGCTGTGAGGCTTTTAGAACACTGACAGTTGGTCCTTACTGAGCATGCCCCGCATTATCATAGGCTTCCAGACAAAATGTCTTAAATTAATTAAAGATCAGCCAGGCATTTTTTTTAACTTTTATACTGCAGTAGATGAAGGTCAGTTGGCAATGTCAGTATTAGGATTACAGGTACTCTGTGAACATGGCTGATTTTTAATGAATTTCAACAGATTATGAGAACTCGCAGAAAAAAAGTCCAAAAGGGCTCTGAGGTTTCTCTCTCTCTTTTTACACTTTGAACCCTCGATTCTCTCTGACTGTTTTGTGTATCGCCATGAAAATTAGAAGTTTGTTAAGCAAGCGTTTTTGAGTTCAGAACTATACGTTTTGTAAGGTTTTGTTTTGAAATGAGCTTATGGGAAGCCTCAGAATGACACGGGGGGATATTTTCCATTTAACATTGCGGAATGTGAAAAATCCTCGCTGACTATAGTATACAGCCACTCCCGTGGCTGTATAATATGGAATTGCGCTGTAAGGAGAAGTAGCAGTAGTAGCCTAACTTTAGGCTACTTGTATACTTTTCCCCCGCCCCATATAAAACAAACCGCTTTAAGAGATGATACAACACCTTTCCCCTTATCTCCACACCTTCAAAATAAAAAGTACGTTTATGAAGTGAGGGTGGGGATATTTAGGGTAGGGGAGAAAGCTGCATCACCCACCCTCTCACTAAACCCCCATCTCTACCATGCAGCAAGGAGGGGGATGGGTGAAGGCCAGCCTGGGGGGCGGGAAAGACCAGGACAACTATTGACTATGCTGTGTGTGTGAGGCGATGAGGGGCAGTAGGCGGGCGGGTGGCCAGCCGAGCGGCAGGGCACACAACTCTCTCCTTCTCCCTCACACACCTCAGCCAGCTTGAGTGCTGTGATGCCCTTCCCTGGCTCTCCCTGTCAGGTTCCTACCTGCTCGTGGTAACTGCCTGTCACTAGGCACCACCAGGGACTCCATCAGTCCGGACTGTCCCTTTTTATGGTTTCTCTCCTCGCTCTAGCACAGATCTCAACAGATCCCCCTGCTAGGCAGCACCACCAGTCACGTCCTATAACCAGTATTTCCAGAGACTCTACCTGAGTCTCTCTATCAGGTTACCTCTGTGACTGACTGCTCAAGCTGTCCCACTCCCTTTGTATCAATGCAGATAATTCTGGTTTGCTCTGAATACTTGTGGTGTTATATTCTCCCCTTCACCGCTGCCACCATTTGTTAGTTTCCCTTCAGCCTTGGTCATTACCTTACCCTCCCTTCTGGTCTGTGAAACCCCAGCCAAGGATCAGGCCTTTGGTAAACCAAATATATTTATTAAATAACAAAGATAACAAGATTTCTTCATAAAGGCACTTAAGCATATGGTCACATCTATTCCTGAGGTACTGGTCTTAGTATTAATCCGAACTCCACACTCTCCACCCAATCTCCTCTCAAAAACCCACCAAAACAACCCACTTCACGCTCACCGTCCACCCTCTCAAACAACTCACTAACGTCCACCCAGATTTAACTGTCATCCTTCCATTTATACTCTCAGCCATTCTCAACCCTCAGCCAATCATCCAGCATTCTACTGCCCATTCACTCCCCCCTCCTCTTTCATTCCACTTATCATGTATCTCCTATACAAACAGCACTTACCATATATACACTAATACATGAACATCACAAGCGCCTCATTGGAGGAAGCCGCTGGAGGGGAGGGTTGCGAAGACGGTCCGTGGGAGTGAGGAGAAAAGCCGTTCATGGCATGCCGACCCGCCTGCCTGCCTGCCTCCCTCCGAGGAGGAGTTGGCTGCTCTCCAACGCTGACCCGGACTCTTTTGAACTACATCTCCCATCAGCCCCAGCCAGCACCATGCTGGCTGGGGCTGATGGGAGTTGTAGTTCAAAAAAGTAACTTTTCCAAGCTCTGCCGGGCCGGAGCGCTTCTCGGCTCCTTTGCCGGACAACGGCGCCCTGCCCCGCGATGGGGCGGGCGGCTCTGGGTGTCGCCCCCCTCATGGTGTCACCCGGGTGCTGTGCGCACTGCCTGGACCCCCGTAGTGACGCCACTGCTCTGCCCGCTTGGACCCAGGGGTGGGCAGCTGCAGGGGACCCTCTCCTTCCTCCTCCTCCTCCCCCCCCCGCCGGAGCACTCACCTCAGCCACCCCGACACCCACCGCCACTGCAAAGCCCTGCCCCGCTCGCACTACACCTCGGCATGGTCGCACAGCCATCCAACGTAAGTGCTGCTTGCGGGTGGGGAGTGACTCCTGCGCAGAAGCCTCCCTGGGATTGGCTGAAAAGGGAAAGTTATTTCCATACTAAACTCTTGTGGCGGGAGAGTATAGTCACCTTCGGAAGGTTCCGGCTACTGAGTCACTCCCTTGGGTCCATCTGGCTGCCAGCATCGCTTCAGGGTTTCAGACTGGGGCCTCCTGTTTCGATGTTTCCCCCCTGCCCAATCCTGGCTGTCGCTCTGTTGCCATTGCTCTGTGGAGTTCACCTTGGTCTGCCGCAAAAGGGCTGCGATGCAAGATGGGGCAGCCCAGAGCTTGGAAAAGTTACTGTTTTGAACTACAGCTCCCATCAGCCTAATCCAGTGGCCAGGAACGCTGCACCTCTTCGATTTGAGCTACTTCTGAGGAAGGGTTCTGTGGAACCCTAAACCTTGCATACTCGGGCAAAGGCACTTTTTGTTAACCTAAAGGGTTAAGCTGTTCTGACAGCAAACGAGATAACTTTTTTACTCAGGCAAAACAGAACAGAAAAGGGGGTTAAAAGCTATAAACCAGTATCTGCTCTCTAGAATATCCATATGGGGCTGGTCGCACATTCTCAAAGGATTTTTTTTGGGGGGGAGGTCAAAGCTGAGGCAGGGTGGTTTACAACCACCCTGCAATGCAGTCCATTGTTGTTATCGTAGGCTGCAAATGCACAGTAAGAATTGCCTTAGATATTAATAACTCTAAATGCTTTTACTTACTTATTCTTAATATTAATGACTTGCTGGTTTGTTGTATGCTGCCCTGGGCTCCTTTGGGAGGAAGGATGAAATAGGAATGTAATAAATAATCATAGAGTTGTAGAGTTGGAAGGGGTCTACAAGGCCATCTAGTCCAACCCCCTGCTCAATGCAGGAAATCAAATTAAAGCATCCCTGACAGGTGGATATCCTGCTGCCTCTTGAAGGCCTCCAGTGTTGGAGAGCCCGCCACCTCTGTAGGTCATTGGTTCCATTGTTGTACCGCTCTGACAGTTTTCCTGATGTTCAGTCGAAATCTGGCTTTTTGCAACTTGAGCCCATTGTTCCATGTCCTGCACTCTGGGATGATCGAGAAGAGATCCTGGCCCTCCTCTTCGTGGCAACCTTTCAAGTACTTGGAGTGCTATCATATAATATCTCCCCTCAGGCTTCTCTTCTCCAGGCTAAACATGCCCAGTTCTTTCAGTCTCTCCTCATAGTGCCTTGTTTCCAGTCCCCTGATTATCTGCATTGCCCTCCTCTGAACCTGTTCCAGTTCATCTGCATCTTTCTTAAAGTGTGATGTTCAGAAGTGGAGGCAGTACTCAAGGTGAGGCCTAACCAGTGCCAATAGAGGGGAACCAATACTTCCCAAGATTTGGAAACGACTGCTAATGCAGCCTAACATAGCATTTGCCTTTTTTGCAGCCACATCACACTGTTGGCTCATGTTCAGCTTGTGATCAACAACAACCCCAAGATCCTTCTTGCATGTCATATTGCTGAACCAAGTATCTATCCCCCTTCTTATAACTGCATTTGGTTTTTTTTTCCTAAGTGTAGAACTTTGCATTTATCCCTGTTGAATTGCATTCTGTGGTTTTCAGCCCAATGCTCTAGCCTCTCAAGTTCCCTTTGCATTTTGTTCCTGTCTTCCAAGGTATTAGCTTGGATATTATTATCAATAAAATAATAATGGCATAGAAGCACCGTGAGGAAAATGGGGCTGCCGAGAGGGTGGGTAGTCCACAGCTTCTTTGGGGAGAGGTGTGTAAAGCGTGGCTCCTTCTGCAGGCGGCGGTTCCATCTTGAATGGGGAACCAAATTCTGCTGCTTGGGAGGGGGAAAGAGAGAAGGAGAGAGAGGCAGGCAGACAGATCCCCTCTTGTCTGCAAGGAGCACAAAGCAACTGGAAGAAAGTTCCCAAACTGTCCATATTAGGGTTTTGGGGCCTGGGGCAACCTAGACTTCTTTTTTGACAGAACTTATCAGGAGCTGCTGAGGGTGGGTTGATCTGATATCAGGGCAAAGGACTCTCTTTCTGCTTCTGTGGAGGTGCAGGATGATGTTACACAGAGAGTTCCTAGGCTCGTTTGGGGTGTGCCCATGTGCCCCTCTAACTCTGCCCCCCTTTTTTTTCCCTTGCAGGTTCCTCATCTCATTCCATGGATGGCATGTACAGTGCATTGTGGGAGCCCAGCCAAGGACTGGTCCAGTTCAGTGGGGTAACGTATGTGGATGGCCAGCTCGCTACTTACTACGACAGCCAGACGAGGCGGGCCCAGCCTCGCATCTCATGGATGAAGAATGTGGAGAAGTACTATCCTCAGTTCTGGGATATAAACACTTGGAGATTTCAGAGCAGCGAGCAGAGGTTCAGAAGGGACCTGGTGAATCTGCAAAAACACTACAACCAGACCAGAGGTGAGCAATGGGCAGGGCAGGAACGTGTTCCCCTCCCCACATCCTCATCCTAGGGGCATAATGTTTCTAATTGGACAAATTGGGGGTAGAGACTTCCAACATAACATTAACCGTGTTCCGCATTTGCTTCCAAGAATGTTTAGCATGAGGATTAGCGTAAGAAGGCCCTCTTGCTTTTCTGCATTTCCAGCATAAATCAGAAGCGTTCTAAATCATTAATATTATCACCAGAGTTTGGTGCTGTTCTGATACCATCTGAAACCATTTTCATGCGATTCGGAAGCCACAATATATTAAGTCCCCCCATAAATAAGTCAGTTCTTCCTTTTTAAAGCTTCCTTTTGTGAGGCTGTTACAATTATTATTATTATTATTATTTCCTTTAGATGCTGCTTAAATGCTGAATTGCTTCTAAGCAGTTTATCACTATAATATCAACTATAAACCCCACATATAATTAAAATACAGCATGTTGGCAACCCTAGGTCTACACTGACTGGGACTCAGTGTTCCCAGCCCTGCGTGAGGATGCTGAGGATCGAGCTTCCTGCACGCAAGAGGAGCAATTATAAGCATCGGAGACCCTGGAGTGAAGAACAAGCTTTGGTCCTCCTTGCAAAGTGAACTCCCCTTTAGAGAGATCTGAACCCAGGTCTGGCAGATGCAACAATGCCAGTTGCTGCTGACTGAGGCACAATTTCAGCGCAACAAGATGCTGGAGGAGCCTGGGGGCCCCTAAGCCTCTCTTTCTGGCCCTCAGGACTCTCCCTGCTCCCCTACTTCATATCCCCCTTGAGTATGTCCGTCTGGCTGGAATGTGCCCTTGAAACTCTGATAATGTCTCTCTTCTAAATACCCATTTGTGGGTGTACAGGAAGTACAAAGATAAAATTGGAGTTTGTGGCTCCGCCCACTTCCACCTCTGCCCCGCCCGTCTCTGGCTTGTGGCCATGGAAGGTTGCCCCGAAGAGAATGTGGCCCTCAGGCTGAAAGGGGCTACCTGTATGATATTGACAGCTGGCCTTCCTCCCATCAGCATCTGGGGTGGGGGAGGGTGTTCGTCAGGTGGTCTCCCATCCAGGCAATGACCAGACCCACATTTGCAACATCAGGCCCTGCTTTAGGATTTCCAGCCTCCAACCTGGATGTTGGGATTCGTTAGCTGCAGAGGCTCCCTTCCTAACATTAAAGGGGAGCACCCACCCTGCCAGCCACTGGAAAAGTGCTCATATTATGCATTTTAATGCCAACATTGCCATTTTTACAGACCCTCCAACGGTGAAAGTTACACTCATGGCAGGTCATGATGGGCTGGAAACTCTCATCTGCCAGGCCTACGGCTTCTACCCCAAGGAGATCGACACCACCTGGAGGAAGGACAGGGAGGTCTTGGAGCAGCAGACTTTCCGCAGGGATGTGGCACCCAACTCAGACAGGACGTACTACGCCTGGCTCAGCATCCAGATAGACCCTGAGGACAAGGACCACTACTGGTGCCACGTGGAGCATGATGGTCTTCTGGAGCCTCTAGACGTGGCTTTCAGGGAGCCTGGTGAGAGGCTGGGTGGGAGGGAGGGCTGGCTGGCTAGCTGGGAGAGTGGCATGCATGTGGCAGTTCTTCAGGGAGAATTTTCATCCAGGGAGGAAAGAGAGACTCCAGGAAGAGACCCTGCAGCAGCAGCAGCAGCATCGGTTACAGTGAGGACACCCAGGAGGAAACTGTTCGTGTTTTAGCATGCAAAGCAGGCGAAAAGTTGGAGGAGGGGGACGCCAAAACTATTGGGGTGGGAAATGTTACTTCTGGAAGGGACAGCAGATTCCCTTTACGGCGCCCCAGTTTATTGCTGTGGTAAGAGTATACCAGAAAATATTTTGTAAAAGTTGTACGAGCAGTTAATCAACAGAATGAAAAATACACCTGAACGCAAAGAAAATCAATGTTTGAGGGTCACTCAAGGCCTTTTTATGTATTTCAAGCTCCACTACAGGCCTGCGATACCAGGATCTGGAGATCCTTCTTTAAGAGAATACTCTGTGGTATTTGGGCCAGTGCAGAGCAGGCCCTGCTTTGCCTTGTCATCTCATTCCTTCGGTCATGGAAAGAGTCACGCCCCCTCCCCAAGCTCCAGGTCTACCCACTGAGAAACATGGTATGTCTCTGGTCAGAGAGGCTACATCTTCCTCCAGAGAAAGACTGGAGTTGTGTACATGCCATGAATTTGAAACACTTTCTCCGCCACACAAAAAAGAGTCCTGAGAACTGTAGTTTACCCTTCACAGACCTATCGTTTCCAGCACCCTTAAAAAATTACAGTTCCCAAGATTATTGGGGAGGAACATGTTTTACATGTATAATGTATATGTAGCCTCAGTCTTTGGAGACTGCAGGTCTCTCCTTTGAGAAAAGCCATGGGTTTGAGTGAAGCCAGTCATAGAATCATAGCATTGTAGAGTTGGAAGGGGCCTATGACACCATTGAGTCCAACCCCTGCTCAATGCAGGAATCCAAATTAAAGAATTCCCAACAGATGACTGACCAGCTATCTCTTGAATGACCCCAGTGTTGGAGAGCCCACCACCTCTCGAGGTCATTGATTGCATTGTCAGACCCCTCTAACAGTTAGGAAGTTTTTCCTGATGTGCACTTGAAATCTGTCTTCCTGCAACATGAGCCCATTATTCGATGTCCTGCACTCTCAGATGATAGAGAAGAGATCCTGGCCCTCCTCTATGTGACAACCTTTCAAGTACTTGAGGACTGCTATCATATCTCCCTTCAATCTTCAGTTCCCAAGGCTAAAGATGCCCAGTTCTTTCAGTCTTTCCTCATGGGGCTTTGCTTCCACTCCCCTGATCATCCTTGTTGCTTGGGCTGTGTGTGTGTGTGTAGATGGGTGGTGAGGGGTGGTTAAGCCATTAAAGACCTGAAGGAGAATTAATCCTGGTGGAGGCATGCGTGGTAGGAAGAGGGAGGTCCCTATCCACAAAAAAGCCTTCCCCCATGGGAAGAGACAACCCTCCTCCTCACTCTCTCTCTCTCTAGGGGCCTCTTTACTCTGTTATGGGGTGTCTGTTCTGGTTATCCACCTGATTTTCTCAAAGATGCACAGCAGCCTTCTTTATAAAAGGGGAATATTCGTTGTAGGTTCCTAGTAATCATTTTACTCTTTCCCATATTTCAGCCTTAAAGAGATCCCATCTGAGGAGCATCTTCGGGGCTGTGGCTGCTCTCCTGATAGTGCCGGTAGTGTTATTGGGGATCATTGTGTACATCAGGAAGTATAAACTGTGAACACATTGGGGAGGGGGGGAGATCACACTATTGTAGGATGTACCAGGGATTTGCTGAGTGGTGAACCCCCCCCCCAAAAATCTGGAGGTATCTACAAACTCCTCTCCTGGATGTGCCCAGGAGCACTATTTGAATGGCATTTTTGTACCAAGACTAAAGGGATGTAGAAAGTGATGGTAGGTGCATCCCCACAAAGACTCCCTTCCTGCAAGATAAGCTTCCCAGTTTTTCTTTTTTAATTGGATTATGTGGTCCTTGGAGGTCATTTCCACTTCCAATGCTCTGCTTGTGCCTCGGCAGGAAAATGGCAACCCGGTGGCCACTCAAACTTCAGGTGAGTGACCACCTTTTGGAAATGGGTTCTCCTGCACAGCACAGCTTTTGGATGTGGGCTGGGGGGGCTGTGCCCAGGGCTTAGACCGGCCCTGAAGCTGCTGCAGAGGGCTTGTGCCAACTCGCTCTTCCCACCCGACATGTTCTGGGAAAGGGGAGTCTCTGCAGCACTTGCAGCCAGCCTGCTCCTTGTCTGTGCAGGGACTCCTCTAGTCCAAAACATAAAGGCACAGGAGCCAGGCTGGGATGGGTTCTGAGAAGCAGCACTGGGGAGGCGAAGGGAGAGGAGAGAGAGATCTTGCTGTAGGATGACTCTTTCATATTTTTCAGTGTCATGTATTTTGGTTTTTGTACTTTGTGAACTGCTTGGAAACCTGTTCTGAGCATGTTAAAAGTTATCAAATAAGAATGGTGACTGGCTGCTTTCACCATATGTAGGCCACATTGAGTGGGTCGGGAAGGGAGATCTCTGCATTGTGCCCGTTTGATCCGCCCTTCTTTCGTTTCCTCCGAATTCTTCTTCCTCTCTTCCCCTTGGCTGCAGTTTCAGGCTCTGCCTGAAGGCCATATTGTGCTTTGTGAACTGCTCAGAAACTTCTTTTGGACATGACGCAGTATATTAAGTAAACTAATAATAATGGTGAAGGCTGCATTTAGGGGTCAGGAATGAAGATCTCTGCCTTCCTGGGTATTGCCTTGCGTTGTCCCTGCTTGATCCATCCATCTTTGGTTTCCTCTGAATTCTTCTTCCTCTCTTCCCCTTCGCTGCAGTTTCAGGGTCTGCCTGAAGGCCATATTTAGGGGGACAGGAAGGGATTTCTCTGTGGGGTTGTCCTCCCTTGCTTGAGTCCTCATTTGGAGCTGTTTCCTCCACAGGCTCCTCTCTGTCACACATTATCTTATTCCTTGCTTGTAACACCTTTTGATCCGAGATGTGGGACGTAAGCCACGGTGGGCCGATGGATGTTTACAGGGGTAAACCATAAGTTGGAATCAACTTGAAGGCGGTACATATATTTTTTATTTTGAGTATGATGATTATGATAATAAATATGCAGCATTTCAAATTAATTCTGTATGAGAAGCATTCCATGCCAAGCTTGGAAAACCAAGGATGAGGTATAAAATGTAGACAAAAATACTTTTGACAAAATGCCATTTATCTTTTATATCTATATCTATAATTAGCAATACAGCTGAATGATGTATGTAAAGTATTTTTTCTTTCCCTTTTCTTTTTTATTAATATTTTAGTACTACTGCTAAAGTTCTGATGAAAGAATAAAGCATTCATTAGCCAAATTCAAATGATTAGAACACATCACATAAATTCCACTGAAGTTGGAGTTTTTGCCATAGAAAATGAAAAAAACATATAACCTATGATAGCCCAATAGACAATCAGAACTTATATAAAACCCTATTGCTTCTCATTTGCAAATCTTGCAAGATCTAAGGTAACTCTAGATCATGTGAGTTCAGGTGATGCATGTTATGTACATTTGTATAGATATTAGCAGAGATTGTCAACAGTCTATGATGCTTGTGTGTGCCAATGTGTGTGTTTGTGGCAGGCTTTTACCCTGCACTGAGATCACTGAGACTTAAGACTTAGTAAAATAAGAAAAGCTATTTCATTTATAGAAATACATCGTAGATAGGAAAGGCATACTTTGTTCTAAGTAACTAACTTGGAGGCGCAACACCCAGGTTTGGGGGTTGCCCTCGCTGCCCCTTCTTCATGTGTACTGGAGAGTGACAGAATAGGGCTTGAAGCAAATAGAAAGCAAAAATGGAAAGTAGGGTAACATCTAAAGAAATACTCCCCTTTACATCTCTCCTTTCTTTCTTTCTGTATATATATATATATTTATTTATATCCCGCCCTTCCTCGCAGTAAGAGCCCAGGGCGGCACTGACAGTGGTTGACCTTCACTTCCTAAAAAGCAGTAATGATGAAACCCCTCAACATTGCCTATTGCAGCCTGTGCAGCTTTGGCACTGTTCATCTTATTGAAGCTTACTTGAGCTTCTGCTTTTTGCACCTGCACATTCTTTTCTAGGCAGCAATTGTGTTGCAGCGACTGCACCACACAGCCTGAGACTTCTCTCCTCCTTGCTTTGGTCACCACATGGCAATGTCATCAAGAAAGGGCTTGCACATAAATACACAAGCCTGGGCTGTGATGAGAACAGATTAATCTCAACTCTGAAATTCACTGTATGCGAACTGAACGGTACTTGTCTTCCTGGTCAAATGATTTAAAAAAAAAAAACCAACTCTAGGGCTACAAGCTTTAATTTTCAGCAGATTAATTAACTAAAAGGAGAGTTGATTAATCAGTGGGGCCTATTTTTATTGGTAAGAATGAGTTTTAATATGAGACACTTGTTTATTGTTTTTAGAGTAATTTGTGTGTTACTGTACTGGGGAATGCATGAAACAATAACAAAGATCAGCCTTGATTTTTTTTAACTGTGTGCCCTAGAGCTTCTGTATTGAATTCTTCATTGTCTTGCACTCCTTTTAATTATTATATTCTGGAAATTCTCATAGATTTGAAGTCTTGGTGATAAGCAAATCAATTGAAATGTAATTCATCAGTTTATTGAAAGGGAGAGGATTAATCAGTTAAACATTTTAATTTTACATTGCCCAGTTATTCAGCTGCAATAAATGGATTTTTTCCTACAAGAGGTGAGAGAATGGGGTTCACAGGAGTTGTCTCTCTCTGGGACTGGGAATCTCTCTCTTTCTCACAGAACATGAGTTTGAGAGCTGGGGGACTGAGAGGAGGAGCTGCAAGGACCCTATTTCTCACCTCATCTCTGCCAAGAACAAAAAAATCAGCCTTAAGGCATTTATTATACGCCTAATGATTTATTTTTATTATTATTATTATTATTATTATTATTACTGAAACAGTTTTTGTCCCACATACAATTCCACATACAATTCAGTCTTGTGATTAAACAGGACAAAAATACCAATAAAAAGAAAGATGGAGTTGAAATAAATATATAATAAAAAGCTAGCCGGCATTTTAAAAGGCAGGAGTGCTCTGTCTGGATAAATACAGCACACAGGTATGCATGGGAACAAGGGGGAAAGTTCAAAAAGGGGGGGAAGGAAGAGAAGGCCGAAGTTTCAGAAGTGCCTTGTGATTGATGGAGGGGGCCGTGGGGGGGTGGGGGGGCAGAACGGTGCCGCGGGGGGCACACACACAAACACACAAATCATCGTCACTCACCTCCACAGCTCTTCGCCATTCTGCTGCTGCCTTCTCCTCCGTTGTCCTTGCCCTGGCTTTTTCCTCCGGCGTCCATTTTTTCCTCTCAGATGCTAGCAGGCCCTGCCTATTCACCTCTTCCCTCGTGCCTCCTAACACAGATCACGAGGGAAGAGAGAGTCTGTGCAGAGGTCCAATCAGTGTGAGACACATGTCTTGTGTTAACCAATCACAGCCAGGAGCTGACTTCCCCTTGTTCCCGCCCCCAAGTAATGTGCAACCTAACGTGGAAACGTCAGAGTTGCAGCTGAAAAGTAGGGAAATTACTAGTCGTTCCGTTACTTGCCAAATGTAATGGAATTACCCACTCGTTATTTAAAATTGTAACGAATTACAAGTAACTCGTTAAAAATAACGAGTTACTTCCAAGCTCTGGGCAGGGGATACACTTTTAGCATCTATAGTTCAGGGGGCTCCATAGGGGTGTAACCCCTTGAAATGTTGTTTGTGGCCCCAGCCTGGATGATTCTATATTGCATAGTGGAAGAGTGTAGAAAGAAAATTATTGGCTGCTATATGGGGTGAGCACACAATAATGGTGGGCAAAAGGCCCCTCTGGGTGAGAAGCAGGGTGGAAGTGTCTGCACTGCACCTGGTGAAAGATGGGATGAGGACCATGGGTGTTTGAAGACTGAGTCTCAGGTCCAAATTATTGGATACAAGTACATTATCTGGAATGTGGTGATCATTTGGATGCTAGTGAACTATCTTTGTGTTGGAACTATCATTTAGTTTATTTTAAGCTATTAAAGTTAGGTTAGCTTTTTTGTATTTTTATTGAATATTGGATTGATCTTTTACTTACTCATTGATACTATTTTTAATAGTTTCTAAGATCTGTTATATTTATTCTTCATTTGGATTATTGTGATCTACTTTGAGCATAATTTTGTGGAAAGGTTACCATAAAAATAAACAGAAGATAATGATGATTTAACGCAATGTTGCCACTGAACAATATTTGCTAGAAAATAATCCTGAAAAATGACTCAGGGTGACACCGGATGAGCATTACCAGCACAAATATATTGTGGCTGATCAAGTGGGAATCAGGCTGTGATGAAGCAAAACATGTCAAACATAAAGCCCAAAGGGTCTGTGGCCATTGCAATAATTATGCATTCATTTTCATCATTCATGATTTGTACAGAATGAAGACAGATTTATATAAAAGGAGCCGTATTCCCAAGACAAGTATGTGGATTTCATTTCTGTTCTGCTGGAAATAGGCAAAAATAAATATGGCAACAATCAGATGCCATCTTTAGTTTTTGTCGTCAGGTGCTCCTTTGTATTGAGATCAGGCCTCAGTACAATAATATAGCATTTGGGAATGAAGATGCAGCCCAGAAGCCCAGCGCTGGAGGCCAAGATGGAGAAGACCTGCACGGCTACCATGTATTTCCCCTTCGTGCTCAGGTAGGTGGGCACAAAGGAGACCCAAACACTGCAGAAGACCAGCATGCTGAAGGTGATCAGCTTGGCTTCATTGAAGGCCCCAGGCAGCTTCCTGGCAAGGAAAGCCACTGTGAAGCAGACGGCAGCCAGGAAGCCCATGTAACTGAGGGCACCATAAAACATGGTGACAGACCCTTCGTTGCATTGCAGGATGATCTCTCCAGGCTGGGAGTGCATGTCTGAGTCTGGGAAGGGTGGAGAAATCCACAGCCAGATGGTGCAGATGACAATTTGGACACTGGTGCAGGAAATGACAATGGAGTTGGCCAGACTCTTCCCCAGCCATCTCCTCAGCCTGTTCCCTGGCTTTGTGGCCAGGAAGGCCAGCACCACAGTGATGGTTTTTGCCAAGACAGAAGAAACAGCAACTGAGAAGATTATGCTGAAGGCTGTTTGTCGGAGAAGGCAGGTCACTCTCCTTGGCTGGCCAATGAAGAGGAAGGAGGACCAAAAGGAAAGCAGGAAGGAGATGAGGAGGATGAAGGAGAGATCCCAATTGTTTGCTTTGACTATGGGTGTTTCCTTGAATTTAGTGAAGATTCCTAACACAATCTCTGTGGTTAAAGCAAAGAATAAGGAAATTGAAGCTAAGATGATCTCCAAATGTTCTTCATAATCCAGGAATGTGATAGTCTTGGGGATACACTGATCTCTGCCCTTGTTTGGATATTGATCTTCTGGACATTTGGTGCAGTGGTCTGCATCTGAGGAGGAGAAAAGGAGTGGCTTCAACATTGCTTACATCCATAATCAACTATGATTTTTTAGACACAGAAAAAATACTGATGTGGGAGAAGTTATAAAATAATAATAAGGAGGAGAAGGGGGGAAATATTTATTTATTTAGTGTCTACACTTAATCTTACTTTTCCTCCAATGACCTAAAGTGGGGCACGAGGTTCTTCATGATTTTTATCCTCAAAACTTCATTGTGTTATAGGATAAGCCTGGGTGAGTGTGAGTGGTCCAACGTTACCCAATGAGTTGCATGGCTGAATACGAATTTGGACCCAGGTCCAACTCTCTGACAGAGGACCTGCTTTGAACACAGGATGTGTCCTCACCAGTCGAAAAAGGATTTTAGGTGGTGGGGCCAGCAAAATTGTCTCTGGGAGACTTTTCATAGTAGACCACCCAGGGTGAGATAGATCTATTGCTTGACTTGGTAGAAAGACAGGTAAACCCACCATTAATTAAGAGAAAATAAGTCTAGGACAGAAAATAACCTATATGTTACAGGTAAATCGTATTCTTTCTCCAAGGAACTCAGGCTACCATCCATGTGAGGAACATTAGGCTGGGTGGCAAATGGCCCAAGGCAGTAAGCCCCCTTGTTCCTAAGCAGAGATTTGAACTTTCATCTGCTCAATGTGAGCCCAACAGTCCACGCATTTCATCCATCAGGCTCTTTCCACAGGAATTTTATGATGTTTCAAACCACAAACACCAGCCCTCCATACAGCCTCCTTATCTTATCACAGTCTTCCTGCCCCTGGAGCCCTTCAGACTTTTTGGACTGCAATGCTTTTTAGCTCCGACCAACATGACTGCGCTGGCTGGAGCTCATGAAAACTTAATTAATATATATATAAGGGCTATAATGAAGGCTTTCGAGAGGCCTGATTGACATGAGTACAGTACTAAAATTCACCCCACAGTGAGATTTGTAAGAAATCCATGCTATCGGGCCAAGTTTAAGGTTCTGGTTTTAGCGTACAAAACCCTACGCAGCTCAGGACCAGGATACCTGAAAGACCGTCTTACCCCTTCTATACCCAGTTGATCACTGCGCTCTGCAGGCGAGGGCCTCCTGCAGATACCATCTTATCAGGAGGTCTATTCTGCACAACATAGGAAACAGACCTTTAGTGTGGTGGCACCTACCCTTTGGAATTCCCTCCCCTTGGATATTAGACTGGCACCATCTCTGTTATCTTTTTGGCTCCTGTTGAAGACCTTCCTCTTTCAAGAAGCCTTTTAAGTTGAGACCTATCTCAGTCTGCGTCTGTGTTGGAATTGCTTTTTAATATGTTCTTAAACCTTTTTTTTAATGTTTTTAAAACTTTTTTTAGAAGACGTTTTGAAAACTTTCAAAAAGAGCTTTTAAAGATGTTTTAATGTATTTTAAAGTCTGTTTTTATGGTGTTTTAAAGTGTTTTTGGTGCTTTTGTTTGCCGACCTGGGCTTCTGCTGGGAGGAAGGGCGGGATATAAATCAAATAATAAATAAAATAAATAAATAGCATTTGGAAACTTGCAAACTCACTGTGGCTTTTTGTAGCTCGCCCTAAAAATTTTTTTAGCTCTTTTCCTATGGTGTCAAGCACTCGGTTGGCATTTGCAATAAACAAAGGTCAAGAGAAATATGGAACTTCACTCGGACCTACTGTCACAACGATGCTATGGACGCCCTGAAGTATTTGCAATGTTTTACATAGAAATTCTAACGGGGGGGAATCTGGTTTTGGGGGATCTGACGGAGAACCTGGCACTCAGATGCCCTCTTAATAATACAAGGAAGTGAGTGTGGGAAGGAATGAGAGCACCTGACCCCCTTTTGGAAGGCTTTAAGGGGTTCAGGTATTATATAAGCAATACCTGAAAACCCATAGCAGGTTTTACATTTGTGACTGGTGTATGCAGTATGTAAACTTAAAATGTAAACTACATTTAATATAGGGGCTTTGCATAAATAAAATACATAGTATTAGGATGTATAGGAGCAGGGGTTCAAGATGATAATAAAACAATAAAGGTACATAGCAAAAAAAAGGGGAAACAGCGAAGGTCATGTTCAGGTCATGACGGTGAGCAGTTGTGGGTTGTTAAGTCCCAAAGTCTGTGAAAAGAGCCCAAAGTAGCAGTTAGCCACAAGATTAAAGGGGACCAGATGAAGAGTTCTGTGGCCTCTGAGCTGGCAGTGAGCTCTCCTCTACACTACTTTTAACTATTGTCGCAGAAGTTGATTGGTATGCACGTAGTATGCACAATTGCCAACCCTTGTTATGAGTCCCGTGTGTTGGCAATGGAGCAATGATGATGATGAGGAGGAGATAGACTTGGACCAATGGGAAGGCACCAGTGATGAGCCCGTGGATGCTCCGCCCCTAAAGTTCCGGTTTCTACTGGGGAGGCACTGCCCGATCAAGAGGTTGTCTCTCCCCCTTCACTTCACCCCTTCCTCACTCACCCTACCACTGCTAAAGAGCAGGCCCCCTCCTGAGGGTGATGTTGAGGAGGGGGTCCAGCCGCCCTCACCTCAGACATGTAGGCTGTGGCGCTGGCAATCTCAATGAGCCTTCACTGTCCCTCTGAGGAGGAGAGCTCATCTGCCTCGTGCTCTCCCCAGTGATACTCAGTCCATGAAAGTCAGGTGCCCGCCCATCCTTACTTAAGGATGGTAAGGAGGCATGTCTAGTCGCTGCAACAATGTCTTAGTGCAGTATAGTTGTGCCTTGTCATTCCTTGCAATGATGCTAAATCCTGTACAACCTGTAAGCTGATTCATGAAGCGCTCTGAACTGATGCTGTCACTGTGGAGGGGGCTTCTGAGATCTTTGGAACATGCAGGAGAAGCTCTCCTGCAGACCGTGATGATCTACTGAGAATATAAGGGATAAGACAGCCATCTCTCAAGTAACCTGGTCCTGAGCAATATACAGTAGTGTAGTGGCAAATTCAGAAGTGCAGGGTCCCTTCATGTTAATCACAGTCATGCCCCTCCCCATTTTTTTTGCTGTGGGGTTGAGAATGAGATCCTTGATAATGCCTAGGAATCAATAAGCATGAAATAGGAGTGTTAGCTTATGAGAAGAGTCTTCTCAGTGTTTGAGTCACCTTCATTTACTCTGACTCCAATCTGCAGGAAAGGACAAGGAAGCATGTTAGAAGACTCTTCTCAATGGCTAACATACTCCCCTTTCATGCTGTTTGGCATGTAGTTGCTGGAGACATAGCGACCCTGCTGGTGCTCTGCTCCCAAACAAGTAAAGGGTTTAAGACTCTCCGATACCCTGCATGACCGCACCCCTGGCAATATAGGCCCATATATGTTAGTAGCAAAACCTTGAACTTGGTGTTAGATGCTGGCAGTAGCTACCATGTTCTGCACCAGCTGTAACCTCCAAACCAGCCTCAGGGGTAGCCACACCTAGAGCGCATTGCAGCAATCCATGCTTGAGGTTAACCAACCTACAGTTGTCTACAAAACCGACATAATAAAATTAACAAATACAGATCAAATCACAGAGTTTAAGAACAAGCATAGATAATGGAAGTCCATGTCTAATTAGGCTTGCCTGAACAGGGAAGGCGCCTGGCCTGATATTAATAGGGAGGGAGTTCCAGAGGAAGAGGTGCTGCCACGCTAAAAGAGTGATTAATTGGAAGAGCGGAACAAACATCATAAGGCGCCTGTAGAAGTGCCACTTCGGGCTCATCTACACGGGGGTTTACTGTGTGTCTGGTGCTACTTGCATCCCCTTTCAATTCGCATGGTTCACATGACGCTACTGGCAAACAGAAGCTATCACATGGTTTTCCCACTGTAAATCTGTACTAACCCAATCCTCTGATCATCCAAACAGGGAAGGAAAAAAGTCTTCACTCAGTTTCGCTACAGCTTGCAGACACTTTGCTCTGATACTTTTAGGTGGGTGTGTCAATCGTTCCCCTCTCCATGCCCACTCCCTCCTCTCCGCTTCTTTCATTTCATTTCCTGTGGGCTGAAGCGAAACCTCTCCTGCTCTCTCCCATTCTGCAAGCCTTTTTTATGTTACAGCAAACGGTGTCTTATGTTTCTTTTCCCCCTAACTTGTGCACAAAAGTATAATAGTGCTCAGACAAAGAGTTGTATTTCATTTGTATTGTATCAGTGAAAATAAAAATAATTGCACTTCCGGTTTTGTTTTCTTAAAATGAAACTTACTGGTAGAACAAACTGAGCACACTCAGTTGCCAGGTAACCAGAGGGAGTGGAAATGTTAAGTTAGTGGGCGTGGTCTTTAGGAAACTGCGTGATTGATGCTTCCCCTCAAGTGTGAGTAGACAACATTGTGTTTGCAGCTGGCAACGAACTCTTGCTGTGGGCACTGCAAACAGAAAACGGAGGTAAAAACAGCACCTTTAGCATGAAGTTATGGTCCCATGTGGATAAGCCCTTTTATAAATCTAAATGCTTGACTGGGCATATGCAGCGTAAACTGATCCTTCAAGGAAACCAGTCCCCAAAAAGTTCTCATTTGGAAGTTTGAAAACCATAATGGGCCTTCACCATTCCTCCTTCGATATTTCAAACTTTGAAGGGCCAGAGGTGGAGCAACTGCTTCACTGCAGAAGGTCCCAGGTCAAATCCTCAGCATCTCCAGGCCAGGCTTCCAGTCAGTGTAGACAGCACTCAATTAGATGGACCAAGGGTCTGAGTTGGAATAAGACAGCTTCCTATGTTCCTATGGAACTATATTATGGGCTGGCAGAAGTTCTGAAGGGGCAGGGATGATTAAGGACAAGTTGTCCGGCACACTACTCGATCCTCCAGCACTCCCAGCAGAGTATTTTGCTACAGAAACAAAAACAAAAGACGATGGTTAAGCCAGTATGGTGGAGTTGTCAGTGTGAGGTCCTTAAGAGTCAAGTGGAAGGATCTGAGAGGCCATCATGTGTTGTGAGTGTCAAGAATTGTCAAAAAGGTTGAGTGTAAGATGGTGAACATCCATCAGCCCGCCATGGCTCAAGTCCCACATCCCGTATCAAAAGGTGTTACAAGCAAGGAAGAAGATAATGTGTGACAGAGAGGAGCCTGTGGAGGAAACAGCTCCAAATGAGGACTCAAGCAAGGGAGGAGAGCCCCACAGAGAAATCCCTTCCTGTCCCCCTAAATATGGCCTTCAGGCAGAGCCTGAAACTGCACCCAAGGGGAAGAGAGGAAGAAGAATTCGGAGGAAACGAAAGAAGGACGGATCAAACAGGCACAATGCAGAGATCTCCTTTCCTGACCCACTAAATGTGGCCCACATATGGTGAAAACAGCCAGTCACCATTCTTATTTGATAACTTTTAACATGCTCAGAACAGGTTTCCAAGCAGTTCACAAAGTACAAAAACCGAAATACACGACCCTGAAAAATATGAAATAGAGTCATCCTACAGCAAGATCTCTCTCTCCTCTCCCTTTGCCTCCCCAGTGCTGCTTCTCAGAGCCCATCCCAGCCTGGCTCCTGCGCCTTTATGTTTTGGACTAGAGGAGTCTCTGCACAGACAAGGAGCAGGCTGGCTGCAAGTGCTGCAGAGACTCCCCTTTCCCAGAACATGTCGGGTGGGAAGAGCGAGTTGGCACAAGCCCTCTGCAGCAGCTTCAGGGCCGGTCTAAGCCCTGGGCACAGCCCCCCCAGCCCACATCCAAAAGCTGTGCTGTGCAGGAGAACCCATTTCCAAAAGGTGGTCACTCACCTGAAGTTTGAGTGGCCACCGGGTTGCCATTTTCCTGCCGAGGCACAAGCAGAGCATTGGAAGAGGAAATGACCTCCAAGGACCACACAACCCAATTAAAAAAGAAAAACTGGGAAGCTTATCTTGCAGGAAGGGAGTCTTTGTGGGGATGCACCTACCATCACTTTCTACATCCCTTTAGTCTTGGTACAAAAATGCCATTCAAATAGTGCTCCTGGGCACATCCAGGAGAGGAGTTTGTAGATACCTCCAGATTTTTTTGGGGGGGGTTCACCACTCAGCAAATCCCTGGTACATCCTACAATAGTGTGATCTCCCCCCCTCCCCAATGTGTTCACAGTTTATACTTACTGATGTACCCAATGATACCCGACACCAGCAGCATCACCAAAGCAGCCACAGCCCCCAAGATGCTCCCCAGATGGGATGTCTTTGAGGCTGGAATGGGGGAAAGAGTGTAAAATGATTACTGGGAACCCCAAATAAATACTCCCCTTGTATAAGGAATGCCTCTATGTGTCCTTGAGAAAATCAGGTGGATAACCAGAACAGACACCCCAAAACAGAGTAAAGAGCCCCAAATATCCCAGTACAGAGAGGGTGAGGAGGGGGGTTGTCTCTTTTCAAATTGGGGGGGCAGTAATGAGCAGGGTTCCATAGGGCTTGCCCCAAAGCTAGTGCTATTCAACATTTTTATTAATGACGTGGATAAGGAGGTGCTCAAAATGCTTATGAAATTTGCAAATGATACTATATTGGGAGGGATAGCTAACATCCTGGAAGACAGAAACAAAATTTAAAGGGATCTTGATAAGCTGGAACATTGGACTGAAAACAACAGCATGAAATTTAAGCGGGATATGTGCAAAGTTCTACACCTAGGAAAAATAAACCAAATGCAGAGTTATAAGATGGGAGATACTTGGCTCAGCAAGTCTACATACGAGAAGGATCTTGGGATTGTAGTTGATCACAAGCTGAATATGAGCCAACAGTGCAATGTGGCTGCAAAAAAGGCAAATGCTATTTTAGGCAGCATTAACAGAGGTATAGTTTACAAATCATGTCAAGAATTTGTTCCCCTCTATTCGTCACTGCTTAGGACTCATCTTGATTACTACGTCCAGTTCTGGACACCACACTTTAAGAAGGATGCAGACAAACTGGAATGAGTTCAGAGGAGGGCAACAAGGATGATCAGGAGAGTGGAAGCAAAGCCCCATGAGGAAAGATTGAAAGAACTGGGCATCTTTAGCCTTGGGAACTGAAGACTGGAGATATGATAGCAGTCCTCAAGTACTTGAAAGGTTGTCACATAGAGGAGGGCCAGGATCTCTTCTCTATCATCTGAGAGTGCAGGACATCGAATAATGGGCTCATGTTGCAGGAAGACAGATTTCAAGTGCACATCAGGAAAAACTTCCTAACTGTTAGAGGGGTCTGACAATGCAATCAATGACCTCGAGAGGTGGTGGGCTCTCCAACAGGACTCTTTTTTGTGTGGGGGAGAAAGTGTTTCAAATGCATGGCATGTACACAACTCCAGTCTTTCTCTGGAGGAAGATGTAGCCTCTCTGACCAGAGACATACCATGTTTCTCAGTGGGTAGACCTGGAGTTTGGGGAGGGGGCTTGACTCTTTCCATGGCCGAAGGAATGAGATGACAGGGCAAAGCAGGGCCTGCTCTGCACTGGCCCCAATACCACAGAGTATTCTCTTAAAGAAGGATCTCCAGAGCCTGGCATCACAGGCCTGTAGCGGCGCTTGAAAATATCCCTACATAAAAAGGCCTTGAGTGACCCTCAAACATTGATTTTCTTTGTGTTCAAGTGTATTTTTCATTCTGTTGATTAACTGCTCGTACAACTTTTACAAAATATTTTCTGGTATACTCATACCAGAGCTATAAACTGGGGCACCATAAAGTGGATCTGCTGTCCCTTCCAGAAGTAACGTTTCCCACCCCAATAGTTTTGGTGTCCCCCTCCTCCAACTTTTCACCTGCTCTGCATCCTAAAACACAAACCGTTCCCTATTGGGTGTCGTCACTGTAACCGATGCTGCTGCTGCTGCTGCAGGGTCTCTTCCTGGAGTCTCTCTTTCCTCCCTGGATGAAAATTCTCCCTGAAGAACTGCCACATGCATGCCACTCTCCCAGCTAGCCAGCCAGCCCTCCCTCCCCCCCAGCCTCTCACCAGGCTCCCTGAAAGCCACGTCTAGAGGCTCCAGAAGACCATCATGCTCCACGTGGCACCAGTAGTGGTCCTTGTCCTCGGGGTCTATCCGGATGCTGAGCCAGGCGTAGTACGTCCCGTCTGAGTTGGGTGCCACATCCCTGCGGATAGTCTCCTGCTCCAAGACCTCCCTGTCCTTCCTCCAGGTGGTGTCGATCTCCTTGGGGTAGAAGCCGTAGGCCTGGCAGATGAGAGTTTCCAGCCCATCCTGACCTGCCATGCGTGTAACTTTCACCGTTGGAGGGTCTGTAAAAATGGCAATGTTGGCATTAAAATGCATAATATGAGCACTTTTCCAGTGGCTGGCAGGGTGGGTGCTCCCCTTTAATGTTAGGAAGGGAGCCTCTGGAGCTAATGAATCCCAACACCCGGGTTGGAGGCTGGAGATCCCAAAGCAGGCTCTGATGTTGCGAATTTCGGTCTGGTCAGTGCCTGAATGGGAGACCACCTGATGAACACCCTCCCCCACCCCGGCTGCAGGTAGCCCTTTTCAGCCTGAATGCTGCATTCCCTTTGGGGCAGCCTTCCAGGGTCACAAGCCAGAGATGGGCAGAGGTGGAAGTGGGTGGAGCAACAAATGTAAATTTTATCTTTGTACTTCCTGTACACCCACAAATGGGTATATAGAAGAGAGATTATCAGAGTTTCAAGGACACATTCCAGCCAGACGGACATAGTGAAGAGGGATATGAAGTAGGGCCGGTGAGGGGTGGGGCATGGGGAGAGTCCTGAGGGTCAGAAAGAGAGGCTTAGGGGGCACATTGGGCCCCCAGAATCCAAGGTTCCCTACCCCTGATGCAGTCAGTTAATATCACACCCGTTTTCAGTATCCCAAAAAGACAAAACTCCAAAGAAGGGGATCTCCCAGGCTCCTCCAGCATCTTGTTGCGCTGAAATTGTGCCTCAGTCAGCAGCAACTGGCATTGTTGCATCTGCCAGACCTGGGTTCAGATCTCTCTAAAGGGGAGTTCACTTTGCAAGGAGGACCAGGGAATGCTATTTTCTCCAGGGTCTCCGATGCTTATAATTGCTCCTCTTGCGTGCAGGAAGCTCGATCCTCAGCATCCTCACGCAGGGATGGGAACACTGAGTCCCAGTCAGTGTAGACCTAGGGTTGCCAACATGCTGTATTTTAATTATATGTGGGGTTTATAGTTGATATTATAGTGATAAACTGCTTAGAAGCAATTCAGCATTTAAGCAGTATCTAAAGGAAATAATAATAATAATAATAATAATAATAATAATAATAATAATAATAATAATAATAAATAATGATAATAATGGGAGTTGGAATCCAACAACTGCTGGAGGGGTTAGAGGGAGATGAGAGTTAAGCATGCAAGAACTAACCCCTCACCTTTCCTCTGCAGCTCCTCCTTTCCACACTCCAAGAGTTTCGGCAGCCAATCAGGGCACTCCTCCTCCAGGTAGAACTTCAAATGACGAGACCAAGTGACGTCAACCTCCCAGTTCCGCTTGGTAAACTGGGCCGGCACATCTGCTGCCGTCCAGGTGAGCGTCTCCTTGTCGAAGGAGAGGAAGTCCTTCCCGTCGTAGCCGTACTGGCAATAACCTTCTCTCCGGCCGTCTTCGTGGATCTCGCAGCCACACGCCAACTGCCAGGTGTGAAAGCCTGAAAGAAAGAGACTCATCAGGACCACAGCAGGGTCAGGCCCACTCCTCGCCCCCAAAGGCTGGTCCATGTTTTGCAGAGCAGGCCTCTGTGAATGCTCCCCACACCTTCTAGAGTGAGAGAGCCTATATTGGTTGGAAGGTCAGAATGTAGGAATCTGCCTTCTACCCAGCCAGACCCGCTCAGCTCAGTATCGCCTGCACTGACCAGCAGTGGCTCTCCAGGGTTTATTTATTATTTATTTATTTATTTATTGTATTTATATACCGCCCCATAGCCAAAGCTCTCTGGCCCCAACCTGGAAGTCACTACGGACTGAACCTCAGACCCCTTACATGTTCTACCACTTGACTTTTGACATCCCCTCCCCATCCCAACATAGGGGCGCTGAGTTTCCCAGCAAGGGACAAAAAGGATCCATCTTGTTCCATCTCACACGCTGCCATGTTCAGAAGGGCAGCCGTCCACTCCATTTGGCACCACTACCTCCAAAAGGGAGGCAGAGATGTGATCTGATCCGCCACTGTCCTCACCAAGCCCCCTCGTGACCTGACCCGCCCACCACACCTTCTAGAGTGAGAGAATTTACCAAGTCAGACCACTGCTCCATCTCGCTTAGTATCATCTACACTGACCGGCAGGGGCTCTCCAGGGTTCTTGACAAGGAGACTCTCTCTCACTAGGGACTGAACCTCAGACCTCTTACATGTTCTACCACTTCACTTTTGACATCCCCTCTGCATCCCAATACAGGGGCACCGAGTTGCCCAGTGAAGGACGGAAAGGGCTGCTCTGCCTACCAGCCAATGGGACAAATGATATGGGGGCATTTCAAGGACACTAATCTTATCTCATTTTTTGATCGGGTAATCTCCCAATCTGCAGATATAATATTGTCATGCGCCACCCTGACCTCCTAGCAGTGAGAGATCTCCAGGGATCCCTGTGCTCACCCAGGGTTTGGTTTCCTTGGAAAGAAGGTCAGTGGAGACTGTGGTGTCTTTATGAAATATGGTCTATTTATTTACACACATTCACAGCCTGAGGTTAAGATGGAGGGGTTCAGGGCCAGTTCTAAAGTGGTTAAGGCGTTGGACTATGACCTGGGAGACCAGGGTTCAAATCCCCACATAGCCATGAAGCTCACTGGGTGACCTTGTGCCAGTCACTGCCTCTCAGCCTCATGAAAACCCTATTCATAGGGTTGCCGTAAGTTGGAATAGACTTGAAGGCACACACACACACACCATCCCAATATAGGGGCACTGAGATTCCCAGTGAAGGTCAGAAAGGACAGTCCACAGGTACATCTCACACACTGCCATGTTCAGAAGGGCAGCCGTCCACTCCATTTGGCACCACTACCTCCGAAAGGGAGGCAGAGATGTGATCTGTTCCACCACTGCCCTCAAGCCCCCCCCAGGACCTGACCTGCGCACCAGCAAATGGGACAAATGATATGGGGGCTTTTCAAGGAGACTAATCTCATCTCATTTTTTGATTGGGTAATCTCCCGATCTGTGGGAGTAATATTGTTGTGCGCCACCCCCATCTCCGAGCAGTGACAGATCTCCAGGGGTCCCTGTGCTTTCCCAGGGTTTGGTTTCCTGGGAAAGAAGGTCAGCGGAGACTGTGGTGTCCTTAAGAAATATGGTTTATGTATTTATGCACATTCTAACCTGAGCTTAAGATGGAGGGATTCAAGGCATCAGCAGTCCAAAAGAGCTTGCATTTCCATCAGGCTTACAGGAGGCATCCTAAAGCCACAATGCAGAGAGCCATCCTCTCTGTCTGCCTCCAGCTCCCAGCCTTTCGTCTGACTCAACCCAAAACACAAACCTCTTGTTGGCCTCAGGAAGGGGGAGGGTGTGATGTTCCTGTATTAGCGTATATATGGTAAGTGCTGTTTGTCTAGGAGATACATGGTAAGTGGAATGAAAGAGGAGGGGGGAGTAAATGGGCAGTAGAATGCTGGATGATTGGCTGAGGTTTTGGATGGCTGAGAGTATAAATGGAAGGATGACAGTTGAATCTGGGTGGACGTGAGTGGGTTGTCTGAGAGGTGTTTGAGAGGTGTTTGGTGGTGTTTGTCAGGAGAGTGTGGAGAAGGAGGGACTGGTGGAGTCCCTGGTGGTGCCTAGTGACAGGCAGTAGCCACGAGCAGGTAGGAACCTGACAGGGAGAGCCAGGGAAGGGCGTCACAGAGGGCGCTCCTGAACAGTTTCAGTAACAAGGGGATCTCCCTGGCCCAGTTAAGGGGCACTTGATAGGCCCATTAACTCACCTGGCCAGTCTAACTTAGACTAACAAAGAGGACTCATCTGACAAGCAGGAGTGGGTTTCTCCACTGCAGGGCCCACCTTCTGGTGCAGGGTTCCAAATGAGAGGCTGGAAGGGGGACTGTTAGAAACCATCTATCTCAACTCCCAAACCCATAACAATATTAAAGTGCATTGTTTTTTTGCATGGGTGGCAACGTTTCACTGGGTCCTGTCTATCCCCATACCCACTACTTCCATTTTGTGGAAAACAATGGATGCAGGCTACCTTTAAAAACAACTCTTTTACGCCAAACTGCTCTTGCAAAATACATTTGTATTAAACATTAAAAGTGCCCTTAGGAATATAGCAAGCGGCTTTATACTGAGTCAGACCCTTGGCCCACCTAACTCCATACTGTCTGCACTGACCGGCAGCTGCTCTCCAGGGTTTCAGACAGGGAATCTCTCCCAGCCGTACCTGGAGGTGCCATTGGGGATTGAACCTGGGACCTTCTGTACGAAAGGCAGAAGCTCCTCCACTGAGCTACATGTTACCAAATCCTCCCAAACTACACAGGAAGTGGATTGGACTGTGAAAGACCAACCCAAATGGTGTTTGCATTTTGACAACTTTGTAGGGCAGTCCAATATCTCAGAGAGGAGGTCAGGTCTCCTGCTCCCTTGGTGCATTCACTATAGCTGCCCAATTTCCCTGCTTTTTAAAGTCTGGTAGAAATATCTGTGGGCTAGAGGTACATTCTTAAACCGCAAGGTTTTTTGCCTATTAGTGAATATGATTTTTTTGGACTGCTCTTTTGTGCAAACCTGGTAAATTGAAATATTTTATTTCAAAAACTAATATAAAGGAGCACACCGACTGGTAAGCACCTGCCTGTGTGCATGCCCGCAATGGACACAAGGCTTCCAGAACTTATGGTGGGTGGCAAAGTACTAACTGAGGGGAAGAGACAACAGCACACAGTGCGAATCCAACCCACCAAGCACCACCCACTAGTGTGGACAGGAAACATCAAGGCAGATGCTGCAGGCATAAAGCTGAAATCTCTCATGCGTGGATGAAAGCACGCAAAAGCTTTAAGTGCAACAAAAACACCTTACTGAGAGAGACCACTCCTAACTTGATTTAAATTGTAAATTGTATTTGTAAATTATATTGTTTTATTGATGTGTTTTATATTGTATTTTTATATTTGTGTTTTTTGTAAGTTGCTTTGAGGGCCTTTGGCTGAAAGGAGGGTATAAATAAATAAATAAATAAATAAATAATGTGCACGTGGAAAGAGTGACCCATGTATGCATTAGCACCCCAGCGTGAACATAGCCTCATGGAAAGAAGCTTTAAAAAGGAAGAATTGAATCATTTATGGGGGGAACTTAATATACTGTGGCTTCTGAATCTCATGAAAAGGGTTTAAGATGGTATCAGAACAGCACCAAACTCTGGTGATAATATTAATGATTTAGAACGCTCCTGACATGCTGGAAACGCAGAAAAGCAAGAGAGCTTTCTTACGCTAATCCTTATGCTAAAGGTTCTTGGAAGCAAATACAGAACATGGTTAATGTTATGTTGGAAGCTTGGGAAGAAGCAGTAATGTGGCTGAGTGCTTGATCGGAGATGGGTGAAGGAATAGTGTTTTGCAGTGTTCAGAAGCATGGCAGTTTCACTTTCAGCCAGGATGCCTTTGGTGAGGCTCACCGAAAGGAACTATTCCGGTTGGAGACTAAGGATGCAAGCGTTCCTGATAAAGGAAGATTTATGGCAGGTGTTAGAAGATGACCCACCGGTAGCTCCGCAGCCTGCAGCGTGGATTCGCATGGATGAAAAGGCAAGAGCATTAATCATTTTGGCTTTAGATGACTCTCAGTTGCTATATGTACAAGAGAAAGCAACAGCGAAGCTTATGTGGACTGAATTAAACACAGTGCATGTGAGAAAAACAGCCAGTAGCAAGATTTACTTAGCACAGAAACTTTATCAGATGAAGCTGGCTGAGCACGGGACAATGTCAGAGCATTTATTGGAATTAAAGAGGCTGTTTGCAGAACTACAAGAGAGGAATGTGGAGCATACAGAGTTACAGCAAGTTTATATTATCTTATCTTCGCTGGATTCATCTTGGGATTCGATTGTGAGTTCGTTAGAGGCAATGCAGGATGCCAATCTAACTGTGGAATACGTCTCACGCAAGCTTCTCCAGGAGTGGGAGAGAAGACAGGATGCCAGAGGACGGGAGAGAGCGAAGAACAGAGAAAGCAGGAAAACAAACTTCAAAGACACAGAAGCAAGATCTTTTGGACTTAAAGCTTGTTACTATTGTGGTTCGAAAACACATCTACAAAGAGACTGTGAGGCAAAGCGAAAAGGACGAGGCAAGAAGTCATCAAGTGTACAGCTGGTGAGTGCTGAGAAATGCAAACCGAAAAGCTGTGAGAACAGAGACAGTGCTGTATGGGTTGTTGATTCTGGGGCGACCCATAGCTTAATAAAGGACAAAACTTTGTTCAGAACTTCACTTCCCGCGAAAGAGGTGGTTGTGCTGGCAGACGGCACACACAGAGAGGTGTTGGGAAGAGGTACAGTAAAGCTAAATGTTTTGAACACAATTATGACTGATGTATTCTATGTACCAGGCTTAGAATGCAATATTATGTCTGTAAAGAAACTGAATGCTATGGGATATAGTGTCATGTTTAAACAAGGGACATGTGAGATACAGAAGGGAGACAAACTCTGTATGAAGGGGTTTCTGAGAAATCCACTGTTTTACATCCAGTTCAAACTCACAGGTTGTGCTGCTATGAGTGCTAACAGAAAGGCTCATGATAGATGCATTCATCTATGGCACAGAAAACGAGGGCACGCTAGTTTTGGTACAATAATGAAAACACCCAGTAATAGTGTGGATGTAACACTGAAGGAATGTAACCAGTATGTGGATTGTGATGTATGTAACCAAACCAAAGCCACAGATGCTCCCATATGCAAAGAGGCAGAGTGTAGCACAAACGCACCATATCAACTGATACATATTGATTTAGCTGGACCATTACAAAGCTCACAAGGAGGTGCCAAATATTTTCTAGTGATAGTGGATGACTATACTAGATATAGCACCGTCTATCTGTTACATGGTAAAGATGAAGCAGAGGGGGAACTGAAAATGTTTGTGAAAAAGGTGGAAGTGCAACATGGTGTAACAATACAAAGAATACGCGCTGATCAAGGGGGAGAGTTTACTGGAAAATCCTTAGAGCAGTATTTGACAAAGAAGGGCATAGAACAGAATTTCACTGCACCATTTTCACCATTTCAGAATGGGATTGCTGAGAGAAAAAAATAGGACACTTCAGGATGCAACAAGAGCCATGTTGAGGGATTCTGAGTTGTCAAATGCATTTTGGAGAGAGTGCATGTTGTATGCCACTTACATACAGAACAGGCTATATCATAGAGCACTTAAAATGACGCCATATGAGAAGCTCACAGGAAAGAAGCAGAGACTGCAGCACATTGCAAGGTTTGGGGCAAAGTGCCAGGTGCACATACCCAAAGGTAAACGACATGGGAAATTGGCTCAAAGAGCACAGAGAGGGAATGTGTTAGGATTTCAAAATGCATATTACCATGTATGGGTACAGAATCAGAGAAAAGTGGTGCTGAGTAGGAGCATCAAGGTACAGGAGCAAGATAGGGATCACACTGAAAACGTTGATCTGGGGAATTCACACACTACATCCATAGAACATGTAATAGAGCAGGAAATAAAACAGGAGGAAGAGGAACAACCTGTTGCTGATGTGGATGAGAGAGGCAAAGAAGAAACTGAACCTCAGGTAACACTGAGACGCTCTGAAAGAGCTAACCTGGGTAAACCACCTGAGAGGTTTCAAATTAGCTCGGTAAGAAGTCATGAAACAGAAAGGTGGAAAGAATGGGATGATGGTAAAACATTGTACTTGGATTGTATTAAACCGTCATGAATGCAGAAAAGTAAACTGTAATGTGAAAAGCAATGTAAAAATGTGGTGAAACATGTAATGTGTTGAAACATTGTGTAAGGAATGTCTTTATGGAAAAGGTGGGAACTGTAGGCTACTGAGATGTATGTGTCTGGTATTTTCCACAAAGACAGAACTGAAATAACCAGTAATGGGTTAAAACTGTGCAGGCAGTCCAAGGACACAGACTGCAGCTGTACAGAGCTGGAAAGGCATAAAACCTTGAAACTGAAACCACTCGGTGTGGGGGGTGTTTAGTATGCTAGGAGAGCTAAGAAGAATTTATGTCTGTAAAATTCCTGTCAGTAAAGACTCTTAAACTTATAACTGTCTGAGTGTGCGTTGCTATCTTTCTACTGGTTCTGGGTGCCTGGCACAAACGTGCAAATGCCGGCCGTCAATACACCGCTGCAACAGCCTCTACTCCCAATTTGTCCAATTAGAAACATTAGAAACAGACAAAAGGAAGTACTTCTTTACTCAGCGCATAGTTAAACTATGGCATTTGCTCCCACAAGATGCAGTAATGGCCACCAGCTTGGACGGCTTTAAAAGAAGATTAGACAAATTCATGGAGGACAGGGCTATCAATGGCTACTAGCCGTGATGGCTGTGCTCTGCCACCCTAGTCAGAGGCAGCATGCTTCTGAAAACCAGTTGCCGGAAGCCTCAGGAGGGGAGAGTGTTCTTGCACTCGGGTCCTGCTTGCGGGCTTCCCCCAGGCACCTGGTTGGCCACTGTGAGAACAGGATGCTGGACTAGATGGGCCACTGGCCTGATCCAGCAGGCTCTTCTTATGTTCTTATGTTCTTATGCCCCTAGGATGAGGATGTGGGGAGGGGAACACGTTCCTGCCCTGCCCATTGCTCACCTCTGGTCTGGTTGTAATGTTTTTGCAGATTCACCAGGTCCCTTCTGAACCTCTGCTCACTGCTCTGAAATCTCCAAGTGTTTATATCCCAGAACTGAGGATAGTACTTCTCCACATTCTTCATCCATGAGATGCGAGGCTGGGCCCGCCTCGTCTGGCTGTCGTAGTAAGTAGCGAGCTGGCCATCCACATACGTTACCCCACTGAACTGGACCAGTCCTTGGCTGGGCTCCCACAATGCACTGTACATGCCATCCATGGAATGAGATGAGGAACCTGCAAGGGAAAAAAAGGGGGCAGAGTTAGAGGGGCACATGGGCACACCCCAAACGAGCCTAGGAACTCTCTGTGTAGCAGCATCCTGCACCTCCACAGAAGCAGAAAGAGAGTCCTTTGCCCTGATATGAGATCAACCCACCCTCAGCAGCTCCTGATAAGTTCTGTCAAAAAAGAAGTCTGGGTTGCCCCAGGCCCCAAAACCCTAATATGATTGATTGAAACTTTATTTTTACCCTGCCCTTTTTCCAAACTGGAACTCAGGGCGGCTTACAAATAAAACTACATGTAGTTAAAAGCATACAAAAACATACAATTAAAATACAAAAAAACTCTGCACAACCTTAAAACCTTAAAAGGCACTTAAAAATCTAAAAACAATTTAAAATAATACACATAATAATAAAAAACAATAAAACAAGCAGTTTGAGAACTTTCTTCCAGTTGCTTTGTGCTCCTTGCAGGAAAGCAGGGATCTGTCCGCCTGCCTCTCTCTCTCCCCCCCCCCAAGAAGTAGAATTTGGTTCCTTATTCAAGACGGAACTGCAGCCTGCAGAAGGAGCCACACTTCACACACCTCTCCCCAAAGAAGCTGTGGGCCACCCACCCTCTCGTCTGCCCCATCTTCCTTCTTCCTTAGGGTGCTTCTACGCCATTATTTTTTTATTAATAATAGTATCCAAGCTAATACCCTGGAAGACAGAAACATGCAAAAATGCAAAGGGACCTTGAGAGGCTGGAGCATTGGGCTGGAAATAACAGAATGAAATCAACAGGGATAAATGCAAAGGTCTACACTTAGGAAAAAGAAACCAAATGCACAGTTATAAGATGGGGGATACTTGGCTCAGCAGTACGACATGTGAGAAGGATCTTGGAATTGTTGTTGATCACAAGCTGAATATGAGCCAACAGTGTGATGAGCCCTTGCTGATTACTACAAAAAGGAACTCCTGGAAATTAACCATGACAAATCGAAAGTCATGATTTTTACCAGGAGGAGACTAAAACATCGATGGCAGATTAATGATTACCCAATAGAGCAGGTCACGACCTATAGATACCTTGGGATGAAATTTCATTCCTCAGGATCGTGGCAAGTCCAAATAAAAAATGCTACTGCCAATGCACATAGAACTGCAAGGGCGCTCCTCAGTGGCGTCACTAGGGTTGGTGTCACCCGGTGTGGTAACTCATGGTGTCACCCCCATGGACCTCCTCCCGTACAAGGTATGATAGTATTCTTCAAGTACTTGAAAGGTGGGCTGGGATCTCTTCTCGATCGTCCCAGAGTGCAGGACACAGAATAATGGGCTCAAGTTGCAGGAAGCCAGATTCTGACTGAACGTCAGGAAAAACTGTTAGAGCGACGTGACAATGGGACCAATGAACTGGGGAGGTACTGGGCTCTCCAACCATGGAGGCCTTCAAGAGGGCAGCTGGACAGGGACCTGTCAGGGATGCTTTAATCCAGATCCCTGCATTGAGCAGGGGGTTGGACTCGATGGCCTTATAAGGACCTCCCAATGCTCTACCATCCTATGATTCTATGAAATTTACACCTTGGAAAGGGGACAGTTCCAAAAACATCCATTTCATAAACAAAAGTCACAACTCACGTGCTAGAAGTAAACAATTTCTGACATACACTTTCATCCATTTTGGAAATACAGGCTTTTCCCTGCAACAGGGGAGGTCTGTGGTTCTCCGGATGTTGCCAGACCCCCAACTCCCATCAGCCCCAGCCAGCATGGCCAATGGTCAGAGAGGGCCTGAATCCGTCCCTGCCCAATGGCAAAGCGCCTCGGGCCCCCTTGGGAATTTATGTTCCTGCAGATATTCCTGGACTGCAACCCCTATTAGCCTCAGCAAGCAGAACCCATGGCCAGGGGTGATGGGAGGTTCCCCATAGCAGTCCCAATGTTTAGATGCAGTCAGTTTCCTTGCAATTTCCACCCATTGCCTCTACTCCTGTCCTCTTGAGTGCTTTACTTTACTTTTATTTTTACAGTCATAGACCCGATACAATCAAATAAAATACATACAATAACTATCCAAATAAAACAATATTGCAATGTTACAAAAGTGCAGCCAGTCCATCAGGAGGAGGGATCTTCATTCATATAGATTGGGCAGCAAAAATAAATTTGGCAACAGATAAGGTGCAATCTCTATTTGAGGCTGACAAAAGATAGGGAAGTAGGCGATCAAGCGGCTTATGAGGAAAGTTTTTTATAATTGGAATTATAAATTTAGAACGTTCAATAATATATAGTGAGCACTCAAAGAAAATATGAAAGAGAGTTTCAATATCGCAAGCATTGCAGGGGCACAGTCGATGTTTATACGGTAAGCCCCGATATCTCCCTTCTAACAGCGCAGAAGTTATACAGTTGCATCTCGCCTTAATAAAGGCTAGGCGGTATTTAGGGACCGTGAGAAATTCCAAATAAGAGGCACGTATCGATGGCTCATAACTCAGGCCAAAGTGAATGGGGTAACATGCTGAAGTGGCTGCCGTAATTGCGCATTGAAAGTCTATATCTCTAATCCGGGCCAGAATAGAATATTTCACTGCTGCTGGCTCTTGTGATGCTAGATACTCTAAAGAAAGACCTATGGTTGCAAGATAAGTGGAAAACGTTTTAGCCCATGGGGAGGAAAAAGGATCCTCCCACAAGAGTGGAGGATAGCCAGAAGAATACTCATATGACAATTTAGACCAATAATCAAAAGCTATAGTCCACGCTTGGGCCTCAAGCGAGATTAGGCCAGATTCCAATCTAAGGGCTGCAGATGGCAGACAGTTTGGAACACCAAAAATTTGTCGGAGAAAAATTGAAAGTACAGTCTCTACAGAGGAATCAAAGGCCCCAATCCATAACGGAACTCCATATAGCAGTTGGGGAATTATTTTAGATCTAAAAACCTGTAGGGCTGCCGGAATATATTGACCTCCTTTTATAAAAAAAAACGTAAAATGCCCTTTGCTGAGTTCCGTGCAGTTGTAATGGCAGCTCGGATATGGGGAACCCAGGACAGTGATGAGTGGAATAAGATACCTAAGTACTCGAACTGAGTAACCTGAGCAATTTGGTGGGCATTGATCGTCCATTCAGAAGTTGAAGAGCGTTTAGTAAATACTACAATTTTAGTTTTAGAAAAATTTATAGTCAGCTGGTTTTCCTGGCAATATAACATAAAAGCTCGGAATGGTCGTTTTAGACCGATTTTAGATAGAGATAGAAGGACGGCATCATCAGCATATAACAATAGGGGGCAGTGCTGAGTCGCTAGTTTGGGGAGTGAAAATCTGGCGAATAACAGCTAATTGCTAAATCATTCATGAAGAGGTTAAATAGAAGAGGGGCTAGGATACAGCCTTGTCTAACTCCTTTTGTTGTAAAAATGGGGTTTGTGCACGGCCACATCTGACACGAAAAGATGTATGCTGGTGCAATCGGATGATTAAGAAAAGGAGTCTTTTGTCAGTTGTAGTATTTGCAAGTTTTACCCATAATTTCTCCCTACGGATAGAGTCGAAAGCGGATTTTAAATCAACAAATGCAAGATATAGGCCATTGCCCCATCGATTCCTATATTTTTCAGCTAGGTGATTTAAGATTACACAATGATCAATCACAGACCCGCCTTTCCTAAAGCCCGCCTGCTCCCAGCCCAAAATATTTTCCTCTTCTAGCCATGTGGAAAGTCTCCCTTTCAAGTAGCTGGCATAAAGTTTGCCGATTACAGAGAGAAGGCTGATTGGTCTATAATTCGCAGGATCTTCTCTAATCCCTTTCTTAAATATGGGAATAACTATGGCTTCTAGCCAGGACTCAGAGGGGTATCCAAATTTATTTATTTATTTATTTAATTAAGCTTATATACCGCCCGACTAGCAACAGCTCTCTGGGCGGTGAACATTAAAAATACAATAAAAATAACACAAAACTGTACACAAAACTGTTCAGTCTAAAATCAAAATATAATAATTTAGAATTAACAGGAATTAAAATGCCTCAGAGAAGAGAAAGGTTTTAACCTGGCGCCGAAAAGATGATAGTGTCGGCGCCAGGCGCACCTCCTCGAGAAGACCATTCCATAGTTCAGGGGCCACCACTGAGAAGGCCCTAGATCTTGTCACCACTCTCCGGGCTTCCCTATGAGTCGGAACCCGGAGGAGGACCTTCGTAGTAGACCGTAGTGTACGGGCCGGTTCATATCGGGAGAGGCGTTCCGGCAGATATCGTGGTCCCACGCCATATAAGGCTTTATAGGTAAGTACCAACACTTTGAATCTGGCCCGGAAGCATATTGGAAGCCAGTGCAAACGGGCTAGCACAGGTGTTATATGCTCAGACCGCTTAGTTCTTGTTAGCAGTCTGGCCGCCGCATTTTGCACTAGCTGTAGCTTCCGAATCGTCTTCAAAGGTAGCCCTACATAAAGCGCATTGCAGTAGTCCAGACGCGAGGTTACCATAGCATGTACCACTGATGTGAGGTCCTCCTTACTCAGATAGGGACGTAGCTGGGCTACCAACCGAAGTTGGTAGAACGCATTCCGGGCCACCGAGGCTACATGAGCCTCAAGTGTGAGGGAAGAGTCTAAGATGACTCCCAGACTACGCACCTGTTCCTTTAGGGGGAGTGTAATCCCATCCAGGACAGGGTATATATCCACCATCCGATCAGAGAAACCATCCACCAACAGCATCTCAGTCTTGTCAGGATTGAGTCTCAGTTTGTTAGTTCTCATCCAGTCCATTATCGCAGCCAGGCAACGGTTCAGCACGTCGACTGCCTCACCCAAAGAAGATGTAAAGGAGAAGTAGAGCTGCGTGTCATCAGCATACTGATGACAACGCACTCCAAAACTCCTGATGACCGCCCCCAGCGGCTTCATATAAATGTTAAAAAGCATGGGAGACAGAACCGAACCCTGCAGGACCCCACATTGGAGAACCCACGGTGTCGAGCAATGTTCCCCAAGCACTATCTTCTGGAGACGACCCGCTAAGTAGGAGCGGAACCACTGCCAAGCAGTGCCTCCAACTCCCAACTCCGCAAGCCTCTCCAGAAGGATACCATGGTCGATGGTATCAAAAGCCGCTGAGAGATCAAGGAGAATCAACAGAGTTACACTCCCTCTGTCTCTCTCCCGACATAGGTCATCAAACAGGGCGACCAAGGCAGTCTCAGTGCCAAAACCAGGCCTGAACCCCAATTGAAATGGATCTACATAATCGGTTTCATCCAATAGCACCTGGAGCTGGTCAGCAACCACTCGTTCCAGGATCTTGCCCAGGAACGGAACATTGGCTACTGGTCTGTAGCTGCTGAAATCCTCTGGGTCCAAGGAAGGTTTTTTCAGGAGTGGTCTCACTGCCGTCTCTTTCAGATAGCCAGGGACCACTCCCTCTCGTAAAGAGGCATTAATCACTTCCTTGGCCCAGCCAACTGTTCCTTCCTTGCTAGTTTTGATTAGCCAAGAGGGGCAAGGATCCAGTACCGAGGGGATCGCACGAACCTGTCCAAGCACCTTGTCCACGTCCTCGAACTGAACATTTATTTATTATTGTAAACAGGTTGGCCAACAGGGGAGCCCACCAGACCTGATATACTTTCAACAGTTCAGGGGGTATGTTATCAAAACCAGGTGCTTTGCCTGGTTTTAAACTGCCAATCAGATCAGTTATTTCCTTTTGAGTGACAGGTGCCCATATCGGTAGATTTGTTAGGTTAAGGGATGGGGAAATGCGACATGTATCCTCATAATTATCAGTAAAATGTTGTTCCCATTGATAGGGAGGGATGCTGCCTGGGGCAAAGTTTAAAGACCTCATATCTCCAGAAACCAGCTTCCAGAAGGTTTTCGAGTTTTTGTGTCGGGAGGCTTGTATTAAGGCCTTCCACCCTTCCTGAACAGCCTGCCTTTTTTTGGCGGCTATCGTTGCCTTATATTTCCTTTTGATAACAAAATACTCAGAAGGAAGAATATTGGCGTTTTGAAGGCAATATTGTAGATAGGACTCCCTTAGTTGTCTCTTGAGATCACGACAGTCCTTATCGAACCATCTAGGAAAACCTGTTCTATAGATTACCCTATGTGGAGAAGGTTTGGGCACTAAGGTCATTTTTAAATTTGAGATCAGAGTAGCGTAATCTATTAATATAGCACGGGGATCTGTGGCTTTCATTATTCGCTCCTGTAGGGCCACTCCTAAAGAAGAGGTAAAATTTTTTGCCATGTTGAATCTACAGAAGGACACCAAATGGTCCTTTTATATGTAAAATATGCTGAGTTTGCCATTGGGTTATATTCTAGATCCAAATGTCCCCTTTCTGGTAGTTGTATAGAGAATATTAGGGGAAGATGGTCACTGTCCTGTCTATTGCCCACCATAAACCTCGATGTTAGGTTAAGTAGGTGTTGCGAAATTAAGACATAGTCGATGACACTGCTTCCTCGGCCAGAAATGTAAGTATATTCTGCGCATGGATCTACCAGTCTGAGGCCGTTCAGCATTATGAGATTATGACTGCCAATCAGACGAGTTAGGCAGATGCCTCCATAATTTATCTTAATATCCTTAGAAACCCTAACATGGGTGGGAGCATATTGAGCATTATCCTCTCCCCCCCAAAGATTTGATGCAAATAATGCATCATTATTGGGGCCGGTTGTGATGTTCCTGTATTAATGTATATATGGTAAGTGCTGTTTGTATAGGAGATACATGGTAAGTGGAATGAAAGAGGAGGGGGGAGTAAATGGGCAGTAGAATGCTGGATGATTGGCTGAGTGTTTAGAATGGCTGAGAGTATAAATGGAAGGATGACAGTTAAATCTGGGTGGACGTTAGTGGGTTGTTTGAGAGGTGTTAGGTGGATGTGAGTGGGTTGTTTTGGTGGGTTTTTGAGAGGAGATTGTGTGGAGAGTTGGTGGATGTGAGGAGAGTGTGGAGTTCGGATTAATACTAAGACAAGTACCAGAAATAGATGAAACCATATGCTTATGTGCCTTTATAAAGTAATCTTGTTATCTCTGTTATTTAATAAAAACTATATTTGGTTTACCAAAGGCCTGATCCTTAGCTGGGGTTATACAGACCAGAAGGGAGGGCAAGGTGCTTACCAAGGCTGAAGGGAAACTGTAACAATTGGTGGCAGCGGTGAAGGGAAGAATATAACACCACAAGTATTCAGAGCAAACCAGGATCGTATGCTTTATATATAAAGATCAAAGGGATTGGGGACAGCTTAAGCACTCAGTCACAGAGGTAACCTGATAGAGAGACTCAGGCAGAGTCTCTGGGAATACTGGTTATAGGACGTGACTGGTGGTGCTGCCTAGCAGGGGGATCTGTTGAGATCTGTGCTAGAGCGGGGAGAGAAACCATAAAAAAGGACAGTCTGGACTGGTGGAGTCCCTGGTGGTGCCTAGTGACAGGCAGTAACCACGAGCAGGTAGGAACCTGACAGGGAGAGCCAGGGAATGGCGTCACACCGGTCCTAGCATTAAAATCACCCATGATGATAAGAAAGGCTTTAGGAAATAGAACCTCAAGTTCTGTTAAGTATCTTTCTAAGTCTTCCCAAGCTTGTTCATTTAATTCCCTAGAGGAATATGGAGGAATATAGACATTGACTAACAGAAATGATATGGTATTATACGACAGTAAAACCCCCATAGCTATGTTTTTACATGAGTGGATGCTTTTAAAATGTTCTGACAGTGCGGTAGAAATCATTAGTGCCAGGCCACCTTTTGCTCTACCGATTGATTTAGGTTGAGAATAAACCGCAGGTAGACACAAAATAGAAAAGCCATCCAGTATTAGATTTTGGGTGCACCACATCTCTTGGAGAAAAAATATATCAGATTTATTCAGGTAAGCAATCAGATCTAAGTTCTTTTGTTTAGCAGTCCAGCCTGCTATATTCCAAGATAAAAAGTGTAGTACATACTTGGATATAGATGAAACATTCTGACACCGCCCAGAGGGTATTGCAGTTGGGACTGGAAACTTTTCATATAATAAATTTGTTTGGGAAGAAAAATATCATTTTAATTCTGTGATCTGATTTAAAGACCCCGTAACATCCATAACAACAGCTCCTGATTTGATTTGACGGACAGAAGATTGTGAAACTCGTTTATCCAACAGTGGGGTAGATTGTTGCCTGGTCGGAGAAGCCAATTCCCCAAGGTCCAAGAATCTTGACTTTATCCAGTCCTCTCCTCCCTGGAGCAGTTTACTTATATTACTGTAAATGGGAACCTTAGGGGATGCTGTACGGAGCTTTAGTGGCTTTGAGAGCAGATTAGCAGCCGCGTTTAGATTACTAATACAACGTTCTTTCTTCTGATTCATTGTGGGTTTCACGGCTTCCAAGCATTGTATTAAATTATATAGTTTATCAATAATCATTGATCTCTCAGTCTCTGGTAGGTGAGAATATAGTTCAGTAAATTGAATTTCCTCAGGCTCCAATTCCAGCATGAAAGCAGACATCACTTGAGGATCTTTGAGCAAGGAGCTGGGCAGGGTTTAACTGTTGAAGGTTCCATTGGTTAACATCTATTGAGGACGTCTCAGACTCGATAATTGATGGTCTGGGAACTTTTGGTTGGTGTCTTACCAACGGTGATGGCAGTGCGCTGTTGATATAATATCATTGTAGAGTTAAACCCCGTTCCTTTAACTTTTCTCTTGCATAAAAAATCTGGTTGGCAAAAGTCGATGAATGAAAGGTGATAATCAGCTGCCAGTCCCCTGGCTTGAGAGATATGTTTGTCATATATTTAATGTAATTTATGCGGTGAGTTTCGGAGAACAGTAGACCAAAACAATGATCCAAAAATGGAATGCTCGGAAAAGGAGACCGACGTCCGGAAGTCCTAATATGGTACGTAACTACTAGCTTTTCTGGCTGTAGTACTAGATTCCATGAATCAAAATTGTTTAAAGTCAGATATTTAGAGGAGGATGATCCAGTCTCCGATGATAACATCAGCTGTATGGGGGTTTCTCCCATTTTCTCTTTACTAGAATCGGTGTAAGGATGAGGCTCTTTTGATTTTGAGGTGGGTCTTTTTCCATTCTATTAGCTTCCGGCTTATGAGCATCTAATAATTTAAACAGAGGCTTGAAGTTCATTTTCCTTAATGAATTACATTTAGGATTCTTGATGTTCTTTGACTTTTTCTGATTTGATTTTGACCGAGGGTGGTTTTTCAGAGTCCTAGTCTTGCACTTATTTATTCCCCCTGTAGGCAGTTTTTGATGCTCATGAACAGATGGTGGCATTACCGATGTCCCCTGGTCACTATTTTCATTATACAAATGAGGTCCCAACGCTTGAACTAGCGTGTTAAGCAAATTGTTGGTTACAGCTATGTAATTTTTAACAGAGCTCAGTTTGTTGTACAATAACTCCTTCCAGCCCAAACAGGAAGCCCCTGGGGCATTAGAGTTTAAATATTTCATGTCATTCTCCTCTGTTCTCTTTTCGGGGGGGGGAGTTTGATGCCCTTGAGTTTCTTGATATGAGTCAATGGTAATTATCTCCGAAGGGGGACCATTGTTTGTTAATATTGTTGGATTTGGAGTATTTATAGTATAATTTAAGCCGGCATCTTCCAGTTCCTCCGCCAGGCTTTTTGTTGTTGTAGAAACAACACAAGGATTTAATAAGAAGGGGCGGTCTAACGACCAGTCCTGGGGAGTTTCTGGCAGGAGTTTGGAATTTAAAGCCCTTTGCAGCTGTGGTAAAGTTTTCACAGAGTCTTGTAGGTATGGGAAAAAAATTGTAATTTTTGTTTGAAGGTTGCTTGCCATAACGTCACCCTCAGGGGATATTCCCAACTCCTGGAGTCTTTTTCTAGTTGAAACCATCAATCTCAAGGACTTCCTCCGTCAGTGTAGATTCATTTAATGGAATGAGTTTAGCCAAAAGATTTATGGCTTTCAGCTCCTTTAACTCGAGAGGAGAAGGTAAGTTGCAGGCGTTTAGTACAGCATATAAAGGAACTTAATTGCCAGGTTATCAAGCTCACCCATATAGGTCATCAGCAGTTAAAATTCCATTTTAAAGGTAAAACAAAAAATAGCTAAAATAAAGAATTTACAAAACACGTATCTAAAAAAACAAGAGCGAGTAAAGAAACACGTCTTACCGGAAGCAATAAACCGGAAGGCTCCCAACAGGACAAGCAGGAGTGCAACCATTTTAGTTTGGCTGGGGAAAAAAAGTAAAGTAAAGTAAAGTAAAGCTCTTGAGTGACAGAGGACAAACATGCTCCATCCTCTACATCACAGCCCTTGAAGACAACTGTCACATCTCCCTTTAACAGTCTCTTCTCCAGGCTAAACATATTGAGATATTTCCATTGTTTCTCAACAGTTGCAAATAAGAGCAGGCCAGGTAGCTTTTTTAGTTAGTTGTCAATCCTGGCTAAGGCTGAGGATTAGTTCTGCATTCTAGTGTTTCTCAAACTACTCCTCATCTCTGGAAAGCCATACCTAAAATGCTCTTCTGATTTACAATATATGTCAGTCAAGAGATTTAGCAAGCTAGTCTTAATCATCATTTTCTGAAACATTTTTACAGAGAGGAATAAAACAACAACAGGCAATTGGCAAGTTCTTTGCCACTGGATGATAGAATCTGGAAAAATGTCCAAGTAATTAATTACATGTGGCAAGATCCTGGAACGTGTGGTTGCTGACCAGCTCCAGGCGCTATTGGATGAAACCGATTATCTAGATCCATTTCAATCGGGCTTCAGGCCTGGTTTTGGCACTGAGACTGCCTTGGTCGCCCTGTTTGATGACCTATGTCGGGAGAGAGACAGAGGGAGTGTAACTCTGTTGATTCTCCTTGACCTCTCAGTGGCTTTTGATACCATCGACCATGGTATCCTTCTGGAGAGGCTTGCGGAGTTGGGAGTTGGAGGCACTGCTTGGCAGTGGTTCCGCTCCTACTTAGCGGGTCGTCTCCAGAAGATAGTGCTTGGGGAACATTGCTCGACACCGTGGGTTCTCCAATGTGGGGTCCTGCAGGGTTCGGTTCTGTCTCCCATGCTTTTTAACATTTATATGAAGCCGCTGGGGGCGGTCTGTGATGTTCCTATATTAATGTATATATGGTAAGTGTTGTTGTTTTAGAAGATACATGGTAAGTGGAGTGAAAGAGGAGGGGGAGTGAATGGGCAGTAGAATGCGAGATGATTGGCTGAGTGTTTAAAATGGCTGAATGTATAAAAGGAAGAGTGAGAGTGGAATCGGGGGGGGAGAAGAGAACTGAGTGGATTGCTTGGTGGGGTTTTAGAGAGTTGTTTGCCAGGAGGGAGGTGGAGTTCGGATTAGTATTGAGTAAAACCATATGCTTATGTGCCTTAAGAAGAAATCTTGTTAATCTTGTTAGCTTTGTTATCTTTAATAAATACTTAATTTGGTTTACCAAAGGCCTGATCCTTGGCTGGGGTTTCACAGACCAGAAGGGAGGGTGAGGTAATGACCAAGGCTGAAGGGGAACTGTAACAAATGGTGGCAGCGGTGAAGAGAATAACAATACCAGTATTCAGAGTCTCTGGGAATACTAGTTTTGGGACGTTACTGGTGGTTGCCTAGCAGGGGGATCTGTTGAGATCTGTGCTAGAGCGGATAGGTAAACCATAAGAGAGTGCGGTCCGGACTGGTGGAGTCCCTGGTGGTGCCTAGAGACAGGCAGTAACCATGAGCAGGTAGGAACCTGACAGGGAGAGCCAGGGAAGGAAGCATCACATGTGGCAGTAGCGGTGGGATACGAACCAAAGAGATTCCCAAAGACACGTGGTGACAAAGGAGACTACGTCACAGGTGGTGTCAGTAGCGGTGGGATACGAACAACAGAGAATCCAGATACGAATACTAGAGAATCCAGAACAGTGGTGTGGCAAACAGAAATAACAAAACAAGATTTCTTGTGAGAGTGACTGGCAAAGAGTGTGTGGCAAAGAGTGAGTGAACTCAAACACCATGGCTGAATATATAAAAATGAAAGGAGAGGAGCTGGTGGAGAAGTGCGTAACATTCAATTTACCTCACGAGGGTAAAGGGGTAGATGAATTGAGGGTAGCACTAATAGGATTTGCAACTGCCCAGCAAAAACAACCTGTCAGAGAAGAGACCCCAGAAGGATACTCAACCAATCCCGCTTATATAGAGTATTTGAGAGAGAAGTTAAGATGGGAGCATGAGTTGGAAACTGAAAGATTGAGGAGGGAGGCTGATGAGAAAGAAAAGCAGCGGGTCTTTGAGGCTGAGGAAAAAGATAAACAGCGAGAGTTGGAAGCTGAGAAGTTGAAGATGGAAACTGAGAGAATGAGAATGGGGTTTGAGGAGAGGGAGAAGCAACGAGCAGTGGATGCCGAATTACAAGTAGAAAAGTTAAAATTTGGTAGAGAGAAATTTCACTCTGAGGAGGCAAGGAAAGACAGAGATGGAGCAAAAATAAAAATTACTCCAAAGGACTTTGCTGTCTATGAGCCTGGTCAAGATCCTCAAATTTACCTCAGCACCTTTGAAAAAGCAGCTCAGTTGTGGGGGCTACCTGAAGATAAATACATGCAGTATTTATCAAATCTGATTAAAGGGGAATTGGCTGAGGTATACCAATATTTCCCCTCAGACAGGCCCGTCACCTATGCTGAATTCAAGGAAGCAGTGTTTAAAAGATTCAGACTGGGGCCTGATTATTTTAGAAAGCTTGTCAGAAATTGCCAGATACAGACAGGGAGGTCTTTTGTGGAACTGGGAGCAAAATTGATGGATATATTTGGAAAGTGGATGAGTAGTGCCAAAGCTCAGTCTGTGGAGGAGGTGAAAAACCTCATGATACTGGATCAATTATACCATCAGTTACCACCAGAAATAAGGCTCCTGGTCAAAGACCGTTCCCCTACATTGGTGCAGGAGGCCGCAGAGATGGCGGATCACTTCGCCTCCAATAGAACTGGCTGGGTGGGGAAAACATCAAGAGATTTTAAACCCAAACCATATAATGCTTGCAGAAGGGATGTGGTACCACAATGAGTGAGTCCTCCATTAAAATCTGAAGGGCACAGGACACCCCAGAGTGGATCTGTGTACCCTAAAAGTGAGGAGAAATTATGCTACAAATGTGGTAGACCAGGGCACCTACGTTTTCAATGTGAGGTTGCCAACCCCAGTAGTAATCCTGCTCAGACAAGGGCAGTGAAAACAGAGCCCAAGGCTTTAGAAACAGCGAAAAAGGTTCAGTTCTGCCAGATAAACTGGACAGAAGTAACAGACCTTGATTCAAGTCTGAGAGAGGAAGTGAGTGTACAAGGGGCAAATTATTGGGCATTGCTTGATACTGGTGCCGCTCAGACATTACTGAGGCCAGATTTAATAAAATCTGAGGTAATATTACCTCAGGAAACTGTGACTATCCAAGGAGTGAGAGGTCAACCAGAAAGTTTGCCTGTGGCCCTGGTGGAAATGACTTGGAGAGGCCGAGAGGGCCAATATAAAGTAGGCATTAATGCCCAGCAACAAGAACCAGCAATACTGGGAAGGGATGTAATGGGCGCCCAAGGAAAGATCTATGTAGTGACCAGACAGCAAATTGGCAGAGAAAAAGAAGCCATATTAAGGGGGGCTGAAACAAACAGGGTGGAATCTGTTAGCCAGCCTCAGGTCACCATAGCAACCACTAGCAGGCCTGGTGAAGGAGACAGACTGTATCAAGTGGTCTCTGGGGAAGAAGCAGAGCAATTCAGGGAAGAGCTGCATAAAGATATAAGTTTGAAGCAGATAAAGGAACAAGCCCTGACCCAACAGATTCCTTTCACTGACAAACTGAGGAATCAAGTTGTGTGTGAGAATGGGATTTTATATAGACTGTGGATGCCTGCTGAGAGAAAGGATGAATGTGAACCAGTGAAGCAATTGATAGTACCTAGCAAATACAGAACCAGATTGCTAGAGGTAGCCCACGATGTCCCATGTGCAGGACATCTGGGAATAAAAAAGACCAAGAGGAGATTGGCTGCACATTATTATTGGTCAGATATCTCCAAAGATGTAAAACAACATTGTCTATCTTGTGGAATATGCCAAAAGGTGGGAAAGAATGGAGTAAAGACCAAGGCACCCTTAAAGCCCCTTCCTATAATTGGACAACCCTTTTATAGAGTGGGAATAGATTTGGTGGGCCCTTTTTCCAAACCCACAAGGCATGGCAAGAAATATCTAGTGGTGGTGGTGGATTTTGCTACCAGGTACCCAGACGCAGAAGCACTGAGATCTGTAGAAGCCCCTGTAGTGGCAGAGGCTTTATTAAAAATCTTTATGAGGCTGGGTTTCCCTCATGAAGTGCTGACAGATCAAGGCAGTGTATTCATGGGAGAAGTGATGCAATGTATGTGGAAATGTTGTGGTCTAAAACATCTAAAGACCACTACTTACCATGCCGCCACTAATGGGCTAACTGAGAGATTTAATGGAGTTTTGAAGGGCATGATAAGAAGCTATGTTCAAGATCACCCACAAGACTGGGATGAACATTTGGGATGCTTCTTATTTGCATACAGAGAAGTCCCTCAGGAGTCAACAGGCTTCTCACCCTTTGAACTAATGTTTACTAGAAAAGTGAGGGGACCTTTGGAACTGCTAAAAAATTCATGGGAAGGAACTCTGGGAGAGTCCAAAACTTCTGTAGTAGATTTTGTATTGGAATTCCGCAATAAATTGACATCAATGATGGAAGTAGTGAAAGAGAATTTGAGTCATGCACAGGAGAAGCAAAGTTACTGGTATGACAGAACAGCCAGAGAACGTGTGTATGATGTGGGAGATATGGTTATGGCGTTCATACCCAGGAAACATGACAAATTACAGGCTAACTGGGAAGGACCATATACCATCAGAGAAAGGCTTGACACAGTGACGTATGTAATCACCACAGACCAATTAAACAAAAGCAAAGTGGTTCATGTAAATAAGTTAAAGGCTTATCATACCAGGGATGCAAAGGTGTTGCAAGTTACCTTATTCCCTGAGGGAAGTGGGCCTGAACTTCTAGATTTGGTACAGGAAAGCAAAGACAAAGGAGGGGTAGATCAAGTGGAATGGTCAGAGGAGGTAGAGGAAGAAGTAAAAGAAGAGATTCTGAGAGTTTTGAAAACCTATAGGAACCTCTTTAGCAACAAACCTGGCCGAACCAGTATAGTTATACATTCCATTGATACTGGAGATCATGCCCCAATCAGATCTGTTCCGTACCGTGTGAATGGGAAAGTTTTGAATGAGAACAAAAAGGAGGTGGAAGAGACGCTGGAATTAGGAGTGATCAGGGAATCCATCAGTCCCTGGGCCTCAAGTATTGTCCTGGTTCCGAAAAAAGATGGAACGACAAGGTTTTGCATTGATTATCGGCTAATCAATAAAATTACTGTCCCAGATGCGTATCCTATGCCTAGGGTAGACGCTATGTTAGAGTTATTGGGGGCAGCAACCATTATCTCTACACTAGATCTCTGTAAAGGATTTTGGCAAATGGAACTAGACGAGCAATCCAGAGCCAAAACTGCCTTCAGTACACCAGATGGGTTATATGAGTTTGTGACCTTACCCATGGGACTAAGGAACTCACCAAGTTCATTTCAGAGGCTAATCAATACTGTGTTGCGAGGCATGTCAGATTTTGCAGTGGTCTATATCGATGACGTGGCCATTTTTAGCAAGTCGGTGCCTGAGCATGTCCAACACCTGACAACAGTATTGGAGGCCTTAAGAAAAGCAGGCCTCACAATAAAAGCTAAGAAATGCCAGTTTGGACTAAAGGAAGTAATCTATTTAGGACATAAGGTGGGGAGTGGGAAAATCACCCCCTTATGGAGCAAGGTGGAGGCAATACAAGCGTGGCCGATCCCCTTAACCAAAAAACAAGTAAGGGCATTTCTGGGTGTGGCTGGATTTTATAGGAAGTTTGTGAGAAATTTTGGGGAAATAGCAACCCCCTTGCATGAATTAACAAAGAAGAAGTGTTCTGAGCGTGTGGTATGGACGGATGAATGTCAGAAGGCTTTTGATCTACTGAAGCAAGCCTTGTGCCAAGGACCCATATTAATAGCACCAGACTATGAGAAACCATTCATCGTGGCTACAGATGCGTCGGACCTGGCGCTGGGAGTCGTCTTGCTACAGGAGAGAGAAGGCACCAGACATCCAGTGGCGTACCTGAGTCGCAAGCTGACGCCGAGGGAGAAAAACTATTTGTCAGTCCAGAAGGAGTGCCTAGCGGTCGTGTGGGGACTGAACAAGTTGCGCCCATACGTGTGGGGACGAAGATTCACAGTGACTACGGATCATCGGGCCTTGTTATGGTTGCAGACTATGAAAAACCATAACACTATGCTGCAGAGGTGGTCCTGGGCCCTACAGGACTATCAGGTGGACTTCCAGTTCATAAAAGGCAAGGACAATGTACTGGCCGATGGACTTTCCAGGCAAGTGGACGTGACCAGACAGAGGAACAAAGAAAGACATTTTCCCCATAGAGACTTTTATTTGTTAATGCGACGTATAAATCCTGGAACAGGAATAATACTCTGCTGTTGTTTAAGGGGGGAGAAATGTGATGTTCCTATATTAATGTATATATGGTAAGTGTTGTTGTTTTAGAAGATACATGGTAAGTGGAGTGAAAGAGGAGGGGAGTGAATGGGCAGTAGAATGCGAGATGATTGGCTGAGTGTTTAAAATGGCTGACAGTATAAAAGGAAGAGTGAGAGTGGAATCGGGGGGGGGGGAGAAGAGAACTGAGTGGATTGCTTGGTGGGGTTTTAGAGAGTTGTTTGCCAGGAGGGAGGTGGAGTTCGGATTAGTATTCAGTAAAACCATATGCTTATGTGCCTTAAGAAGAAATCTTGTTAATCTTGTTAGCTTTGTTATCTTTAATAAATACTTAATTTGGTTTACCAAAGGCCTGATCCTTGGCTGGGGTTTCACAGACCAGAAGGGAGGGTAAGGTAATGACCAAGGCTGAAGGGGAACTGTAACAAATGGTGGCAGCGGTGAAGAGAATAACAATACCAGTATTCAGAGTCTCTGGGAATACTAGTTTTGGGACGTTACTGGTGGTTGCCTAGCAGGGGGATCTGTTGAGATCTGTGCTAGAGCGGATAGGTAAACCATAAGAGAGTGCGGTCCGGACTGGTGGAGTCCCTGGTGGTGCCTAGAGACAGGCAGTAACCACGAGCAGGTAGGAACCTGACAGGGAGAGCCAGGGAAGGACGCATCACACGGTCATCAGGAGTTTTGGAGTGCGTTGTCATCAGTATGCTGATGACACGCAGTTCTACTTCTCCTTTACATCTTCTTCGGGTGAGGCAGTTGACGTGCTGAACCGTTGCCTGGCTGCGACAATGGACCGGATGAGAACTAACAAACTGAGACTCAATCCTGACAAGACTGAGATGCTGTTGGTGGATGGTTTCTCTGATCGGATGGTGGATATATACCAAGTCCTGGATGGGGTTACACTCCCCCTAAAGGAACAGGTGCATAGTCTGGGAGTCATCTTAGACTCTTCCCTCACACTTGAGGCTCATGTAGCCTCGGTGGCACGGAATGCGTTCTACCAACTTCGGTTGGTAGCCCAGCTACATCCCTATCTGAGTAAGGAGGACCTCTCATCAGTGGTACATGCTATGGTAACCTCGCGTCTGGACTACTGCAATGCGCTTTACGTAGGGCTACCTTTGAAGACGATTCGGAAGCTACAGCTAGTGCAAAATGCGGCGGCCAGACTGCTAACAAGAACTAAGCGGTCTGAGCATATAACACCTGTGCTAGCCCGTTTGCACTGGCTTCCAATATGCTTCCGGGCCAGATTCAAAGTGTTGGTACTTACCTATAAAGCCTTATACGGCGCGGGACCACGATATCTGTCGGAACGCCTCTCCCGATATGAACCGGAACGTACACTACGGTCTACTGCGAAGGCCCTCCTCCGGGTTCCGACTCATAGGGAAGCCCGGAGAGTGGTGACAAGATCTAGGGCCTTCTCAGTGGTGGCCCCCAAACTATGGAATGGTTTCCTCGAGGAGGTGCGCCTGGCGCCGACACTATCATCTTTTCGGTGCCAGGTTAAAACCTTTCTCTTCTCTGAGGCATTTTAATTCCTGTTAATTCTAAATTATTATATTTTGATTTTAGACTGTACAGTTTTGTGTTATTTTTATTGTATTTTTAATGTTCACCGCCCAGAGAGCTGTTGCTAGTCGGGCGGTATATAAGCTTAAATAAATAAATAAATAAATGAAATAAATGGGGAGGGGAGATGAAACTAAAACCTGTGGAATTGTTGCAACAAGAGCTGTTAAACAGAATGTAAATAGTCCTTCATCAAATTAAAATCATAAACTGGCAATCATAGGGCTGTTAAAAAATTAGATGTTACAGGAAAAGATTTACTTCATCTGTCTTTTCCTGAACCCCTTTCCAAATTCTTCTGCCACCAACTTACATTGTTGCTGTTCAGTCATCGCACATGGAAATGCACTTCAGAAGAGTGAGATGTTGTTTTATTAAGCAGTCTGAGCTCATGTGTATTAAAATCAATGTTGCTTCCAGCATAGACAGGAAGACTCTAGTTTTATTCCCCAAGCGAAGAAGGAAGAGGGGAGGAGAAAGGGAGAGGAAAGGGGAAGGAGGGAAAAGGCAGGTCTGATCATTTGTATGCTTATTGAGTTGAATCGGATATACTCCTATGCAATCATGATTAGGATAGGTAAAACTGACCAGGCTGGGCCTGCCAACCAAGACGTCTTCTGTATCTTTCACAGTTGGGCAGGGGGAAGGCAGAATTCTACCTTGTGGTTTTTCCCATTACAATGTTGCAAAAACACCTGCACTTGGCTGACTTTCTCTTCTCCTAAAGATACAGGATCAGTCTCAGGCCCTGAACCTGGCAACCCTACCTCCCACCCAAATTTAAAACAAAGCAGTCCCTGGCCACATCTACACCAGGCCTCTATTACACTTTGGACAATCATTATTTATTTATCTATTTATTTAGTGTATTTATATACCGCCCCATAGTGGAAGATCTCTGGGCGGTTTACAATAACTAAAAACATTAAAAACAAATATACAAATTTAAAAACACATCTTTTAAAAACAATTTAAAACAATTTATGACGGCTTCTCTCTCTAAGCCATGGCTCAAAGCCAATCATGGCTTCTCTCAAAGAATCCTGGGATGTGTAGTTAGTGGAGGGTTCTGAGAGTTGCTAGGACACGCCCTGTTCCTCTCACAGACTTTCAATCAGAGTGGCTGACTGTTAACCATTCTCTCAGGGGAATAGGAGTCTCCTTTCAGCACCCTGCACAAACTACACTTCCCAGGATTCTCTGGGGGAAGCCATGAGTGTCTCAAGTGAAATCAAGTCTGGTGTGGGTGTGGCCCTCTGATTAGCCACGCCCAGCAGCTGTGAGGCTTTTAGAACACTGACAGTTGGTCCTTACTGAGCATGCCCCGCATTATCATAGGCTTCCAGACAAAATGTCTTAAATTAATTAAAGATCAGCCAGGCATTTTTTTTAACTTTTATACTGCAGTAGATGAAGGTCAGTTGGCAATGTCAGTATTAGGATTACAGGTACTCTGTGAACATGGCTGATTTTTAATGAATTTCAACAGATTATGAGAACTCGCAGAAAAAAAGTCCAAAAGGGCTCTGAGGTTTCTCTCTCTCTTTTTACACTTTGAACCCTCGATTCTCTCTGACTGTTTTGTGTATCGCCATGAAAATTAGAAGTTTGTTAAGCAAGCGTTTTTGAGTTCAGAACTATACGTTTTGTAAGGTTTTGTTTTGAAATGAGCTTATGGGAAGCCTCAGAATGGCACGGGGGGATATTTTCCATTTAACATTGCGGAATGTGAAAAATCCTCGCTGACTATAGTATACAGCCACTCCCGTGGCTGTATAATATGGAATTGCGCTGTAAGGAGAAGTAGCAGTAGTAGCCTAACTTTAGGCTACTTGTATACTTTTCCCCCGCCCCATATAAAACAAACCGCTTTAAGAGATGATACAACACCTTTCCCCTTATCTCCACACCTTCAAAATAAAAAGTACGTTTATGAAGTGAGGGTGGGGATATTTAGGGTAGGGGAGAAAGCTGCATCACCCACCCTCTCACTAAACCCCCATCTCTACCATGCAGCAAGGAGGGGGATGGGTGAAGGCCAGCCTGGGGGGCGGGAAAGACCAGGACAACTATTGACTATGCTGTGTGTGTGAGGCGATGAGGGGCAGTAGGCGGGCGGGTGGCCAGCCGAGCGGCAGGGCACACAACTCTCTCCTTCTCCCTCACACACCTCAGCCAGCTTGAGTGCTGTGATGCCCTTCCCTGGCTCTCCCTGTCAGGTTCCTACCTGCTCGTGGTAACTGCCTGTCACTAGGCACCACCAGGGACTCCATCAGTCCGGACTGTCCCTTTTTATGGTTTCTCTCCTCGCTCTAGCACAGATCTCAACAGATCCCCCTGCTAGGCAGCACCACCAGTCACGTCCTATAACCAGTATTTCCAGAGACTCTACCTGAGTCTCTCTATCAGGTTACCTCTGTGACTGACTGCTCAAGCTGTCCCACTCCCTTTGTATCAATGCAGATAATTCTGGTTTGCTCTGAATACTTGTGGTGTTATATTCTCCCCTTCACCGCTGCCACCATTTGTTAGTTTCCCTTCAGCCTTGGTCATTACCTTACCCTCCCTTCTGGTCTGTGAAACCCCAGCCAAGGATCAGGCCTTTGGTAAACCAAATATATTTATTAAATAACAAAGATAACAAGATTTCTTCATAAAGGCACTTAAGCATATGGTCACATCTATTCCTGAGGTACTGGTCTTAGTATTAATCCGAACTCCACACTCTCCACCCAATCTCCTCTCAAAAACCCACCAAAACAACCCACTTCACGCTCACCGTCCACCCTCTCAAACAACTCACTAACGTCCACCCAGATTTAACTGTCATCCTTCCATTTATACTCTCAGCCATTCTCAACCCTCAGCCAATCATCCAGCATTCTACTGCCCATTCACTCCCCCCTCCTCTTTCATTCCACTTATCATGTATCTCCTATACAAACAGCACTTACCATATATACACTAATACATGAACATCACAAGCGCCTCATTGGAGGAAGCCGCTGGAGGGGAGGGTTGCGAAGACGGTCCGTGGGAGTGAGGAGAAAAGCCGTTCATGGCATGCCGACCCGCCTGCCTGCCTGCCTCCCTCCGAGGAGGAGTTGGCTGCTCTCCAACGCTGACCCGGACTCTTTTGAACTACATCTCCCATCAGCCCCAGCCAGCACCATGCTGGCTGGGGCTGATGGGAGTTGTAGTTCAAAAAAGTAACTTTTCCAAGCTCTGCCGGGCAGGAGCGCTTCTCGGCTCCTTTGCCGGACAACGGCGCCCTGCCCCGCGATGGGGCGGGCGGCTCTGGGTGTCGCCCCCCTCATGGTGTCACCCGGGTGCTGTGCGCACTGCCTGGACCCCCGTAGTGACGCCACTGCTCTGCCCGCTTGGACCCAGGGGTGGGCAGCTGCAGGGGACCCTCTCCTTCCTCCTCCTCCTCCCCCCCCCGCCGGAGCACTCACCTCAGCCACCCCGACACCCACCGCCACTGCAAAGCCCTGCCCCGCTCGCACTACACCTCGGCATGGTCGCACAGCCATCCAACGTAAGTGCTGCTTGCGGGTGGGGAGTGACTCCTGCGCAGAAGCCTCCCTGGGATTGGCTGAAAAGGGAAAGTTATTTCCATACTAAACTCTTGTGGCGGGAGAGTATAGTCACCTTTGGAAGGTTCCGGCTACAGCATCGCTTCAGGGTTTCAGACTGGGGCCTCCTGTTTCGATGTTTCCCCCCTGCCCAATCCTGGCTGTCGCTCTGTTTCCATTGCTCTGTGGAGTTCACCTTGGTCTGCCGCAAAAGGGCTGCGATGCAAGATGGGGCAGCCCAGAGCTTGGAAAAGTTACTGTTTTGAACTACAGCTCCCATCAGCCTAATCCAGTGGCCAGGAACGCTGCACCTCTTCGATTTGAGCTACTTCTGAGGAAGGGTTCTGTGGAACCCTAAACCGTGCATACTCGGGCAAAGGCACTTTTTGTTAACCTAAAGGGTTAAGCTGTTCTGACAGCAAACGAGATAACTTTTTTACTCAGGCAAAACAGAACAGAAAAGGGGGTTAAAAGCTATAAACCAGTATCTGCTCTCTAGAATATCCATATGGGGCTGGTCGCACATTCTCAAAGGATTTTTTTTGGGGGGGAGGTCAAAGCTGAGGCAGGGTGGTTTACAACCACCCTGCAATGCAGTCCATTGTTGTTATCGTAGGCTGCAAATGCACAGTAAGAATTGCCTTAGATATTAATAACTCTAAATGCTTTTACTTACTTATTCTTAATATTAATGACTTGCTGGTTTGTTGTATGCTGCCCTGGGCTCCTTTGGGAGGAAGGATGAAATAGGAATGTAATAAATAATCATAGAGTTGTAGAGTTGGAAGGGGTCTACAAGGCCATCTAGTCCAACCCCCTGCTCAATGCAGGAAATCAAATTAAAGCATCCCTGACAGGTGGATATCCTGCTGCCTCTTGAAGGCCTCCAGTGTTGGAGAGCCCGCCACCTCTGTAGGTCATTGGTTCCATTGTTGTACCGCTCTGACAGTTTTCCTGATGTTCAGTCGAAATCTGGCTTTTTGCAACTTGAGCCCATTGTTCCATGTCCTGCACTCTGGGATGATCGAGAAGAGATCCTGGCCCTCCTCTTCGTGGCAACCTTTCAAGTACTTGGAGTGCTATCATATAATATCTCCCCTCAGGCTTCTCTTCTCCAGGCTAAACATGCCCAGTTCTTTCAGTCTCTCCTCATAGTGCCTTGTTTCCAGTCCCCTGATTATCTGCATTGCCCTCCTCTGAACCTGTTCCAGTTCATCTGCATCTTTCTTAAAGTGTGATGTTCAGAAGTGGAGGCAGTACTCAAGGTGAGGCCTAACCAGTGCCAATAGAGGGGAACCAATACTTCCCAAGATTTGGAAACGACTGCTAATGCAACCTAACATAGCATTTGCCTTTTTTGCAGCCACATCACACTGTTGGCTCATGTTCAGCTTGTGATCAACAATAACCCCAAGATCCTTCTTGCATGTCATATTGCTGAACCAAGTATCTATCCCCCATCTTATAACTGCATTTGGTTTTTTTTTCCTAAGTGTAGAACTTTGCATTTATCCCTGTTGAATTGCATTCTGTGGTTTTCAGCCCAATGCTCTAGCCTCTCAAGTTCCCTTTGCATTTTGTTCCTGTCTTCCAAGGTATTAGCTTGGATATTATTATCAATAAAATAATAATGGCATAGAAGCACCGTGAGGAAAATGGGACTGCCGAGAGGGTGGGTAGTCCACAGCTTCTTTGGGGAGAGGTGTGTAAAGCGTGGCTCCTTCTGCAGGCGGCGGTTCCATCTTGAATGGGGAACCAAATTCTGCTGCTTGGGAGGGGGAAAGAGAGAAGGAGAGAGAGGCAGGCAGACAGATCCCCTCTTGTCTGCAAGGAGCACAAAGCAACTGGAAGAAAGTTCCCAAACTGTCCATATTAGGGTTTTGGGGCCTGGGGCAACCTAGACTTCTTTTTTGACAGAACTTATCAGGAGCTGCTGAGGGTGGGTTGATCTGATATCAGGGCAAAGGACTCTCTTTCTGCTTCTGTGGAGGTGCAGGATGATGTTACACAGAGAGTTCCTAGGCTCGTTTGGGGTGTGCCCATGTGCCCCTCTAACTCTGCCCCCCTTTTTTTTCCCTTGCAGGTTCCTCATCTCATTCCATGGATGGCATGTACAGTGCATTGTGGGAGCCCAGCCAAGGACTGGTCCAGTTCAGTGGGGTAACGTATGTGGATGGCCAGCTCGCTACTTACTACGACAGCCAGACGAGGCGGGCCCAGCCTCGCATCTCATGGATGAAGAATGTGGAGAAGTACTATCCTCAGTTCTGGGATATAAACACTTGGAGATTTCAGAGCAGCGAGCAGAGGTTCAGAAGGGACCTGGTGAATCTGCAAAAACATTACAACCAGACCAGAGGTGAGCAATGGGCAGGGCAGGAACGTGTTCCCCTCCCCACATCCTCATCCTAGGGGCATAATGTTTCTAATTGGACAAATTTGGGGTAGAGACTTCCAACATAACATTCACCGTGTTCCGCATTTGCTTCCAAGAATGTTTAGCATGAGGATTAGCGTAAGAAGGCCCTCTTGCTTTTCTGCATTTCCAGCATAAATCAGAAGCGTTCTAAATCATTAATATTATCACCAGAGTTTGGTGCTGTTCTGATACCATCTGAAACCATTTTCATGCGATTCGGAAGCCACAATATATTAAGTCCCCCCATAAATAAGTCAGTTCTTCCTTTTTAAAGCTTCCTTTTGTGAGGCTGTTACAATTATTATTATTATTTTATTTCCTTTAGATACTGCTTAAATGCTGAATTGCTTCTAAGCAGTTTATCACTATAATATCAACTATAAACCCCACATATAATTAAAATACAGCATGTTGGCAACCCTAGGTCTACACTGACTGGGACTCAGTGTTCCCAGCCCTGCGTGAGGATGCTGAGGATCGAGCTTCCTGCACGCAAGAGGAGCAATTATAAGCATCGGAGACCCTGGAGTGAAGAACAAGCTTTGGTCCTCCTTGCAAAGTGAACTCCCCTTTAGAGAGATCTGAACCCAGGTCTGGCAGATGCAACAATGCCAGTTGCTGCTGACTGAGGCACAATTTCAGCGCAACAAGATGCTGGAGGAGCCTGGGGGCCCCTAAGCCTCTCTTTCTGGCCCTCAGGACTCTCCCTGCTCCCCTACTTCATATCCCCCTTGAGTATGTCCGTCTGGCTGGAATGTGCCCTTGAAACTCTGATAATGTCTCTCTTCTAAATACCCATTTGTGGGTGTACAGGAAGTACAAAGATAAAATTGGAGTTTGTGGCTCCGCCCACTTCCACCTCTGCCCCGCCCGTCTCTGGCTTGTGGCCATGGAAGGTTGCCCCGAAGAGAATGTGGCCCTCAGGCTGAAAGGGGCTACCTGTATGATATTGACAGCTGGCCTTCCTCCCATCAGCATCTGGGGTGGGGGAGGGTGTTCGTCAGGTGGTCTCCCATCCAGGCAATGACCAGACCCACATTTGCAACATCAGGCCCTGCTTTAGGATTTCCAGCCTCCAACCTGGATGTTGGGATTCGTTAGCTGCAGAGGCTCCCTTCCTAACATTAAAGGGGAGCACCCACCCTGCCAGCCACTGGAAAAGTGCTCATATTATGCATTTTAATGCCAACATTGCCATTTTTACAGACCCTCCAATGGTGAAAGTTACACTCATGGCAGGTCATGATGGGCTGGAAACTCTCATCTGCCAGGCCTACGGCTTCTACCCCAAGGAGATCGACACCACCTGGAGGAAGGACAGGGAGGTCTTGGAGCAGCAGACTTTCCGCAGGGATGTGGCACCCAACTCAGACAGGACGTACTACGCCTGGCTCAGCATCCAGATAGACCCTGAGGACAAGGACCACTACAGGTGCCACGTGGAGCATGATGGTCTTCTGGAGCCTCTAGACGTGGCTTTCAGGGAGCCTGGTGAGAGGCTGGGGGGGAGGGAGGGCTGGCTGGCTAGCTGGGAGAGTGGCATGCATGTGGCAGTTCTTCAGGGAGAATTTTCATCCAGGGAGGAAAGAGAGACTCCAGGAAGAGACCCTGCAGCAGCAGCAGCAGCATCGGTTACAGTGAGGACACCCAGGAGGAAACTGTTCGTGTTTTAGCGTGCAAAGCAGGTGAAAAGTTGGAGGAGGGGGACGCCAAAACTATTGGGGTGGGAAATGTTACTTCTGGAAGGGACAGCAGATTCCCTTTACGGCGCCCCAGTTTATTGCTGTGGTAAGAGTATACCAGAAAATATTTTGTAAAAGTTGTACGAGCAGTTAATCAACAGAATGAAAAATACACCTGAACGCAAAGAAAATCAATGTTTGAGGGTCACTCAAGGCCTTTTTATGTATTTCAAGCTCCACTACAGGCCTGCGATACCAGGATCTGGAGATCCTTCTTTAAGAGAATACTCTGTGGTATTTGGGCCAGTGCAGAGCAGGCCCTGCTTTGCCCTGTCATCTCATTCCTTCGGTCATGGAAAGAGTCACGCCCCCTCCCCAAGCTCCAGGTCTACCCACTGAGAAACATGGTATGTCTCTGGTCAGAGAGGCTACATCTTCCTCCAGAGAAAGACTGGAGTTGTGTACATGCCATGAATTTGAAACACTTTCTCCGCCACACAAAAAAGAGTCCTGAGAACTGTAGTTTACCCTTCACAGACCTATCGTTTCCAGCACCCTTAAAAAATTACAGTTCCCAAGATTATTGGGGAGGAACATGTTTTACATGTATAATGTATATGTAGCCTCAGTCTTTGGAGACTGCAGGTCTCTCCTTTGAGAAAAGCCATGGGTTTGAGTGAAGCCAGTCATAGAATCATAGCATTGTAGAGTTGGAAGGGGCCTATGACACCATTGAGTCCAACCCCTGCTCAATGCAGGAATCCAAATTAAAGAATTCCCAACAGATGATTGACCAGCTATCTCTTGAATGACCCCAGTGTTGGAGAGCCCACCACCTCTCGAGCTCATTGATTGCATTGTCAGACCCCTCTAACAGTTAGGAAGTTTTTCCTGATGTGCACTTGAAATCTAGCTTCCTGCAACATGAGCCCATTATTCGATGTCCTGCACTCTCAGATGATAGAGAAGAGATCCTGGCCCTCCTCTATGTGACAACCTTTCAAGTACTTGAGGACTGCTATCATATCTCCCTTCAATCTTCAGTTCCCAAGGCTAAAGATACCCAGTTCTTTCAGTCTTTCCTCATGGGGCTTTGCTTCCACTCCCCTGATCATCCTTGTTGCCCTCCTCTGAACCCATTCCAGTTTGTCTGCATCCTTCTTAAAGTGTAGTGTCCAGAACTGGACGTAGTAATCAAGATGAGTCCTAACCAGTGACGAATAGAGGGGAACAAATTCTTGACATGATTTGTAAACTATACTTCTGTTAATGCTGCCTAAAATAGCATTTGCCTTTTTTGCAGCCACATTGCACTGTTGGCTCATATTCAGCTTGTGATCAACTACAATCCCAAGATCCTTCTCGTATGTAGACTTGCTGAGCCAAGTATCTCCCATCTTATAACTCTGCATTTGGTTTATTTTTCCTAGGTGTAGAACTTTGCACATATCCCGCTTAAATTTCATGCCGTTGTTTTCAGTCCAATGTTCCAGCTTATCAAGATCCCTTTAAATTTTGTTTCTGTCTTCCAGGATATTAGCTATCCCTCCCAATATAGTATCATTTGCAAATTTCATAAGCATTTTGAGCACCTCCTTATCCACATCATTAATAAAAATGTTGAATAGCACTAGCTTTGGGGCAAGCCCTATGGAACCCTGCTCATTACTGCCCCCCCCAGTTTGAAAAGGAATCATTGATAAGCACTCTTTGAGTACGATTCTGTAACCAACTGTGAATCCACCTGATAGTTGTTCCATTCAGCCCACATTTAGCTAATTTGCTAATCAGAATATGATGGGGCACTTTGTCAAAAGCTTTGCTGAAGTCGAGATATATTATGTGCACAGCATTCCCACAGTCTACCTCTGTACTCGATCAAAAAATGAGGTACTCCATCAAAAAATGAGATAAGATTAGTCTGGCAGGATTTGTTCTTGATAAATCCATGTTGGCTTCTAGTAATCACTGCATTGTTTTCAAGGTGCTTACAGACTGACTGCTTTATAATCTGCTCCATAATTTTCCCAGAGATCGATGTCAGATTGACTGGTCTGTAGTTCCCAGGTTCCTCCTTTTTCCCCTTTATGAAGATAGGGGCAACATTAGCCCTTCTCCAATCATCTGACATTTCACCAGTCCTCCACGATTTCATAAAGATAATAGACAGTGGTTCTGAGAGTTCTTCAGCTATGTACCTGAAGGAAGCAATTTGTTGCTTTTTGCATCTCTCGCTAACCTCAGCTCATTCTCAGCTTTAGCCTTCCTGATGCCATCCCTGCAATTCTGTGCTATCTGCCTGTACTCTTACTTTGTGGCCTGGTCTTCCTTCCACTTCCTGTATGTGTCCTTTTTTGTTTTCAGGTCATCTCTAAGCTTTCTGTGAAGCCACATTGGCTGCTTCTGCTGTCTTCCTCCTTTTTTCCTTGATGGGATTGTTTGCCATTATGCCTTTAGAATTTCCTTTTTTAGAAACTCCCACCCGTCTTGGTCGCCTTTTCTAGTTAGGGTCACCTGCCACAGAACCTTACTCACCATTGTTATGAGTTTGTTAAAATGGGCTTTCCTGAAGTCCAGGGTACATGTATGGCAACTCTCAGCTTTTTCTCCCTTTAAAATCAGTCCCCCACTGCCGCTTTGTGGTAGCTGGTGTGAGTGTCTGGGTGGGGGGCACAGAAGTCTTCTAACATAGCAATTTTTGTGGGGCTAAATATGTTCTTCTTTGTTTTTATTTTCTTCCTCTCTTTATCTCAATACAATACTGAAAATAAGAATCACGAAAGCATGTGAACATCATTAAGATCAATGACAACAAGTGTCTGCAGGGAGCCAGGGTCTCCAAGCAGCGAGCAGAGTGTTCCCTGAATGTCTGGTGATGTCATTTGGTGTGAGAGGCCGAGTCTTTATGATGTCACTGAGTGGGGTTGAGTTGGAGTTCCAATTGACTTGCTTTGAGTGTTGTGAGTGCTTTAAGTGAAGGTAGCATGAGCTGTGTGTGTGTGTGTAGATGGGTGGTGAGGGGTGGTTAAGCCATTAAAGACCTGAAGGAGAATTAATCCTGGTGGAGGCATGCGTGGTAGGAAGAGGGAGGTCCCTATCCACAAAAAAGCCTTCCCCCATGGGAAGAGACAACCCTCCTCCTCACTCTCTCTCTCTCTAGGGGCCTCTTTACTCTGTTATGGGGTGTCTGTTCTGGTTATCCACCTGATTTTCTCAAAGATGCACAGCAGCCTTCTTTATAAAAGGGGAATATTCGTTGTAGGTTCCTAGTAATCATTTTACTCTTTCCCATATTTCAGCCTTAAAGAGATCCCATCTGAGGAGCATCTTCGGGGCTGTGGCTGCTCTCCTGATAGTGCCGGTAGTGTTATTGGGGATCATTGTGTACATCAGGAAGTATAAACTGTGAACACATTGGGGAGGGGGGGAGATCACACTATTGTAGGATGTACCAGGGATTTGCTGAGTGGTGAACCCCCCCCCAAAAAATCTGGAGGTATCTACAAACTCCTCTCCTGGATGTGCCCAGGAGCACTATTTGAATGGCATTTTTGTACCAAGACTAAAGGGATGTAGAAAGTGATGGTAGGTGCATCCCCACAAAGACTCCCTTCCTGCAAGATAAGCTTCCCAGTTTTTCTTTTTTAATTGGATTATGTGGTCCTTGGAGGTCATTTCCACTTCCAATGCTCTGCTTGTGCCTCGGCAGGAAAATGGCAACCCGGTGGCCACTCAAACTTCAGGTGAGTGACCACCTTTTGGAAATGGGTTCTCCTGCACAGCACAGCTTTTGGATGTGGGCTGGGGGGGCTGTGCCCAGGGCTTAGACCGGCCCTGAAGCTGCTGCAGAGGGCTTGTGCCAACTCGCTCTTCCCACCCGACATGTTCTGGGAAAGGGGAGTCTCTGCAGCACTTGCAGCCAGCCTGCTCCTTGTCTGTGCAGGGACTCCTCTAGTCCAAAACATAAAGGCACAGGAGCCAGGCTGGGATGGGTTCTGAGAAGCAGCACTGGGGAGGCGAAGGGAGAGGAGAGAGAGATCTTGCTGTAGGATGACTCTTTCATATTTTTCAGTGTCATGTATTTTGGTTTTTGTACTTTGTGAACTGCTTGGAAACCTGTTCTGAGCATGTTAAAAGTTATCAAATAAGAATGGTGACTGGCTGCTTTCACCATATGTAGGCCACATTGAGTGGGTCGGGAAGGGAGATCTCTGCATTGTGCCCGTTTGATCCGCCCTTCTTTCGTTTCCTCCGAATTCTTCTTCCTCTCTTCCCCTTGGCTGCAGTTTCAGGCTCTGCCTGAAGGCCATATTGTGCTTTGTGAACTGCTCAGAAACTTCTTTTGGACATGACGCAGTATATTAAGTAAACTAATAATAATGGTGAAGGCTGCATTTAGGGGTCAGGAATGAAGATCTCTGCCTTCCTGGGTATTGCCTTGCGTTGTCCCTGCTTGATCCATCCATCTTTGGTTTCCTCTGAATTCTTCTTCCTCTCTTCCCCTTCGCTGCAGTTTCAGGGTCTGCCTGAAGGCCATATTTAGGGGGACAGGAAGGGATTTCTCTGTGGGGTTGTCCTCCCTTGCTTGAGTCCTCATTTGGAGCTGTTTCCTCCACAGGCTCCTCTCTGTCACACATTATCTTATTCCTTGCTTGTAACACCTTTTGATCCGAGATGTGGGACGTAAGCCACGGTGGGCCGATGGATGTTTACAGGGGTAAACCATAAGTTGGAATCAACTTGAAGGCGGTACATATATTTTTTATTTTGAGTATGATGATTATGATAATAAATATGCAGCATTTCAAATTAATTCTGTATGAGAAGCATTCCATGCCAAGCTTGGAAAACCAAGGATGAGGTATAAAATGTAGACAAAAATACTTTTGACAAAATGCCATTTATCTTTTATATCTATATCTATAATTAGCAATACAGCTGAATGATGTATGTAAAGTATTTTTTCTTTCCCTTTTCTTTTTTATTAATATTTTAGTACTACTGCTAAAGTTCTGATGAAAGAATAAAGCATTCATTAGCCAAATTCAAATGATTAGAACACATCACATAAATTCCACTGAAGTTGGAGTTTTTGCCATAGAAAATGAAAAAAACATATAACCTATGATAGCCCAATAGACAATCAGAACTTATATAAAACCCTATTGCTTCTCATTTGCAAATCTTGCAAGATCTAAGGTAACTCTAGATCATGTGAGTTCAGGTGATGCATGTTATGTACATTTGTATAGATATTAGCAGAGATTGTCAACAGTCTATGATGCTTGTGTGTGCCAATGTGTGTGTTTGTGGCAGGCTTTTACCCTGCACTGAGATCACTGAGACTTAAGACTTAGTAAAATAAGAAAAGCTATTTCATTTATAGAAATACATCGTAGATAGGAAAGGCATACTTTGTTCTAAGTAACTAACTTGGAGGCGCAACACCCAGGTTTGGGGGTTGCCCTCGCTGCCCCTTCTTCATGTGTACTGGAGAGTGACAGAATAGGGCTTGAAGCAAATAGAAAGCAAAAATGGAAAGTAGGGTAACATCTAAAGAAATACTCCCCTTTACATCTCTCCTTTCTTTCTTTCTGTATATATATATATATTTATTTATATCCCGCCCTTCCTCGCAGTAAGAGCCCAGGGCGGCACTGACAGTGGTTGACCTTCACTTCCTAAAAAGCAGTAATGATGAAACCCCTCAACATTGCCTATTGCAGCCTGTGCAGCTTTGGCACTGTTCATCTTATTGAAGCTTACTTGAGCTTCTGCTTTTTGCACCTGCACATTCTTTTCTAGGCAGCAATTGTGTTGCAGCGACTGCACCACACAGCCTGAGACTTCTCTCCTCCTTGCTTTGGTCACCACATGGCAATGTCATCAAGAAAGGGCTTGCACATAAATACACAAGCCTGGGCTGTGATGAGAACAGATTAATCTCAACTCTGAAATTCACTGTATGCGAACTGAACGGTACTTGTCTTCCTGGTCAAATGATTTAAAAAAAAAAAACCAACTCTAGGGCTACAAGCTTTAATTTTCAGCAGATTAATTAACTAAAAGGAGAGTTGATTAATCAGTGGGGCCTATTTTTATTGGTAAGAATGAGTTTTAATATGAGACACTTGTTTATTGTTTTTAGAGTAATTTGTGTGTTACTGTACTGGGGAATGCATGAAACAATAACAAAGATCAGCCTTGATTTTTTTTAACTGTGTGCCCTAGAGCTTCTGTATTGAATTCTTCATTGTCTTGCACTCCTTTTAATTATTATATTCTGGAAATTCTCATAGATTTGAAGTCTTGGTGATAAGCAAATCAATTGAAATGTAATTCATCAGTTTATTGAAAGGGAGAGGATTAATCAGTTAAACATTTTAATTTTACATTGCCCAGTTATTCAGCTGCAATAAATGGATTTTTTCCTACAAGAGGTGAGAGAATGGGGTTCACAGGAGTTGTCTCTCTCTGGGACTGGGAATCTCTCTCTTTCTCACAGAACATGAGTTTGAGAGCTGGGGGACTGAGAGGAGGAGCTGCAAGGACCCTATTTCTCACCTCATCTCTGCCAAGAACAAAAAAATCAGCCTTAAGGCATTTATTATACGCCTAATGATTTATTTTTATTATTATTATTATTATTATTATTATTACTGAAACAGTTTTTGTCCCACATACAATTCCACATACAATTCAGTCTTGTGATTAAACAGGACAAAAATACCAATAAAAAGAAAGATGGAGTTGAAATAAATATATAATAAAAAGCTAGCCGGCATTTTAAAAGGCAGGAGTGCTCTGTCTGGATAAATACAGCACACAGGTATGCATGGGAACAAGGGGGAAAGTTCAAAAAGGGGGGGAAGGAAGAGAAGGCCGAAGTTTCAGAAGTGCCTTGTGATTGATGGAGGGGGCCGTGGGGGGGTGGGGGGGCAGAACGGTGCCGCGGGGGGCACACACACAAACACACAAATCATCGTCACTCACCTCCACAGCTCTTCGCCATTCTGCTGCTGCCTTCTCCTCCGTTGTCCTTGCCCTGGCTTTTTCCTCCGGCGTCCATTTTTTCCTCTCAGATGCTAGCAGGCCTTGCCTATTCACCTCTTCCCTCGTGCCTCCTAACACAGATCACGAGGGAAGAGAGAGTCTGTGCAGAGGTCCAATCAGTGTGAGACACATGTCTTGTGTTAACCAATCACAGCCAGGAGCTGACTTCCCCTTGTTCCCGCCCCCAAGTAATGTGCAACCTAACGTGGAAACGTCAGAGTTGCAGCTGAAAAGTAGGGAAATTACTAGTCGTTCCGTTACTTGCCAAATGTAATGGAATTACCCACTCATTATTTAAAATTGTAACGAATTACAAGTAACTCGTTAAAAATAACGAGTTACTTCCAAGCTCTGGGCAGGGGATACACTTTTAGCATCTATAGTTCAGGGGGCTCCATAGGGGTGTAACCCCTTGAAATGTTGTTTGTGGCCCCAGCCTGGATGATTCTATATTGCATAGTGGAAGAGTGTAGAAAGAAAATTATTGGCTGCTATATGGGGTGAGCACACAATAATGGTGGGCAAAAGGCCCCTCTGGGTGAGAAGCAGGGTGGAAGTGTCTGCACTGCACCTGGTGAAAGATGGGATGAGGACCATGGGTGTTTGAAGACTGAGTCTCAGGTCCAAATTATTGGATACAAGTACATTATCTGGAATGTGGTGATCATTTGGATGCTAGTGAACTATCTTTGTGTTGGAACTATCATTTAGTTTATTTTAAGCTATTAAAGTTAGGTTAGCTTTTTTGTATTTTTATTGAATATTGGATTGATCTTTTACTTACTCATTGATACTATTTTTAATAGTTTCTAAGATCTGTTATATTTATTCTTCATTTGGATTATTGTGATCTACTTTGAGCATAATTTTGTGGAAAGGTTACCATAAAAATAAACAGAAGATAATGATGATTTAACGCAATGTTGCCACTGAACAATATTTGCTAGAAAATAATCCTGAAAAATGACTCAGGGTGACACCGGATGAGCATTACCAGCACAAATATATTGTGGCTGATCAAGTGGGAATCAGGCTGTGATGAAGCAAAACATGTCAAACATAAAGCCCAAAGGGTCTGTGGCCATTGCAATAATTATGCATTCATTTTCATCATTCATGATTTGTACAGAATGAAGACAGATTTATATAAAAGGAGCCGTATTCCCAAGACAAGTATGTGGATTTCATTTCTGTTCTGCTGGAAATAGGCAAAAATAAATATGGCAACAATCAGATGCCATCTTTAGTTTTTGTCGTCAGGTGCTCCTTTGTATTGAGATCAGGCCTCAGTACAATAATATAGCATTTGGGAATGAAGATGCAGCCCAGAAGCCCAGCGCTGGAGGCCAAGATGGAGAAGACCTGCACGGCTACCATGTATTTCCCCTTCGTGCTCAGGTAGGTGGGCACAAAGGAGACCCAAACACTGCAGAAGACCAGCATGCTGAAGGTGATCAGCTTGGCTTCATTGAAGGCCCCAGGCAGCTTCCTGGCAAGGAAAGCCACTGTGAAGCAGACGGCAGCCAGGAAGCCCATGTAACTGAGGGCACCATAAAACATGGTGACAGACCCTTCGTTGCATTGCAGGATGATCTCTCCAGGCTGGGAGTGCATGTCTGAGTCTGGGAAGGGTGGAGAAATCCACAGCCAGATGGTGCAGATGACAATTTGGACACTGGTGCAGGAAATGACAATGGAGTTGGCCAGACTCTTCCCCAGCCATCTCCTCAGCCTGTTCCCTGGCTTTGTGGCCAGGAAGGCCAGCACCACAGTGATGGTTTTTGCCAAGACAGAAGAAACAGCAACTGAGAAGATTATGCTGAAGGCTGTTTGTCGGAGAAGGCAGGTCACTCTCCTTGGCTGGCCAATGAAGAGGAAGGAGGACCAAAAGGAAAGCAGGAAGGAGATGAGGAGGATGAAGGAGAGATCCCAATTGTTTGCTTTGACTATGGGTGTTTCCTTGAATTTAGTGAAGATTCCTAACACAATCTCTGTGGTTAAAGCAAAGAATAAGGAAATTGAAGCTAAGATGATCTCCAAATGTTCTTCATAATCCAGGAATGTGATAGTCTTGGGGATACACTGATCTCTGCCCTTGTTTGGATATTGATCTTCTGGACATTTGGTGCAGTGGTCTGCATCTGAGGAGGAGAAAAGGAGTGGCTTCAACATTGCTTACATCCATAATCAACTATGATTTTTTAGACACAGAAAAAATACTGATGTGGGAGAAGTTATAAAATAATAATAAGGAGGAGAAGGGGGGAAATATTTATTTATTTAGTGTCTACACTTAATCTTACTTTTCCTCCAATGACCTAAAGTGGGGCACGAGGTTCTTCATGATTTTTATCCTCAAAACTTCATTGTGTTATAGGATAAGCCTGGGTGAGTGTGAGTGGTCCAACGTTACCCAATGAGTTGCATGGCTGAATACGAATTTGGACCCAGGTCCAACTCTCTGACAGAGGACCTGCTTTGAACACAGGATGTGTCCTCACCAGTCGAAAAAGGATTTTAGGTGGTGGGGCCAGCAAAATTGTCTCTGGGAGACTTTTCATAGTAGACCACCCAGGGTGAGATAGATCTATTGCTTGACTTGGTAGAAAGACAGGTAAACCCACCATTAATTAAGAGAAAATAAGTCTAGGACAGAAAATAACCTATATGTTACAGGTAAATCGTATTCTTTCTCCAAGGAACTCAGGCTACCATCCATGTGAGGAACATTAGGCTGGGTGGCAAATGGCCCAAGGCAGTAAGCCCCCTTGTTCCTAAGCAGAGATTTGAACTTTCATCTGCTCAATGTGAGCCCAACAGTCCACGCATTTCATCCATCAGGCTCTTTCCACAGGAATTTTATGATGTTTCAAACCACAAACACCAGCCCTCCATACAGCCTCCTTATCTTATCACAGTCTTCCTGCCCCTGGAGCCCTTCAGACTTTTTGGACTGCAATGCTTTTTAGCTCCGACCAACATGACTGCGCTGGCTGGAGCTCATGAAAACTTAATTAATATATATATAAGGGCTATAATGAAGGCTTTCGAGAGGCCTGATTGACATGAGTACAGTACTAAAATTCACCCCACAGTGAGATTTGTAAGAAATCCATGCTATCGGGCCAAGTTTAAGGTTCTGGTTTTAGCGTACAAAACCCTACGCAGCTCAGGACCAGGATACCTGAAAGACCGTCTTACCCCTTCTATACCCAGTTGATCACTGCGCTCTGCAGGCGAGGGCCTCCTGCAGATACCATCTTATCAGGAGGTCTATTCTGCACAACATAGGAAACAGACCTTTAGTGTGGTGGCACCTACCCTTTGGAATTCCCTCCCCTTGGATATTAGACTGGCACCATCTCTGTTATCTTTTTGGCTCCTGTTGAAGACCTTCCTCTTTCAAGAAGCCTTTTAAGTTGAGACCTATCTCAGTCTGCGTCTGTGTTGGAATTGCTTTTTAATATGTTCTTAAACCTTTTTTTTAATGTTTTTAAAACTTTTTTTAGAAGACGTTTTGAAAACTTTCAAAAAGAGCTTTTAAAGATGTTTTAATGTATTTTAAAGTCTGTTTTTATGGTGTTTTAAAGTGTTTTTGGTGCTTTTGTTTGCCGACCTGGGCTTCTGCTGGGAGGAAGGGCGGGATATAAATCAAATAATAAATAAAATAAATAAATAGCATTTGGAAACTTGCAAACTCACTGTGGCTTTTTGTAGCTCGCCCTAAAAATTTTTTTAGCTCTTTTCCTATGGTGTCAAGCACTCGGTTGGCATTTGCAATAAACAAAGGTCAAGAGAAATATGGAACTTCACTCGGACCTACTGTCACAACGATGCTATGGACGCCCTGAAGTATTTGCAATGTTTTACATAGAAATTCTAACGGGGGGGAATCTGGTTTTGGGGGATCTGACGGAGAACCTGGCACTCAGATGCCCTCTTAATAATACAAGGAAGTGAGTGTGGGAAGGAATGAGAGCACCTGACCCCCTTTTGGAAGGCTTTAAGGGGTTCAGGTATTATATAAGCAATACCTGAAAACCCATAGCAGGTTTTACATTTGTGACTGGTGTATGCAGTATGTAAACTTAAAATGTAAACTACATTTAATATAGGGGCTTTGCATAAATAAAATACATAGTATTAGGATGTATAGGAGCAGGGGTTCAAGATGATAATAAAACAATAAAGGTACATAGCAAAAAAAAAGGGGAAACAGCGAAGGTCATGTTCAGGTCATGACGGTGAGCAGTTGTGGGTTGTTAAGTCCCAAAGTCTGTGAAAAGAGCCCAAAGTAGCAGTTAGCCACAAGATTAAAGGGGACCAGATGAAGAGTTCTGTGGCCTCTGAGCTGGCAGTGAGCTCTCCTCTACACTACTTTTAACTACTGTCGCAGAAGTTGATTGGTATGCACGTAGTATGCACAATTGCCAACCCTTGTTATGAGTCCCGTGGGTTGGCAATGGAGCAATGATGATGATGAGGAGGAGATAGACTTGGACCAATGGGAAGGCACCAGTGATGAGCCCGTGGATGCTCCGCCCCTAAAGTTCCGGTTTCTACTGGGGAGGCACTGCCCGATCAAGAGGTTGTCTCTCCCCCTTCACTTCACCCCTTCCTCACTCACCCTACCACTGCTAAAGAGCAGGCCCCCTCCTGAGGGTGATGTTGAGGAGGGGGTCCAGCCGCCCTCACCTCAGACATGTAGGCTGTGGCGCTGGCAATCTCAATGAGCCTTCACTGTCCCTCTGAGGAGGAGAGCTCATCTGCCTCGTGCTCTCCCCAGTGATACTCAGTCCATGAAAGTCAGGTGCCCGCCCATCCTTACTTAAGGATGGTAAGGAGGCATGTCTAGTCGCTGCAACAATGTCTTAGTGCAGTATAGTTGTGCCTTGTCATTCCTTGCAATGATGCTAAATCCTGTACAACCTGTAAGCTGATTCATGAAGCGCTCTGAACTGATGCTGTCACTGTGGAGGGGGCTTCTGAGATCTTTGGAACATGCAGGAGAAGCTCTCCTGCAGACCGTGATGATCTACTGAGAATATAAGGGATAAGACAGCCATCTCTCAAGTAACCTGGTCCTGAGCAATATACAGTAGTGTAGTGGCAAATTCAGAAGTGCAGGGTCCCTTCATGTTAATCACAGTCATGCCCCTCCCCATTTTTTTTGCTGTGGGGTTGAGAATGAGATCCTTGATAATGCCTAGGAATCAATAAGCATGAAATAGGAGTGTTAGCTTATGAGAAGAGTCTTCTCAGTGTTTGAGTCACCTTCATTTACTCTGACTCCAATCTGCAGGAAAGGACAAGGAAGCATGTTAGAAGACTCTTCTCAATGGCTAACATACTCCCCTTTCATGCTGTTTGGCATGTAGTTGCTGGAGACATAGCGACCCTGCTGGTGCTCTGCTCCCAAACAAGTAAAGGGTTTAAGACTCTCCGATACCCTGCATGACCGCACCCCTGGCAATATAGGCCCATATATGTTAGTAGCAAAACCTTGAACTTGGTGTTAGATGCTGGCAGTAGCTACCATGTTCTGCACCAGCTGTAACCTCCAAACCAGCCTCAGGGGTAGCCACACCTAGAGCGCATTGCAGCAATCCATGCTTGAGGTTAACCAACCTACAGTTGTCTACAAAACCGACATAATAAAATTAACAAATACAGATCAAATCACAGAGTTTAAGAACAAGCATAGATAATGGAAGTCCATGTCTAATTAGGCTTGCCTGAACAGGGAAGGCGCCTGGCCTGATATTAATAGGGAGGGAGTTCCAGAGGAAGAGGTGCTGCCACGCTAAAAGAGTGATTAATTGGAAGAGCGGAACAAACATCAGAAGGCGCCTGTAGAAGTGCCACTTCGGGCTCATCTACACGGGGGTTTACTGTGTGTCTGGTGCTACTTGCATCCCCTTTCAATTCGCATGGTTCACATGACGCTACTGGCAAACAGAAGCGATCACATGGTTTCCCCCCTGTAAATCTGTACTAACCCAATCCTCTGATCATCCAAAAAGGGAAGGAAAAAAGTCTTCACTCAGTATCACTACAGCTTGCAGACACTTTGCTCCGATACTTTTAGGTGGGTGTGTCAATCGTTCCCCTCTCCATGCCCACTCCCTCCTCCCCTGTTCTTTCATTTCATTTCCTGCGGGCTGAAGCGAAACCTCTGCTGCTCTCTCCCATTCTGCAAGCCTTTTTTATGTTACACCAAACGGTGTCTTCTGTTTCTTTTCCCCCTAACTTGTGCACAAAAGTATAATAGTGCTCAGACAAAGAGTTGTATTTCATTTGTATTGTATCAGTGAAAATAAAAATAATTGCACTTCCGGTTTTGTTTTCTTAAAATGAAATTTACTGGTAGAACAAACTGAGCACGCTCAGTTGCCAGGTAACCAGAGGGAGTGGAAATGTTAAATCTTAATTTCACATATACGCTCATGGGGTCTGAACTGGCGGTGACCGACCAGGAGAGAGACCTCGGGGTTGTAGTGGACAGCAACGAACTCTTGCTGTGGGCACTGCAAACAGAAAACGGAGGTAAAAACAGCACCTTTAGCATGAAGTTATGGTCCCATGTGGATAAGCCCTTTTATAAATCTAAATGCTTGACTGGGCATATGCAGCGTAAACTGATCCTTCAAGGAAACCAGTCCCCAAAAAGTTCTCATTTGGAAGTTTGAAAACCATAATGGGCCTTCACCATTCCTCCTTCGATATTTCAAACTTTGAAGGGCCAGAGGTGGAGCAACTGCTTCACTGCAGAAGGTCCCAGGTCAAATCCTCAGCATCTCCAGGCCAGGCTTCCAGTCAGTGTAGACAGCACTCAATTAGATGGACCAAGGGTCTGAGTTGGAATAAGACAGCTTCCTATGTTCCTATGGAACTATATTATGGGCTGGCAGAAGTTCTGAAGGGGCAGGGATGATTAAGGACAAGTTGTCCGGCACACTACTCGATCCTCCAGCACTCCCAGCAGAGTATTTTGCTACAGAAACAAAAACAAAAGACGATGGTTAAGCCAGTATGGTGGAGTTGTCAGTGTGAGGTCCTTAAGAGTCAAGTGGAAGGATCTGAGAGGCCATCATGTGTTGTGAGTGTCAAGAATTGTCAAAAAGGTTGAGTGTAAGATGGTGAACATCCATCAGCCCGCCATGGCTCAAGTCCCACATCCCGTATCAAAAGGTGTTACAAGCAAGGAAGAAGATAATGTGTGACAGAGAGGAGCCTGTGGAGGAAACAGCTCCAAATGAGGACTCAAGCAACGGAGGAGAGCCCCACAGAGAAATCCCTTCCTGTCCCCCTAAATATGGCCTTCAGGCAGAGCCTGAAACTGCACCCAAGGGGAAGAGAGGAAGAAGAATTCGGAGGAAACGAAAGAAGGACGGATCAAACAGGCACAATGCAGAGATCTCCTTTCCTGACCCACTAAATGTGGCCCACATATGGTGAAAACAGCCAGTCACCATTCTTATTTGATAACTTTTAACTTGCTCAGAACAGGTTTCCAAGCAGTTCACAAAGTACAAAAACCGAAATACACGACCCTGAAAAATATGAAATAGAGTCATCCTACAGCAAGATCTCTCTCTCCTCTCCCTTTGCCTCCCCAGTGCTGCTTCTCAGAGCCCATCCCAGCCTGGCTCCTGCGCCTTTATGTTTTGGACTAGAGGAGTCTCTGCACAGACAAGGAGCAGGCTGGCTGCAAGTGCTGCAGAGACTCCCCTTTCCCAGAACATGTCGGGTGGGAAGAGCGAGTTGGCACAAGCCCTCTGCAGCAGCTTCAGGGCCGGTCTAACCCCTGGGCACAGCCCCCCCAGCCCACATCCAAAAGCTGTGCTGTGCAGGAGAACCCATTTCCAAAAGGTGGTCACTCACCTGAAGTTTGAGTGGCCACCGGGTTGCCATTTTCCTGCCGAGGCACAAGCAGAGCATTGGAAGAGGAAATGACCTCCAAGGACCACACAACCCAATTAAAAAAGAAAAACTGGGAAGCTTATCTTGCAGGAAGGGAGTCTTTGTGGGGATGCACCTACCATCACTTTCTACATCCCTTTAGTCTTGGTACAAAAATGCCATTCAAATAGTGCTCCTGGGCACATCCAGGAGAGGAGTTTGTAGATACCTCCAGATTTTTTTGGGGGGGGGTTCACCACTCAGCAAATCCCTGGTACATCCTACAATAGTGTGATCTCCCCCCCTCCCCAATGTGTTCACAGTTTATACTTACTGATGTACCCAATGATACCCCACACCAGCAGTATCACCACAGCAGCCACAGCCCCCAAGATGCTCCCCAGATGGGATGTCTTTGAGGCTGGAATGGGGGAAAGAGTGTAAAATGATTACTGGGAACCCCAAATAAATACTCCCCTTGTATAAGGAATGCCTCTATGTGTCCTTGAGAAAATCAGGTGGATAACCAGAACAGACACCCCAAAACAGAGTAAAGAGCCCCAAATATCCCAGTACAGAGAGGGTGAGGAGGGGGGTTGTCTCTTTTCAAATTGGGGGGGCAGTAATGAGCAGGGTTCCATAGGGCTTGCCCCAAAGCTAGTGCTATTCAACATTTTTATTAATGACGTGGATAAGGAGGTGCTCAAAATGCTTATGAAATTTGCAAATGATACTATATTGGGAGGGATAGCTAATATCCTGGAAGACAGAAACAAAATTTAAAGGGATCTTGATAAGCTGGAACATTGGACTGAAAACAACAGCATGAAATTTAAGCGGGATATGTGCAAAGTTCTACACCTAGGAAAAATAAACCAAATGCAGAGTTATAAGATGGGAGATACTTGGCTCAGCAAGTCTACATACGAGAAGGATCTTGGGATTGTAGTTGATCACAAGCTGAATATGAGCCAACAGTGCAATGTGGCTGCAAAAAAGGCAAATGCTATTTTAGGCAGCATTAACAGAGGTATAGTTTACAAATCATGTCAAGAATTTGTTCCCCTCTATTCGTCACTGCTTAGGACTCATCTTGATTACTACGTCCAGTTCTGGACACCACACTTTAAGAAGGATGCAGACAAACTGGAATGAGTTCAGAGGAGGGCAACAAGGATGATCAGGAGAGTGGAAGCAAAGCCCCATGAGGAAAGATTGAAAGAACTGGGCATCTTTAGCCTTGGGAACTGAAGACTGGAGATATGATAGCAGTCCTCAAGTACTTGAAAGGTTGTCACATAGAGGAGGGCCAGGATCTCTTCTCTATCATCTGAGAGTGCAGGACATCGAATAATGGGCTCATGTTGCAGGAAGACAGATTTCAAGTGCACATCAGGAAAAACTTCCTAACTGTTAGAGGGGTCTGACAATGCAATCAATGACCTCGAGAGGTGGTGGGCTCTCCAACAGGACTCTTTTTTGTGTGGGGGAGAAAGTGTTTCAAATGCATGGCATGTACACAACTCCAGTCTTTCTCTGGAGGAAGATGTAGCCTCTCTGACCAGAGACATACCATGTTTCTCAGTGGGTAGACCTGGAGTTTGGGGAGGGGGCTTGACTCTTTCCATGGCCGAAGGAATGAGATGACAGGGCAAAGCAGGGCCTGCTCTGCACTGGCCCCAATACCACAGAGTATTCTCTTAAAGAAGGATCTCCAGAGCCTGGCATCACAGGCCTGTAGCGGCGCTTGAAAATATCCCTACATAAAAAGGCCTTGAGTGACCCTCAAACATTGATTTTCTTTGTGTTCAAGTGTATTTTTCATTCTGTTGATTAACTGCTCGTACAACTTTTACAAAATATTTTCTGGTATACTCATACCAGAGCTATAAACTGGGGCACCATAAAGTGGATCTGCTGTCCCTTCCAGAAGTAACGTTTCCCACCCCAATAGTTTTGGTGTCCCCCTCCTCCAACTTTTCACCTGCTCTGCATCCTAAAACACAAACCGTTCCCTATTGGGTGTCGTCACTGTAACCGATGCTGCTGCTGCTGCTGCAGGGTCTCTTCCTGGAGTCTCTCTTTCCTCCCTGGATGAAAATTCTCCCTGAAGAACTGCCACATGCATGCCACTCTCCCAGCTAGCCAGCCAGCCCTCCCTCCCCCCCAGCCTCTCACCAGGCTCCCTGAAAGCCACGTCTAGAGGCTCCAGAAGACCATCATGCTCCACGTGGCACCAGTAGTGGTCCTTGTCCTCGGGGTCTATCCGGATGCTGAGCCAGGCGTAGTACGTCCCGTCTGAGTTGGGTGCCACATCCCTGCGGATAGTCTCCTGCTCCAAGACCTCCCTGTCCTTCCTCCAGGTGGTGTCGATCTCCTTGGGGTAGAAGCCGTAGGCCTGGCAGATGAGAGTTTCCAGCCCATCCTGACCTGCCATGCGTGTAACTTTCACCGTTGGAGGGTCTGTAAAAATGGCAATGTTGGCATTAAAATGCATAATATGAGCACTTTTCCAGTGGCTGGCAGGGTGGGTGCTCCCCTTTAATGTTAGGAAGGGAGCCTCTGGAGCTAATGAATCCCAACACCCGGGTTGGAGGCTGGAGATCCCAAAGCAGGCTCTGATGTTGCGAATTTCGGTCTGGTCAGTGCCTGAATGGGAGACCACCTGATGAACACCCTCCCCCACCCCGGCTGCAGGTAGCCCTTTTCAGCCTGAATGCTGCATTCCCTTTGGGGCAGCCTTCCAGGGTCACAAGCCAGAGATGGGCAGAGGTGGAAGTGGGTGGAGCAACAAATGTAAATTTTATCTTTGTACTTCCTGTACACCCACAAATGGGTATATAGAAGAGAGATTATCAGAGTTTCAAGGACACATTCCAGCCAGACGGACATAGTGAAGAGGGATATGAAGTAGGGCCGGTGAGGGGTGGGGCATGGGGAGAGTCCTGAGGGTCAGAAAGAGAGGCTTAGGGGGCACATTGGGCCCCCAGAATCCAAGGTTCCCTACCCCTGATGCAGTCAGTTAATATCACACCCGTTTTCAGTATCCCAAAAAGACAAAACTCCAAAGAAGGGGATCTCCCAGGCTCCTCCAGCATCTTGTTGCGCTGAAATTGTGCCTCAGTCAGCAGCAACTGGCATTGTTGCATCTGCCAGACCTGGGTTCAGATCTCTCTAAAGGGGAGTTCACTTTGCAAGGAGGACCAGGGAATGCTATTTTCTCCAGGGTCTCCGATGCTTATAATTGCTCCTCTTGCGTGCAGGAAGCTCGATCCTCAGCATCCTCACGCAGGGCTGGGAACACTGAGTCCCAGTCAGTGTAGACCTAGGGTTGCCAACATGCTGTATTTTAATTATATGTGGGGTTTATAGTTGATATTATAGTGATAAACTGCTTAGAAGCAATTCAGCATTTAAGCAGTATCTAAAGGAAATAATAATAATAATAATAATAATAATAATAATAATAATAATAATAATAATAATAATAATAATAATGGGAGTTGGAATCCAACAACTGCTGGAGGGGTTAGAGGGAGATGAGAGTTAAGCATGCAAGAACTAACCCCTCACCTTTCCTCAGCAGCTCCTCCTTTCCACACTCCAAGAGTTTCGGCAGCCAATCAGGGCACTCCTCCTCCAGGTAGAACTTCAAATGACGAGACCAACCCACGTCAACCTCCCACTTCCGCTTGGTAAACTGGGCCGGCACATCTGCTGCCGTCCAGGTGAGCGTCTCCTTGTCGAAGGAGAGGAAGTCCTTCCCGTCATAGCCGTACTGGCAATAAGCTTCTCTCCGGCCGTCTTCATGGATCTTGCAGCCACACGCCAACTGCCAGGTGTGAAAGCCTGAAAGAAAGAGACTCATCAGGACCACAGCAGGGTCAGGCCCACTCCTCGCCCCCAAAGGCTGGTCCATGTTTTGCAGAGCAGGCCTCTGTGAATGCTCCCCACACCTTCTAGAGTGAGAGAGCCTATATTGGTTGGAAGGTCAGAATGTAGGAATCTGCCTTCTACCCAGCCAGACCCGCTCAGCTCAGTATCGCCTGCACTGACCAGCAGTGGCTCTCCAGGGTTTATTTATTATTTATTTATTTATTTATTGTATTTATATACCGCCCCATAGCCAAAGCTCGCTGGCCCCAACCTGGAAGTCACTACGGACTGAACCTCAGACCCCTTACATGTTCTACCACTTGACTTTTGACATCCCCTCCCCATCCCAACATAGGGGCGCTGAGTTTCCCAGCAAGGGACAAAAAGGATCCATCTTGTTCCATCTCACACGCTGCCATGTTCAGAAGGGCAGCCGTCCACTCCATTTGGCACCACTACCTCCAAAAGGGAGGCAGAGATGTGATCTGATCCGCCACTGTCCTCACCAAGCCCCCTCGTGACCTGACCCGCCCACCACACCTTCTAGAGTGAGAGAATTTACCAAGTCAGACCACTGCTCCATCTCGCTTAGTATCATCTACACTGACCGGCAGGGGCTCTCCAGGGTTCTTGACAAGGAGACTCTCTCTCACTAGGGACTGAACCTCAGACCTCTTACATGTTCTAGCACTTCACTTTTGACATCCCCTCTGCATCCCAATACAGGGGCACCGAGTTGCCCAGTGAAGGACGGAAAGGGCTGCTCTGCCTACCAGCCAATGGGACAAATGATATGGGGGCATTTCAAGGACACTAATCTTATCTCATTTTTTGATCGGGTAATCTCCCAATCTGCAGATATAATATTGTCATGCGCCACCCTGACCTCCTAGCAGTGAGAGATCTCCAGGGATCCCTGTGCTCACCCAGGGTTTGGTTTCCTTGGAAAGAAGGTCAGTGGAGACTGTGGTGTCTTTATGAAATATGGTCTATTTATTTACACACATTCACAGCCTGAGGTTAAGATGGAGGGGTTCAGGGCCAGTTCTAAAGTGGTTAAGGCGTTGGACTATGACCTGGGAGACCAGGGTTCAAATCCCCACATAGCCATGAAGCTCACTGGGTGACCTTGTGCCAGTCACTGCCTCTCAGCCTCATGAAAACCCTATTCATAGGGTTGCCGTAAGTTGGAATAGACTTGAAGGCACACACACACACACCATCCCAATATAGGGGCACTGAGATTCCCAGTGAAGGTCAGAAAGGACAGTCCACAGGTACATCTCACACACTGCCATGTTCAGAAGGGCAGCCGTCCACTCCATTTGGCACCACTACCTCCGAAAGGGAGGCAGAGATGTGATCTGTTCCACCACTGCCCTCAAGCCCCCCCCAGGACCTGACCTGCGCACCAGCAAATGGGACAAATGATATGGGGGCTTTTCAAGGAGACTAATCTCATCTCATTTTTTGATTGGGTAATCTCCCGATCTGTGGGAGTAATATTGTTGTGCGCCACCCCCATCTCCGAGCAGTGACAGATCTCCAGGGGTCCCTGTGCTTTCCCAGGGTTTGGTTTCCTGGGAAAGAAGGTCAGCGGAGACTGTGGTGTCCTTAAGAAATATGGTTTATGTATTTATGCACATTCTAACCTGAGCTTAAGATGGAGGGATTCAAGGCATCAGCAGTCCAAAAGAGCTTGCATTTCCATCAGGCTTACAGGAGGCATCCTAAAGCCACAATGCAGAGAGCCATCCTCTCTGTCTGCCTCCAGCTCCCAGCCTTTCCTCTGACTCAACCCAAAACACAAACCTCTTGTTGGCCTCAGGAAGGGGGAGGGTGTGATGTTCCTGTATTAGCGTATATATGGTAAGTGCTGTTTGTCTAGGAGATACATGGTAAGTGGAATGAAAGAGGAGGGGGGAGTAAATGGGCAGTAGAATGCTGGATGATTGGCTGAGGTTTTGGATGGCTGAGAGTATAAATGGAAGGATGACAGTTGAATCTGGGTGGACGTGAGTGGGTTGTCTGAGAGGTGTTTGAGAGGTGTTTGGTGGTGTTTGTCAGGAGAGTGTGGAGAAGGAGGGACTGGTGGAGTCCCTGGTGGTGCCTAGTGACAGGCAGTAGCCACGAGCAGGTAGGAACCTGACAGGGAGAGCCAGGGAAGGGCGTCACAGAGGGCGCTCCTGAACAGTTTCAGTAACAAGGGGATCTCCCTGGCCCAGTTAAGGGGCACTTGATAGGCCCATTAACTCACCTGGCCAGTCTAACTTAGACTAACAAAGAGGACTCATCTGACAAGCAGGAGTGGGTTTCTCCACTGCAGGGCCCACCTTCTGGTGCAGGGTTCCAAATGAGAGGCTGGAAGGGGGACTGTTAGAAACCATCTATCTCAACTCCCAAACCCATAACAATATTAAAGTGCATTGTTTTTTTGCATGGGTGGCAACGTTTCACTGGGTCCTGTCTATCCCCATACCCACTACTTCCATTTTGTGGAAAACAATGGATGCAGGCTACCTTTAAAAACAACTCTTTTACGCCAAACTGCTCTTGCAAAATACATTTGTATTAAACATTAAAAGTGCCCTTAGGAATATAGCAAGCGGCTTTATACTGAGTCAGACCCTTGGCCCACCTAACTCCATACTGTCTGCACTGACCGGCAGCTGCTCTCCAGGGTTTCAGACAGGGAATCTCTCCCAGCCGTACCTGGAGGTGCCATTGGGGATTGAACCTGGGACCTTCTGTACGAAAGGCAGAAGCTCCTCCACTGAGCTACATGTTACCAAATCCTCCCAAACTACACAGGAAGTGGATTGGACTGTGAAAGACCAACCCAAATGGTGTTTGCATTTTGACAACTTTGTAGGGCAGTCCAATATCTCAGAGAGGAGGTCAGGTCTCCTGCTCCCTTGGTGCATTCACTATAGCTGCCCAATTTCCCTGCTTTTTAAAGTCTGGTAGAAATATCTGTGGGCTAGAGGTACATTCTTAAACCGCAAGGTTTTTTGCCTATTAGTGAATATGATTTTTTTGGACTGCTCTTTTGTGCAAACCTGGTAAATTGAAATATTTTATTTCAAAAACTAATATAAAGGAGCACACCGACTGGTAAGCACCTGCCTGTGTGCATGCCCACAATGGACACAAGGCTTCCAGAACTTATGGTGGGTGGCAAAGTACTAACTGAGGGGAAGAGACAACAGCACACAGTGCGAATCCATCCCACCAAGCACCACCCACTAGTGTGGACAGGAAACATCAAGGCAGATGCTGCAGGCATAAAGCTGAAATCTCTCATGCGTGGATGAAAGCACGCAAAAGCTTTAAGTGCAACAAAAACACCTTACTGAGAGAGACCACTCCTAACTTGATTTAAATTGTAAATTGTATTTGTAAATTATATTGTTTTATTGATGTGTTTTATATTGTATTTTTATATTTGTGTTTTTTGTAAGTTGCTTTGAGGGCCTTTGGCTGAAAGGAGGGTATAAATAAATAAATAAATAAATAAATAAATAAATAAATAAATAAATAAATAATGTGCACGTGGAAAGAGTGACCCATGTATGCATTAGCACCCCAGCGTGAACATAGCCTCATGGAAAGAAGCTTTAAAAAGGAAGAATTGAATCATTTATGGGGGGAACTTAATATACTGTGGCTTCTGAATCTCATGAAAACGGTTTAAGATGGTATCAGAACAGCACCAAACTCTGGTGATAATATTAATGATTTAGAACGCTCCTGACATGCTGGAAACGCAGAAAAGCAAGAGAGCTTTCTTACGCTAATCCTTATGCTAAAGGTTCTTGGAAGCAAATACAGAACATGGTTAATGTTATGTTGGAAGCTTAGGAAGAAGCAGTAATGTGGCTGAGTGCTTGATCGGAGATGGGTGAAGGAATAGTGTTTTGCAGTGTTCAGAAGCATGGCAGTTTCACTTTCAGCCAGGATGCCTTTGGTGAGGCTCACCGAAAGGAACTATTCCGGTTGGAGACTAAGGATGCAAGCGTTCCTGATAAAGGAAGATTTATGGCAGGTGTTAGAAGATGACCCACCGGTAGCTCCGCAGCCTGCAGCGTGGATTCGCATGGATGAAAAGGCAAGAGCATTAATCATTTTGGCTTTAGATGACTCTCAGTTGCTATATGTACAAGAGAAAGCAACAGCGAAGCTTATGTGGACTGAATTAAACACAGTGCATGTGAGAAAAACAGCCAGTAGCAAGATTTACTTAGCACAGAAACTTTATCAGATGAAGCTGGCTGAGCACGGGACAATGTCAGAGCATTTATTGGAATTAAAGAGGCTGTTTGCAGAACTACAAGAGAGGAATGTGGAGCATACAGAGTTACAGCAAGTTTATATTATCTTATCTTCGCTGGATTCATCTTGGGATTCGATTGTGAGTTCGTTAGAGGCAATGCAGGATGCCAATCTAACTGTGGAATACGTCTCACGCAAGCTTCTCCAGGAGTGGGAGAGAAGACAGGATGCCAGAGGACGGGAGAGAGCGAAGAACAGAGAAAGCAGGAAAACAAACTTCAAAGACACAGAAGCAAGATCTTTTGGACTTAAAGCTTGTTACTATTGTGGTTCGAAAACACATCTACAAAGAGACTGTGAGGCAAAGCGAAAAGGACGAGGCAAGAAGTCATCAAGTGTACAGCTGGTGAGTGCTGAGAAATGCAAACCGAAAAGCTGTGAGAACAGAGACAGTGCTGTCTGGGTTGTTGATTCTGGGGCGACCCATAGCTTAATAAAGGACAAAACTTTGTTCAGAACTTCACTTCCCGCGAAAGAGGTGGTTGTGCTGGCAGACGGCACACACAGAGAGGTGTTGGGAAGAGGTACAGTAAAGCTAAATGTTTTGAACACAATTATGACTGATGTATTCTATGTACCAGGCTTAGAATGCAATATTATGTCTGTAAAGAAACTGAATGCTATGGGATATAGTGTCATGTTTAAACAAGGGACATGTGAGATACAGAAGGGAGACAAACTCTGTATGAAGGGGTTTCTGAGAAATTCACTGTTTTACATCCAGTTCAAACTCACAGGTTGTGCTGCTATGAGTGCTAACAGAAAGGCTCATGATAGATGCATTCATCTATGGCACAGAAAACGAGGGCACGCTAGTTTTGGTACAATAATGAAAACACCCAGTAATAGTGTGGATGTAACACTGAAGGAATGTAACCAGTATGTGGATTGTGATGTATGTAACCAAACCAAAGCCACAGATGCTCCCATATGCAAAGAGGCAGAGTGTAGCACAAACGCACCATATCAACTGATACATATTGATTTAGCTGGACCATTACAAAGCTCACAAGGAGGTGCCAAATATTTTCTAGTGATAGTGGATGACTATACTAGATATAGCACCGTCTATCTGTTACATGGTAAAGATGAAGCAGAGGGGGAACTGAAAATGTTTGTGAAAAAGGTGGAAGTGCAACATGGTGTAACAATACAAAGAATACGCGCTGATCAAGGGGGAGAGTTTACTGGAAAATCCTTAGAGCAGTATTTGACAAAGAAGGGCATAGAACAGAATTTCACTGCACCATTTTCACCATTTCAGAATGGGATTGCTGAGAGAAAAAAATAGGACACTTCAGGATGCAACAAGAGCCATGTTGAGGGATTCTGAGTTGTCAAATGCATTTTGGAGAGAGTGCATGTTGTATGCCACTTACATACAGAACAGGCTATATCATAGAGCACTTAAAATGACGCCATATGAGAAGCTCACAGGAAAGAAGCAGAGACTGCAGCACATTGCAAGGTTTGGGGCAAAGTGCCAGGTGCACATACCCAAAGGTAAACGACATGGGAAATTGGCTCAAAGAGCACAGAGAGGGAATGTGTTAGGATTTCAAAATGCATATTACCATGTATGGGTACAGAATCAGAGAAAAGTGGTGCTGAGTAGGAGCATCAAGGTACAGGAGCAAGATAGGGATCACACTGAAAACGTTGATCTGGGGAATTCACACACTACATCCATAGAACATGTAATAGAGCAGGAAATAAAACAGGAGGAAGAGGAACAACCTGTTGCTGATGTGGATGAGAGAGGCAAAGAAGAAACTGAACCTCAGGTAACACTGAGACGCTCTGAAAGAGCTAACCTGGGTAAACCACCTGAGAGGTTTCAAATTAGCTCGGTAAGAAGTCATGAAACAGAAAGGTGGAAAGAATGGGATGATGGTAAAACATTGTACTTGGATTGTATTAAACCGTCATGAATGCAGAAAAGTAAACTGTAATGTGAAAAGCAATGTAAAAATGTGGTGAAACATGTAATGTGTTGAAACATTGTGTAAGGAATGTCTTTATGGAAAAGGTGGGAACTGTAGGCTACTGAGATGTATGTGTCTGGTATTTTCCACAAAGACAGAACTGAAATAACCAGTAATGGGTTAAAACTGTGCAGGCAGTCCAAGGACACAGACTGCAGCTGTACAGAGCTGGAAAGGCATAAAACCTTGAAACTGAAACCACTCGGTGTGGGGGGTGTTTAGTATGCTAGGAGAGCTAAGAAGAATTTATGTCTGTAAAATTCCTGTCAGTAAAGACTCTTAAACTTATAACTGTCTGAGTGTGCGTTGCTATCTTTCTACTGGTTCTGGGTGCCTGGCACAAACGTGCAAATGCCGGCCGTCAATACACCGCTGCAACAGCCTCTACTCCCAATTTGTCCAATTAGAAACATTAGAAACAGACAAAAGGAAGTACTTCTTTACTCAGCGCATAGTTAAACTATGGCATTTGCTCCCACAAGATGCAGTAATGGCCACCAGCTTGGACGGCTTTAAAAGAAGATTAGACAAATTCATGGAGGACAGGGCTATCAATGGCTACTAGCCGTGATGGCTGTGCTCTGCCACCCTAGTCAGAGGCAGCATGCTTCTGAAAACCAGTTGCCGGAAGCCTCAGGAGGGGAGAGTGTTCTTGCACTCGGGTCCTGCTTGCGGGCTTCCCCCAGGCACCTGGTTGGCCACTGTGAGAACAGGATGCTGGACTAGATGGGCCACTGGCCTGATCCAGCAGGCTCTTCTTATGTTCTTATGTTCTTATGCCCCTAGGATGAGGATGTGGGGAGGGGAACACGTTCCTGCCCTGCCCATTGCTCACCTCTGGTCTGGTTGTAATGTTTTTGCAGATTCACCAGGTCCCTTCTGAACCTCTGCTCACTGCTCTGAAATCTCCAAGTGTTTATATCCCAGAACTGAGGATAGTACTTCTCCACATTCTTCATCCATGAGATGCGAGGCTGGGCCCGCCTCGTCTGGCTGTCGTAGTAAGTAGCGAGCTGGCCATCCACATACGTTACCCCACTGAACTGGACCAGTCCTTGGCTGGGCTCCCACAATGCACTGTACATGCCATCCATGGAATGAGATGAGGAACCTGCAAGGGAAAAAAAGGGGGCAGAGTTAGAGGGGCACATGGGCACACCCCAAACGAGCCTAGGAACTCTCTGTGTAGCAGCATCCTGCACCTCCACAGAAGCAGAAAGAGAGTCCTTTGCCCTGATATGAGATCAACCCACCCTCAGCAGCTCCTGATAAGTTCTGTCAAAAAAGAAGTCTGGGTTGCCCCAGGCCCCAAAACCCTAATATGATTGATTGAAACTTTATTTTTACCCTGCCCTTTTTCCAAACTGGAACTCAGGGCGGCTTACAAATAAAACTACATGTAGTTAAAAGCATACAAAAACATACAATTAAAATACAAAAAAACTCTGCACAACCTTAAAACCTTAAAAGGCACTTAAAAATCTAAAAACAATTTAAAATAATACACATAATAATAAAAAACAATAAAACAAGCAGTTTGAGAACTTTCTTCCAGTTGCTTTGTGCTCCTTGCAGGAAAGCAGGGATCTGTCCGCCTGCCTCTCTCTCCCCCCCCCCCAAGAAGTAGAATTTGGTTCCTTATTCAAGACGGAACTGCAGCCTGCAGAAGGAGCCACACTTCACACACCTCTCCCCAAAGAAGCTGTGGGCCACCCACCCTCTCGTCTGCCCCATCTTCCTTCTTCCTTAGGGTGCTTCTACGCCATTATTTTTTTATTAATAATAGTATCCAAGCTAATACCCTGGAAGACAGAAACATGCAAAAATGCAAAGGGACCTTGAGAGGCTGGAGCATTGGGCTGGAAATAACAGAATGAAATCAACAGGGATAAATGCAAAGGTCTACACTTAGGAAAAAGAAACCAAATGCACAGTTATAAGATGGGGGATACTTGGCTCAGCAGTACGACATGTGAGAAGGATCTTGGAATTGTTGTTGATCACAAGCTGAATATGAGCCAACAGTGTGATGAGCCCTTGCTGATTACTACAAAAAGGAACTCCTGGAAATTAACCATGACAAATCGAAAGTCATGATTTTTACCAGGAGGAGACTAAAACATCGATGGCAGATTAATGATTACCCAATAGAGCAGGTCACGACCTATAGATACCTTGGGATGAAATTTCATTCCTCAGGATCGTGGCAAGTCCAAATAAAAAATGCTACTGCCAATGCACATAGAACTGCAAGGGCGCTCCTCAGTGGCGTCACTAGGGTTGGTGTCACCCGGTGTGGTAACTCATGGTGTCACCCCCATGGACCTCCTCCCGTACAAGGTATGATAGTATTCTTCAAGTACTTGAAAGGTGGGCTGGGATCTCTTCTCGATCGTCCCAGAGTGCAGGACACAGAATAATGGGCTCAAGTTGCAGGAAGCCAGATTCTGACTGAACGTCAGGAAAAACTGTTAGAGCGACGTGACAATGGGACCAATGAACTGGGGAGGTACTGGGCTCTCCAACCATGGAGGCCTTCAAGAGGGCAGCTGGACAGGGACCTGTCAGGGATGCTTTAATCCAGATCCCTGCATTGAGCAGGGGGTTGGACTCGATGGCCTTATAAGGACCTCCCAATGCTCTACCATCCTATGATTCTATGAAATTTACACCTTGGAAAGGGGACAGTTCCAAAAACATCCATTTCATAAACAAAAGTCACAACTCACGTGCTAGAAGTAAACAATTTCTGACATACACTTTCATCCATTTTGGAAATACAGGCTTTTCCCTGCAACAGGGGAGGTCTGTGGTTCTCCGGATGTTGCCAGACCCCCAACTCCCATCAGCCCCAGCCAGCATGGCCAATGGTCAGAGAGGGCCTGAATCCGTCCCTGCCCAATGGCAAAGCGCCTCGGGCCCCCTTGGGAATTTATGTTCCTGCAGATATTCCTGGACTGCAACCCCTATTAGCCTCAGCAAGCAGAACCCATGGCCAGGGGTGATGGGAGGTTCCCCATAGCAGTCCCAATGTTTAGATGCAGTCAGTTTCCTTGCAATTTCCACCCATTGCCTCTACTCCTGTCCTCTTGAGTGCTTTACTTTACTTTTATTTTTACAGTCATAGACCCGATACAATCAAATAAAATACATACAATAACTATCCAAATAAAACAATATTGCAATGTTACAAAAGTGCAGCCAGTCCATCAGGAGGAGGGATCTTCATTCATATAGATTGGGCAGCAAAAATAAATTTGGCAACAGATAAGGTGCAATCTCTATTTGAGGCTGACAAAAGATAGGGAAGTAGGCGATCAAGCGGCTTATGAGGAAAGTTTTTTATAATTGGAATTATAAATTTAGAACGTTCAATAATATATAGTGAGCACTCAAAGAAAATATGAAAGAGAGTTTCAATATCGCAAGCATTGCAGGGGCACAGTCGATGTTTATACGGTAAGCCCCGATATCTCCCTTCTAACAGCGCAGAAGTTATACAGTTGCATCTCGCCTTAATAAAGGCTAGGCGGTATTTAGGGACCGTGAGAAATTCCAAATAAGAGGCACGTATCGATGGCTCATAACTCAGGCCAAAGTGAATGGGGTAACATGCTGAAGTGGCTGCCGTAATTGCGCATTGAAAGTCTATATCTCTAATCCGGGCCAGAATAGAATATTTCACTGCTGCTGGCTCTTGTGATGCTAGATACTCTAAAGAAAGACCTATGGTTGCAAGATAAGTGGAAAACGTTTTAGCCCATGGGGAGGAAAAAGGATCCTCCCACAAGAGTGGAGGATAGCCAGAAGAATACTCATATGACAATTTAGACCAATAATCAAAAGCTATAGTCCACGCTTGGGCCTCAAGCGAGATTAGGCCAGATTCCAATCTAAGGGCTGCAGATGGCAGACAGTTTGGAACACCAAAAATTTGTCGGAGAAAAATTGAAAGTACAGTCTCTACAGAGGAATCAAAGGCCCCAATCCATAACGGAACTCCATATAGCAGTTGGGGAATTATTTTAGATCTAAAAACCTGTAGGGCTGCCGGAATATATTGACCTCCTTTTATAAAAAAAAACGTAAAATGCCCTTTGCTGAGTTCCGTGCAGTTGTAATGGCAGCTCGGATATGGGGAACCCAGGACAGTGATGAGTGGAATAAGATACCTAAGTACTCGAACTGAGTAACCTGAGCAATTTGGTGGGCATTGATCGTCCATTCAGAAGTTGAAGAGCGTTTAGTAAATACTACAATTTTAGTTTTAGAAAAATTTATAGTCAGCTGGTTTTCCTGGCAATATAACATAAAAGCTCGGAATGGTCGTTTTAGACCGATTTTAGATAGAGATAGAAGGACGGCATCATCAGCATATAACAATAGGGGGCAGTGCTGAGTCGCTAGTTTGGGGAGTGAAAATCTGGCGAATAACAGCTAATTGCTAAATCATTCATGAAGAGGTTAAATAGAAGAGGGGCTAGGATACAGCCTTGTCTAACTCCTTTTGTTGTAAAAATGGGGTTTGTGCACGGCCACATCTGACACGAAAAGATGTATGCTGGTGCAATCGGATGATTAAGAAAAGGAGTCTTTTGTCAGTTGTAGTATTTGCAAGTTTTACCCATAATTTCTCCCTACGGATAGAGTCGAAAGCGGATTTTAAATCAACAAATGCAAGATATAGGCCATTGCCCCATCGATTCCTATATTTTTCAGCTAGGTGATTTAAGATTACACAATGATCAATCACAGACCCGCCTTTCCTAAAGCCCGCCTGCTCCCAGCCCAAAATATTTTCCTCTTCTAGCCATGTGGAAAGTCTCCCTTTCAAGTAGCTGGCATAAAGTTTGCCGATTACAGAGAGAAGGCTGATTGGTCTATAATTCGCAGGATCTTCTCTAATCCCTTTCTTAAATATGGGAATAACTATGGCTTCTAGCCAGGACTCAGAGGGGTATCCAAATTTATTTATTTATTTATTTAATTAAGCTTATATACCGCCCGACTAGCAACAGCTCTCTGGGCGGTGAACATTAAAAATACAATAAAAATAACACAAAACTGTACACAAAACTGTTCAGTCTAAAATCAAAATATAATAATTTAGAATTAACAGGAATTAAAATGCCTCAGAGAAGAGAAAGGTTTTAACCTGGCGCCGAAAAGATGATAGTGTCGGCGCCAGGCGCACCTCCTCGAGAAGACCATTCCATAGTTCAGGGGCCACCACTGAGAAGGCCCTAGATCTTGTCACCACTCTCCGGGCTTCCCTATGAGTCGGAACCCGGAGGAGGACCTTCGTAGTAGACCGTAGTGTACGGGCCGGTTCATATCGGGAGAGGCGTTCCGGCAGATATCGTGGTCCCACGCCATATAAGGCTTTATAGGTAAGTACCAACACTTTGAATCTGGCCCGGAAGCATATTGGAAGCCAGTGCAAACGGGCTAGCACAGGTGTTATATGCTCAGACCGCTTAGTTCTTGTTAGCAGTCTGGCCGCCGCATTTTGCACTAGCTGTAGCTTCCGAATCGTCTTCAAAGGTAGCCCTACATAAAGCGCATTGCAGTAGTCCAGACGCGAGGTTACCATAGCATGTACCACTGATGTGAGGTCCTCCTTACTCAGATAGGGACGTAGCTGGGCTACCAACCGAAGTTGGTAGAACGCATTCCGGGCCACCGAGGCTACATGAGCCTCAAGTGTGAGGGAAGAGTCTAAGATGACTCCCAGACTACGCACCTGTTCCTTTAGGGGGAGTGTAATCCCATCCAGGACAGGGTATATATCCACCATCCGATCAGAGAAACCATCCACCAACAGCATCTCAGTCTTGTCAGGATTGAGTCTCAGTTTGTTAGTTCTCATCCAGTCCATTATCGCAGCCAGGCAACGGTTCAGCACGTCGACTGCCTCACCCAAAGAAGATGTAAAGGAGAAGTAGAGCTGCGTGTCATCAGCATACTGATGACAACGCACTCCAAAACTCCTGATGACCGCCCCCAGCGGCTTCATATAAATGTTAAAAAGCATGGGAGACAGAACCGAACCCTGCAGGACCCCACATTGGAGAACCCACGGTGTCGAGCAATGTTCCCCAAGCACTATCTTCTGGAGACGACCCGCTAAGTAGGAGCGGAACCACTGCCAAGCAGTGCCTCCAACTCCCAACTCCGCAAGCCTCTCCAGAAGGATACCATGGTCGATGGTATCAAAAGCCGCTGAGAGATCAAGGAGAATCAACAGAGTTACACTCCCTCTGTCTCTCTCCCGACATAGGTCATCAAACAGGGCGACCAAGGCAGTCTCAGTGCCAAAACCAGGCCTGAACCCCAATTGAAATGGATCTACATAATCGGTTTCATCCAATAGCACCTGGAGCTGGTCAGCAACCACTCGTTCCAGGATCTTGCCCAGGAACGGAACATTGGCTACTGGTCTGTAGCTGCTGAAATCCTCTGGGTCCAAGGAAGGTTTTTTCAGGAGTGGTCTCACTGCCGTCTCTTTCAGATAGCCAGGGACCACTCCCTCTCGTAAAGAGGCATTAATCACTTCCTTGGCCCAGCCAACTGTTCCTTCCTTGCTAGTTTTGATTAGCCAAGAGGGGCAAGGATCCAGTACCGAGGGGATCGCACGAACCTGTCCAAGCACCTTGTCCACGTCCTCGAACTGAACATTTATTTATTATTGTAAACAGGTTGGCCAACAGGGGAGCCCACCAGACCTGATATACTTTCAACAGTTCAGGGGGTATGTTATCAAAACCAGGTGCTTTGCCTGGTTTTAAACTGCCAATCAGATCAGTTATTTCCTTTTGAGTGACAGGTGCCCATATCGGTAGATTTGTTAGGTTAAGGGATGGGGAAATGCGACATGTATCCTCATAATTATCAGTAAAATGTTGTTCCCATTGATAGGGAGGGATGCTGCCTGGGGCAAAGTTTAAAGACCTCATATCTCCAGAAACCAGCTTCCAGAAGGTTTTCGAGTTTTTGTGTCGGGAGGCTTGTATTAAGGCCTTCCACCCTTCCTGAACAGCCTGCCTTTTTTTGGCGGCTATCGTTGCCTTATATTTCCTTTTGATAACAAAATACTCAGAAGGAAGAATATTGGCGTTTTGAAGGCAATATTGTAGATAGGACTCCCTTAGTTGTCTCTTGAGATCACGACAGTCCTTATCGAACCATCTAGGAAAACCTGTTCTATAGATTACCCTATGTGGAGAAGGTTTGGGCACTAAGGTCATTTTTAAATTTGAGATCAGAGTAGCGTAATCTATTAATATAGCACGGGGATCTGTGGCTTTCATTATTCGCTCCTGTAGGGCCACTCCTAAAGAAGAGGTAAAATTTTTTGCCATGTTGAATCTACAGAAGGACACCAAATGGTCCTTTTATATGTAAAATATGCTGAGTTTGCCATTGGGTTATATTCTAGATCCAAATGTCCCCTTTCTGGTAGTTGTATAGAGAATATTAGGGGAAGATGGTCACTGTCCTGTCTATTGCCCACCATAAACCTCGATGTTAGGTTAAGTAGGTGTTGCGAAATTAAGACATAGTCGATGACACTGCTTCCTCGGCCAGAAATGTAAGTATATTCTGCGCATGGATCTACCAGTCTGAGGCCGGTCAGCATTATGAGATTATGACTGCCAATCAGACGAGTTAGGCAGATGCCTCCATAATTTATCTTAATATCCTTAGAAACCCTAACATGGGTGGGAGCATATTGAGCATTATCCTCTCCCCCCCAAAGATTTGATGCAAATAATGCATCATTATTGGGGCCGGTTGTGATGTTCCTGTATTAATGTATATATGGTAAGTGCTGTTTGTATAGGAGATACATGGTAAGTGGAATGAAAGAGGAGGGGGGAGTAAATGGGCAGTAGAATGCTGGATGATTGGCTGAGTGTTTAGAATGGCTGAGAGTATAAATGGAAGGATGACAGTTAAATCTGGGTGGACGTTAGTGGGTTGTTTGAGAGGTGTTAGGTGGATGTGAGTGGGTTGTTTTGGTGGGTTTTTGAGAGGAGATTGTGTGGAGAGTTGGTGGATGTGAGGAGAGTGTGGAGTTCGGATTAATACTAAGACAAGTACCAGAAATAGATGAAACCATATGCTTATGTGCCTTTATAAAGTAATCTTGTTATCTCTGTTATTTAATAAAAACTATATTTGGTTTACCAAAGGCCTGATCCTTAGCTGGGGTTATACAGACCAGAAGGGAGGGCAAGGTGCTTACCAAGGCTGAAGGGAAACTGTAACAATTGGTGGCAGCGGTGAAGGGAAGAATATAACACCACAAGTATTCAGAGCAAACCAGGATCGTATGCTTTATATATAAAGATCAAAGGGATTGGGGACAGCTTAAGCACTCAGTCACAGAGGTAACCTGATAGAGAGACTCAGGCAGAGTCTCTGGGAATACTGGTTATAGGACGTGACTGGTGGTGCTGCCTAGCAGGGGGATCTGTTGAGATCTGTGCTAGAGCGGGGAGAGAAACCATAAAAAAGGACAGTCTGGACTGGTGGAGTCCCTGGTGGTGCCTAGTGACAGGCAGTAACCACGAGCAGGTAGGAACCTGACAGGGAGAGCCAGGGAATGGCGTCACACCGGTCCTAGCATTAAAATCACCCATGATGATAAGAAAGGCTTTAGGAAATAGAACCTCAAGTTCTGTTAAGTATCTTTCTAAGTCTTCCCAAGCTTGTTCATTTAATTCCCTAGAGGAATATGGAGGAATATAGACATTGACTAACAGAAATGATATGGTATTATACGACAGTAAAACCCCCATAGCTATGTTTTTACATGAGTGGATGCTTTTAAAATGTTCTGACAGTGCGGTAGAAATCATTAGTGCCAGGCCACCTTTTGCTCTACCGATTGATTTAGGTTGAGAATAAACCGCAGGTAGACACAAAATAGAAAAGCCATCCAGTATTAGATTTTGGGTGCACCACATCTCTTGGAGAAAAAATATATCAGATTTATTCAGGTAAGCAATCAGATCTAAGTTCTTTTGTTTAGCAGTCCAGCCTGCTATATTCCAAGATAAAAAGTGTAGTACATACTTGGATATAGATGAAACATTCTGACACCGCCCAGAGGGTATTGCAGTTGGGACTGGAAACTTTTCATATAATAAATTTGTTTGGGAAGAAAAATATCATTTTAATTCTGTGATCTGATTTAAAGACCCCGTAACATCCATAACAACAGCTCCTGATTTGATTTGACGGACAGAAGATTGTGAAACTCGTTTATCCAACAGTGGGGTAGATTGTTGCCTGGTCGGAGAAGCCAATTCCCCAAGGTCCAAGAATCTTGACTTTATCCAGTCCTCTCCTCCCTGGAGCAGTTTACTTATATTACTGTAAATGGGAACCTTAGGGGATGCTGTACGGAGCTTTAGTGGCTTTGAGAGCAGATTAGCAGCCGCGTTTAGATTACTAATACAACGTTCTTTCTTCTGATTCATTGTGGGTTTCACGGCTTCCAAGCATTGTATTAAATTATATAGTTTATCAATAATCATTGATCTCTCAGTCTCTGGTAGGTGAGAATATAGTTCAGTAAGTTGAATTTCCTCAGGCTCCAATTCCAGCATGAAAGCAGACATCACTTGAGGATCTTTGAGCAAGGAGCTGGGCAGGGTTTAACTGTTGAAGGTTCCATTGGTTAACATCTATTGAGGACGTCTCAGACTCGATAATTGATGGTCTGGGAACTTTTGGTTGGGGTCTTACCAACGGTGATGGCAGTGCGCTGTTGATATAATATCGTTGTAGAGTTAAACCCCGTTCCTTTAACTTTTCTCTTGCATAAAAAATCTGGTTGGCAAAAGTCGATGAATGAAAGGTGATAATCAGCTGCCAGTCCCCTGGCTTGAGAGATATGTTTGTCATATATTTAATGTAATTTATGCGGTGAGTTTCGGAGAACAGTAGACCAAAACAATGATCCAAAAATGGAATGCTCGGAAAAGGAGACCGACGTCCGGAAGTCCTAATATGGTACGTAACTACTAGCTTTTCTGGCTGTAGTACTAGATTCCATGAATCAAAATTGTTTAAAGTCAGATATTTAGAGGAGGATGATCCAGTCTCCGATGATAACATCAGCTGTATGGGGGTTTCTCCCATTTTCTCTTTACTAGAATCGGTGTAAGGATGAGGCTCTTTTGATTTTGAGGTGGGTCTTTTTCCATTCTATTAGCTTCCGGCTTATGAGCATCTAATAATTTAAACAGAGGCTTGAAGTTCATTTTCCTTAATGAATTACATTTAGGATTCTTGATGTTCTTTGACTTTTTCTGATTTGATTTTGACCGAGGGTGGTTTTTCAGAGTCCTAGTCTTGCACTTATTTATTCCCCCTGTAGGCAGTTTTTGATGCTCATGAACAGATGGTGGCATTACCGATGTCCCCTGGTCACTATTTTCATTATACAAATGAGGTCCCAACGCTTGAACTAGCGTGTTAAGCAAGTTGTTGGTTACAGCTATGTAATTTTTAACAGAGCTCAGTTTGTTGTACAATAACTCCTTCCAGCCCAAACAGGAAGCCCCTGGGGCATTAGAGTTTAAATATTTCATGTCATTCTCCTCTGTTCTCTTTTCGGGGGGGGGAGTTTGATGCCCTTGAGTTTCTTGATATGAGTCAATGGTAATTATCTCCGAAGGGGGACCATTGTTTGTTAATATTGTTGGATTTGGAGTATTTATAGTATAATTTAAGCCGGCATCTTCCAGTTCCTCCGCCAGGCTTTTTGTTGTTGTAGAAACAACACAAGGATTTAATAAGAAGGGGCGGTCTAACGACCAGTCCTGGGGAGTTTCTGGCAGGAGTTTGGAATTTAAAGCCCTTTGCAGCTGTGGTAAAGTTTTCACAGAGTCTTGTAGGTATGGGAAAAAAATTGTAATTTTTGTTTGAAGGTTGCTTGCCATAACGTCACCCTCAGGGGATATTCCCAACTCCTGGAGTCTTTTTCTAGTTGAAACCATCAATCTCAAGGACTTCCTCCGTCAGTGTAGATTCATTTAATGGAATGAGTTTAGCCAAAAGATTTATGGCTTTCAGCTCCTTTAACTCGAGAAGAGAAGGTAAGTTGCAGGCGTTTAGTACAGCATATAAAGGAACTTAATTGCCAGGTTATCAAGCTCACCCATATAGGTCATCAGCAGTTAAAATTCCATTTTAAAGGTAAAACAAAAAATAGCTAAAATAAAGAATTTACAAAACACGTATCTAAAAAAACAAGAGCGAGTAAAGAAACACGTCTTACCGGAAGCAATAAACCGGAAGGCTCCCAACAGGACAAGCAGGAGTGCAACCATTTTAGTTTGGCTGGGGAAAAAAAGTAAAGTAAAGTAAAGTAAAGCTCTTGAGTGACAGAGGACAAACATGCTCCATCCTCTACATCACAGCCCTTGAAGACAACTGTCACATCTCCCTTTAACAGTCTCTTCTCCAGGCTAAACATATTGAGATATTTCCATTGTTTCTCAACAGTTGCAAATAAGAGCAGGCCAGGTAGCTTTTTTAGTTAGTTGTCAATCCTGGCTAAGGCTGAGGATTAGTTCTGCATTCTAGTGTTTCTCAAACTACTCCTCATCTCTGGAAAGCCATACCTAAAATGCTCTTCTGATTTACAATATATGTCAGTCAAGAGATTTAGCAAGCTAGTCTTAATCATCATTTTCTGAAACATTTTTACAGAGAGGAATAAAACAACAACAGGCAATTGGCAAGTTCTTTGCCACTGGATGATAGAATCTGGAAAAATGTCCAAGTAATTAATTACATGTGGCAAGATCCTGGAACGTGTGGTTGCTGACCAGCTCCAGGCGCTATTGGATGAAACCGATTATCTAGATCCATTTCAATCGGGCTTCAGGCCTGGTTTTGGCACTGAGACTGCCTTGGTCGCCCTGTTTGATGACCTATGTCGGGAGAGAGACAGAGGGAGTGTAACTCTGTTGATTCTCCTTGACCTCTCAGTGGCTTTTGATACCATCGACCATGGTATCCTTCTGGAGAGGCTTGCGGAGTTGGGAGTTGGAGGCACTGCTTGGCAGTGGTTCCGCTCCTACTTAGCGGGTCGTCTCCAGAAGATAGTGCTTGGGGAACATTGCTCGACACCGTGGGTTCTCCAATGTGGGGTCCTGCAGGGTTCGGTTCTGTCTCCCATGCTTTTTAACATTTATATGAAGCCGCTGGGGGCGGTCTGTGATGTTCCTATATTAATGTATATATGGTAAGTGTTGTTGTTTTAGAAGATACATGGTAAGTGGAGTGAAAGAGGAGGGGGAGTGAATGGGCAGTAGAATGCGAGATGATTGGCTGAGTGTTTAAAATGGCTGAATGTATAAAAGGAAGAGTGAGAGTGGAATCGGGGGGGGAGAAGAGAACTGAGTGGATTGCTTGGTGGGGTTTTAGAGAGTTGTTTGCCAGGAGGGAGGTGGAGTTCGGATTAGTATTGAGTAAAACCATATGCTTATGTGCCTTAAGAAGAAATCTTGTTAATCTTGTTAGCTTTGTTATCTTTAATAAATACTTAATTTGGTTTACCAAAGGCCTGATCCTTGGCTGGGGTTTCACAGACCAGAAGGGAGGGTGAGGTAATGACCAAGGCTGAAGGGGAACTGTAACAAATGGTGGCAGCGGTGAAGAGAATAACAATACCAGTATTCAGAGTCTCTGGGAATACTAGTTTTGGGACGTTACTGGTGGTTGCCTAGCAGGGGGATCTGTTGAGATCTGTGCTAGAGCGGATAGGTAAACCATAAGAGAGTGCGGTCCGGACTGGTGGAGTCCCTGGTGGTGCCTAGAGACAGGCAGTAACCACGAGCAGGTAGGAACCTGACAGGGAGAGCCAGGGAAGGAAGCATCACATGTGGCAGTAGCGGTGGGATACGAACCAAAGAGATTCCCAAAGACACGTGGTGACAAAGGAGACTACGTCACAGGTGGTGTCAGTAGCGGTGGGATACGAACAACAGAGAATCCAGATACGAATACTAGAGAATCCAGAACAGTGGTGTGGCAAACAGAAATAACAAAACAAGATTTCTTGTGAGAGTGACTGGCAAAGAGTGTGTGGCAAAGAGTGAGTGAACTCAAACACCATGGCTGAATATATAAAAATGAAAGGAGAGGAGCTGGTGGAGAAGTGCGTAACATTCAATTTACCTCACGAGGGTAAAGGGGTAGATGAATTGAGGGTAGCACTAATAGGATTTGCAACTGCCCAGCAAAAACAACCTGTCAGAGAAGAGACCCCAGAAGGATACTCAACCAATCCCGCTTATATAGAGTATTTGAGAGAGAAGTTAAGATGGGAGCATGAGTTGGAAACTGAAAGATTGAGGAGGGAGGCTGATGAGAAAGAAAAGCAGCGGGTCTTTGAGGCTGAGGAAAAAGATAAACAGCGAGAGTTGGAAGCTGAGAAGTTGAAGATGGAAACTGAGAGAATGAGAATGGGGTTTGAGGAGAGGGAGAAGCAACGAGCAGTGGATGCCGAATTACAAGTAGAAAAGTTAAAATTTGGTAGAGAGAAATTTCACTCTGAGGAGGCAAGGAAAGACAGAGATGGAGCAAAAATAAAAATTACTCCAAAGGACTTTGCTGTCTATGAGCCTGGTCAAGATCCTCAAATTTACCTCAGCACCTTTGAAAAAGCAGCTCAGTTGTGGGGGCTACCTGAAGATAAATACATGCAGTATTTATCAAATCTGATTAAAGGGGAATTGGCTGAGGTATACCAATATTTCCCCTCAGACAGGCCCGTCACCTATGCTGAATTCAAGGAAGCAGTGTTTAAAAGATTCAGACTGGGGCCTGATTATTTTAGAAAGCTTGTCAGAAATTGCCAGATACAGACAGGGAGGTCTTTTGTGGAACTGGGAGCAAAATTGATGGATATATTTGGAAAGTGGATGAGTAGTGCCAAAGCTCAGTCTGTGGAGGAGGTGAAAAACCTCATGATACTGGATCAATTATACCATCAGTTACCACCAGAAATAAGGCTCCTGGTCAAAGACCGTTCCCCTACATTGGTGCAGGAGGCCGCAGAGATGGCGGATCACTTCGCCTCCAATAGAACTGGCTGGGTGGGGAAAACATCAAGAGATTTTAAACCCAAACCATATAATGCTTGCAGAAGGGATGTGGTACCACAATGAGTGAGTCCTCCATTAAAATCTGAAGGGCACAGGACACCCCAGAGTGGATCTGTGTACCCTAAAAGTGAGGAGAAATTATGCTAGAAATGTGGTAGACCAGGGCACCTACGTTTTCAATGTGAGGTTGCCAACCCCAGTAGTAATCCTGCTCAGACAAGGGCAGTGAAAACAGAGCCCAAGGCTTTAGAAACAGCGAAAAAGGTTCAGTTCTGCCAGATAAACTGGACAGAAGTAACAGACCTTGATTCAAGTCTGAGAGAGGAAGTGAGTGTACAAGGGGCAAATTATTGGGCATTGCTTGATACTGGTGCCGCTCAGACATTACTGAGGCCAGATTTAATAAAATCTGAGGTAATATTACCTCAGGAAACTGTGACTATCCAAGGAGTGAGAGGTCAACCAGAAAGTTTGCCTGTGGCCCTGGTGGAAATGACTTGGAGAGGCCGAGAGGGCCAATATAAAGTAGGCATTAATGCCCAGCAACAAGAACCAGCAATACTGGGAAGGGATGTAATGGGCGCCCAAGGAAAGATCTATGTAGTGACCAGACAGCAAATTGGCAGAGAAAAAGAAGCCATATTAAGGGGGGCTGAAACAAACAGGGTGGAATCTGTTAGCCAGCCTCAGGTCACCATAGCAACCACTAGCAGGCCTGGTGAAGGAGACAGACTGTATCAAGTGGTCTCTGGGGAAGAAGCAGAGCAATTCAGGGAAGAGCTGCATAAAGATATAAGTTTGAAGCAGATAAAGGAACAAGCCCTGACCCAACAGATTCCTTTCACTGACAAACTGAGGAATCAAGTTGTGTGTGAGAATGGGATTTTATATAGACTGTGGATGCCTGCTGAGAGAAAGGATGAATGTGAACCAGTGAAGCAATTGATAGTACCTAGCAAATACAGAACCAGATTGCTAGAGGTAGCCCACGATGTCCCATGTGCAGGACATCTGGGAATAAAAAAGACCAAGAGGAGATTGGCTGCACATTATTATTGGTCAGATATCTCCAAAGATGTAAAACAACATTGTCTATCTTGTGGAATATGCCAAAAGGTGGGAAAGAATGGAGTAAAGACCAAGGCACCCTTAAAGCCCCTTCCTATAATTGGACAACCCTTTTATAGAGTGGGAATAGATTTGGTGGGCCCTTTTTCCAAACCCACAAGGCATGGCAAGAAATATCTAGTGGTGGTGGTGGATTTTGCCACCAGGTACCCAGACGCAGAAGCACTGAGATCTGTAGAAGCCCCTGTAGTGGCAGAGGCTTTATTAAAAATCTTTATGAGGCTGGGTTTCCCTCATGAAGTGCTGACAGATCAAGGCAGTGTATTCATGGGAGAAGTGATGCAATGTATGTGGAAATGTTGTGGTCTAAAACATCTAAAGACCACTACTTACCATGCCGCCACTAATGGGCTAACTGAGAGATTTAATGGAGTTTTGAAGGGCATGATAAGAAGCTATGTTCAAGATCACCCACAAGACTGGGATGAACATTTGGGATGCTTCTTATTTGCATACAGAGAAGTCCCTCAGGAGTCAACAGGCTTCTCACCCTTTGAACTAATGTTTACTAGAAAAGTGAGGGGACCTTTGGAACTGCTAAAAAATTCATGGGAAGGAACTCTGGGAGAGTCCAAAACTTCTGTAGTAGATTTTGTATTGGAATTCCGCAATAAATTGACATCAATGATGGAAGTAGTGAAAGAGAATTTGAGTCATGCACAGGAGAAGCAAAGTTACTGGTATGACAGAACAGCCAGAGAACGTGTGTATGATGTGGGAGATATGGTTATGGCGTTCATACCCAGGAAACATGACAAATTACAGGCTAACTGGGAAGGACCATATACCATCAGAGAAAGGCTTGACACAGTGACGTATGTAATCACCACAGACCAATTAAACAAAAGCAAAGTGGTTCATGTAAATAAGTTAAAGGCTTATCATACCAGGGATGCAAAGGTGTTGCAAGTTACCTTATTCCCTGAGGGAAGTGGGCCTGAACTTCTAGATTTGGTACAGGAAAGCAAAGACAAAGGAGGGGTAGATCAAGTGGAATGGTCAGAGGAGGTAGAGGAAGAAGTAAAAGAAGAGATTCTGAGAGTTTTGAAAACCTATAGGAACCTCTTTAGCAACAAACCTGGCCGAACCAGTATAGTTATACATTCCATTGATACTGGAGATCATGCCCCAATCAGATCTGTTCCGTACCGTGTGAATGGGAAAGTTTTGAATGAGAACAAAAAGGAGGTGGAAGAGACGCTGGAATTAGGAGTGATCAGGGAATCCATCAGTCCCTGGGCCTCAAGTATTGTCCTGGTTCCGAAAAAAGATGGAACGACAAGGTTTTGCATTGATTATCGGCTAATCAATAAAATTACTGTCCCAGATGCGTATCCTATGCCTAGGGTAGACGCTATGTTAGAGTTATTGGGGGCAGCAACCATTATCTCTACACTAGATCTCTGTAAAGGATTTTGGCAAATGGAACTAGACGAGCAATCCAGAGCCAAAACTGCCTTCAGTACACCAGATGGGTTATATGAGTTTGTGACCTTACCCATGGGACTAAGGAACTCACCAAGTTCATTTCAGAGGCTAATCAATACTGTGTTGCGAGGCATGTCAGATTTTGCAGTGGTCTATATCGATGACGTGGCCATTTTTAGCAAGTCGGTGCCTGAGCATGTCCAACACCTGACAACAGTATTGGAGGCCTTAAGAAAAGCAGGCCTCACAATAAAAGCTAAGAAATGCCAGTTTGGACTAAAGGAAGTAATCTATTTAGGACATAAGGTGGGGAGTGGGAAAATCACCCCCTTATGGAGCAAGGTGGAGGCAATACAAGCGTGGCCGATCCCCTTAACCAAAAAACAAGTAAGGGCATTTCTGGGTGTGGCTGGATTTTATAGGAAGTTTGTGAGAAATTTTGGGGAAATAGCAACCCCCTTGCATGAATTAACAAAGAAGAAGTGTTCTGAGCGTGTGGTATGGACGGATGAATGTCAGAAGGCTTTTGATCTACTGAAGCAAGCCTTGTGCCAAGGACCCATATTAATAGCACCAGACTATGAGAAACCATTCATCGTGGCTACAGATGCGTCGGACCTGGCGCTGGGAGTCGTCTTGCTACAGGAGAGAGAAGGCACCAGACATCCAGTGGCGTACCTGAGTCGCAAGCTGACGCCGAGGGAGAAAAACTATTTGTCAGTCCAGAAGGAGTGCCTAGCGGTCGTGTGGGGACTGAACAAGTTGCGCCCATACGTGTGGGGACGAAGATTCACAGTGACTACGGATCATCGGGCCTTGTTATGGTTGCAGACTATGAAAAACCATAACACTATGCTGCAGAGGTGGTCCTGGGCCCTACAGGACTATCAGGTGGACTTCCAGTTCATAAAAGGCAAGGACAATGTACTGGCCGATGGACTTTCCAGGCAAGTGGACGTGACCAGACAGAGGAACAAAGAAAGACATTTTCCCCATAGAGACTTTTATTTGTTAATGCGACGTATAAATCCTGGAACAGGAATAATACTCTGCTGTTGTTTAAGGGGGGAGAAATGTGATGTTCCTATATTAATGTATATATGGTAAGTGTTGTTGTTTTAGAAGATACATGGTAAGTGGAGTGAAAGAGGAGGGGAGTGAATGGGCAGTAGAATGCGAGATGATTGGCTGAGTGTTTAAAATGGCTGACAGTATAAAAGGAAGAGTGAGAGTGGAATCGGGGGGGGGGAGAAGAGAACTGAGTGGATTGCTTGGTGGGGTTTTAGAGAGTTGTTTGCCAGGAGGGAGGTGGAGTTCGGATTAGTATTGAGTAAAACCATATGCTTATGTGCCTTAAGAAGAAATCTTGTTAATCTTGTTAGCTTTGTTATCTTTAATAAATACTTAATTTGGTTTACCAAAGGCCTGATCCTTGGCTGGGGTTTCACAGACCAGAAGGGAGGGTAAGGTAATGACCAAGGCTGAAGGGGAACTGTAACAAATGGTGGCAGCGGTGAAGAGAATAACAATACCAGTATTCAGAGTCTCTGGGAATACTAGTTTTGGGACGTTACTGGTGGTTGCCTAGCAGGGGGATCTGTTGAGATCTGTGCTAGAGCGGATAGGTAAACCATAAGAGAGTGCGGTCCGGACTGGTGGAGTCCCTGGTGGTGCCTAGAGACAGGCAGTAACCACGAGCAGGTAGGAACCTGACAGGGAGAGCCAGGGAAGGACGCATCACACGGTCATCAGGAGTTTTGGAGTGCGTTGTCATCAGTATGCTGATGACACGCAGTTCTACTTCTCCTTTACATCTTCTTCGGGTGAGGCAGTTGACGTGCTGAACCGTTGCCTGGCTGCGACAATGGACCGGATGAGAACTAACAAACTGAGACTCAATCCTGACAAGACTGAGATGCTGTTGGTGGATGGTTTCTCTGATCGGATGGTGGATATATACCAAGTCCTGGATGGGGTTACACTCCCCCTAAAGGAACAGGTGCATAGTCTGGGAGTCATCTTAGACTCTTCCCTCACACTTGAGGCTCATGTAGCCTCGGTGGCACGGAATGCGTTCTACCAACTTCGGTTGGTAGCCCAGCTACATCCCTATCTGAGTAAGGAGGACCTCTCATCAGTGGTACATGCTATGGTAACCTCGCGTCTGGACTACTGCAATGCGCTTTACGTAGGGCTACCTTTGAAGACGATTCGGAAGCTACAGCTAGTGCAAAATGCGGCGGCCAGACTGCTAACAAGAACTAAGCGGTCTGAGCATATAACACCTGTGCTAGCCCGTTTGCACTGGCTTCCAATATGCTTCCGGGCCAGATTCAAAGTGTTGGTACTTACCTATAAAGCCTTATATGGCGCGGGACCACGATATCTGTCGGAACGCCTCTCCCGATATGAACCGGAACGTACACTACGGTCTACTACGAAGGCCCTCCTCCGGGTTCTGACTGATAGGGAAGCCCGGAGAGTGGTGACAAGATCTAGGGCCTTCTCAGTGGTGGCCCCCGAACTATGGAATGGTCTCCTCGAGGAGGTGCGCCTGGCGCCGACACTATCATCTTTTCGGTGCCAGGTTAAAACCTTTCTCTTCTCTGAGGCATTTTAATTCCTGTTAATTCTAAATTATTATATTTTGATTTTAGACTGTACAGTTTTGTGTACAGTTTTGTGTTATTTTTATTGTATTTTTAATGTTCACCGCCCAGAGAGCTGTTGCTAGTCGGGCGGTATATAAGCTTAAATAAATAAATAAATAAATGAAATAAATGGGGAGGGGAGATGAAACTAAAACCTGTGGAATTGTTGCAACAAGAGCTGTTAAACAGAATGTAAATAGTCCTTCATCAAATTAAAATCATAAACTGGCAATCATAGGGCTGTTAAAAAATTAGATGTTACAGGAAAAGATTTACTTCATCTGTCTTTTCCTGAACCCCTTTCCAAATTCTTCTGCCACCAACTTACATTGTTGCTGTTCAGTCATCGCACATGGAAATGCACTTCAGAAGAGTGAGATGTTGTTTTATTAAGCAGTCTGAGCTCATGTGTATTAAAATCAATGTTGCTTCCAGCATAGACAGGAAGACTCTAGTTTTATTCCCCAAGCGAAGAAGGAAGAGGGGAGGAGAAAGGGAGAGGAAAGGGGAAGGAGGGAAAAGGCAGGTCTGATCATTTGTATGCTTATTGAGTTGAATCGGATATACTCCTATGCAATCATGATTAGGATAGGTAAAACTGACCAGGCTGGGCCTGCCAACCAAGACGTCTTCTGTATCTTTCACAGTTGGGCAGGGGGAAGGCAGAATTCTACCTTGTGGTTTTTCCCATTACAATGTTGCAAAAACACCTGCACTTGGCTGACTTTCTCTTCTCCTAAAGATACAGGATCAGTCTCAGGCCCTGAACCTGGCAACCCTACCTCCCACCCAAATTTAAAACAAAGCAGTCCCTGGCCACATCTACACCAGGCCTCTATTACACTTTGGACAATCATTATTTATTTATCTATTTATTTAGTGTATTTATATACCGCCCCATAGTGGAAGATCTCTGGGCGGTTTACAATAACTAAAAACATTAAAAACAAATATACAAATTTAAAAACACATCTTTTAAAAACAATTTAAAACAATTTATGACGGCTTCTCTCTCTAAGCCATGGCTCAAAGCCAATCATGGCTTCTCTCAAAGAATCCTGGGATGTGTAGTTAGTGGAGGGTTCTGAGAGTTGCTAGGACACGCCCTGTTCCTCTCACAGACTTTCAATCAGAGTGGCTGACTGTTAACCATTCTCTCAGGGGAATAGGAGTCTCCTTTCAGCACCCTGCACAAACTACACTTCCCAGGATTCTCTGGGGGAAGCCATGAGTGTCTCAAGTGAAATCAAGTCTGGTGTGGGTGTGGCCCTCTGATTAGCCAAGCCTGGCAGCTGTGAGGCTTTTAGAACACTGACAGTTGGTCCTTACTGAGCATGCCCCGCATTATCATAGGCTTCCAGACAAAATGTCTTAAATTAATTAAAGATCAGCCAGGCATTTTTTTTAACTTTTAAACTGCAGTAGATGAAGGTCAGAGTATGGGGCAAGGTCAGTATTAGGATTACAGGTACTCTGTGAACATGGCTGATTTTTAATGAATTTCAACAGATTATGAGAACTCGCAGAAAAAAAGTCCAAAAGGGCTCTGAGGTTTCTCTCTCTCTTTTTACACTTTGAACCCTCGATTCTCTCTGACTGTTTTGTGTATCGCCATGAAAATTAGAAGTTTGTTAAGCAAGCGTTTTTGAGTTCAGAACTATACGTTTTGTAAGGTTTTGTTTTGAAATGAGCTTATGGGAAGCCTCAGAATGGCACGGGGGGATATTTTCCATTTAACATTGCGGAATGTGAAAAATCCTCGCTGACTATAGTATACAGCCACTCCCGTGGCTGTATAATATGGAATTGCGCTGTAAGGAGAAGTAGCAGTAGTAGCCTAACTTTAGGCTACTTGTATACTTTTCCCCCGCCCCATATAAAACAAACCGCTTTAAGAGATGATACAACACCTTTCCCCTTATCTCCACACCTTCAAAATAAAAAGTACGTTTATGAAGTGAGGGTGGGGATATTTAGGGTAGGGGAGAAAGCTGCATCACCCACCCTCTCACTAAACCCCCATCTCTACCATGCAGCAAGGAGGGGGATGGGTGAAGGCCAGCCTGGGGGGCGGGAAAGACCAGGACAACTATTGACTATGCTGTGTGTGTGAGGCGATGAGGGGCAGTAGGCGGGCGGGTGGCCAGCCGAGCGGCAGGGCACACAACTCTCTCCTTCTCCCTCACACACCTCAGCCAGCTTGAGTGCTGTGATGCCCTTCCCTGGCTCTCCCTGTCAGGTTCCTACCTGCTCGTGGTAACTGCCTGTCACTAGGCACCACCAGGGACTCCATCAGTCCGGACTGTCCCTTTTTATGGTTTCTCTCCTCGCTCTAGCACAGATCTCAACAGATCCCCCTGCTAGGCAGCACCACCAGTCACGTCCTATAACCAGTATTTCCAGAGACTCTACCTGAGTCTCTCTATCAGGTTACCTCTGTGACTGACTGCTCAAGCTGTCCCACTCCCTTTGTATCAATGCAGATAATTCTGGTTTGCTCTGAATACTTGTGGTGTTATATTCTCCCCTTCACCGCTGCCACCATTTGTTACAGTTTCCCTTCAGCCTTGGTCATTACCTTACCCTCCCTTCTGGTCTGTGAAACCCCAGCCAAGGATCAGGCCTTTGGTAAACCAAATATATTTATTAAATAACAAAGATAACAAGATTTCTTCATAAAGGCACTTAAGCATATGGTCACATCTATTCCTGAGGTACTGGTCTTAGTATTAATCTGAACTCCACACTCTCCACCCAATCTCCTCTCAAAAACCCACCAAAACAACCCACTTCACGCTCACCGTCCACCCTCTCAAACAACTCACTAACGTCCACCCAGATTTAACTGTCATCCTTCCATTTATACTCTCAGCCATTCTCAACCCTCAGCCAATCATCCAGCATTCTACTGCCCATTTACTCCCCCCTCCTCTTTCATTCCACTTACCATGTATCTCCTATACAAACAGCACTTACCATATATACACTAATACATGAACATCACAAGCGCCTCATTGGAGGAAGCCGCTGGAGGGGAGGGTTGCGAAGACGGTCCATGGGAGTGAGGAGAAAAGCCGTTCATGGCATGCCGACCCGCCTGCCTGCCTGCCTCCCTCCGAGGAGGAGTTGGCTGCTCTCCAACGCTGACCCGGACTCTTTTGAACTACGTCTCCCATCAGCCCCAGCCAGCACCATGCTGGCTGGGGCTGATGGGAGTTGTAGTTCAAAAAAGTAACTTTTCCAAGCTCTGCCGGGCCGGAGCGCTTCTCGGCTCCTTTGCCGGACAACGGCGCCCTGCCCCGCGATGGGGCGGGCGGTTCTGGGTGTCGCCCCCCTCATGGTGTCACCCAGGTGCTGTGTGCACTGCCTGGACCCCCGTAGTGACGCCACTGCTCTGCCCGCTTGACCCAGGGGTGGGCGGCTGCAGGGGACCCTCTCCCTCCTCCTCCTCCTCCCCCCCCTGCCGGAGCACTCACCTCAGCCACCCCGACGACCCACCGCCACTGCAAAGCCCTGCCCCGCTCGCACTACACCTCAGCATGCTCGCACAGCCATCCAATGCAATTGCCGCTTGCGGGTGGGGAGTGACTCCTGCGCAGGAGCCTCCCTGGGATTGGCTGAAAAGGGAAAGTTATTTCCATACTAAACTCTTTTGGCGGGAGAGTATAGTCACCTATAGCTGACTATATACCATATAGCTGAGCAATATACCATATATGGGAAATAATAAATAAGGGTATAAGGTAACTTAAAACTGAGGAGTGGGAGATGTAAACAGGGGAGGAGTTTCATGTGACATGATTAGGCGTCTCGGATAGGCTGTGAACCCTGTAGTACTCTGTCCAATGAGGAGGCAGGGGAGGGAACCATAGCGTCGAGCTAGGGAATAAAAGTCTGTACCAATGTCATGTTGGGTGTGTCTGCCTTCTGGTAGGCACCCGTCCTTGCAAGAATGAAATAAAGCTTTGAAAACTGCTTCACAATTGTCTCTGTTGTGAGTTTTCCCTGAAAGACCTTTTTGGGGGTCTCATAGGGTTTTTTTCCCTTAAGGAAAACCACGTTTCTTACAGCAGTATTCAGACAGAGGTGGTTTACTATTGCCTTCCTCTGAGTCTGAGAGGCAGTGACTGGCCCAAGGTCACCCAGGGAGCTTCATGGCTGTGTGGGGATTCCAACCCTGGTCTGCCAGGTCACAGTTCAACACCTTTAGGGAACATTTAATCTAGCTTACTTGCTTCTGGCAAGAAGGGTTTACGTGTTTTCAGGCCAGGCCATTATTGGAAGAAAGAAGCTTAGTGTTGCAGAGACGTTAGATGGGAGCACAGATAGATGCCCCTGAAGGCAGCAACTGTAAACATGCTTATTAAGGAACTAAGCCCCATAGAACTCAATAGGACTTACTTCTGAGTAGATATGGTTGCAGCCATGTTAAACAAATTAAACCAGAACTATCACTAGAAGCTAAAATGATGAAACTGAGGTTATCATACTTTGGGCACGTAATGAGAAGACATGATTCACTAGAAAAGACAGTAATGCTGGGAAAAACAGAAGGGAGTAGAAAAAGAGGAAGGCCAAACAAGAGATGGATTGATTCCATCAAGGAAGCCACAGACCTGAACTTACAAGATCTGAACAGGGTGGTTCATGACAGATGCTCTTGGAGGTTGCTGATTCATAGGGTCGCCATAAGTCGTAATCGACTTGAAGGCACATAACAACAACATAGAAGGTAAAATTCATTGCCTCTGGCCAGTGGCCATGTTCACTACTGGGACATGGCCCTCAGAAGACTGCCCAGAAAGGAATGCGGCCCTTGGGCTCAGATTGGCTCTACGGTGAGGATGGGGGAACCTGTGTTCCTCCAGATGTTGCTGGACCCCAAACTCCCATCGCCCTCAATTATCTGTAGGCCTGATGAGAGTTGTGAGCTGACTGTAGTTATTACAGAACTGATGCACAGCCAAGCACATTTACAACCTGGCAAAGGAGATACAGTGATGAAAGCCGTGTCTGGAGGTGTGGTGTTTTTTTTTTGTCTCTGTGTGCAATTTACATCACGATGCAGCCACACAACCTTCTCGGGAGGTTTAATAGCTAAGAATGCAAAATAGGCTGCAAAATAGAACATTTTAGCACCTGTCTGCACACTAACAAAAAAAAAAAAAAGGCAGTATTCCTCAACATGTTCCTCACAGGCAAATTAAGGACAGTGTTTGTTGTTTAAAATCAGGACAGCAGAGTGCACACAATGCCACATTCACACCACACATTTAATTCACTATTAAACTGCTACATCACACAATAATTTGCATTAATTAACTTATTTTGTAGAACCCAAACTTTCTTGTAGACCTGTAGGAGTTTCATAGGCACTAATGCAGGGGCCTAGTGGGAAATCCAGCCCTGTACACAAGTATGTCACAATGCTGCTGGAGGAGCCCTGTTGGATCAGAGTAAAGGCCCTTCATATGATAAGCTATGTGGCTCTGTGTACCATTTGCTGGGAATCACAAGTGGGGACAGTGCTGCTGCACTCGGGTCCTGCTTGTGGGCTTCCCACAGGCATCTAGGTGGTCACTGTGCAAACCTGAATGGGCCTTTGGCTGATCCAGCAGGGCTGTCCTTATGTTCTTCAAACCCAGCATCCAACCCAGGCCAGTCAAACACATCCTTTTTTTTTTTTTTTTTTTCAATAATTTTTATTCAGATTTTCATAAAACATACAAAACAAAATCATAAAACATTCAAAGACAAAAAACAAAATCAAAAATAGTTAAACAAAAAGAAAAAAAGAAAAAAAAAAAACAAAAATAAAAAATAAAGAGTAAAATATTGACTTCCCATTTGTCAAAGATCAAATCAGTTATAAGTCTATAATATATAACAATCCTGTCTCTTAAGTCATATTATAAAATCACTTTCCTCCAATAGTTATCTTACTTAATCATCAAATCTCATAAACATTACTTCACTCTTTCCACAAAAAGTCAAAGAGAGGTTTCAATTCTTTAAGAAATATATCTATCAATTTTTTTTCCAGATAAGCATATCGATTAATCCATCTCATTACTAATTATGATAATCTTATTGTCATAACCATAGTCAAAATAAACATTTCAATTAATCCAACACATCAGAATCTGTTAGGTTCAGTAATTTCAGTAGCCATCGTTCTATTATCTCTATTAGTTCCATTTTCCATCTTCCATCTTCAGTAGTCTTGTTAAGTCCAGTAATTTCAATATCCAATCTTCCATTATCAGTATTCCATAATAATCTTGCTGTCAAAGCCATAGTCATATAGTAAGAGTCTGATGGGAATTACCTCTATCCCAAATATTTTCTTGCCATCCATTCTGAATAGGTTGCTGAAATACTGCTGTAAAATCATATCTCTGTTCTTTTTTTCAAAATACACTGGGTCATCTCTTAAAAGTTTTTCCATTGTCACATGGCTGCAGTTAATTCCATAAATTTTCTCTATATTGGGCTCCATCACATCATTCCAGTCCAGAAGATAATCCATGCCATTGATAACTTTATCTCTAAAATCTTCATTAATTTCTTCAGAGATAACATTGAGTTCCAAACAATAGATTTTATTTCTAAAGTCCATAGACTCCAAATCTTGTTCCTGTTCCACGTTTGTTCCAATCTCCGGGATCTCCTCTCTCACAGGGACCCCTATTCCAGTCTCCAGGGTCTCCTCTCTCACAGGGACCCCTGTTCCAATCTCCGGGGTCTCCTCTCTCACAGGTACCCCTTCCAGGGTCACCTCTCTCACAGGGACCCTTATATCTTTAATCTCCTGCTTCATTTTACTCAATTCAATTTTCGTTATCTCAATCTCATCCATTATTTTCTGAAACATAGTTATTTCCAGATTCTCAGCCACTTTCTTAATTGCCATTTTAAAAGAAAAATATAGGAAAACCACTTCTTATTTCAGCAACAATTGGGTTAATACTCCAAACTTGGTGACATCACAGTATAAACAGAGCAGACAGCCTTATCTCTCCAATAGTTAAGTAAACAAAATGCAGTTCCCAGGATCGAAACAATTAATGGCAATCGTCAAGAAACAGATTCGTCAAAATAAAATAGACCAAAAAGAGAGTAGTCTCAAAACAGTATAATATTTTTCAAAATAAAAATCTGGAATAGAAATCCCTCTTCTGTGTATATCTTTAGAATGCAAATCCAGGACAGCTTTTTGCAACAAAAACAGAGATAAGCTATTAATTAGTGCGTAGCAGAGAGAAGTTACGGCTCCCCAGTGAGATGTCAAAAACCGATCAATCTGGCAAATCTCTTTTAAACAGCAACAATTTAAGTCAAGTAAAAGAAAAATATAGAAAGAAGGGTGCTTGCCTGTTAGTGCGTTCTCTCTTAGAAGATAAGATGAACGTTCGCTTTAACAGATAGAGCTTGCTGTTGAAAATCCGTCCCACCTTCGTCGGCTGGACCTCGTCCCATAAATTAATGAGATCTGGTCGTCCCAACAAAAATAGGCTTTGAGGTTAATCTCTTCGTTTCTCCCTACCCGGGAGAAGTTTAATCAGTCAAAAAAAAAAGAAAAAACTGACTGATATATCTGAATAAGCTTCTTTTGAGGCAGGAGCCCGTCTCAAAAGCAGGCACAGGCTAAGTCACCCTTCCCGGAAGTCACGCCAGTCAAACACATCCTGTAAGCTCACAACCAGACAGCAAGGCGATAGACCAGGGATTTGCAAACTCACCACCACCACTACTTGAACATTACTGAGGGTCTTGGCAGACCACTTAATTTATTTATTTATTTAATGACTTTTTTGCCTGCTGAAGCAATTGAATGGCTTTTAATTGCATCAAGATGAAACGTCTTATAAAAGATTATACAAAATAAGAATAATCTTTTATAATGCTTGGGAAAATAGCAGGGAGTAGAAAAAGAGGAAGGCCAAACAAGACATGGATTGATTCCATAAAGGAAGCCATATGATTCCATAAAGGCATACCTACCAAGATCCTGCTGTGCGTGCTTCTTGGATGTTCTGGACCTCGTCCTGGCTATCTACAGCAAGATAAAGGTGGAGGGACAGGCACATCAGCTCTGAGAATTGTTCAGCCCACAGCAGCCCCCCCTCTCTCTGAGGTTATGCAGCCCATTGCTCTCTCTGCCCCCCCCTGAGGTTCTTCAGCCCTCTCCCTGAGGTTCTTCAGCCCCTCTCTGAGGGTTATGCAGCCCTCTCCCTGGGGTTCCTCAGCCCATCTCCCTGAGGTTCTCCCCTTCCTGATTCTCCTTTTGGTAAACTAATTAGAAGTGAAAGAAAAGGAGAGGGATGAATGTCAACATCATCAGAAAAGGTATATTATCATAGATAGTTCTCTCTCTCTCTCTCTCTCTCTCTCTCTCCCCCCCCTCCTATATATGTCTACTCATTCAAAAGTACATCCCATTGAGTTAACTAGCACTTTCTCCCAGGTGTGTGTTGGACTGCAGCATAAATGCATTGCCCTTGAGGACAACTTAGAAACTTCAACTGATCCATAATGCATTGGCAATGGCCAGGTTACTGGCTAGGGATCCATTTAGAGCATATATAACCCATTTTAAAATGACTACACCAGTTGCCAGTTTCTGTGCTCACATTGTGTATAAAGCCTTAAATGGCTTAGGCTCCAAATATCTGAAAGACCACCTCCTTCCCTTTGGGGTGTTAAGATCAGCAGTGAGGACCCTCTTGAGTGTGGGGAATGGCAGTCTGGGGAAGGGTTGTCTCTGAGGCAGCCCCTAAATTGTGGGATTTCCTCCCCTGAGAGGTTCGTCTAGCATGATCATTGTATAGCTTTCACTATATGCTGAAAAAGCACCTCTTTACCCTGTCCTTTGAGCAGTAGTGTAGTGGCAAATTCAGATATACAGGGTCCCTTTATGTTTATGTTTGTCACAGCCCTCCTCCTCCTTTTTTTTTCTGCTTGGTTGAGAATGAGGTCCTTGTTAATGTGTTATCCCACACCAACAGATGATGAAAAAGAAGAGAGTTAGCTACTGAGAAGAGTCTTCTCAGTGGCTGACTCATCTCTTTTTACTCTGATTGGCTAGTATGATGCTGGAGACAGAGGCACCATGCTGGGACCCTGCTACCAAAAAAGTAAGGGGTGTAAGACTCCCTGAGACCTTGCAAAACTACACTCCTGTCTTTGCTGATATATATGTTTGTGTGTGTGTGTGTGTGTGTGTGTATACCCACACTGTGGGTTATAGAACTAACTATAACTTTTATATATATATAACTAATCACAGTATTATTCTTATTGCAAATTGTTTTAACGGATATTAATATTGTATTTTTAGATTGTTATAACACACCTTAGGGCCTTATGGTGAAGGTACATCTTAACATTAGAAAAGAGCAAATACAGCAGTCTTCCGCTCTTGTCCCGTTCCATAATGAGGCACTTAGACCTTTACAAGGTTGAAGGTTTTAAGCTAAATATCATGTTTCTGCCTGAGTAAACATTCGCCATCTAGAATTCAAGCAGACCAATGAAAGTATGAACATGAATAGTCTGTATTTAATAGGTCTTTTCCCCCAAAAAAGCAGTACAATGGGTATATCAAGCAGGCTGCCACAGTAAAGGACAATTTAAAATGATATCTCAGCTATTTCAGTCACAAAAATCTCTCTCTCTCTCTCTCTCTCTCTCTCTCTCTCTCTCTCGGACGGCCTACCAGGCCTCCTGCCCCAGAACCAATTCCGCTCTTTTCCACGACTCCCCAAGGCCTATCTACCAACAAGCCTGCCTCTAACCGGAGAGCTATTGCTAGTCGGGCAGTATATAAGTTTTAAAAATAAATAAATAAATAACCTCAGATGAAGGCTGCTCCTACTGCTCTGCAATGGTGGCACTTTCTGTCTCTCTGGTAGTCCCTCCCTCAATCACAAAGGGCAGGAAGCCGTCCAGCCACAGCCATCATGCATGTGTGTGTCAATCACGCATGCGTGCCTGATGGAGACACTGAAAAGCCGGAGATCAACGGCTTCAAACAAACTCTAGTCGGAGGCCGAAGTTGGCCCCTTTTTGCCGGAGACTCCGGCAGAAAACCGGAGACCTGGCAACCCTAGTCCATATCTATATTTTGGTTTCACATAATGTTTCTAGTAGTATGTTAAAAGAATGCCTATATTGCATTTTCATAGTGTAAACCTTGAGATGCAGACCTCTACCAAAGTAACCTGAGTGTTGTTCTTAGTTTATGACCCCCCTTGTAAATGGGGCCTCATTTAGGCTATCTATCTTTCGTTTCCCTGGTAACTGGGTGCTTATCTCAAGGTCGTAGAAAACTATGCAAGCCTGTCTCTAAGAAGGCAAGATGTTCTTTGCTTTTTTGTTATCCTGTAAGCACCCCTCTTTCTATATCTAAGATATTACTTTGTCTAAGTAGTTTTTTTTTTGTTTCTCTATGACGTCTGGTCCCCATTTCTGTAACCATTGGGGGAACTATATAATCTGCTGCATTTTAATAAACGGGGTTCCCATTTCTGAAAAGTTGCATGCTGGCAGGTCTTGGGACTCCTTTGCAAAGGTAAACATTGTGTGTGCGTGTTATTTCTTGGTCTCTGACAATAGGCTTTTGCTCTCAACTCTGCACCTTCCCGGGTGTATGCGAGCTGAGTAGACAGTGACAGCTTGCGTTGTTGGGTTTGGACCTAACAGCCACCTACTGAGTCACCCGCTTTCCCTGCAGAAATGCCCAGATTCAGTCTCTGGCTTCTCCTGCTGAAATGAGCAGAGGCAGCCAGGTGGGGAAACACAAGGGAAGGGGATGCCTTTACGCTGGGACAGGCAAGAATCCAAGAAAGCAGCATTTTTCATATGGAGATTTTGGGACTTTGTGCAATCTTGTGCATTTCAGTCTGCCAGGTGTATGCATAGCCCTGGACCAGCGACATCTGCCAGCGCTGCAATGGCATCCCAAGTTGGGTGGGGGGAGGGAAATGGCCACAACCCAGGTTTGATGGGTTGGGTAGTTTGGGGAATAGGAACTACCGAAAACACTGAAATGCAACTAGTTGGCAGAGACATATTCTGGATTCTCCATCATAACCAACAGCACAGTCCTAACCATGTCTGCTCAGAAGTCAGTCACGTTGAACTCAATGGAGCTGACTTCCAGTGCAGTTCGGATTGCAGCCCAAGTGAATGAATGCAGCCAGTTCCAGAAAAGAGAGCTATTTTTATTCAGGCTAGTATACATTGACACAAAATATCACTACAATTCCTTCCTTGTGTGTGGTTTCACCACTGCGATTCTGTCCTTTCTGCTTTGCTTCTTTTCCAGCTTTCTCTTCCAGACCTGCAGGAGCCTTCCATCTCCCTCACCAGGCCCGGCGCCAAAGGGCGGCTGGGTCGGGCCCTGGCTAGGGGCCTCTGGCTAGAGTGGGGGAGAAGTAGCACACCCCTTCCACCATCACCCTCTATTCATGCTTGGGGAACACGTACTGCCTCCACACCACAGATGCTCCCAAATTTGAATTTGGATATTATTTCCCACACCTTGGACTTCTTTTATCATACATTCTTTAACTTATATCATTTTATGCATGTATATCTTAGAAAATAAATGCCTGTTCGTACTTATCATCATTTCATGTTTTGTAACTTCTTTCAAGGTGTCTGATTTTAAGTACTTTAGTTTACAAAAACTTTATTTAATTTTTTAAAAATGTGTATCAGGTGGCATTCAACTACCCTGTTCTGCTACCAGGAGCCAGTGCAAGGGCTGCAGGTAGCGCAATATGGCTTCCTCCCTTTCCTCCCCCCATCTGTGCTAGAGGGACAGAAGAACCCCCTCCCCAGTTCAGTGCATAGAGGGAAGAGAGAGGAAGCAAGAAATGCTTGTGCTGATGGAGTATTCCTCTTAGCACTATGTTCAATGCAAGCCATTATTTATTTCAGTTTGCCTGTCATTTTTCCATATAAATATGCCCGAACTGGCTCACAGCCAAAAAAAATGCAAATCAATCCATCATTTTAAAAACACTCAAACACTAGATCATTTCAAAACATATGACAATACAAAAAATTCCTTTTGATAACAAACATTTTATACTAAATTAAAATATTATAAACTACCATTAAACATCTCAATCAATATAAAATATATAAGCATTTCCAGTAGAATTACAGATTGACAATAATAAAATCAGCTTAATTTTAAAAAGCTGTGCAGACAGCTTAATTTATAAAACAACCTCTTAAGTTGTTTATATAAAGTTGTATAAAATATTTATATGAAAATGCCAATACAGTCAACAGACTTATTAATCGGTTTCCACCCATATCTGAAAGCAATGTACACAAGGCAATAAAAACGGTGAAACAGATTAAAACAATACAGAAAATATCAGCAGATTAAAATAAATCAATACCAAGGAGTCTCCAAGGAGTGCTTTAACTTGGATTCCTGCATTGAGCAGGGGGTTGGACTTGATGGCCTTACAGATCCCTTCCAGCTCTCATGGCAGAGACCTATTCTTCCAGCTGGGAAGACTTTGCAGAACAAAAATGTCTTCAGTTGCTTCAGAAAAGTACAGTGAGTAGGTGCCTGTTGTACCTTGATAGGGATGCTGTGCCACAGAACAGGGGCCACCACCATAAAAGCCCTGCTCCGAGTCACTGTAGAGGGGGCTTCTGAGATCTTTGGAACATGCAGGAGAAGCTCTCCTGCAGACTGTGGTTTATATCCAGGGATAACCATATACCACTAGTTTTCTCCATTCCACCAGGTCTCCGTTATGCTCACTATATCAATGCTCTTCTCTAAGACCAAGCACTCCAGTTCTCCCATCTTGGTTCGGAGGCTCCTAGCATTAGCGTACAGGCACTTGTAAGCAGTGTCTCTCTTCAAGTGTCTTTGGCACTTGTGGTTAGGCCTGTGGTAATTTTGCTCTTCTGAATTTATATCCTGTGCCCCTGCTCTCACAATGCCTACTTCTAGGCCTACCCCTTTTAAAATTTCATCATTTCTTTGGTTTTTATCCCAGGGGGGAGGTTTATTCCGAACCGGACCTTTCTCAGCTCCTGTCGGGTTTCCCCCCTCAGTCAGTTTAAAAGCTGCTCTGCTACCTTTTTAATTTTAAGTGCCAGCAGTCTGGTTCCATTCTGGTTCAAGTGGAGCCCGGATTTCTCTCCCTGGTCGTGGTGGGCCCCATTGTTCAACTCAGCAGCCTCGGAGTCAGCGGCAGCCGCCCCTCCGGCATCTGCAAGAGCTTTAGAAACGGCCTTTACTGTTGTCACATCTAATTCGCCTTTTCCGCATTTCATATCCACCCCTCCGACCTCGCTGCTTAAAGACCTCCCCACATCCGCTGTGTAGATATTCCTCACAACGCCATAAAAATGGCCTTTGAAGATGGTGTAGGACTCGTTGATATTCGAAACGCAGGAAGTTTGCGATATTTAATGCGGGGGGGCTGTGTGCTACCAAGCCCCCCAACCCTTCCACCTGAGGGGTTACTCCTCTCTGATCTGCGGTTCCTGTTTATTTTCCTGGGTTGTTTCTCTGCCCAGACTGAGGAACGCTGCACCTCTTCGATTTGAGCTACTTCTGAGGAAGGGTTCTGTGGAACCCTAAACCTTGCATACTCGGGCAAAGGCACTTTTCGTTAACCTAAAGGGTTAAGCTGTTCTGACAGCAAACGAGATAACTTTTTTACTCAGGCAAAACAGAACAGAAAAGGGGGTTAAAAGCTATAAACCAGTATCTGCTCTCTAGAATATCCATATGGGGCTGGTCGCACATTCTCAAAGGATTTTTTTGGGGGGGGAGGTCAAAGCTGAGGCAGGGTGGTTTACAACCACCCTGCAATGCAGTCCATTGTTGTTATCGTAGGCTGCAAATGCACAGTAAGAATTGCCTTAGATATTAATAACTCTAAATGCTTTTACTTACTTATTCTTAATATTAATGACTTGCTGGTTTGTTGTATGCTGCCCTGGGCTCCTTTGGGAGGAAGGATGAAATAGGAATGTAATAAATAATCATAGAGTTGTAGAGTTGGAAGGGGTCTACAAGGCCATCTAGTCCAACCCCCTGCTCAATGCAGGAAATCAAATTAAAGCATCCCTGACAGGTGGATATCCTGCTGCCTCTTGAAGGCCTCCAGTGTTGGAGAGCCCGCCACCTCTGTAGGTCATTGGTTCCATTGTTGTACCGCTCTGACAGTTTTCCTGATGTTCAGTCGAAATCTGGCTTTTTGCAACTTGAGCCCATTGTTCCATGTCCTGCACTCTGGGATGTTCGAGAAGAGATCCTGGCCCTCCTCTTCGTGGCAACCTTTCAAGTACTTGGAGTGCTATCATATAATATCTCCCCTCAGTCTTCCAGGCTAAACATGCCCAGTTCTTTCAGTCTCTCCTCATAGTGCCTTGTTTCCAGTCCCCTGATTATCTGCATTGCCCCCCTCTGAACCTGTTCCAGTTCATCTGCATCTTTCTTAAAGTGTGATGTTCAGAAGTGGAGGCAGTACTCAAGGTGAGGCCTAACCAGTGCCAATAGAGGGGAACCAATACTTCCCAAGATTTGGAAACGACTGCTAATGCAGCCTAACATAGCATTTGCCTTTTTTGCAGCCACATCACACTGTTGGCTCATGTTCAGCTTGTGATCAACAACAACCCCAAGATCCTTCTTGCATGTCGTATTGCTGAACCAAGTATCTATCCCCCATCTTATAACTGCATTTGGTTTCTTTTTCCTAAGTGTAGAACTTTGCATTTATCCCTGTTGAATTGCATTCTGTGGTTTTCAGCCCAATGCTCTAGCCTCTCAAGTTCCCTTTGCATTTTGTTCCTGTCTTCCAAGGTATTAGCTTGGATATTATTATCAATAAAATAATAATGGCATAGAAGCACCGTGAGGAAAATGGGGCTGCCGAGAGGGTGGGTAGTCCACAGCTTCTTTGGGGAGAGGTGTGTAAAGCGTGGCTCCTTCTGCAGGCGGCGGTTCCATCTTGAATGGGGAACCAAATTCTGCTGCTTGGGAGGGGGAAAGAGAGAAGGAGAGAGAGGCAGGCAGACAGATCCCCTCTTGTCTGCAAGGAGCACAAAGCAACTGGAAGAAAGTTCCCAAACTGTCCATATTAGGGTTTTGGGGCCTGGGGCAACCCAGACTTCTTTTTTGACAGAACTTATCAGGAGCTGCTGAGGGTGGGTTGATCTCATATCAGGGCAAAGGACTCTCTTTCTGCTTCTGTGGAGGTGCAGGATGCTGTTACACAGAGAGTTCCTAGGCTCGTTTGGGGTGTGCCCATGTGCCCCTCTAACTCTGCCCCCCCTTTTTTTTCCCTTATAGGTTCCTCATCTCATTCCATGGATGGCATGTACAGTGCATTGTGGGAGCCCAGCCAAGGACTGGTCCAGTTCAGTGGGGTAACGTATGTGGATGGCCAGCTCGCTACTTACTACGACAGCCAGACGAGGCGGGCCCAGCCTCGCATCTCATGGATGAAGAATGTGGAGAAGTACTATCCTCAGTTCTGGGATATAAACACTTGGAGATTTCAGAGCAGCGAGCAGAGGTTCAGAAGGGACCTGCAGAATCTGCAAAAACACTACAACCAGACCAGAGGTGAGCAATGGGCAGGGCAGGAACGTGTTCCCCTCCCCACATCCTCATCCTAGGGGCATAATGTTTCTAATTGGACAAATTGGGGGTAGAGACTTCCAACATAACATTCACCGTGTTCCGCATTTGCTTCCAAGAATGTTTAGCATGAGGATTAGCGTAAGAAGGCCCTCTTGCTTTTCTGCATTTCCAGCATAAATCAGAAGCGTTCTAAATCATTAATATTATCACCAGAGTTTGGTGCTGTTCTGATACCATCTGAAACCATTTTCATGCGATTCGGAAGCCACAATATATTAAGTCCCCCCATAAATAAGTCAGTTCTTCCTTTTTAAAGCTTCCTTTTGTGAGGCTGTTACAATTATTATTATTATTTTATTTCCTTTAGATGCTGCTTAAATGCTGAATTGCTTCTAAGCAGTTTATCACTATAATATCAACTATAAACCCCACATATAATTAAAATACAGCATGTTGGCAACCCTAGGTCTACACTGACTGGGACTCAGTGTTCCCAGCCCTGCGTGAGGATGCTGAGGATCGAGCTTCCTGCACGCAAGAGGAGCAATTATAAGCATCGGAGACCCTGGAGTGAAGAACAAGCTTTGGTCCTCCTTGCAAAGTGAACTCCCCTTTAGAGAGATCTGAACCCAGGTCTGGCAGATGCAACAATGCCAGTTGCTGCTGACTGAGGCACAATTTCAGCGCAACAAGATGCTGGAGGAGCCTGGGGGCCCCTAAGCCTCTCTTTCTGGCCCTCAGGACTCTCCCTGCTCCCCTACTTCATATCCCCCTTGAGTATGTCCGTCTGGCTGGAATGTGCCCTTGAAACTCTGATAATGTCTCTCTTCTAAATACCCATTTGTGGGTGTACAGGAAGTACAAAGATAAAATTGGAGTTTGTGGCTCCGCCCACTTCCACCTCTGCCCCACCCGTCTCTGGCTTGTGGCCATGGAAGGTTGCCCCGAAGAGAATGTGGCCCTCAGGCTGAAAGGGGCTACCTGTATGATATTGACAGCTGGCCTTCCTCCCATCAGCATCTGGGGTGGGGGAGGGTGTTCGTCAGGTGGTCTCCCATCCAGGCAATGACCAGACCCACATTTGCAACATCAGGCCCTGCTTTAGGATTTCCAGCCTCCAACCTGGATGTTGGGATTCGTTAGCTGCAGAGGCTCCCTTCCTAACATTAAAGGGGAGCACCCACCCTGCCAGCCACTGGAAAAGTGCTCATATTATGCATTTGAATGCCAACATTGCCATTTTTACAGACCCTCCAACGGTGAAAGTTACTCTCATGGCAGGTCATGATGGGCTGGAAACTCTCATCTGCCAGGCCTACGGCGTCTACCCCAAGGAGATCGACACCACCTGGAGGAAGGACAGGGAGGTCTTGGAGCAGGAGACTTTCCGCAGGGATGTGGCACCCAACTCAGACAGGACGTACTACGCCTGGCTCAGCATCCAGATAGACCCTGAGGACAAGGACCACTACTGGTGCCACGTGGAGCATGATGGTCTTCTGGAGCCTCTAGACATGGCTTTCAGGGAGCCTGGTGAGAGGCTGGGGGGGAGGGAGGGCTGGCTGGCTAGCTGGGAGAGTGGCATGCATGTGGCAGTTCTTCAGGGAGAATTTTCATCCAGGGAGGAAAGAGAGACTCCAGGAAGAGACCCTGCAGCAGCAGCAGCAGCATCGGTTACAGTGAGGACACCCAGGAGGAAACTGTTCGTGTTTTAGCATGCAAAGCAGGCGAAAAGTTGGAGGAGGGGGACGCCAAAACTATTGGGGTGGGAAATGTTACTTCTGGAAGGGACAGCAGATTCCCTTTACGGCGCCCCAGTTTATTGCTGTGGTAAGAGTATACCAGAAAATATTTTGTAAAAGTTGTACGAGCAGTTAATCAACAGAATGAAAAATACACCTGAACGCAAAGAAAATCAATGTTTGAGGGTCATTCAAGGCCTTTTTATGTATTTCAAGCTCCACTACAGGCCTGCGATACCAGGATCTGGAGATCCTTCTTTAAGAGAATACTCTGTGGTATTTGGGCCAGTGCAGAGCAGGCCCTGCTTTGCCCTGTCATCTCATTCCTTCGGCCATGGAAAGAGTCACGCCCCCTCCCCAAGCTCCAGGTCTACCCACTGAGAAACATGGTATGTCTCTGGTCAGAGAGGCTACATCTTCCTCCAGAGAAAGACTGGAGTTGTGTACATGCCATGCATTTGAAACACTTTCTCCGCCACACAAAAAAGAGTCCTGAGAACTTTAGTTTACCCTTCACAGACCTATCGTTTCCAGCACCCTTAAAAAATTACAGTTCCCAAGATTATTGGGGAGGAACATGTTTTACATGTATAATGGATATGTAGCCTCAGTCTTTGGAGACTGCAGGTCTCTCCTTTGAGAAAAGCCATGGGTTTGAGTGAAGCCAGTCATAGAATCATAGCATTGTAGAGTTGGAAGGGGCCTATGACACCATTGAGTCCAACCCCTGCTCAATGCAGGAATCCAAATTAAAGAATTCCCAACAGATGACTGACCAGCTATCTCTTGAATGACCCCAGTGTTGGAGAGCCCACCACCTCTCGAGGTCATTGATTGCATTGTCAGACCCCTCTAACAGTTAGGAAGTTTTTCCTGATGTGCACTTGAAATCTAGCTTCCTGCAGCATGAGCCCATTATTCGATGTCCTGCACTCTCAGATGATAGAGAAGAGATCCTGGCCCTCCTCTATGTGACAACCTTTCAAGTACTTGAGGACTGCTATCATATCTCCCTTCAATCTTCAGTTCCCAAGGCTAAAGATGCCCAGTTCTTTCAGTCTTTCCTCATGGGGCTTTGCTTCCATTCCCCTCATCATCCTTGTTGCCCTCCTCTGAACCCATTCCAGTTTGCCTGCATCCTTCTTAAAGTGTGGTGTCCAGAACTGGACGTAGTAATCAAGATGAGTCCTAACCAGTGACGAATAGAGGGGAACAAATTCTTGACATGATTTGTAAACTATACTTCTGTTAATGCTGCCTAAAATAGCATTTGCCTTTTTTGCAGCCAGCTTGTGATCAGCTTGTGATCAACTACAATCCCAAGATCCTTCTCGTATGTAGACTTGCTGAGCCAAGTATCTCCCATCTTATAACTCTGCAGTTGGTTTATTTTTCCTAGGTGTAGAACTTTGCACATATCCCGCTTAAATTTCATGCCGTTGTTTTCAGTCCAATGTTCCAGCTTATCAAGATCCCTTTAAATTTTGTTTCTGTCTTCCAGGATATTAGCTATCCCTCCCAATATAGTATCATTTGCAAATTTCATAAGCATTTTGAGCACCTCCTTATCCACGTCATTAATAAAAATGTTGAATAGCACTAGCTTTGGGGCAAGCCCTATGGAACCCTGCTCATTACTGCCCCCCCCAGTTTGAAAAGGAATCATTGATAAGCACTCTTTGAGTACGATTCTGTAACCAACTGTGAATCCACCTGATAGTTGTTCCATTCAGCCCACATTTAGCTAATTTGCTAATCAGAATATGATGGGGCACTTTGTCAAAAGCTTTGCTGAAGTCGAGATATATTATGTGCACAGCATTCCCACAGTCTACCTCTGTACTCGATCAAAAAATGAGGTACTCCATCAAAAAATGAGATAAGATTAGTCTGGCAGGATTTGTTCTTGATAAATCCATGTTGGCTTCTAGTAATCACTGCATTGTTTTCAAGGTGCTTACAGACTGACTGCTTTATAATCTGCTCCATAATTTTCCCAGAGATCGATGTCAGATTGACTGGTCTGTACTTCCCAGGTTCCTCCTTTTCCCCCTTTATGAAGATAGGGGCAACATTAGCCCTTCTCCAATCATCTGACATTTCACCAGTCCTCCACGATTTCATAAAGATAATAGACAGTGGTTCTGAGAGATCTTCAGCTATGTACCTGAAGGAAGCAATTTGTTGCTTTTTGCATCTCTCGCTAACCTCAGCTCATTCTCAGCTTTAGCCTTCCTGATGCCATCCCTGCAATTCTGTGCTATCTGCCTGTACTCTTACTTTGTGGCCTGGTCTTCCTTCCACTTCCTGTATGTGTCCTTTTTTGTTTTCAGGTCATCTCTAAGCTTTCTGTGAAGCCGCATTGGCTTCTTCTGCTGTCTTCCTCCTTTTTTCCTTGATGGGATTGTTTGCCATTATGCCTTTAGAATTTCCTTTTTTAGAAACTCCCACCCGTCTTGGTCGCCTTTTCTAGTTAGGGTCGCCTGCCACAGAACCTTACTCACCATTGTTATGAGTTTGTTAAAATGGGCTTTCCTGAAGTCCAGGGTACGTGTATGGCAACTCTCAGCTTTTGCTTCTTTTAAAATCAGTCCTCCACTTCTGCTTGGTTGTAGGTGGTGTGAGTGTCTGGGTGGGAGGTACAGACGTCTTCTAATGTAGCAATTCTTGTGGGGCTTGAGATGTTGTATGTTCTTGTTTTTATTTTCTTTCTTTCACTCTTTATATCAATACAGTACTGTAAATGAATAATAATCACGAAAGGACATGAATATCATTAAGATCAATGACAACAAGTGTCTGCAGGGAGCCAGGGTCTCCAAGCAGCGAGCAGAGTGTTCCCTGAATGTCTGGTGATGTCATTTGGTGTGAGAGGCCGAGTCTTTATGATGTCACTGAGTAGAGTTGAGTTGGAGTTCCAATTGACTTGCTTTGAGTGTTGTGAGTGCTTTAAGTGAAGGTAGCGTGAGCTGTGTGTGTGTGTGTAGATGGGTGGTGAGGGGTGGTTAAGCCATTAAAGACCTGAAGGAGAATTAATCCTGGTGGAGGCATGCGTGGTAGGAAGAGGGAGGTCCCTATCCACAAAAAAGCCTTCCCCCATGGGAAGAGACAACCCTCCTCCTCACTCTCTCTCTCTCTAGGGGCCTCTTTACTCTGTTATGGGGTGTCTGTTCTGGTTATCCACCTGATTTTCTCAAAGATGCACAGCAGCCTTCTTTATAAAAGGGGAATATTCATTGTAGGTTCCTAGTAATCATTTTACTCTTTCCCATATTTCAGCCTTAAAGAGATCCCATCTGAGGAGCATCTTCGGGGCTGTGGCTGCTCTCCTGATAGTGCCGGTAGTGTTATTGGGGATCATTGTGTACATCAGGAAGTATAAACTGTGAACACATTGGGGAGGGGGGGAGATCACACTATTGTAGGATGTACCAGGGATTTGCTGAGTGGTGTCCCCCCCCCCAAAAAATCTGGAGGTATCTACAAACTCCTCTCCTGGATGTGCCCAGGAGCACTATTTGAATGGCATTTTTGTACCAAGACTAAAGGGATGTAGAAAGTGATGGTAGGTGCATCCCCACAAAGACTCCCTTCCTGCAAGATAAGCTTCCCAGTTTTTCTTTTTTAATTGGGTTGTGTGGTCCTTGGAGGTCATTTCCTCTTCCAATGCTCTGCTTGTGCCTCAGCAGGAAAATGGCAACCCGGTGGCCACTCAAACTTCAGGTGAGTGACCACCTTTTGGAAATGGGTTCTCCTGCACAGCACAGCTTTTGGATGTGGGCTGCGGGGGGCTGTGCCCAGGGCTTAGACCGGCCCTGAAGCTGCTGCAGAGGGCTTGTGCCAACTCGCTCTTCCCACCCGACATGTTCTGGGAAAGGGGAGTCTCTGCAGCACATGCAGCCAGCCTGCTCCTCATGTCTGTGCAGAGACTCCTGTAGCCCAAACCATAAATGCACAGGACCCAGGCTGGGATGGGTTCTGAGAAGCAGCACTGGGGAGGCGAAGGGAGAGGAGAGAGAGATCTTGCTGTAGGATGACTCTATTTCATATTTTTCAGTGTCATGTATTTCGGTTTTTGTACTTCGTGAACTGCTTGGAAACCTGTTCTGAGCATGTTAAAAGTTAACAAATAAGAATGGTGACTGGCTGCTTTCACCATATGTAGGCCGCATTTAGTGGGTCGGGAAGGGAGATCTCTGCATTGTGCCCGTTTGATCCGTCCTTCTTTCGTTTCCTCCAAATTCTTCTTCCTCTGTTCCCCTTGGCTGCAGTTTCAGGCTCTGCCTGAAGGCCATATTGTGCTTTGTGAACTGCTCAGAAACTTCTTTTGGACATGACGCAGTATATTAAGTAAACTAATAATAATGGTGAAGGCTGCATTTAGGGGTCAGGAATGAAGATCTCTGCCTTCCTGGGTATTTCCTTGCATTGTGCCTGCTTGATCCATCCATCTTTGGTTTCCTCTGAATTCTTCTTCCTCTCTTCCCCTTCGCTGCAGTTTCAGGGTCTGCCTGAAGGCCATATTTAGGGGGACAGGAAGGGATTTCTCTGTGGGGCTGTCCTCCCTTGCTTGAGTCCTCATTTGGAACTGTTTCCTCCACAGGCTCCTCTCTGTCACACATTATCTTATTCCTTGCTTGTAACACATTTTGATCCGAGATGCGGGACGTAAGCCACGGTGGGCCGATGGATGTTTACAGGACTTGACCTAGCAATGGGGTTGGACTAGATGGCCTCTCAGATCCTTCCACTTGACTCTTAAGGGCCTCACACTGACAACTCCACCATACTGGCTTAACCATTGTCTTTTGTTTTTGTTTCTGTAGCAAAATACTCTGCTAGGAGTGCTGGAGGATCAAGTAGTGTGCCGGACAGTTTGTCCTGAATCATCCCTGCCCCTTCAGAACTTCTGCCAGCCCATAATATAGTTCCATAGGAACATAGGGAGCTGCCTTATTCCGACTCAGACCCTTGGTCCATCTAACTCAGTGCTGTCTACACTGACTGGCAGCTTGGCCTGGAGATGCTGAGGATTTGACCTGCGACTTTCTGCAGCGAAGCAGTCGCTCCACCTCTGGCCCTTCAAAGTTTGAAATATCAAAGGAGGAATGGTGAAGGCCCATTATGGTTTTCAAACTTCCAAATGAGAACTTTTTGGGGACTGTTTTCCTTGAAGGATCACCTTACCCTGCATATGCCCAGTCAAGCATTTAGATTTATAGAAGGGCTTATCCACATGGGACCATAATTTCATCCTAAAGGTGCTGTTTTTACCTTCGTTTTCTCTTTGCACCATCCACAGTAAGGGCTCAATGACAGCTGCAAACACAGTGTTTTCTAGTCACACTTGAGGGGAAGCATCAATCACTCAGTTTCCTGAAGACCATACCCTCTAAACATAAGAACATAAGAACATAAGAAGAGCCTGCTGGATCAGGCCAGTGGCCCATCTAGTCCAGCATCCTGTTCTCACAGTGGCCAACCAGGTGCCTGGGGGAAGCCCGCAAGCAGGACCCCAGTGCAAGAACACTCTCCCCTCCTGAGGCTTCCGGCAACTGGTTTTCAGAAGCATGCTGCCTCTGACTAGGGTGGCACAGCATAGCCATCACAGCTAGTAGCCATTGATAGCCCTGTCCTCCATGAATTTGTCTAATCTTCTTTTAAAGCCATCCAAGCTGGTGGCCATTACTGCATCTTGTGGGAGCAAATTCCATAGTTTAACTATACGCTGAGTAAAGAAGTACTTCCTTTTGTCTGTCCTGAATCTTCCAACATTCAGCTTCTTTGAATGTCCACGAGTTCTAGTATTATGAGAGAGGGAGAAGAACTTTTCTCTATCCACTTTCTCAATGCCATGCATAATTTTATACACTTCTATCATGTCTCCTCTGACCCGCCTTTTCTCTAAACTAAAAAGCCCCAAATGCTGCAACCTTTCCTCGTAAGGGAGTCGCTCCATCCCCTTGATCATTCTGGTTGCCCTCTTCTGAACCTTTTCCAACTCTATAATATCCTTTTTGAGATGAGGCGACCAGAACTGTACACAGTATTCCAAATGCGGCCGCACCATAGACTTATACAACGGCATTATGATATCGGCTGTTTTATTATCAGTACCTTTCCTAATTATCGCTAGCATGGAATTTGCCTTTTTCACAGCTGCTGCACACTGGGTTGACATTTTCATCGTGCTGTCCACTACAACCCCGAGGTCTCTCTCCTGGTCGGTCACCGCCAGTTCAGACCCCATGAGCGTATATGTGAAATTAAGATTTAACATTTCCACTCCCTCTGGTTACCTGGCAGCTGAGCGTGCTCAGTTTGTTCTACCAGTAAATTTCATTTTAAGAAAACAAAACCGGAAGTGCAATTATTTTTATTTTCACTGATACAATACAAATGAAATACAACTCTTTGTCTGAGCACTATTATACTTTTGTGCACAAGTTAGGGGGAAAAGAAACAGAAGACACCGTTTGCTGTAACATAAAAAAGGCTTGTAGAATGGGAGAGAGCAGCAGAGGTTTCGCTTCAGCCCGCAGGAAATGAAATGAAAGAAGGGGGGAGGAGGGAGTGGGCATGGAGAGGGGAACGATTGACACACCCACCTAAAAGTATCGGAGCAAAGTGTCTGCAAGTTGTAGCGAAACTGAGTGAAGACTTTTTTCCTTCCCTTTTTGGATGATCAGAGGATTGGGTTAGTACAGATTTACAGGGGGGAAACCATGTGATCGCTTCTGTTTGCCAGTAGCGTCATGTGAACCATGCGAATTGAAAGGGGATGCAAATAGCACCAGACACACAGTAAATCCCCGTGTAGATGAGCCCGAAGTGGCACTTCTACAGGCGCCTTCTGATGTTTGTTCCGCTCTTCCAATTAATCACTCTTTTAGCGTGGCAGCACCTCTTCCTCTGGAACGCCCTCCCTATTAATATCAGGCCAGGCGCCTTTGCTGTACTGTTTTCCCTGTTGTGTTCAGGCAAGCCTACTTAGACATGGACTTCCATTATGTATGCTTGTTCTTAAACTCTGTGATTTGATCTGTGTTTGTTAATTTTATTATGTCGGTTTTGTAGACAACTGTAGGTTGGTTAACCTCAAGCATGGATTGCTGCAATGCACTCTAGGTGTGGCTACCCCTGAGGCTGGTCTGGAGGTTACAGTTGGTGCAGAACATGGTAGCTACTGCCAGCATCTAACACCATGTTCAAGGTTTTGCTACTAACATATATGGGCCTATATTGCCAGGGGTGCAGTCATGCAGGGTCTGGGGGAGTCTTAAACCCTTTACTGGTTAGGGAGCAGAGCACCAGCAGGGTCCCTATGTCTCCAGCAACTACAAGCCAAACAGCATGAAAGGGGAGTATGTTAGCCATTGAGAAGAGTCTTCTAACATGCTTCCTTGTCCTTTCCTGCAGATTGGAGTCAGAGTAAATGAAGGTGACTCAAACACTGAGAAGACTCTTCTCATAAGCTAACACTCCTATTTCATGCTTATTGATTCCTAGGCATTATCAAGGATCTCATTCTCAACCCCACAGCAAAAAAAATGGGGAGGGGCATGACTGTGATTAACATGAAGGGACCCTGCACTTCTGAATTTGCCACTACACTACTGTATATTGCTCAGGACCAGGTTACTTGAGAGATGGCTGTCTTATCCCTTATATTCTCAGTAGATCATCACGGTCTGCAGGAGAGCTTCTCCTGCATGTTCCAAAGATCTCAGAAGCCCCCTCCACAGTGACAGCATCAGTTCAGAGCGCTTCATGAATCAGCTTACAGGTTGTACAGGATTCAGCATCATTGCAAGGAATGACAAGGCACAACTATACTGCACTAAGACATTGTTGCAGCGACTAGACATGCCTCCTTACCATCCTTAAGCAAGGATGGGCGGGCACCTGACTTTCATGGACTGAGTATCACTGGGGAGAGCACGAGGCAGATGAGCTCTCCTCCTCAGAGGGACAGTGAAGGCTCATTGAGATTGCCAGCGCCACAGCCTACGTGTCCGAGGTGAGGGCGGCTGGACCCCCTCCTCAACATCCTCCTGAGGAGGGGGCCTGCCCTTTAGCAGTGGTAGGGTGAGTGAGGAAGGGGTGAAGTGAAGGGGGACAGACAACCTCTTGATCGGGCAGTGCCTCCCCGGTAGAAACCGGAGCTTTAGGGGTGGAGCATCTGCGGGCTCGTCACTGGTGCCTTCCCATTGGTCCAAGTCTATCTCCTCCTCATCATCATCATTGCTCCATTGCCAACCCACGGGACTCATAACAAGGGTTGGCAATTGTGCATACTACGTGCATACCAATCAACTTCTGTGACAATAGTTAAAAGTAGTGTAGAGGAGAGCTCACTGCCAGCTCAGAGGCCACAGAACTCTTCATCTGGTCCCCTTTAATCTTGTGGCTAACTGCTACTTTGGGCTCTTTTCACAGACTTTGGGACTTAACAACCCACAACTGCTCACCATCATGACCTGAACATGACCTTCGCTGTTTCCCCTTTTTTTTGCTATGTACCTTTATTGTTTTATTATCATCTTGAACCCCTGCTCCTATACATCCTAATACTATGTATTTTATTTATGCAAAGCCCCTATATTAAATGTAGTTTACATTTTAAGTTTACATACTGCATACACCAGTCACAAATGTAAAACCTGCTATGGGTTTTCAGGTATTGCTTATATAATACCTGAACCCCTTAAAACCTTCCAAAAGGGGGTCAGGTGCTCTCATTCCTTCCCACACTCACTTCCTTGTATTATTAAGAGGGCATCTGAGTGCCAGGTTCTCCATCAGATCCCCCAAAACCAGATTCCCCCCCGTTAGAATTTCTATGTAAAACATTGCAAATACTTCAGGGCGTCCATAGCATCGTTGTGACAGTAGGTCCGAGTGAAGTTCCATATTTCTCTTGACCTTTGTTTATTGCAAATGCCAACCGAGTGCTTGACACCATAGGAAAAGAGCTAAAAAAATTTTTAGGGCGAGCTACAAAAAGCCACAGTGAGTTTGCAAGTTTCCAAATGCTATTTATTTATTTTATTTATTATTTGATTTACATCCCGCTCTTCCTCCCAGCAGAAGCCCAGGTCGGCAAACAAAAGCACCAAAAACACTTTAAAACACCATAAAAACAGACTTTAAAATACATTAAAACATCTTTAAAAGCTCTTTTTGAAAGTTTTCAAAACGTCTTCTAAAAAAAGTTTTAAAAACATTAAAAAAAGGTTTAAGAACATATTAAAAAGCAATTCCAACACAGACGCAGACTGAGATAGGTCTCAACTTAAAAGGCTTCTTGAAAGAGGAAGGTCTTCAACAGGAGCCAAAAAGATAACAGAGATGGTGCCAGTCTAATATCCAAGGGGAGGGAATTCCAAAGGGTAGGTGCCACCACACTAAAGGTCTGTTTCCTATGTTGTGCAGAATAGACCTCCTGATAAGATGGTATCTGCAGGAGGCCCTCGCCTGCAGAGCGCAGTGATCAACTGGGTATAGAAGGGGTAAGACGGTCTTTCAGGTATCCTGGTCCTGAGCTGCGTAGGGTTTTGTACGCTAAAACCAGAACCTTAAACTTGGCCCGATAGCATGGATTTCTTACAAATCTCACTGTGGGGTGAATTTTAGTACTGTACTCATGTCAATCAGGCCTCTCGAAAGCCTTCATTATAGCCCTTATATATATATTAATTAAGTTTTCATGAGCTCCAGCCAGCGCAGTCATGTTGGTCGGAGCTAAAAAGCATTGCAGTCCAAAAAGTCTGAAGGGCTCCAGGGGCAGGAAGACTGTGATAAGATAAGGAGGCTGTATGAAGGGCTGGTGTTTGTGGTTTGAAACATCATGAAATTCCTGTGGAAAGAGCCTGATGGATGAAATGCGTGGACTGTTGGGCTCACATTGAGCAGATGAAAGTTCAAATCTCTGCTTAGGAACAAGGGGGCTTACTGCCTTGGGCCATTTGCCACCCAGCCTAATGTTCCTCACATGGATGGTAGCCTGAGTTCCTTTGAGAAAGAATACGATTTACCTGTAACATATAGATTATTTTCTGTCCTAGACTTATTTTCTCTTAATTAATGGTGGGTTTACCTGTCTTTCTACCAAGTCAAGCAATAGATCTATCTCACCCTGGGTGGTCTACTATGAAAAGTCTCCCAGAGACAATTTTGCTGGCCCCACCACCTAAAATCCTTTTTCGACTGGTGAGGACACATCCTGTGTTCAAAGCAGGTCCTCTGTCAGAGAGTTGGACCTGGGTCCAAATTCGTATTCAGCCATGCAACTCATTGGGTAACGTTGGACCAGTCACACTCACTCAGGCTTATCCTATAACACAATGAAATTTTGAGGATAAAAATCATGAAGAACCTCGTGCCCCACTTTAGGTCATTGGAGGAAAAGTAAGATTAAGTGTAGACACTAAATAAATAAATATTTCCCCCCTTCTCCTCCTTATTATTATTTTATAACTTCTCCCACATCAGTATTTTTTCTGTGTCTAAAAAATCATAGTTGATTATGGATGTAAGCAATGTTGAAGCCACTCCTTTTCTCCTCCTCAGATGCAGACCACTGCACCAAATGTCCAGAAGATCAATATCCAAACAAGGGCAGAGATCAGTGTATCCCCAAGATTATCACATTCCTGGATTATGAAGAACATTTGGAGATCATCTTAGTTTCAATTTCCTTATTCTTTGCTTTAACCACAGAGATTGTGTTAGGAATCTTCACTAAATTCAAGGAAACACCCATAGTCAAAACAAACAATTGGGATCTCTCCTTCATCCTCCTCATCTCCTTCCTGCTTTCCTTTTGGTCCTCCTTCCTCTTCATTGGCCAGCCAAGAAGAGTGACCTGCCTTCTCTGACAAACAGCCTTCAGCATAATCTTCCTGGCCACAAAGCCAGGGAACAGGCTGAGGAGATGGCTGGGGAAGAGTCTGGCCAACTCCATTGTCATTTCCTGCACCAGTGTCCAAATTGTCATCTGCACCATCTGGCTGTGGATTTCTCAACCCTTCCCAGACTCCGACATGCACTCCCAGCCTGGAGAGATCATCCTGCAATGCAACGAAGGGTCTGTCACCATGTTTTATGGTGCCCTCAGTTACATGGGCTTCCTGGCTGCCGTCTGCTTCACAGTGGCTTTCCGTGCCAGGAAGTTTCCTGGGGCCTTCAATGAAGCCAAGCTGATCACCTTCAGCATGCTGGTCTTCTGCAGTGTTTGGGTCTCCTTTGTGCCCACCTACCTGAGCACGAAGGGGAAATACATAGTAGCCGTGCAGGTCTTCTCCATCTTGGCCTCCAGCGCTGGGCTTCTGGGCTGCATCTTCATTCCCAAATGCTATATTATTGTACTGAGGCCTGATCTCAATACAAAGGAGCACCTGACGACAAAAACTAAAGATGGCATCTGATTGTTGCCATATTTATTTTTGCCTATTTCCAGCAGAACAGAAATGAAATCCACATACTTGTCTTGGGAATACGGCTCCTTTTATATAAATCTGTCTTCATTCTGTACAAATCATGAATGATGAAAATGAATGCATAATTATTGCAATGGCCACAGACCCTTTGGGCTTTATGTTTGACATGTTTTGCTTCATCACAGCCTGATTCCCACTTGATCAGCCACAATATATTTGTGCTGGTAATGCTCATCCGGTGTCACCCTGAGTCGTTTTTCAGGATTATTTTCTAGCAAATATTGTTCAGTGGCAACATTGTGTTAAATCATCATTATCTTCTGTTTATTTTTATGGTAACCTTTCCACAAAATTATGCTCAAAGTAGATCACAATAATCCAAATGAAGAATAAATATAACAGATCTTAGAAACTATTAAAAATAGTATCAATGAGTAAGTAAAAGATCAATCCAATATTCAATAAAAATACAGAAAAGCTAACCTAACTTTAATAGCTTAAAATAAACTAAATGATAGTTCCAACACAAAGATAGTTCACTAGCATCCAAATGATCACCACATTCCAGATAATGTACTTGTATCCAATAATTTGGACCTGAGACTCAGTCTTCAAACACCCACGGTCCTCATCCCATCTTTCACCAGGTGCAGTGCAGACACTTCCACCCTGCTTCTCACCCAGAGGGGCCTTTTGCCCACCATTATTGTGTGCTCACCCCATATAGCAGCCAATAATTTTCTTTCTACACTCTTCCACTATGCAATATAGAATCATCCAGGCTGGGGCCACAAACAACATTTCAAGGGGTTACACCCCTATGGAGCCCCCTGTAGATGCTAAAAGTGTATCCCCTGCCCAGAGCTTGGAAGTAACTCGTTATTTTTAACGAGTTACTTGTAATTCGTTACAATTTTAAATAACGAGTGGGTAATTCCATTACATTTGGCAAGTAACGGAACGACTAGTAATTTCCCTACTTTTCAGCTGCAACTTTAACGTTTCCACGTTAGGTTGCACGTTACTTGGGGGCAGGAACAAGGGGAAGTCAGCTCCTGGCTGTGATTGGTTAACACAAGACATGTGCCTCACACTGATTGGACCTCTGCGCAGACTCTCTCTTCCCTCGTGATCTGTGTTAGGAGGCACGAGGGAAGAGGTGAATAGGCAGGGCCTGCTAGCATCTGAGAGGAAAAAATGGACGCCGGAGGAAAAAGCCAGGGCAAGGACAACGGAGGAGAAGGCAGCAGCAGAATGGCGAAGAGCTGTGGAGGTGAGTGACAATGATTTGTGTGTGTGTGTGCCCCCCGCGGCACCGTTCTGCCCCCCCACCCCCGTGGCACCGTTCTGCCCCCCCGCCCCCCCACGGCCCCCTCCATCAATCACAAGGCACTTCTGAAACTTCGGCCTTCTCTTCCTTCCCCCCCTTTTTGAACTTTCCCCCTTGTTCCCATGCATACCTGTGTGCTGTATTTATCCAGACAGAGCACTCCTGCCTTTTAAAATGCCGGCTAGCTTTTTATTATATATTTATTTCAACTCCATCTTTGTTTTTGTTGGTATTTTTGTCCTGTTTAATCACAAGACTGAATTGTATGTGGAATTGTATGTGGGACAAAAACTGTTTCAGTAATAATAATAATAATAATAATAATAATAATAATAAATCATTAGGCGTATAATAAATGCCTTAAGGCTGATTTTTTTGTTCTTGGCAGAGATGAGGTGAGAAATAGGGTCCTTGCAGCTCCTCCTCTCAGTCCCCCAGCTCTCAAACTCATGTTCTGTGAGAAAGAGAGAGATTCCCAGTCCCAGAGAGAGACAACTCCTGTAAACCCCATTCTCTCACCTCTTGTAGGAAAAAAATCCATTTATTGCAGCTGAATAACTGGGCAATGTAAAATTAAAATGTTTAACTGATTAATCCTCTCCCTTTCAATAAACTGATGAATTACATTTCAATTGATTTGCTTATCACCAAGACTTCAAATCTATGAGAATTTCCAGAATATAATAATTAAAAGGAGTGCAAGACAATGAAGAATTCAATACAGAAGCTCTAGGGCACACAGTTAAAAAAAATCAAGGCTGATCTTTGTTATTGTTTCATGCATTCCCCAGTACAGTAACACACAAAATTACTCTAAAAACAATAAACAAGTGTCTCATATTAAAACTCATTCTTACCAATAAAAATAGGCCCCACATACCATATACCATCGTTCTACTGTGTACAGTTCTGGTGACTGCAGGTATAAATGAGTCTACTGTAGAATTTACATTTCTTGTTTTGTCACATCAGAAATCCTCCAAAATATCAGAAGATAATGCTAGCAATTAACACCTGATTCTCAAGTCTGAGCACTCACTCTCCCCTCCCCTCTCTCCAAATGCTCAATTGCACAATGGATTTGCTCCTGCTTATAGAATAGATTTACATAAATCAAACACTTTCGACCACACTTGCAACCTTTATATTAGACAGTTAGGCAGGGGCAGAAGGGGGAGCTGTGCTATGGCATCTGTGTTGAGACTACTAAGACCAAGCCAACTTAGCTACAGCCTGCGCCTGGATAATGAGTTGCTTTAATTTACACTTATACATTTGCTGCGGGGGCTGCAAGTATAGTTTAACTTTGCAAAGGTTGACAAATAGGATTCAGGAAACTCTTTCATGGACCCAAGGGCTCATTCCCTCCCCTTCCCAATGTACATTCTGTTCAATGAAAGCTCAAAATACATTTAAGAGACCAGGTTTTGGGGGAGTCACTAGCACCTCCCTCCCAACATGCAGCTTGGGACACCAGGCAAGGAAAAGCATCAGAATGATATGTTTGTCCATGTGGCAGGTTGCAAGAAAAAGAAAGAGAGAGAGAGACTGACTCTGACCAAGCATATAACTTGGGAGGGATTGAACAGGTTGTATAGACCTCTTAATTGTGGTGTGCCACAGGGCTCTATCCTCTCTCCCATGCTATTTAACATCTATATGAAGCCGCTGGGGGCAATCATCAGGAGATTTGGGCTGCAGTGTCATCAATATGTGGATGACACTCAGCTCTATCTCTCGTTTAAATCTTCACCAGAGTTGGCTGTGGAGACCTTGTCCAAGTGCCTGGAATCTGTGAGTGGATGGATGGGTAGGAACAAGCTGAAGTTGAACCCTGATAAGACCGAGGTACTACTTGTGTGGGACAAGAGAAGGTTGGGCGACTTTGACCTGAAGTTCAATGGGGTGAGTCTACCCCTAAAGGACCAGGTCCGCAGCCTTGGGGTTGTGCTTGATTCCAGGCTGTCCATGGAGGCTCAAATTTCGGCAGTGAGCCGGGCAGCCTGGTACCAACTACACCTCATACAAAGGCTGCAACCCTACCTTCCTGTTCACCAGCTCCCACTAGTGGTACACGCCCTGGTCACCTCTCGTTTGGACTACTGTAATGCGCTCTACGTGGGGTTACCCTTGAAAACGGTCCAGAAATTACAACTGATACAAAATGCGGCGGCTCGACTACTTACGAATAGTCGCCGCCGAGATCACATCACACCAGTGTTGTTCGACCTACACTGGCTTCCAGTTGTTTTCCGAGCCCAATTCAAGGTGTTGGTACTGACCTTTAAATCCCTACACGGTTTCGGCCCAGTTTATCTCACGGAGCGCCTTCAACGCCACCAATTATGCCGCCTGACAAGATCGGCCACACAGGGCCTTCTCTCAATCCCGCCAACAAAAACAGCCAGATTGGCGGGTACAAGAGAGAGGGCATTCTCAGTGGCGGCCCCCACTCTTTGGAACTCCCTCCCACAAGATCTCCGGCACGCCTCTTCCCTAAATGTATTTCGGAAAGCCTTAAAGACCTGGCTCTTTCAGCAGGCCTTCAGGGTATCCGGGGAGGGTTAATTGTTATAACTGTAATGCCTCCTGCCCAGTTTTAATATTGTTGTTGCAGATGTATTGTTTTTATTGTATTACTGTATTTTATTAATTGTATTTTAACAATGTTGTAAGTCGCCTAGAGTGGCCATTGGCCAGATAGGCGACAAAGAAATTAAATTTATTATTATTATTATTATTAGATCTTCATTGAATTTTTCTAATGAGGTAATGCCCTGGCCTCCATTATTTTACTTACTCATTTTATTTCAAGTATTTTATCCTGCTCTTTAGGGAAAAAAAATCTCCCAGAGCAGCATATGAACATCATCCTTAAGACATTCCCAATCCTCAGACATGTAATTTAAAGAAATAACACAAAAGAAAATGGGGAGGAATAAGAAAAGGTTCAATTTTGCTAAGAGGGATTTTCTCATGAGCTGCTGGGTTAGGAAGGAAGTCCATTCCTCCAATGCGAAGCCTGGCATCTACTTGCCTGTAGGAAGCTGTGTGACTTCGGTTAAATCAGTGCATGGTTTTGATAACTGATCAGATTTAGTTAGATTCTTGTGTCACATTCTTCAAAAGGCAACTCAGTAGAATAGCTGGGAGAGTGTTTTACCAGGGATGAATAAGGAACACAGAAAATAGGACAGGAGTGTGGCCAGAGATATGGAAGAACTGAAGAGAACTGGAGGCATTCAAGAGGCAGCTGGACAGCCATCTGTCAGGAATGCTTTGACTTGGATTCCTGCATTGTGCAGGGGGTTAGACTTGATGGCCTTGTATGCCCCTTCCAACTCAACTATTCTATGATTCTATGATTCTAAGTTCACTTTCACAGGAGGACATTGAGGCTATAGTGTAGCTCATGGTTGAAGATGTTTATGCAAACTTATTTCCTGTATCTGCATGCAGGGATAGCCAACATGGTGCCCAAGGATGTTCTTGGGCTATAACTCCCATTGGCCTCAGCCAGCATAGCCAAAAATCAGGGATGATGGTTGATGTAGTCCACCAACATCTGGAGGGCTACATGCTGCTGAGCCCTGAAGCAAGGTCTCCTTCCCTGGTAAAGTGGAACAATTGGATTCTAGGGGAAATATAAAGCCCATCTGCAAATAATCACTTACTATGCAAAACTGATGAAAGGGGGCTGGGAAAAGCTGTATGGATGTTGCCGAACAAAATCTTTTGGAGAGATAATAATAATAATAATAATAATAAATTTAATTTCTTTGTCGCCTATCTGGCCAATGGCCACTCTAGGCGACTTACAAAATTATTAAAATACAATTAATAAAATACAGTAATACAATAAAAACAATAGATCTACAACAACAACAACAAGATGACCGCGCTGATGAGGAAGTCTCCAGACCTGAAGAAATTGAGTTCTCCAGTTTGTTCCCTAATCAGATTCAAGGGGCATTTTGCCTTCAGGTTCCCACACATTCCATGGGGCATGAGCAGCTGAAGTAGCAACAGAAGCAGCAGGGAGATCATTCTGGCTCTGCCTCCTGCGCCTGTCTTGAGAGTCTTCCTCTCTTCTCCAGAGTCAGCTAAGCAGAAGAAGCCACATGCTTGCAAGACGCAAGTAGCTTTACAAATATGGGTGGCTTCAGAGCCATTAAACTCTGGAACATCCCCCATCCCCCTTTCATCTGCTCTAAATCTTGACTCACTTTCTCTGACACAGGACAGGAGATATTCTGTGCACCAGCTGTTTTCCCCCCAAGCACAGTGTAATAAATAACCTCATTCTGCCCTTGATTCTGATATTTGTGTACTCTCTTGAAATATCTCTTGAGCTTTGGAATGAGCAAAGATAAATCACCATGATTGTGATCATTATATGGGAAAGAAAGTTCATCTCCCCTGTATCCTGGACTCTCTGAGTGACTCTAGGGGCAGGGGCAGAGCTGGAGATAAACATGTTTGTGAGAAATTGAAGATGTGGCTCCAAAGTTTGACATAAGACAACTTGTGTGCATGTGTGTACTTTGGTATGAACTTTCCTGATAAGGGCATTGATGATGCATCATCCTAAAGGCCCATCTAATCCAACATCCTGTTTGCCACAGTGGCCAATAAAACATCCCTGGAAAACTCACAGGCAGGGCATGAGGGAAACTGGTGTTATTCCCAGCAACTGGCATTCAGGGACTTGCAGCCTCTGATCCTGGCAGGTGGGTAATCCACTTTCAAAACCCTCTAAGTTGGTGGCCATCACCACATCCTGGGCCTAACAGTATCTCATTTTGACTTTACGCTCTGTGAAGAAGTGCTCGGGTTCTAGTACTATGAGAAAAACCTCCCCTCCTCACTTTCTCCACACCATGAAAAATCATATGCACCTGTACTGTGACTCTCCCTTTCTTGCTTTTCCCCCCTAAGCCAGAGTTTGCCAACCTTTTTAGGCCCATGGGCACATTTAGGTTTTTGAGCAAGTGCTGTGGGTGCCACCCCTTCTGGTCACTCCTCTCCTCCCTCTTTAAGACCTCCACCATCTCAGAGACAGAAAGAGAGAAGGTCTGTGCACACTTCCTGGTAAAACTCTGATCCAGGAAATTAGTCTGAACCTTGATAAGCACATAGAGCTGAAATAGGAAGTGGGAATGAGTGTCATTTTTGATGCTTCCTCCTTCAGCTCCAGGTACATTTCAACCACTGTCTTCACCTCATGACCCAAGTGGGCAATGTATGTATGGCCTCAGAGGATTCACAGACAGCAAAGGAAGACCTCCAGGCCAGACTTGTTCCCATGGGCACCACATTGATGACCCTTGTTCCAAGTGTAAAAGCTCCAGCCATTCAACCTTTCTTCATAAGGGATGATTATCCCCTAAATAATTTTGGAAACCCTTTTCTGCATTGTGTGGAATGGGATGGGCCCCATGCTGCCACAAATAAACAATATTAAGTAATGTTATTGTTTCCTTTCTCATCCCAAATGCATTCTCTCCTTCTCTCCCCCTTTAGAACAAAAAAATGAACTCCACATATTAAGGATGAGCTGGGTGAAGTCCTTTCTTTTGTCTGCCCTCAATCTTCCAGCATTCAGTTTCGTTGGATGTCTAGTATTATAAGATTTGCAGAGAACAAATTTGACCTTCTCCAGCCTCAGAGTGCAGATGGGAGAGAAGGGGGGAGTGGAGGCCGATCCCAGAAGACGAATGGGACACTGCCCCACCAATCTCAGGCTGCCTCCCTCACCCAACCCCCAACTGCCTCACAGCCTGTTGGGCCTCAGATTCTGCCCATCACTGGCTCTGACTGCGCCTCCTGTGGGTCTCCCTGCCTCTGGGTCCCATTGAGCACCAACCACCACTGGTGGGGATGCAGTTTCTCTTTCCCCATGTTTGTGGGGAAGTGTTGAGAGTGGGAGAGTGCTGTGTCCTCATGCCCCATAAGAACGACATGCTGGACTAGATAGGCCTTTGGTCTGGTTCACCATGCTCTTCTATGCACTCTTTCCAAATGAAGGTTTTGATGAGTCAGCCTGTAGCATACATAATATTCGTCTGGATTGTTCGATGTTCCCACATCCCCATGGCTATATTTCCCTGTACCCATGATCACTAAAATTGGGGTGGCATCACCCATGTTCATCCGTACTAAGACTCCTCCTAAACAGCTGATATGGACCCAACACAAGCCCACCAACAAAGCCTGCCGGAGCCAATTATCCCAGAACGCCTCTGCAAGAATTGGGAACAGTCATACCCATTCAAATTTTTCACAAAGGGCCCATCTACTCCCCCTCCTGTCTCACTCCCAGGGAGGGCCAACCTTCTGCCAGTTACAGACACTCACTCTGAAGGCATCTGGCGACTTGTCCTACCATTCAGTTCAATGCACAGGCTCTCACCCTTGCAGGAACTACAGATGCACCACATGCCCTCCCCACCACCAATCTCCTCTAGATTGGTTTAACAGAAAATTAAAACAACCAGAAAGGGAAGGTAATAGAAGGGGGTAGTGCCCTCGCCCTCAGGACTCCCTAAGGGGCTCCCCAAGGGACAATCCCCTTTGGAGTTGCCCCTTCGGTGGCGACCCCACTGGCAGCAGACCTGTCACCCAACGTCAGCTGGGCTTTTATGCCTCCTGACCTAGCCAGCAGCTGATGCAAGAGGCTGCAAGATTAACTGCAGCCTCTCTCTGGAGCCAGGGTCAGGCACGGGGTCCCAGTCCTTGCAGCACTTACCAGGGACTTCAGCTGTCTCGAGAGACAGCACCCCAAAGGAGCAAGCAGCAAGCACCCAGATGCTCAGATACTCACTCCCAGGGCAGGTCTTCAACAGTCCCCTAGTGCTGCAGCTGGAATGACTTCATATACTTCATATATAAAATTGGGATGGCTTCATATACTCCAATTGACTCATATTCTTAAAGACCCTGAAATCAAAAGGTATGCCACTCATCCACTTACTGGATTCGAACACACAATGTTATCATTGGGGTTTAAAGGTAAAGGTATTGTGTCTGCGTTTTATAAAATATTATTAGATTTACAAATGGGACAACTTACAGGGCTCAACTTTCAATGGGTACAGGATTTAGGTTTTGAATTAAATAATATGGAATGGAAAAATATTTGTTCATCTAAATATATTAAATCTATACCTGCTACTCATAAAGAAATTAACCTTAACGCTTGTTCTAGTATGAGCCCACTTGGTTGGCGTGGATGTTCTAATAAAGGTACATATTTTCATTCCTGCTGGACATGTCTTAAAATTGCCCCATTTTGGAATTTAGTGCATAAAGAACTTATAAATATTACAAAAGAGAATATTATGTTTACTCCGGAATTATTTCTTTTATTAGTGCTTAGAGATGAAAATGCTAAATTGAAATCTAAATGATTGATCTCTAAATTATTAAAGGCAGCTTGTCAAACGGTGGTGCAAAATTGGAAACCACTAGAAAATCTGGAAAAAATGACATCATACAGAAATATATGGGATTTGGCCTTATTAGACAAAATTACCCATAATCTACACTTTTTACAAGAGAACACTAAATCCAATTTATATACTGCTACATGGTGGTCATTTATTGAATATGCAAATAAATATGGTTTACATGAAATTCTGTCATCTACAGCTAGATCCACATGGTTCTCTTAATTTTTTGTAATTTAACTTTTGTTAATTAATTTACAAATATGGAACTATTTTATATGGTATATCCATACGTTAATTACATCTCTCTTCCAATGTATTGAAAATGATGACTTTTTTTTTTTTGGTTCAATCTATGTTATGCATATATATTCATCCTCAGTGACCTGGGCTTGGGATTGTTGTTTTTGTTCATGATGTTGTTTCATTGTTTCGTTATTGTATATTCAATAAAAATGTTTTTTTTAAGTGTGGTGTAGTGGTTAGAGTGATTGACTAAGACCTGGGAGACCAGGATTTGAATCCCCACACAGGCATGAAGGTCACTGGGTGACTTTGGGCCAGTCACTGCCTCTCAGCCCCAGAGGAAGGCAATGGTAAACCCCCTCTGAATACCGCTTACCATGAAAACCCTATTCATAGGGTCGCCATAAGTCTGGTCGACTTGAAGGCAGTTGATAAAGCTTAATCAAACATTGCATAATAAGAATTAATCAGCATAAAATCAAAATAAAAGCAGGTTAAGGCATTACGTATCTTAAAGCATAACAGATCTAAAGTCCTGATATTGAGAGTACATATAACACATTGATGCAAGCAGTAGTGAGAATCCCATAGGAGAAGACTGGCTTGATATTAAAAAGCAGGAATATTTGTTTGAATTTCCCTTTGAAAATTATAAATCTATAAAAAAATTGCTATTTTAATTGCTGCCTGTTGCAATTGTCACACAAAAGTTATTCCATTTATTTATTTATTGAATTTATATTCCGCCCTCTAAAACATAATGTGATGATACATTCTTCAATATATCTGAATACGTGAAAGAAATACAATACATTTCAGCTACAGAATAATATATTAAATCTCTTAGACATGGAAAGATTTCTGGTATGCATTTAAACATACTAACAAATTGTCATTTCATGAAAGTTTTTCAATGTTTAAAAAAACAATTGTCCATCTCAGTGGAGTCACATAACAATTTACGATGTAAGTAATTTATTGCATTTTTATCTGTGTGATTTAATTGATTCTAATTGATGGTAGTCACTGAGATTTTTTGTCTTGGAGATAAGCTAGAATTTTATGGATTTTTGGCTAGAGAGGTTGGGAATGGACTACCCAAATCTTGCATTGTAGGTGTGCTCTCATTCATAATGATGAGGCCCCCAAGAATAGACAAGGGATGCTTCATTCCCAGTGTATTAAGTTTAGTTGTGCCCCATTTGGTTGAGGGGAATTGTTAACATTAGCTCTGAATCATTTCTGGGTCCAGCTGGGTTAGAACTGGGAATATTTGCCACAATGGAGAACATAAGAACATAAGAAGAGCAGGGGCATCACTAGGGGGGTGCAGGGGGTGCAGACCGCACCAGGTGACACCATCAGAGGGGGTGACTCTCAGCTTTAATTTTAAAAAAATTAAGTTTCTAGGTGGTCCGGTTCTCGAGATATACATAAAAATGTCAGCCGCCCCCAGTGGCGTCACTAAGGGGGTGCGGGGGGTGCAGACCACACCAGGTGACACCATCAGAGGGAGGTGATTCTCAGCTTTAATTTTAAAAAAATTAAGTTTCTAGGTGGTCTGGTTCTCGAGATATACATAAAAACGTCAGCCGCCCCGTTAAATCTTTTTTAAAACTACTGTATAGCACTTCATAGCTTTAACCCCGCCCGTTCAGGATTGCAGCCAATCAGTGAAGTGCTTGTTTGACCCGTGGCAGTGTCTAGTAAACATCATTGCAAGGCCAGAAAATGGTGGTTCCCCCCCCCGTTTATCTGAAAATCTCATAAATTGGGTAAGTATATATATTTCAGTTTTTTTCCCCTCTTGTGTGCAGGAGTCAGATCCTGGGCAGTGTTTTGAAAACCTTCCCAATACTTGCTTTTGTTGGGGTAAAAGCATTGCTAATCCCATATCTCCAGAGTAAATCCCATTGAATTCAATAGGATTTACTTTTGAGTAGACATGGTTATGAATGTGCTGAAAATCAATGGGACTTTGGAGTGAATGTAAAAAAGAATTGTGTTTGTGTTGTCTTTCTGTCCCCCCCTCCTCCAGTCCTATTTTAAAGCAAGTAGGCAGGGCTTACTTAGGTATTACAGTTTTTATTATGTAGGAAACTAATACTGATTTTTTTAAAACTAATACTGATTTTTCTGCAATGACCAACTGGTTTGACAATAAACTATTATATGGGCTGTATGTATTTATACATCTGCAGTGTGTGTGTGTGCAGTCTTTCCAACAACCCTGTGAGGAAGGGTTGGAAACCAAGGCAGCTCACAACAAGAAATAAAGCCATTTAAAATCCAATAACCATAAAGCAAGAATAAACAGTTGGAAAACAGCCTAAAGAGGCATGATTCTGAATTTTGGGTTGGGTGAATGAAGTTTATTTATTTATTATTTGATTTATATCCCGCCCTTCCTCCCAGTAGGAGCCCAGGGTGGCAAACAAAAGCACTAAAAGCACTTTAAAACATCATAAAAACAGACTTTAAAATGTATTAAACCGTCTTTGAAAATATTTTTTAAAAGCTTTAAAAAAACATCTTTTTTTTAAAAAAAGAAAAGGCTTAAAAACAAATTAAAAAGCAATTCCAACACAGACTCAGACTGGGATAAGGTCTCAACTTAAAAGAACAAGTTGAAAGAACAAGTTCCTTAGCACTTGAGGCTGTAGTTCTCTGCACACTTCCCAGTTTGAGTAAGCCCCATTGAATACATTGGGACTTGCTTCTGAGTAAACAAACATCGGATTGCACTATAAATATATTTACAGATTGTGTAATTCATAAACATATTTGAGAGTCATGTTTATACAAATATTTCTTCACACTGTGTCCCAATAAGTATTTGATTTCACACTATGGTTGTAGATGATTTTTCCCTCTACATTTTAAGTGTGCCCTTCTTCCTGGGGGTGGTCGTGGTTCTCCATTGTTTTCATCCTGAGGGGAGGATAGGCTGAGAGATAGTGGGTAGCACATTTAAGGTCTCTTCACCTCCCCCCCTTTTTTATTTGTATTTATTTTATATTTGTCCAATATCTTCCCCTGGCTGTTTTTATGTATTTTAAATATTTTTAGATTAAATAAATAGGAAATCGTAATTGTGAACCTCCCTAAAAGCAATTTACCTATCCTTATGTTTTGGCAAAGTGATGGTGTGAAGGCATGCTGGTAGAACAAGATACCATGTTTGAGGCATGTTATAAGGTGTTTGAGGACTTTGTCACACATTACTTTTTGAGACCTGTAGATTCATGTTGGAAAGAACACGTGCACATATTGAATGGTGGCTTGGGTGCTGTTTTTTCAGTCTACGCTGCATGCGTGGGCAAGGTGGTACATCATCTGGCAGCTAGCTTCATAACATGAGAATGAAAAACATTTGGATCACTATTCACTTGTTTACTTTTCTCACTATTGAGACCACTTCGTATATTACTTTTTCATACACAGAAATTTAATCTTTGTATAGGAAAAAGTATTTTGTAAAATATGAAGGACAGTGGCTGCCCAGTCAGTATAACCACTGTACAAGATCTACTCAGCCACTGTAATTACCTTTTTGTTTTGAGTGCCCTTTTGTCTGGGTCTTGGTTCAGGTGTGTATCCAACTTTGATGTGCTTATGGAAGGGGTGTGCAAGTAGTGCCCCCCCAAGTGTGGAGGCTTGGGCAAACATTCTGTTATGGAAAACCAATGTCTGTGTGAAAGTACATATTTGGGAATGCCATCAGTGTAATCCTAAACACATTTAATAAATAATATTGAACTTGCACGTCACAAAATATATTACGGTCATGTCCATAAGCACCAGGAGGGTAGTCGCCCAGGGGATCTTAGTCCCTCTGCTTTTTTGGAGCAGGGTCCTTATGTCTCCAAGCATCCTACAGTCAGCATGAAAAGAGAGTGTGTTAGTCACTGAGAAGAGTCTTCTAATAGGCTTCCTTGCCTTTCCTGCTGATTGGAGCCAATCAGAGTGAAAGGAGGTGAGTCAGCCACTGAGAAGACTATTCTCAGTTGCTAACGCTCTCCACTTACATGCTGATTGGCTCCTAGAGATGTTTGTTGTGAGAGAATGCATTAACAAAGATCTCATTCTTAAAAAAGGGTGTATGTGGCTGCAACTATCATGAAGGGACTCTGCACTTCTGAATTTTCTACTAAACAACTGATAAATACCTATGTAACTTTGTGTCTGGAGACTTATTATTAAGAATCACTTTCCATAATTGTAAGGAGGTATGTCCACACGCATGCATCCGAGGCACCTAAATGAGGGGTGAGAGCAGCATAGGGACATAAGCAGGTGTCTTATTCCAGGGGTTCCCAAACTTTTCTTCTACATAGACCACTTGAAAATTGCTGAGGGTCTGAAAGTATCTGAAAATTTACTATGGGCATATGCAAGATAATTAACTCCCATTAGTGATAAGAGCAAGAATTTGGGCTGTGTGTATGATATTGTAATTTAAAAGTGTAATTTTAATTTTGCTAGTTGTTTATGTCACTACTATTGCCATTACATTCAGTGATATATGGGAATTACGATTTACGAGTAACATTAGTACAAAAAACATTACTAAGGATTCTGTATGGTCTGGTACGGGAGGAGGTCCATGGGGGTGACACCATCAGTTACCGCACCAGGTGACACCAACCCTAGTGACGCCACTGTGCCTGCTGCACCTATCTTGAGAGTCTTCCTCTCTCCTCCAGAGCCAGCTAGGCAGAAGAAGCCAAGCACTTGCAAGACCCAACCAGCAGTGCCTTTACAAATATGGGTGGCTTCAGAGCCATTAAACTCAAGCAGGCAGATCTCCTGGCCCCCTTTCACCGGCTCTGAATCTGGACTCCTCTTTCTCTGACACAGGACAGGAGATATTCTGTGCACCAACATTTTTTTCCCAGGCACAGTGGAATAAATAACTTCATTCTACCCTTGATTCTGATGTTTGTGCACTCTGCAGAAATATCTCTTGAGCTTTGGAAAGAATAAAGACTAATCACCATGATTTTGATCATTATACGGGGAAGAAAGTTCATCTCTCCGACTTCCTGGACTCTCTGAGTGACCCAAGGGGCAGGGGCAGAGTTGGAGATAAACATGTTTGTGAGAAATTGCAGATGTGGTTCCCAAGTTTGACAAGAGACAAAGTGTGTGTGTGTGAGAGAGAGAAAGAGTTTGATCTGAACTTTCCTGATAAAAGATTAAAAGAACCCATTCCAGCATGCTCAGTTGCCAAGCAACCAGAGGGAGTGGAAATGTTAAATTAGAGAGTGTGGCCATAAGGAAACTGTGTGATTGAGTCTTTCCCTCAGTGTGAATAGAAAACACCTTGTCTGCAGCTGGCATTGAGTTCTTACTATGAATGGTGCAAATAGAAAACAGGGGTAAAAACAGTTTCTTTTGTACAAAGTAATGCTTCTGTGTAGATACTTCCTGAGCAGAGTTTGCCAATCTTTTTAGGCACATGGGCATATTGGGATTTTTGAGCAAGCACTGTGGGTGCCACCCCTTCTGGTCACTCCTGTTCCCCTTCCCCAAGACCTCCACCATCTCAGAGACAGAAAGAGAGGTCTGTGCACACTCCCTGGTAAAACTCTGATCCAGGAAATTAATCTGAGCCTTGATAAGCACATAGCGCTGAAATAGGAAATGGGAAAGAGTGTCACTTTTGCAGCTTCCTCCTTCAGCTCCAGGTACATTTCAACCACTCTTTCCACCTCACGACCCAAGTGGGCAATGAGTGTGTGGCCTCAGACAATTCGCACACAGCTGAGGAAGACCTCAAGGGAAGCACTGTGTCCATGGGCACCACATGGGTGACTCCTGTTCCAAGTACAAAAGCTGCAGACATTCTTAGCTTCCTTCATAAGTGATTATTATCCCCTTGATAAGTTTGGGAACCCTTTTTTGCATTGTGTGGGACGGCATGTGCCCATGCTAACACACACACACACACACAAACACACAAATGATTCCTTGGATCCTAGTCTGGCTTCAGACCTTGCCTGATGACATTTGCTGGGAGAGAGATAATGGGAATGTGACCCTGCTCATTCTCCTTGATCTCCCAGCAGCTTCTGATACTGTTGACCATGGTATCCAAAAGTTTAGAAAATTGCAGCCCATGTGATCAGAGAGCTTATACAACTCCCATATCAGGAATTAACACAACATTTCAGCCTTATAAGCTTAGAGAAAAGGCAGCTAAGGGAGAGGGGGACATAGTAAGACATGCAAATAGTGGTTAGAAAGAATATACGCCATCTTGGTTGGCTTTAGAGAGGTAATGGGCAATGAGTGGGAGAGTGGTGTTGCCCTTAAGTCCTTTGAAGAATAACATGCTAGACTAGACAGGCCTTTTGTCTGATGCTACAGGGCTCTTTTTTTGTTTTCTTTCCAAGCGAAGATTTTGATAAGCCAACCAGTAGGGCTATTCACTAATAGGCAACAATCCTTGCGGTTTAAGAATGTACCTATAGCCCATAGCTATTCTATCAAACTTTAAAAAGCAGGGAACTTGGGCAGCTATAGTGAATGCACCAGGGGAGCAGCAGACCTGACCTCCTCTCTGAGATATTGGACTGCCCTACAAACTGTTCAAAATGCAAACAACATTTGGGTTGCTCTTTCACAGTCCAATCCACTTCCTGTGTAGCTGGGAAGAATTTGGTAACATGCGCCTCTGAGCATATTCCCTGCTTTTCAATCCGGGAGGTAAAAAATGGGATCCTGTGCAAGTTTGCTGATAATGGATTGATCATTTGCATGCTTATTGAGTTCAATGGGATTTACTCCGCTGTAATCATGCTTAGGATAGGTGAAACTGACCACAGAGGATGGGGAGGGGAGGAGGAGGAGGAGGGAGGGGAGGAAACACAGAGGGGACAACTGGGATGGGAGCAGGCAGGAGGGGGAGGGGTGCAGAAGGGCAGGTTTGTTCATTTGCATGATTATTGAATTCAGTGTGATTTACTCCTGTGCAATCATGCTTAGGATAGGTAAAACTGACTGGGAGGAGGGAGGGCTGGAGTGGACAGGGGAGGAGGAAGAAGGAAGAGGGGAGGGGAGGAGAATGGGAGAGGAAAGGGGAAGGAGGGGAAAAGCAGGTCTGATCATTTGCATGCTTATTGAGTTCAATGGGATTTACTCCTATGCAATCTGGGTTAGGATAGGAAAAACTGACCATGGGGAGGAGGGGGAGGAGGAAGGGTAAGAACCATATTGGAAGGGGGCAAAGGAAGGGGGAAGGCAGGTTTGATAATTTGTATGCTTATAGAGCTCAATGGTATTTACTTCCACGCAATCATGCTTAAGATAGGTAAAACTGACCATGAGGAGGAGGAAAGGGAGGGTGAGGAAGGGGAAGGAGGGATTGGAAGAGGATGGGGAGGGAGAGACAAAGGAAGGGGGAGGGAAGGGGCAAGAGCAAGGGGATAGGAGGAGAAGGGAGGGTGGGTTTTATCATTTGCATACTTTTTGAGTTCAATGGGACTTATTTCTGTGCAATCATGTTTGAAAATGGAAATGGACTGCCTTCAAGTCGATCCCCACCTATGGCGACCCTTTGAATACGCTTTTCATGGTAAATGGTATTCAGAGGTGATTTCACCATTGCCTTCCTCTGAGGCTGAGAGGCAGTGACTGGCCCAAGGTCACCCATCAGCTTCATGGCTGTGTGGGGATTCGAACCCTGGTCTCCCAGGTTGTAGTCCAACACTGACCTGGGGGAGGGGCAGAGAGGGGAAGAGGGGGAGGAGATTGGTTGGGTGGGCAGTGGGCAGAAGGGAAGCCCCTTCCCAACAGGAAAACAATGTGAACAGTATCATTCTTTTTCAGGCTTTCCCCCACCTTTTTATTCTACAGTAGGCACATGTAGCCTGCCATCCAAATTTAAACTAAAGCTGTCCCTGGCCACATCCACAGCAGGCCTTTATTTCACTTTGGACAGTCATGGCTTCTATCAAAGAATCGTGGGAAGTGTAGTCAGTGAAAGGTGCTGAGAGTTCCTAGGAGACGCCTTGTTCCCCTCACAGACCTTCAAGCACAGTGGCTAACTGTTCAACCAGTCTGGCTGCTTGAGCTCTCTCAATGGAACAGGAGTCTCCTCTCAGCACCCTTCACAAACTACACTTCCCAGGATTCTCTGAGGGAAGCCATGACTGTCTCAAGTGAAATCAAAGTCTGGTGTGGGCATGGCCCCCTGATTAGCCAAACCCAACAGCTGTGAGTCTGGCTTTTAGAATTCTGACAGTTGGTTCTTACTGAACATGCCCAGGGTTATCATAGGCTGCCAGCCAAAATTATTAAATCAATTCAAAATCAGCCAGGCATTTTTTTTAACTTTTAAACTGCAGAAGATGAAGGTCAGAGTATGGGGCAAGGTCAGTATCAGGATTACAAGTACTCTGTGAATATGGCTGATTTTTAATGAATTTCAGCAGATTATGAGAACTCAGAGAAAAAAGTCCAGAAGGGCTCTGGGTTTTCTCTCTCGCTTTTTACACTTTGAACTCTCTATTCTCTCTGACTGTTTTGTGTATCACCATGAAAATTGAGATTCAGATCTAGAGGAGATTGGTGGTGAGGAGGGCGTGTGGTGCATGTGTAGTTCCTGCACAGGGTGGGAGCCTGTGCATTGAACTGAATGGTAGGAGAAAGTCGCTAGATGCCTTCGGAGTGAGAGTCTGTAACTGGCAGAAGGCTGGCCCTCCCTGGGTGTGAGACAGGAGGGAGAGTAGATGGGCTCTGTGTGAAAAAGTTTGAATGAGTATGACTATTCCCAATTCTCGCAGTGGCCTTCTGGGATAATTGGCTCTGGCAGGCTTTGTTGGTGGGCTCGTGTTGGGCCCATATCAGCTGTTTAGGAGGAGTCTTAGTATGGAGGAATATGGGTGATGCCACCCCAATTTCAGTGATCATGGATAGAGGGAAATATAGCCATGGGGATGTGGTGAATTACCGCAGAAGACTAGGGCAAGGCTATCTGTGCCTTGTTCCTTGCTGCCACTCCTCTCATGGATGGGTTCCTTGTTGCTCATCTGCTGTGCCTACTGGCCTGTGTGTGTTGTTGTTTAACACCAGATCAGTACACAATAAGACCACTCTCATCCATGATTTGATTGTGGATGAGGTGCCAATTTGGTGTGCATTACTGAGACCTGGGTGGGTGAGCTGGGAGGAATTGATCTGACCCAGCTTTGCCCACCTGGATGCTATCTGTGCAACACCAGCACAGGCTGCAGGGACGGGGGGGAGGAGTTCCTGTGGTCTACAGAACTGCCATCTCTGTCCCCAGGAAACCATTCTGTCTTGGAGCTGGCTGTGAGGGCGTGCACCTGGTGTCGGGCTGAGGAGACAGTAAACTAGGGTTGCTGCTGGTGTACCATCCACACTGCTGCCCAGCAGCTTCTCTGACTGAGCTGGTGGAGGTCATCTCGGCTGTGGTGTTGAAGGAGCCCAGAATGATAGTGCTGGGTGGTTTCAATGTCCATGATGAGGCTGCCTCTAGTGTTCTGGCTTGGGACTTCATGGCCTGTATGATAACCATGGGGTTGTCTCAAGTTGTCACTGGCCCAATGCAAAGGGCAGGGCACACCCTCGACTTGGTTTTTGGTTCACATACTAAGGTGTGGAAATAGTGGTTAGAAAGAATAGCCAACATCTTGGATGGCTTTAAAGAGGGAATGGACAAATTTACTGATAAGACTTATCAGAGGCTGGCTACTAGCCATGAGAGTGCCTCTGAATCACACCAGTCACTGCAGAAGATGAGTGGGAGAGTGGTGTTCCTTTGAGAACAACATGCTGGACTACATAGAAATATGGAAAACTAAACAATGGCCCACAGACTGGAAGTGTTCAATACACATCCCAATTCCAAATAAATGGGTCCAAAGAAAGCAGATCCCAGGAAATGCAGTAATTATCGAACTATTGCCTTAATATCCCATGCAAGTAAAGTAATGCTCAAGATTATATACTAAAGGCTCTTACCATATATGGAGAGAGAAATGCCAGATGTCCAACCTGGATTTAGAAAGGGAAGAGGCACCAGAGATCATATGACAAACATATGTTGGATAATGGAACGGAGCAAGGCATTTCAGAAGAAAATCACCCTGTGCTTTATAGATTACAGCAAAGCGTTTGACTGTGTAGATCATGAAAAACGATGGGATGCTTTAAAAGAAATGGGGGTGCCACAGCATCTGATTGTCCTGATGCTCAACCTATACTCTGGACAAGAGGCTACTGTAAGGACAATGTATGGAGAAATCGATTGGTTCCCTATCGGAAAGGGTGTGAGACAGGGGTGTATTTTATCACCCTGTTTATTTAATCTGTACACAGAACATATCATACGGAAAGCAGGATTGGACCAAGATGAAGAAGGTGTGAAAATTGGAGGGAGAAATATCAGTAATTTAAGATATGCAGACAATACCATATTACTAGCAGAAATCAGTAATGATTTAAAACGAATGCTGATGAAAGTTAAAGAGGAAAGCACAAAAGCAGGACTACAGCTGAACGTCAAAAAGACTAAAGTAATGACAACAGAAGAGTTATGCAACTTTAAAGTTGACAATGAGGACACTGAACTTGTCAAGGATTATCAATATCTCGGCACAGATTAACCAAAATGGAGACAATAGTCAAGAAATCAGAAGAAGGCTAGGACTGGGGAGGGCAGCTGTGAGAGAACTAGAAAAGGTCCTCAAATGCAAAGATGCATCACTGAACACTAAAGTCAGGATAGTTCAGACCATGGCATTTCCAATCCCTATGTATGGATGTGAAAGTTGGACAGTGAAAAAAGCTGATAAGAGAAAAATCAACTAATTTGAAATGTGGTGTTGGAGGAGAGCTTTGCACATACCATGGACTGTGAAAAAGACAAATAATTGGGTGTTAGAACAAATTAAATTGTTTTAAATTTTTAAATCGTGTTTTAAATTGTTTTTGAAAGATGTGTTTTTAAATTTGTATATTTGCTTTTAATGTCTTTAATTACTGTGAACTGCCCAGTGAGCTTCGGCTACTGGGCAGTATATAAATACAATAAATAAATAAATACATAAAACCAGAAGTACCATTAGAAGCTAAAATGATGAAAGTGAGGTTACCATACTTTGGGCAGATAATAAGAAGACATGATTCAGTAGAAAAAATAATAATGCTGGGAAAAAGAGAAGGGAGTAGAAAAAGAGGAAGGCCAAACAAGAGATGGATTGATTCCTTTAAGGAAGCCACAGACTTGAACTTACAAGATCTGAACATGGTGGTTCACAACAGATGTTGCTGGAGATCGCTGATTCATAGAGTCATTGGAACATTGGGGTGAAAACAATAGAATGAAATTCAACAGGGATAAATGCAAACTTCTACACTTAGGAAAAAGAAACTAAATGCAAAGTTATAAGATGGGGGATACTTGGCTCTGCAATACAACATGTGTGAAGGATCTTGGAATTGTTGTTGATCACAAGCTGAATATGAGCCAACAGTGTGATGTGGCTGCAAAAAAGGCAAATCCTATATTAGGCTGCTTTAACAGAAGTATAGTTTCCAAATTGCGTGAAGTATTAATTCCCCTCTATTCAGCACTGGTTAAGCCCAGTTCTGGTCTCCGCACTTCAAGAAGGGTGCAAACAAACTGGAACAGGTTCAGAAGAGGGCAACAAGGATGATCAGGGGACTGGAAACAAAGCCCTATGAGGAGAGACTGAAAGAACTGGGCATGTTTTGCCTGGAGAAGAGAAGACAGAGGGGAGATATGATAGCACTCTTCAAGTACATGAAAGGCTGCCACACAGAGTAGGGCCGAGATCTCTTCTCAATCATCCCAGAGTGCAGGACATGGAATAATGGGCTCAAGTTGCAGGAAGCCAGATTTCGACTGGACATCAGGAAAATCTTCCTAACTGTTAGAGCCATACAACAATGGAACCAATTACCTAGGGAGATAGTGGGCTCTTCAACACTGGAGGTATTCAAGAGGCAGCTGGACAGCCGTCTGTTGGGAATGCTTTGATTTGGATTCCTGCATTGAGCAGGGGGTTGGACTTGATGGCCTTATAGGCCCCTTCCAACTCTACTATTCTATGATCTATGATTCTATGAAAGGTGGGGTATAAATGTTATAAATAAATAAATAAATAAAAACTACCATTAGAAGCTAAAATAATGAAACTGAGATTATCATACTTTGGACACATTATGAGAAGACATGATTCACTAGAAAAGACAATAATGTTGGGGAAAACAGAAGGGAGTAGAAAAAGAGGAAGGTCAAACAAGCGATGGATTAATTCCATAGAGGAAGCCACAGACCTGAACTTACAAGATCTGAACAGAGTGGTTCACAACATATGCTATTGGAGGTCGCTGATCCATAGGTTCGCCATAAGTTGTAGTTGACTTGAAGGCACATAACAACAACATCAAATTGATGGTAGTCACTCTGAGATTTTATGTCTTTGAAATAAGCTTGAGGTTTATGGGTTTATGGCTAGAGACATTGGGACTGGGCTAACCCAACTTTGGATTCTGGGTGTGCTGCCTGTCATAATGGTGAGGCCCTCATGAATAGACAAAGGATTGCATCATTCCCAGTATATTAAGTTTAATTGTGACCAATTTGGTTGAGGGGCATTATTAACATTAGCTCTGAATCCTCTCTGGATCCAGCTGGGTTAAACTTGGAATATTTGCCACAATGCAGAATAGACGGGTGTGTGACTATGTGTAGGAAGGAACCTACTGTACAACACCAACATTTATAGTCATTGTTCTGCTCACTTTTGCCCACCACTGGCATCTGGCTCCTTGGAGATTGTGCAGAACAGGATTCTGAAAAAGGTCAGAAAAAGGTTGCCAACCTCCACAGTAATTTGAACAGGTGCTGATGCTCAGAAGTAACTATGATGGGGAATTTTGGGACATGTTGGACTGGAAGTCCCTGAGGAAATTTAAGACACAGGCTTGAAGCAAATGTAGGCCTTTATTGGTGATGAGCATACATACAGTCAGCCTCCCTTCGAGTGGGTGGAGAACAGCCATGTGGCATTGTTCACCTAGGTTTTTATACATTCCCGGACAAGACACATATTAGCATTTCCCAATCAGGAAACTATACATAAGCATTACATAGAGGTTACACTGTCTACATTATTTTCTAGTTAATCAGGTAATATTCAGCAGTTCTCATACCAGCACATTTCTACTATGAGCAAATGCATTCCAGTACTTATCCTTCTCAGTCCTTGGAGATACTGAGATGTCCAGTACCAGTGTTCTGTTCCCCTTATCTTATCATCTTGAGCCAGGTTGTACCTAGCACATTATGCATACCAGTTACCATGAATACATTTGCATTAGAGACAGAGATGTCAGTACCAAGGAGAGAATCACTTATCTGGCCTGCTGCTTCTTTATAAAATCAAGTTCCTTATAATTTCTAAAATAATATGTTTTCCCTACATTTTGTATATAAAATTCCCCATTAACTACTCCATGCCGTGCATGTATATTCCCATACATCCAAAAAGTATTTCTTAGTACTGACTTTTACGAAGGTGCTTTGTCAGTAAAGGCCAGGCCAAGCTGACCTTTTTCCCCACGTTGCCCCATGTCAAGACCAGGAAGCCACTTCTGTGAGTTCCCACAAACATGTTTTCCTCCAGCTCTGCACCTGTGTCACACAGAGACTCTCAAATGTTGCCATCGAAATGCTTCTCCCACTTATAATTATTCTTCTTTTTGCCAAAGCTCCAGGGATTTACCCAGAGAGTGCCCGTGAGACCTGTCACCTAAACCTTAGAATGAAGGGTGAGGTGAGGTAATGTCTTGCAATGTGCCTGAAACGTTTGATGCATAAAATAGCCCTTGTGCTCCTGAGAACCTGTCTTGTCCATTCCCCAGTGTCCTGACAGACCATGAGACTGTTTGGACCCCTGAGTTCCAGCCTCTGAAGGGACACCTGTTTGGCACACCTTTTCAGCTGTTTCGGATGTGCAATGACTCTGAGTAAGCATCCTTATGTCAGCATCACCAACTTCTTCTCAATAGATCTCTTTCCCTTTTGTTTCATGGACATTTGGAAATTCCTCTTCTGATTCCCCTCATGCCTAAGCATTTTTTTAAAACGAGGCAGAATCTTCATTCTGCTTTAGCAGGTCTATCCAGCCTTTCCCTACAACCCCTGCTTCCAGGCGCTGTGGCATAAGATTCATGGCTTTTCCCACACAATCCTTCTTCCAACCTGCCCCACAACTTCAGTGGGGCAGAAGAACAGAGTACACATCCTACATCACAAATCAACAGTAATCACCCCATTTTCACCGGCTATGCCCGAGAAGGCTTCCACTCCTAACAATTAAGCTGAAAAGCACCGAAAAACTACTTAAATGTCGTTCCTATTAGGGGCGTATTTGCCGCCGCCATCATTAGAGAGAGGACTCGTGAATGCCCGCGATAATTAAGTTATGAGCCACGTGAGATCGTTCATCCAATTGTGAAGGGTGTTGGAGCAGCGTATAAAAGGCTGCTCTTTCTTTCCCGCTCTTGCCTTTTTCGCCTCACGGCATATGCGGTTGGATCGCGCTTCCCGTGGCTCCGTTGGCGTATTGAAGTGATCGTTTCTATTTACTCTAATTCTAACAGCTCGGTTTCCTCGTTTTTTCTTGCCTTACTCCTTTTATTGCTTTTCCCCGAACCCCGCCGATCATTTGGGCGGCGGGCGTTAGCCCGCGTGCCCCGCGGCTTCTTGCTGGCTGTTTAATTCCCGTTTGTTTCCCCCGTTGTGTTTTAAGTTTTAGTTTACTTCCTTGTTTTTTAGGTTAGATCTTGGGAGTTTTTTTGCAACTAAATTGTACGTCGCCTAGAGTGGCCATCAGCCAGATAGGCGGCATATAAATTAAATTATTATTATTATTATTATTAATTATTAGTTGCAGCTGGTGGATTATTTGTTCTGTGTTTAATTGAATTTATTTCTTTCCTCGTGCCTTAGCTTTCCTTATTGTTGGTAATCCCTCCTCCTTCCCCCCCTTCTCTTTCTTTTCCCTCCGCGTAATCGTAGCTTATTTGTTAGTTTGTTGGTTGTTCTTTATTTCATTGTTGAGCATTCCCTATATAAATTCATAGTTAAATTATTATAGTTCATTGTTCTGTGTTGAATTTGTTGTAGAATACTTTTAATTGTTGGCTTTAATTAATTTATTTGACTATAATTCTACCCCCCTTTTTATTTTCCCCGCCTTTGTCCTCAACCCCATACTGTACATAGCATTAATTGTAACATTGCAATAATAATAAATATATTAAAAATATATAAATAAATACTTCAATAAATACAAATTTATTAAAATAAATAAATAAATAAAAATTATAATAATAGAGTAAATATATTTCAATTGGCAATCTCATTTTTGTCATTGGTATTTTATGCGTTTTGCTTAATTTTGAGAATTTTAGCGTATCAGAATAGTGGTTGTAAGCATAAATTTTGTTAATTGTGTACTTGTTTTTTCTTGGTTTTTTCGACAATGCCGCCTAAGAAGGTGCAACAGAAGAAAGGGTTTCGGGTGGTGAAGCAGACCACGAAGCGCTCTCCGTCATTGCAGACTCAATCTTCTGATGAAGATGAGGATTTGGGGACTATTCGTGCCTTGGTGGCTAGAGTTGAGGCGTTGGAAAAGGAACGCAGGCAGCCTACAGATGTCAAAGCGGGTCCCAGTTCTGGACCTGCAGGTAAGAAATCTGCTAGGTTGGCTTCTAGGATGCCTAAATCTCGTATGCTTGCTGATTTAGTTTCTAGGATCGGTGTGCTTGAAGCTGCCACGCCCGTTGAGGAGTCTTCTGGGTATACGCCTCATGCTGGTTTGCCTGCAGTTCCGTCTACGACTCTCGCCTCGCCTGCGGCAGAGCAGCAGCAAGTTCAGCTGCCCATTCCTTCAGCATTGGCCACATTCACTCCTGGGGCTCCAGGGTTCACCATGTCGCAGGTGGTTGTTCAGGTGAGCAGCAATCACATCTTCATGATACACAAGTATATGCCTCATGTGCCCTTAACCGGGATTCCTCAGTTGCAAATTCTCATGTGCTTGGCGATCCCATGCAACCTGCTGTGTTCATGGTGGGGGTGTTGGTGCCTCAGCACCCACAGCTCCCCTGGCCGGCTGCTGCAGTGTCTCCTTGGCAGCCGTCTTCAGCTTCTTCTCTGGCGCCTGCTCATTTGCCCCTGCCTCAGGGAGTTTACCCACAGGGCGATACATCGCTTCCTCTGGGGGATCATTTGTTGTTAGGAACTAAAGAAAAAAATTGGTGCGGAGAATATATAGATTTGTTTTCTCTCCTGTTTCATGAAAACGAAACAAAGCCTAAGGAAGGTCAAGAGGGTAAGTAGCTTGACTTCCCGGAAGTGAATGCTCAGCTGGTGATTGTCTCTGAGAGATCTCTGCCTCAGAGGAAGCTTTTTTCAGTTAAAAGCCAGCCAAGAGGAAACTTTGACTGGCTTAAATGTTCTCCAAGGTATTGGAGAACCGATCAGATTTTCCACAGGACTTCGTTGAGCTGTCGGCGGCTGGAATTGATCAGGAAATCCCTGAGATAAGAAGGCATGCCGATCGGCTGAAGACGGAGTCAGGACTTCCATGCAAGCTGTACTGGAAAAAAGCGAAGCTTTTTTTTTCTTCTTAAAAACGTTCTTAACCAGCGAGCCTACTTCTGTCTAAATCTTATCATTTGGCTTAAATTACTACAATAAAAGGGATTTGTTTACGAATCAGCAATTGAGAAATCTGGGTGAGTCATACTTTTTCTATTTTAAATATAATTAAGGAAGAAAGAAAATGTAAACAATTTATATTTTTTTTACGACAAAAAGCTGGCCTGAATTTGGAGTTTTAAAGTTTAAAAACGGATGAGAGGTATTTATTATTTGATGGAAATATATTTTGGACTATTTTTCTCCTTGGACTATTTCTTTTTGGACGAATCTGCTGTTCGTATATGTTACTAATCGCTTGGTGTTGTGAACCAGAATTGTTTTGCATTCCTGGACGTAGATAAGAACTGTGCTGGCCGGACCATAATAACAGGCCTGGAATATTAACTCTTCTGTTGGTGGAGGAAAAAAAAAAAGAAATAGACTGCATCTAGGTTTTGGAACAGTGGTTAATATCAGAAATTAAAGGCTTCTTATGAGAATGATAACTAGAAAAACAGCTAAGGCTCAGGAGCGAAGAGGTTCAATTGATCCACAGGAAGGGGCTATACCCCCAGATATGTTTCAAAAAATAATGGAAGGAGTTAGTGATCTAAAACAGGAAATGAAAACTGAATTGATAAATATAAAAGACTATATTAAAACACAAGTGGATGAGATTAAAGGGACAATTGGGCAAATAAAGGAGGATGCAAAAAATACTAAAGAAAAGGTACAAATCTTGAAGAATAGAACAGATATATTAAAAGCCTCTCTTAGACTTTTTATTGAAAGATCAAAATAAAATGATGATATTGGGATTTGACGATTAACTAAGACAGCCTATGGAGAAAAGTGATTCTGTATGTATACATTAAGGGACAGGTTTGATGTATATTATATACTTATAGCTGATCTGCGACAAATCGGAAGTCAACTATTTTTTTATTTTTTTGTTGTATTGTTATGTTTTTTGACTTTGTTTTGTTTGTCTTTTAAAAAAATTGAATAAAAAAAATTATTTAAAAAAAGAGGGTAAGGAGCTTGAGGCTGCTATCAAACATAGGGTTGATCGAGTCTGGCCTAATTGGTTGAACGCCTATACTATCTACATGGGCGTTATGACTCAAGCTTATCCTACTAGGGCTTTGTCCATGATAAAATATCAGGTCATCGTACATCGTGCCTTCAGAGAATTCTCTGGCACCGCTTGGTTGCGGTATGACGAGAATTTCAGGCAAAGAGCTGTATTGGATCCCACCCTTCATTGGGATGTTGAGCATGCTGATCTTTGGCTGCGATCTATGACCCCCGCCAGACCTACTTTGGGCGATAGAGCTGATAGTGGGCATTTACTAGCACGTGCACAGACTTCCGCCTCTGGCTCCAGCCAAGGCGGGCATTGGGTTCAATCCCAGCAAGTCTGCTGGACATTTAATAGCTCTGGTAGATGCCTTAGATGTCCCTGTAGGTTCAGGCATGCCTGCACACTGTGCGGGGGCACCCACCCCAGTTCCTCATGCCAAAAGGCATGTATGGCTCGACAAGGCACAGGGGAGCATCAACAGCCCAAACGCAGTTCTGGCAACAGCGGCGGTACATCGCAAGGTCAGTAGCCCGGTCAAGCTGGCTCCTTTAGCTATGCTGTTGGAGTGTTATCCTAATAGGCAAGCCACTAGTTTTATACTTCAGGGTTTCATGGTTGATTTTCGCATCCCCTTTGAGGGTCCTAAGATTGCTACATCAGTAGTCAATTAGCCATCTCTTAGTAATTTGGCACCTGTTGTGTTGGCTAAGCTCAATAAGGAGATAATTGCCAACCGTATCTCAGGCCCCTTTCCCTATCCGCCTTTGGAAAATTTGTGGATTTCCCCGTTAGGTATCGTGCCTAAGAAGCAGGCCGGTGAATACCGGCTTATTCATAATTTATCATACCCAAAAGGCGCCTCTGTTAATGATGGCATTTCATCGTTACATGCCTCAGTTAAATATACTTCTTTTGATGAGGCAGTGAGAGTAGTTAGAAGGGCCGGGAAGGGTGCTCTAATGGCGAAATGTGATATAAAATCAGCTTTTCACCTCTTACCAGTACATCCTGATGATGTCGATTTACTTGGTTTTAAATTTCAAGGACAGTTTTACGTAGATAGGGCTATGCCAATGGGTTGTTCCGTGTCTTGTGCCGCTTTCAAAGCATTCAGCACGTTTCTTGAATGGGCAATGCAGAGGAAAGCCTCGTCCTTCTCTGCTCATTATCTTGATGATTTTTTTATTTGTAGGGCCGGCCGGCTCTTCTCATTGCCTCCATTTGATGCAATCTTTTACCTCATTAACTGAGGAACTTGGAGTCCTGTTAGCTCCTGAAAAGTCAGAGGGCCCATCTACTTCCCTTATTTTCTTAGGGATACAGCTAGACACGGTAGCTCAGTCTTCCCCTTTGCCGCTGGATAAGTTGGTTGTCTTGCGCCAACTGCTTCGATCCATTCTTGGGTTGAAAAAACTCACATTGGCTCGTTTACAGGAACTTGTGGGTCATTTAGTTTTTGCTTCCAAAGTCATTTCCCCTGGTCGTGCATTCCTCAGGCGTTTATGCGACGCCATGAAGGGTGTTCACTCTCGTTTTCATTTCATTAGGATTACAGCAGGAATGAGAGCGGATATGCACATGTGGTTTGACTTCCTGACGGATTTCAATGGCCTTTCCTTTTGGCAGGAGGAATTGTTATTGGAAGCTGAATTGCAGGTGCATTCTGATGCTGCTGGCGGCATTGGTTTCGGAGTAATATTTAGATCCCAGTGGTGCGCTGAGCAGTGGCCTGCCAGTTGGCGGGCTAACGGAATTACTTCCGATTTGACATTTTTGGAATTTTTTCCAATAGTAGTTGCAGTTTATATCTGGCCATTGGAATTTAAGAATCGCACTGTGTGCTTCTGGTGTGATAATTGGTCCACTGTTTGCGTTATTAATGCCCAAACTTCTAGGTCTCATTGTGTTATGCGCTTAGTGCGGGCCTTTGTCTTGCAATGTTTATGCTTTAATATTTTATTCCTGGCAAGGCACATTCCAGGTTTATTAAATTCTGTTGCTGATGCCCTTTCCCGCTTACAGATGGCGCGTTTTTGGGAGCTTGCACCTGGAGCGGTACTGGATCCTGTACCAATCCCACCTTTCCTGTGGAACCTTGGCAACTAGAAGTTGGGGTTGCGATTGCCGCTGCTCTTGCTCCCAGTACTCAAAATGCGTATGAGCGTTCATTCGCTAAGTTCCAGACTTTCCGCATCAGCAAGGAGTTGCCTTTGGCATGGCCTATTCCAGCGGATCATCTGTTGCAGTTTATGATATTTCTAAAAGGGCTACATAATTCTGTTTCCACTATTGCCGGTCACCTCTCGGCACTGGCCTTTATATCTAAGGCACGGGGGCTGCCGGATCATTCTGTAGATTTTAGGGTCAGAAAGGTCCTTGAGGGTTGGTCGCGTTCCGCTCCCAGGGCCGCTGACCGGAGGAGGCCAATCACGCCTGATGTTCTCCTCCAGATCCTGGCATTGTTTCGCACTTTATGCTCATCCCGGTATGAGTTGCACCTTTTCACCGCAGTAACTCTGACGATGTTTTATGGTGCTTTTCGCCCTAGCGAAGTATTGGCCCCCTCTAAGCGTGATGTGACCTATCGAGCCTTATGCTTTGGCGATTGCACATTAGGTGCTGATATAGTTAGGTTTTCCCTGCATGTCTCTAAGACGATCAAAAAGGCCGTGGCAGTATTTTGTTTTTACGCAGTTGCCGGGTCTCAGAATTGTGCCCTGTGGCTGCAATGCAGCAATTCCTGTCTCTACGGCCAGCGGGCCAGCATTATCTTTTCATACATGCTGATGGTTCTGCCCTGACTCAATTTCAATTTTGGGCTGTTGTTTGGCGGGCCTTGTTGGCCAGTGGTTGCGATGCTGGAGTCTATGGGCTGCATTCCTTCCGTATTGGAGTGACTACGGCCACGGCCCTTGTGGGCTGAGCGTTAGCGATATACAGGCGATTGGAAGATGGCGTCCTGATGGATTTAAATCTTATGTCAGGTTTTAATATTTGGATCTTGTTTTTGTTTTTCTTAGGTTTGCTAAGCCTCCCAATTCCTGTGAGGATCGTCTTGTTTGGCCATTCAATTTTGTTTTGGGCTCATCGGCGGGCATCTTCGTCAGCTCCTGGGACTCAACTGCAGCTTTCTGCCACAGCTACAGTTCATTGGGTAGCCCGCAGGGGCATGTTATGGGATGAGTTTTTGCCTTCTGCGTGCCAGATTATGTCTTCGGCTGACTGGCCACATATATTGTTGATTCATTTGGAGGAAAATGATCTTGTGCAGCGTCAGATTGTGTGGTCAGATATGTTAGTTAGAAGGGTGTGGAGGGGTGCTTTTCATCCCAATAGATTGATAGATCCAGGAAATGGGTTAATAGAAAGATCAGGGCTCTTGTCCTGTCGCTTGGTGGGGCATTTATTCCCCACGATAGGATTAGGTTCCATGCCCCACATTTGTTTCTTAGGGATGGGGTTCATCTTTCAGTGCAGGGTTGTGATTTGTTTTTGGAGGATCTTATGAGGGGTTTGGGGGGCTTGTTATCCTCATTGGGTTGAGGGGACCAAGCTTCAGCTGATCCCCTCTTGCGGCACAGAATTCGGGCAGGTGAGGTATATGGGGATTATATTTAGGCGGTTAAGGTATCCTGAAAAATGGGCACTGCCCAGGGAACCATCAGGGCTTTACATCTGGTGGGGATCTGGGTAGTGTCCTTGTGGGACTGGCTTGCGCATCATGGTGAACGCCTGTACGGCGGGGCCATGGTGTGGAGGTTGGAACCATGCACCTGGCTCCAAGAGCAAGGAGGGAGGAGTCCACCCACATCCTTGACTCTGGAGTTATGTAATTTTGAGAATTGATGCCTTTAGAAGGTGGGAGGGGAGTCCCACGTAGTTAGGTTTTGCCTCACCTGCCTGAAGTTATTATATTTGAATAATTGGCTGTCTTGCTTTGGATTTAGTATGTTATATTTAATAAATATAACATTATTCCAATCTTGTGTCATGAGTCTTCCTTGTGTGGTGGCAAAGGGTCCTCAGATTGAAAACAGTCGTCACCCCATACACAATTTAATTGCTTAGAAATCCACCTCTCAAGGGCTGAAATTTCTCTTTTTTCAAGAATTGTTTCACTCCACTCACTGGTGAACTTATGCCCTCTGCCATATCTTCTGGTGTTTTATGCAATGATTTTACTGCCATACAAATAGAATGGGTACACCTTAGGTAATGAAAAGTTTACCAATTGATCTCTTCCAGGGGTCAAGGGGAACAGCAGTTTCTTTAGGGAAAAAACTTTTTAATTGCTAACCTTTTGCTTTAACCATAACCCACCTCCCACCTTAAACATTCAAGGAGAGAGTGAGAAGATGCAGGAACATTCATGCAAGAACATTACACACCCCCAGAGCTGACTGTATGGTACTCCAGATGTCTGGACTCTTTCACACTTTACAAAGCCATGTGTCAATACTTACTTACAGGTCACAGAACAACCTCACTGCCCCCCATTCTCCACCAAGCTGTCCCATGTGGACATAAGCCCAAATGGGTGTATCCATGCTGAAAACTCAAATGCCACCCCTGAGAGTGTAGCGGAACCTTTTGCTGGAATTAAACCCGCACATCACTCTTAGGCATGTATAACCTTACCCTTAACCGTCATAAAGCACACAGAAAGTAAAATAAAGATTCGTTTATTAAAAGAGGAAACAGGAAGAATATTGCCTTTACTAATACAGTAAACGCGAGCAGTGTCTAACTTTACCTCTGTCGTTCATCCCCTAATGCTATCGATAGAATAAGACAGAGACCCTCAACCTCTGAGGGTACATTCTGAGTTGTGAGAAGTCATACAGAAGTCAGAAGGGAACTTCCATATCTGGCCTGTAAGCCACAGCTCTGCCATTACAGAAATGTTATGTATGTTTGGTTAAAGTAAATCAATCTTTATTTTACTTTCTTTATGATGGTTACGGGTAAGGTTATACACACATAAGAGTGATGTGGGGGGTTAATTCGAGCGAAAGATTCTACTACTCTCTCAGGGGTGGCATTTGAGTTTTCAGCAGACCAGATATGTTTCCTGAAAAGACTCCTATCTCCTGAGGAATGTGATTGTACGTTCCTGATTTTGGGTGATTGATCTCTTACCCCCTGAAAGTCAAAAAATATTGTCACGTTTATCCAGATGACTCCATTGTTAGAAGTGTCTGTTCTCTAATGACACAGAAAGTCATGATTTTTAGGTCTCTTCATCTCTTTTTGCTCTTTGGCTCCTGGCACGTACACGTAGCTCATGATTCCATAGAAGGGCATTTTCCCAGGATTCTTTGCAACTCTTAGACTTCTAAACTTTGGTTCATTGAGATGAATCAAAGAATGAGAAATCGCCCCAAATGATAGATATCCTTTGCAACAGTCTATTTATGATATATGGTTTATTTACAGATATATACAACATATATAAGATGGAACAATTCTAGCTATTAGCAGTGCAACGTATCTGTTTCCCCTTTTGGTTTCTAGGGGAGTTCTCAAATCCTTGGCTTAGGATTCAGAACAGAGAGTAAATCTCTCTGTGTCTTTCCAGCTTCCATCTCCACATCAGACTAACCCAAAATCTGTCCCCTGTCCCAACCAGGAGTGTGAGAAGGGATAGCCTCATTCCTAGGGCAGTACTTTGCTACTTCTGTTATTTCTTATATTCAGTTTTACTGTGTTACAATTTGAACATCCATATAATAATAAAATGTAAGAAGATATTTGAGAATCCTTGGTCTGGAAGATGGCAATGTTTTACACAAGGGCATTCCCTTTTGTTGTTGTTGTTGTTATCTGCCTTCAACTCAACTATGACTTATGGCAACCCTATGAATCAGTGACCTCCAAGAGCATCTGTCGTGAACCACCCTGTTCAGATCTTGTAAGTTCAGGTCTGTGGCTTCCTTTATGGAATCAATCCATCTCTTGTTTGGCCTTCCTCTTTTCCCCTTTCCTTCTGTTTTTCCAAGCATTATTATCTTTTCTAATGAATCTTGTCTTCTCATTATGTGTCCAAAGTATGATAACCTCAGTTTCATCATTTTAGCTTCTAGTGATAGTTAAGGTTCATGAATGTATTTACTTATTGATTCTATGATTATTTCTAATTGTTTCCATTCTTTAATGTTTTTAATACATTTTTTACTTGACATATTGTCCTCTTTTTGGAAAAGTTACAATGCAGTTAAAAAGATGGTGGTGGTGATGAAGATGTTAACAGACCACACGTGTGTGGAGTGTGTGTGTGTGCATTTGCTAGGAAATAAAACTGTGAAAGCCAGTCAGGGTGACCCCAGATGGCTAACATCTGCATTCAGACAAGTGTGGTTGATCATGTTGTGATAAAGCACTGCACGTAAAACATTAAGCTCACTGCAGTCCTTATTTTGTGATTCATTCATGATTTCTGCAAAATGAAGAGAGATTTAGGTCTAAATTCCCAAGATAAATATGTGACTATCATTACTATGGTAGTGAACATCAATTCTCGAAACTGATTTTAAAAATCAGATGCCATCTTTCGTTTTTGTGGTCAGGTACTCCTTTGTATTCAGATCAGGCCTGAGTACAATAATGTAACACTTGGGCATGAAGATGCAGCCCAGAAGCCCAGTGCTGGAGGCCAAGATAGAGAAGACCTGCACGGCTACCATGTATTTCCCCTTCATACTCAGATAGGTGGGCACAAAGGACACCCAAGCACTGCAGAAGACCAGCATGCTGAAGGTGATCAGCTTGGCTTCATTGAAAGCCCCAGGCAGCTTCCTGGCTAGGAAAGCCACCGTGAAGCAGATGGCAGCCAGGAAGCCCATGTAGCCAAGGGCAACATAAAACATGGCAACAGACCCTTCGTTGCATTGCAGGATGATCTCTCTAGCCTGGGAGTGCATATCAGATTCAGGGAATGGGGGAGAGATCCCCAGCCAGATACTGCAGATGACAACCTGGACACTGGAACAGGAAATGACAATGGAGTTGGCCAGACTCTTCCCCAGCCATCTTCTCACCTTGTTCCCTGGTTTTGTGGCCAGGAAGGCCAGCACCACAGTGATGGTTTTTGCCAGCACAGAAGAGACAGCAACTGAGAAGATGATACTGAAGGCTGTTTGTCGGAGAAGGCAGGTAGCTTTCCTTGGCCGGCCCATGAACAGGAAGGAGGACAGAAAGGAAAGCAGGAGGGAGATGAGGAGGATGAAGGAGAGGTCCCGGTTGTTGGCTTTGACTATGGGAGTTTCTAGGAATTTGATGAAGATTCCTAAAACAAGGCCTGTGGTTAAAGACAAGAATAGGGAAATGGAAGCTAAGATGATCCCCAAAGGTTCTTCATAAGCCAGGAAGGTGGTAGTCTTTGGGATACATTGATCTTGCTCTGTGTTTGGATGTTGATCATCTGGACATTTCATGCAATGGTCTGCATCTGCAAAGGAGAAACAGAATGGCTTCAGCATGACTTACATCCATAATTATCTGTGTTCTTCTAGATTTGGGGAAAAGATGCTGATGTGGGAGAAGTCAAGAAATAAGAATGTGTGTTAGGGAAGGGCAAATTATTCATTTTAGTAATGGGAAGATCTGTCAGTCTCAGTTCTCTCCGTTTCTCATTTTTCCAATCTTAAATTTAGTTCACATTTTTGCAGCAATTTGTGATTTTATTTTTTTTAAAAAAACGTGAGATTTCTCCAGTGATTTGGGGGAATTTCTCCTAAGAAATACATCTTTAAAGACATTTTTAGTACTGCATACATTTTTGCAAGCCATTGCTTCTCATATATTGCATTTTCGCAATTTATTTTTCACTCATATATTCATTTCCATGCACACTTTTTCCTAATAGAAGCATTTTTGTAAACACGGGTTGGCGAACTGCAACACAAATTTTGAACAAGGGCAAATTTCAAAACATGGTTGTGTTTCGGTTATTATAATGTTTTGGAAATTGAGAATCTGATTCGGAATTGAAAAAATTCTCACCCATCCCTTGTTCATTTACTTATTTAATCTTTACCCTTCTATGCTGCCACTCCTCTAAGTACATAGAGGAGGCACTCAAGGTATTTAAAGCAACCTTGTGAGATAGATTAGGATGAGAGTGTGTTACCCAATGAGCTTCATGGCAGAGTGGGGATTTGAACCCTGGTCTCCCAGGTCCTATTGCAACACTCTAGAAACCACACTGGCTTTCTCCAGCAGAGGAGACACTTCAGTCCATGGCCTCATCACACAAGAAATGCATTCAGAAAACAGGGGCAGGAAATATGCCTCTGTGAGACATTCCAGAGGAAACCACACAGGGCAAGATGAAGCAGTTTCTTAGCTTGGTGCACAGAAAGGAAACTGTGTTGTTCAAATCTGGAAGTGGAAGGTGGGTTAAGCTCACCATTACTTAGGAGAAAATGAGACAAGGATAGAAAAAACACATGTGTGGGTTACAGTTGAATTGCACTCTTACTTCAAGGAGTTCAGCTTACCATGCATGTGGTTATCTTACTTTTTATTCACAACTTTTAGGTATGTCAGGCTGAATAGTAGTGAATGGCCTGAGTCAGGACTCTCCCTTGTCCCTGAGCAGAGATGTGAACTTGGTACTCCTCAGTCCAAAGCCAAAACTCCAACTACTTCATCAGTCTGGCCACAACTTACTATGCTCCCCAGTGAGGTATTCCTGGTGTCTTCATTGTAATTTTAATGAAGGTGATTAAAAGCAGAGGCCAAGACAGGAACTATATTCAGAAATGTCTCTCAGATCACCACAGAAAGTGTCTCTGAGTGAATCTTTGCCCAGCATATTTGGTCCCAAGGAATTCCCTCTCCCTAGGACTCACCCACCTTCCTGAGTGGAGATGGTCCCTTTTGCACAAGGAGCACAAGCGTAACAGCAAACCGGCTCTCCTTCTTGAACCACCTTCTTGTATCCAGGGCGACAGATTTCAGTACACCTGGAGTGAGGCACGGTCTAGCCAGAATGAGAGAAGAAGGTGCATCAAGGGGAAAGCGTTAGGAGTATTTGTGTCTTCTTGTCCCACTGACCGTAAGTGACCTCCACACCTTTGTACTGGGGAAAATCTCACTGAAATGGACATTGGTGAATTAAGGTTTGATGAATGGATTATCATGTATTTATGCCTCATTTTAATGGTTTTATTTCATAGGTCTGTGAGGCAGGTGATGACATTTTGGATAAACTAAAATGGAGGACATTCACTGCATTTGGAAACCAAAATCTGTCCAACATCCTGTGGTAACAAGGGCAGTAAGCAGTACAGCTGCGTCGGGCTCGTTAGGTGGTCCTTCTGAACTGCTAGAGCCAATAGCCACCCCTCGTGGCTGGCTCTGCTGTGACCTCTGGATTTCCAAGCTTGAAAAAATGCATGGGGACCATCTGCAGATACAAGAAGCTCCTCAATTCCCATCATCTCTATACGAGGGTGAATTTCTGGGCTGCCACCTCGCATCCCTGCCCTATATTCAGTGGGACTTACTCCCTGGTAAGCATGCCAAGGATTTCAGTTGAAGTTGGCTGTGATTTATCCAACAAATCATTAATCCTTAACAAATGTAACATGTGCAATAAAATGCCCCCTACCTTGTTAAATAACATGGGCCACGCAATGGCTTCTGAGTTAATGGTGAACTTTATGTCAGTAGATGCCTCTCTCTCCACACTCCCAATTTTCACTCTGTCATGAGACTTATTTGGAAACATCACCCAATTCTCAATATCATAGTGGCCTGTCAGATCCCCATTCTCATCAAATTGGAGTCCACCTATGGAAGCATTTGAAAACTGGATTTCTCTCAAGAAAGAGTGAAGCTGGAATGACATGGAAAACAGCATTAACAAACCATGTTGGATAGCTCTACCTTGCTCCCTTTCAGCTCTTATGAATTGGAGCCAATTCACATATCATTCAGATTATAAAACCTATTCAGACATTCAATTTTATTGATTAAAACTTTTATACACCACCTCTCTTAGAAGATAGCGCGGTGGTTTAGAATAAGATCAGAAGTAGTAGAAAATATAATAAACTATAGGGCTGTGCACAGACCACCCAACCCAATCTGTGGCTTCAATTTTGAAATACATATAATTCCTGATTTGGTCCAGACATATTTGTACCCTTTCCAGTTCAGATCCAGTGTACTAGCCCCAGCTGTGGGCCACTGCAAACTTTAAGGATCGATGCCATGGAATCAAGGAGGCAGATTCAAAGGTTTACTCACAAAGAGCCAAGATGTAAGCACAGCCGATATCAAGGCAGAGTGGACAAAAGCCAGATGGTAAGACGGCAGCAACTGCAGGGGTGCTTCCCAGCTCTCGGAAGACGTCGAAAGATCTTCACAGCAAAAATGGCATCTTCCAAGGACAGGCCAAAGCATCAGGTCTGCCAAGAAGCCACAGTCCCTATCTGGCTCCAGCCCAGCTCGGCACCCTCCACTGCGAGAGGCAGCGGCGGCAGTGGCGGCAGCCTAGCGTAGATGGAATATCAAATCGTGTCCCTGGGTCATACCAATAGCTAGCTTCCGAGTCCAGGTCAAATAACGAGGGAGGCAGCATAGAAGGAAGGGATGAGGGCTCCCCCGTATTTTACGAGCATTCTCGTGCATTATAGTCCCTGGAATCACCACATAAAAGCCAACAGTGGTGAGGCTCTATCACCCATAGCTTTTGCTTCTACCGTCATCTTAGCAGCAATCTATACACCCAGGTATTACAAATATCAAGAAATCCCATTCACTTTCATTACAAAACAAAACCAGCCATGAGCTTCTTGGTTTTTGACATAGGGACACAAAATGTTGGGACTTGGTAGTCCCGAGAGAGAATTAATCCTGTGAAATATTGGGTGGATAGCTATAGGCGTTTTCATGTTACCCTCCTCTACATTTTTAAAGGTTTAAAAGTAAAATGGAAATAAAGTTCTTTTTTTACACAGTGACATGAAATGTGGGGAGATAGTAGTCTCGATGGAGGGGATTAATCCTGCCAAATTTCATCTGGGTAGCTCCAGTAGATTTCATGCTAGCCCCCTTTAAATTTTCCTTTTTCCATTTTTTTAAAAAAACTGTTTGACTGCTCAGTCATGCCAGATCTCCTATGTTTTTTAATTAAATTAGGTTTGTGAATCACTATGAGAACCAGTGTGGTGTGGTGGTTAAGGTGTTGGACTATGACCTGGGAGACCAGGGTTTGAATCCCCAGACAGCCCTGAAGCTCATTGGGTGACCTTGGGCTGGTCACTGCCTCTCAGCCTCAGAGAAAGGCAATGGGAAACCACCTCTGAATACTGCTTACCATGAAAACCCTATTTATAGGGTCACCATAAGTCAGAATCGACTTGAAGGCAGACCATCCATGTGAATCACTAGGCACTGGTTGGCAGCATCAAGCAGGTACAGGTGGGCAGCACCATGGAAATAATATATGCATGTAGAGCCATCCAATCTGGTGACATGGTGGTCCTTAAAGAGGCAATTACCCCTTCCAAATATCAGGTGGGTAGCCACAGGAGTTTACACGTTAGCCACCTTTGAAGTTTCTTTTTTTGAAAACAGATTAAAGACTTTGAGTGCTCATTCAGTCTTGCCAATGCTAAGGTAAGAAATGCCTAAAAGGTTTAGCTGGTTTGGTAATAGTAATACTATGTATCCTCCAAGGATATATCACACAAGCTGAATGCTTCATATGGCTTATGGAGAGCATAAACTCTGAGACAAGTAATCAACAAAAGAAAAATTTTATGGATGAATTTTATGAACTGTAGTGCTAATTAGGGTGCCAGGTTCCACCTGGAGACTCCAGATTTTTGGGGTCCTCTCTTGGTCTCCAGGTGAGACACCCCAATCTCCAGACAACAAAACGTCAGCCTCCTCCTCCAACATCTGTTAAATGAGCTCTGGCTGGCTGCTCTAAACCGAGCCTTTTAGGTTTGTAGCCAATAAGTGAAGTCAGAGTTGTGATTGACATGGGATTTGTTGACCTTCTGGCAATAGCTAGAACTCATTGCAGGGCCAGAAAACTGTTGTCTTTTCTTGGTTTATAGCTTTCTCTCTGTGTGCAGGTCAGAAGGTATAGAACAAAAAACCACAGGGTAGTTGTTTACTGTAAACAATTTGAGTTATAATAAAAGTGCCAATGCAGGGTTTTTTAAATGATTTGCAAAAATAGTATATTATAAATTTTATCTTTCAAATAATTTTTGAACAGAAATTTAAAAGAAGTGTACATGCAACTTATTTAAATTTTCCTGGGCTGTTGAAGAGGGCAATTGCTTTGTCTAATTCATGGCTTGTTTTTAAAACCTTCTGAATATGAAATTTTAATCCTGTACTCGCTTTTCTGGGAGTAAAGCTGCAATGCTAATCCCAGATACAGGATTAAACCCCATTGAATTCAGTGAGATTTATTCTTTTAGTAGATATTGTGAGAATTGTGCTGTAAATTAATGGGAATTTGAGTGAACATTGCAAAGGATTGTGTTTATGTTGTAAATCTTTCTCTTGCCCTCCAATCCTATTTTTAAAAGCAATTTACTTAGCAAACCTAAAGCAAACTTACCTAGGTGTCACTGCTTTTTTGTAGGAAACTAGTACCGATTTTATATTGACCAACAGATTTGGGAAAAAATCCTGTTATGTGGGTTGTAAGTATATTGTATTTTTTCATCTCCAGTGTATATGCATATGGAATTTTCCCAATAACCCTGTGAAGTAGTGTTGGAAACCAAGGCAGCTCACAAGAAGAAATAAATCCATTTAAAATTCAATAATCATAAAACAATTATGAAAAAATTGCGAAACAACTGAAAGTGGAATGATTCTGAATATTGGGTTGGGTGAGTGCTGTTTCTTATCACTTGAGGGTGCAGTCCTGTGTATACTTCCTTGTTTGAGTAAGTCCCATGGAAGACATTGGGACTTGCTTCTAAGTAGACATGCATAGGATTGCACTAAAATATATTTACAGGTTGTGCAAATAATAAACATTTCTGGCAGTCATGCTTATATAAATGTTTCTTCATGCTATGCCCCAATAAGTATCTGATTTCACACTATGGTTGTACATTATTATTTCCTCTACATTTTAAGGTGGCCCTTCTTCTTTGGGGTGGACATGGTCCCCCTCTGTGGTTTTTACTCTGAGGGGCAGATTAGGCTGAGAGATGGTGAGCAGTCCATGGTCACCCAGTAAACTTCGTAGCCGATTTCTGTGTTTTTTTTTAAGAAACAGCAAATTAAAATGATTTACATGCAGGCCAAGTTTATTAACTAGATCCACGCAATATGTGTAAAGTCATCCAACTCACATTTAAAGTACATTACTTCCTTCAAAGAATCCTGGGAAGTGTAGTTTCCCAGCACAATTATAGTTCCCACCACCCTCAACAAACTACAGTTCCCAGGATTCTGTGGTGGGATTCATATGCTTCAAATGTGTGTGTTGAATGTGCTTTATATGAATGGTGTGGATCTACCCTAGGTGTGCTGTGCATTCATTAGTGAATTGAAAACAACAATTTTAAAAGATAGTTTTTAAACAGGTGAAGGGCTATAGCTCAGTGGTAGGCCATACTCTTTGCACTGAAAGGTCCAAAATTCAAGTTCTGGAAAAGACTATTGCCTTGTATCCTGGAGAGCCAATGCTAGTCTATGTCACCAGTACTGAGTGAAAAGGTACCAAATGGCCTGAGTCGATATAAGGCAGATTCCTTTGTTCCTAAAGGGCCACAGTGACTCCAAAATTTATTTATGTATTTTATTTACAACATTTATATACTGATTTATTGTATAAAAAAACCTCAAAGCAGTTTACAGAAGAAATAAAAACAATGAAATTATTGGAAAAACAGTTAAAGTCAGTATTTAAAAACATTCAAAATAATAAAACCAACAATGATTTAAAAACAGATTAAAAATATAATAGCTTCTACATGCCTGGATAGGCTTGCTTGAACAAAAATGTTTTTAGCAGGTGCCATAAAGAGTACAATGAAGGTATCTGTCCAATGTCAATAGGCAGGGAGTTCCAAAGGATAGGTGCTGCCACACTAAAGGACTGATTTCTTACAAGAGCAGAAGAAGTACTATGTGGAACCCATAACATCAAGAAAACCACACCTTGAACTTGGCCTGGGAGCAAACTGTCAACCAGTGCAGATTTCAGAGAAGAGGTATGATGTGCCGATAAGTCTCATTTATGTTAGCAGTCATGCCACAGCATTCTGCACAGTCAGGTTGTGCTGCATGGGGATTTCTGTGACCTTGGCTGCCTGGCTGCCAGGTTGTTGTTTTTAGTTTTGGTTAGGAACCTTGATTTCTTGTGGGATGCTGAGTTTTCTGTCTTACTCATAGGAATCTTGTTGTAGTTGGTATGATATTACATTTAGGAAATCATCACTGTCTTTCCCTTTTTCTATTTGCATTTCATTTACCTCTGACCTCACACCCTTATATCCATAGAAGCAACAACAGTGGTTCTCTGTGCTCTGCTCAAGCCCCTTAAGCCCACTGATGGCGCACCTTGTTGGGTGCATGAAGGTTTGTTTCTTGCCTAATAGTGGTAAAGGGGAATTCACATATTGGGAAGTGTGGCTTCAACTGCTGTTATTCACAGTCTGCTGCCTGTGAACAGAGCTTGGAAAAGTTACTTTTTTGAACTACAACTCCCATCAGCCCCAGCCAGCATGGCCACTGGATTGGGCTGATGGGAGTTGTAGTTCAAAAAAGTAACTTTTCCAAGCTCTGCCTGTGAAGGTAGACCAAACCACGTATGTTTTCTCTCCGTCAGTTATTACTCACTAGAATTGGACTGGCTGTCAAAGTGAGTTTAGAGCAGCTCACAGGGTAGGCAGAAAAGGGTAGAGAATCTTTTAAACTCTTACTCATTGCTCAAACCTCTCTCTGCAGTGAAGCGTCAAATGTGTAAAGAAGTTCGGAGCACCCATATTAAAAGGCAGGGGCAGGACGTTCCAGGCAGGGGGTTGCCAACCCTACTTTGGTATGGATATCTTTGCAGTGGATCCCTAGTCAAGACTTACGAGGGGCACAATCTAACCATATCTACTCAGTTAATCCTGTTGAGTTCTATGGCTCTTAGTCCCTTAATAAGTGTGCTTAGAATTGCAGCTTTCTGAGGCATGCATCTTTACTCCTGAGTCCTCCCATCTAACATCCTGAGAACACTAGGCTCCCTTTTTCCTACAATGGCCTTATGGTGACTGGCCTAGTCTGAGGCACTTAAATCCTTCTTGCCAGAAGCAAGTAGGCTAGATTTAATGTTCCCTACTCAGTCTCCCTAAGCAGGTGTGAACACCCTCATGTAGCTAAGACTGCTAGCATAATTTCCAACCTGAGAATTTTTTTTCTGGACTGGTATGCTCCAAGCAACTGTGGCTGATGCTTATCATGCTTAATGGCATCACGAGGGCCCATCCCATGACATCACGAGGGCCTGCCTCTGAACTCTCAGGGTTTGGAAATCTTCTGACCTGGAAACCCTAGTGCTAAAACAGCAGTGACAGAAAATTAACAATAATTAGAATATTGGGCTGTTTGGAAAATAAAAATCATTTTTAAAAGGCTGAAATGGCTGCTAGTAAATGAAATCTGAAATTCAAGGTAATATAAATGTAGCATAAACACAACTAGTTATAGGGTAGCTCTGTTGCTTCCTTAAAAAAAAAAAAAAAGAATTCTGCTGCAAGCAGATTGCCAAATCTGCAGAGCAGTAAATTGGGGGAAGTAAGTATAACCGAACAGCAAATGAGGGTTTGTGGAAAGAAAATGTAAGCTTGGCAACTTTCAAAAAACTACAGTAACACACACACACACACACACACACACACACACAGAGTTATGAACAATTATAGAGAAATGGAAGAGAAGCAGATAAGGCTTAAGAGGCAAGATTTGCTACAGCTGCTAGTCTTAAGAGCATTCTGCTTGGAGAATTACAAGACTGAGAGAGCTAAGCAGCCTCAGCGTTTTCCTTTCATGGTGTGTGATCCCACCCCAAGCACTATGATGGGAGAAGCAAGGCTGTCTCCAGAGCAGGGCTTCTGTGCTGATGGGCAGGAAGAATGGTAGTGCGGTGTAAATAAAAGACAGCATTCCCTCGCCCTTCATGTTTTGTCTCATTGCTAAATTCGATGCCACAGGTAGGACAATGGGCAGCAGTTTGAAAAAAGGACAAGGAATACCTGCCATGGCTGCAGCCTTGGAGATTCCACCCTGTCTCCTCCACCCACCATCAACATCCACTTGGATTTGGGTGAATATGCAGCATTTAAGGCCTGCGCTATGGTTTGGACACTGAAGTAGGTTCTGTAGCTGTCTTGAGACAGGACTCTCTCCAGCTCCTCTTGGGGCAGAGATTCCAAGTTCTCCTTCTCTGTGCACCTTTGCCAACCTCTGACAGACAACACGTGCTTTAAATATGAACAGTAAAATGCTTTCTTCCAAAACTGTTCAAGAGCAGGTGAATCTGACCTATAGTAGTTCTGTTTTGTTCTTATTTGGGACTTCATGACAAAGGACAGAGAACCATGGATGTACTTGAATTTCTGAGGAAGAAAATTCAAATTCATGTTGATGTCCTGAAAATTTATTGTAATAAGGACTGTTGCCTGATTTTTATGCTCAAGTATTCTTTGTAGTGACCTAAGTACAACCATTGCAGAATGAGGGTATTCATAATAAATAATTACACTGACTTGTCTCCATATTTCAACTGCTTCATTCAGGCCGGGAGTTTCAAAAAAATTCTTTTCATGCAATCTTTGTGAAAAGGCAACACAGATTCCACTGCTAAGCATCAGAGGTGTCAGAGTACTGAAGAACTTTTCTCCATTGTCATTGTCTGGAGCTAAGAGGCCAATCCACGTCCATCCAAAATGCAGGAGCAACTTGACAATCCCTAAGTACTGGATTTTTTCTTTAGGGACCGTCCGGTAGACAAAAGGGAACTGGGTTTTATCATCAAGAACCTGAGCATTAAAGCCATAACTGATCTAGTGAGGAAAGAGAGAGATTTTGGTTTCAGGCCCCCAGAACAGAAACAGGAATTTTATGCAGCTGAAATTCTCCTCAGTCCCTCCATGGCTCCCCCTTCACACCTGTGGGATTTTGTACAAGCCTGACATGGTTGAAATCTCTTTCGAGATTATGGAATTGGCCCCTTCAAGAACAGCCAGCAACTTGTTCTGCTTTCCACAGTTATAGTTTGGAATATTGCTTCCCCCGCCTGCAAGCAGGTCTATCATGGCATCATAGGTCATCCTTGCTTCAAAAAAAGTCTCATAAAGGTTGTAGCCCAGGGAGATGTTGGGTAAGAGCCTGGGATCCTGGTTGATCTCCTGGATGCTGAATAGGAAGGACAAGATGTGCCAGATCTTTGGATGTAGTACACTGCAAAAAATAAACCAGTTAAAATGTGTGAAATTACTATTCACTATTCAAAAAAATAAAAATGTCAATTCAATTAACACATTATTTCTTTTATCAGTCTAAGGATCTTTCCAGGCAATATAAATCTAACAGTAGCTGATCCCCAAATAATGGTCTGTATGCTTGTGCTGGGGGCAGGGTGAATAGAGACATATCCTTGTTGCCAGGTAAAAATCCATTTCCCCTTCAGAATAAAAATGGGGAGATGGACACTCCATTGCAGAAGAGAAGCACACAACCTCTTGTATATAAATAATGTATTTGTTTGTTTGTTTATTACATTTATATACCGGCCCATAGCCGAACCTCTCTGGGTGGTTTACAGCAATTAAAAACAATAAAAACAAATTTACAAATTTTAAAACACAAAACACAATTTAAAAAATATTAAAAACAATTTAAAACACATGCTAAAATGCCTGGGAGAAGAGGAAAGTCTTGCCCTGGAGCTGGAAAGATAACAGTGTTGGCACCAGGCGCACCTTGTCAGGAAGATCATTCCATAATTTGGGGGCCACCACTGAGAAGGCCCTCTGCCTTGTTGCGAGACTCCGAGCTTCCCTCACAGTAGGCACCCTGGAGGAGGGCCTTTGATGTTGATCTTAGTGTATGTTGGGAGTATAAGGAAATTTCTGCATAGGCTGCAGTTGCTTCAGTGGTCTTGGCTGCTTCAAAGGAGGTGCATAAATGCTCCTTTGATGAAACTCAGAGCTCAAGCTATTCTCAAAAAAGGGGGGGAAAGCTGCAATTGCAATTCCACATACACACATCAGTAGGGCTTACTTTCCAGCAGACATGATTAGGATTGCACTGTAGGTCAACAAAGACCACTTCAAGCCTGGCTAGCTACAAACAGTCTTGCCCTTCAGTGAAGCAAAGCCAAAGGGACTTCAAGCCTGAAAGAAGGAACTGTTCTCTCCTCAGTCTGATTGCAATAGCAGTGCCATAAATCTGATGCCCTCCAAAATATCAGCAGAAAATACTTGAAACTAACACCCTGATTTTTCTGCCAAACAGGCACTGCCTGAGCACTCACTCTCCCCTCCACTCTCTCCAAACACTCAATTGTGAGATGGATTTGGTTCTACATACTATAGAATAAATGCCATTCAAACATACTTGCTACCTTTATATTAGGCATTTATGCTGGGGACAGAGGGGGAAGCTGTGCACTGCCATTTCTGTTTAGACCACTAAGGAAGACCCATCTGAGCTGCAGCCTGTGCCTAAGCAAAGAGGCTGTTCTTTGGGTGGAAATGATGCTGGAATCCCCTAATTATCCAGTCATCAGTGAATCAGATGCTGTCTCCATGTTCATGAAGTCCCCAACACTTCTTCAAAAGGTAACAGAGGGGTCAAGCAGGGGAAATGTTTTGCATGAAGTGACCACTAATGGGGATTAGAAAATTGGGGATGTTCTAGGAGCAATTTCAGTGCAGGCAGGTGTGGAAACACTAAACATATCAATCCATCTTTTCTTATGAATGAATCCTGCTGGAATGAAGGGTTTGTATGAAAAACGTTGTCCATCAAATTTTCGAACTCTGACTCTGCTAATGAGGAAGTCCACTGGCCTGTATTTTATTTAAAGCATTTTTCATCCCACCCAACAACCAAAAAAGTCTCCCAGAGCATCTCACATTGTTAAGACAGTCCCTGTCCTCAGTCTTAAGATTTAAAAAGACGTGACCTAAAAGGAAAGGTTTGATCCCTGAACAGATTCCTTTACATTCTTCAAAAGGTAACACAGCAGCATAGTATGGGTGTTATTTCACCAGGGATGCCCAGGGAAGCAGAAGAGAGGACAGGGGTGGGATCCTGCGGCCCTTCAGTTGTTGCTAGATTCCTACTCCCATAAGCCCCAGCCAACATGGCCAATGGTCAGGGATGACAGGAGATGTAGTCCAGCAACATCTGGATGGCCACCAGACGCTACTACTGCTACTATTACCCATCCTTCACCCAATGGTCCCAAGATGGGTTACAACAATATTAAAATACATTAAAAACCATTTCAAAATAGTCTAAAATGCATAACTAGGATGGGTCCTAAAAATAAGCATCTCAGGTGTCAAATGCCATGGCAAAGAGGTATGTCTTCAGCATTCACCTAAAACTGTACAGCGAAATTACCAGACACACTTTGGTGGGGGAGGGATTTCCACAACTTAGGGGCCTCCACAGAGAGTGCCACTCCCCTGAGCTACTGAGGGTGGCAAAGCTTCCAAAATGGCCTCCTCTCCTGATCTCATAACCTGAGAAGGTGTGTAGGGAAGGAGGTGGTATAAGAGAAGATGAAGAGTTCTTACATAGAATGCTGAACAGCGTGTTGAAGCAGTAGAGGAGACTGTTGTGGAGAACAATGACGAAGTGGAGGAAACTCCATGGAAAAGGGTGACAGGAGTGGAAGAGCTAGAAGACACTCTTCACTAGTGGAACTACTGAACCACTTCCAGGCCCCTGAGGATGAGACTAGAAAACAGCCTGCCGGGGAAGAGTTACAGGAGACCCCACATGATAGCAAGTGAGAGGCTGAAGCTCAGTCAAGCTGAGGCAATGAAACCACACCCCACAACAACAACATCAAGAGAAGAGTAGTAGTGATAGGAGACTCCCTACTGCACAGGATTGAAACCCAAGTATGCAGAGAAGATCCATGGACTCGCCAGGTATGCTGCCTCCCTGGAGGATGGATTAGAGATGTGGCAGAATGGTTGCCATTGATCATAAAGCCCATTGACAGATATCCCTTTCTTCTCATCCATGTGGGAACGAATGATACTGCCAAGCTGAGCTACGGAGAAATTGCATCTGACTTTGAAGGTCTGGGAAGGAAACTCGAGGATTTTGGGGCCAAGATAGTTTTCTCGTCCATCCTTCTGCTACTTAGCGCTTATCCAAACGGAGCGGGATAATCCACGGTTTCCATATTTGGTTTGTCATCTGATAGTCCTCACTTTGCCTTTTAGTTCGCTCTTTCCCAATTAAAAAAAAATGCTTTTTTGCACCCGCGCACGCGGCAGTAAGACCCCTACATTCTTTTCACTTTTTCCAAGCTCTGCCTCTAAAACCTCCCCCTATCAACCAATCGGTCAGCAAAAAAATGACGTATGCTACTCTCCCCCTTTGCAACGAAGCAGAATATGGCTGTAAAGGAGTTCTCGCTGTGGAAGGAAAGGGAGAAGGAGGGGGGGCCTCTGGAAAGCTTTGTCAATTTCATTCTACTCGCTGGTTTTTTTGTTTCAAATCATTTCGCTGTGGGAAGGAAAGGGAGAGGGAGGGGGGTGACACGTTTCTTGCTGTATGGTTCTCCAGTCTCTATAGTTCCAGGTGGCAGAGATGCTGTAGCAAACCAGTCATATGCAGGGCAGGGAATGCCCATTACTTTCAACGGGTAGAACTGGGGGCAGAAAAGCCCATGCGTCTCAATGGGTAGACCGGGCGTCACAACAGCCAATGCATTTCAATGAGTAGATCTGGCATTTCAATGGGTAGACCTGGCGTCTGGAAAGTCTATGCATCTCAATGGGTAGACCAGGCCACCAGGTCTACCCATTTGAAACCTGTTTTCTTTCTTGTTTGTGTTTGCGATATTACGCTTATGTATGCTCTTCTGCCTTTATGGATATTTAAGGACATGCACACGCTAGCAATTGCACTTATTTCTCCAAAAAAGCAAGAAATGTGTCACACACCCCTCCTTCTCCCTTTCCTTCTGGCGGCGAAATGATTTGAAACAAAAAACCCAGCAAGTAGAATGAAATTGACAAAACTTTCCAGAGGCTGGCATGAAACCGACCAGCAGCCCCTTTCTCGCTTGCTGTGCATTGCAGATCTCACCCAGAGCGGCCGCCCAGTTTGCAGGCTGGCAAAAAATAAAATGCATCTGCGCAGTAGTTGCAGGGGCCCCCCCAACACCCCACCATTGCGATGATTGGTTCAATTTTCCCGGGCTTATTCTCACACATGTGCAAAAGTGCAGACATGGGATTGTCTGGAACGAGGAGAAGGGGCAAGGGGAAACACCCAAGAACCACCCATCAGCTGTAAAGTCTGCGGTATTGCATCCTACCTCCTGAAGGCACAGCGGATTATTCCCGATTTTAAACAGCAAATCGCATTTTTGCCAGTATTGCAAGGAGCAGATTTAACCCGTGAAAATGTGTAACAGCGTGAGACGTCATTTGGACGACCGAAAAATAATGAACACACATAGCGGGCGTGTCACACCTTTTGCAGTCGTCTGTATGAGCCCTTAGATGAGGAGTGGAAAGGGAAAGGAAAATACTCTGGGTGAATGACTGTCTATAAAAGTGGTGCCGACACAAGAAATTTGGATTCTGGGATCATGGGCTATGCTTCCTGGAAGATGAACTGCTCGCAAGTGATGGGTTGCACCTCGTAAGGATTGGGAAGAATGTGTTTGGCCACTGTCATTAAGAGAGCTTTAAACTGAATCCTAAGAAGGAGGGAGACATAAACTTGGAGGTAACGACTAACAAAGGCTTGTGCACAGTAAGAGGAAACGAGGACACGGCTCTAATGGGGCCCAGTAATAGTGTTCATAAAATTGTAGGGAGGAAGCCAGACCATAAATCAAATGGTATCTGATGTCTGTATAATAATGCCCAGAGTATGGGAAACAAACAGGACAAACTTGAACTCTTAATACAGGAGACGAAATACAACCTGATAGGTGTCACTGAAACTTGGTGGGATGACTCCCATGAGTGGAATACAGCAACTGAAGGATATAACTTGTTCAAAAAGAACAGAAGGAATAAAAAGGGAGGCAGTCACACTATATGTTAAAAATAGATATCCCTGTACAGAAATATAGGAGGATGAGCTTTTTAGCTCCACCGAAAGTAAAATAAATGGGGCAAGGAATAAAAGGAACATGGTAGTTGGAGTCTAATGCCAACCACCCAATCAAGGAGAAGATGAGGATGAAACTTTTGCAAAGCAAATTGTCAATATTTCAAGGAAGCATGATGTAGTAGTAATGGGGGACTTCAATTGCCCCAATATCTGTTGGGAGAGAAATTCTGTCCAACATGCTCCCTCTAAGAAATTCCTGATTTGTGTTGGAGATAACTTTCTCCTACAGAAAGTGGAGGAAGCAACTAGAGGATCAGCTATCTTTGACATGATTCTAACCAATAAAGAATACTTGGTGGATGAAATGGCAGTTACAGGAATTCTGGGGGAAAGTGACCACACTATACTAGAGTTCATTATTTTAAAGGAGACAAAAGCTGAGAGTAGTCGAAAGCACACCTCAGACATCAGGAAACCCGATTTTATTAAACTCAGAACAATGATCAGTAGGGTTCCATGGCAAGCTACCCTGATGAGAAAAGGAATCCAAGATGGATGGGAGTTTCTAAAAAAAGAAGATTGTAAAGGATAATGGCAATCCGATTAAGGAATAAAGGGGAAAGAAAGGACAAGCCAATGTGGCTTCACAGAAAACTTAGAGATGACCTTAAAGCAAAGATGGACACATACAGGAAATGGAAGGAAGGCCAGGCCACAAAGGAAGAGTACAGACAGGTATCACGGAATTGCAGGGATGGTATCAGGAGGGCTAAAGCTGAGAATGAGCTGAAGTTAGCAAAAGATGCCAAAAGCAACAAAAAAGCTTTCTTCAGTACATCCATAGTAAAGATAAAGAAAAGAAATGGTGGTACAGCTACTCAATGGGGTGGCAAAATGATAACAGATGAGAAAGAAAAGGCAGAAGTGCTCAATTCCTACATCAGCTCACTCTTTTCCCAAAAGAGGGTCTATGACCCTTCTGAGAAATGTGAAGTAGAAGGGGCAGGATTGCAGCTTGAAACTGATAGACAAATGGTCAAAGAATACCTAATCACTTTGAACCAGTTCAAATCTGCAGGACCCGATGAACTGCATTCTAGAGTATTGAAGGAAGTGGTTGAAAAACTCTCGGAACCACTGTCTATCATCTTTGCAAAATCATGGAAGATGGATGTAGTGCCAAATGACTGGAGGAGAGCTAATGTTGTTCCTATCTTCAAAAAGGAGGAACTTGGAAACTACAGACCAGTCAGCCTGACATTGATCCCTGGGAAAATTCTGGAACAGATTATAAAGTGGTCAGTCTATAAGCACCCTGAAAACAATGCAGTGTTTACTAGAAACCAACATGCATTTATCAAAAACAAATCCTTCCAGACTAATCTTATCTCCTTGTTTATTGGGCAAACTCCCTCGACTGTGGGAATGCTGTGGACATAATATATCTTGACTTCAGGAAAGCTTTTGACAAAGTGCCCCATGATATTCAGATTGGCAAGCTAGCTAAATGTGGATGGAACAACGATCAAGTGGATCCACAGTTGGCTACAGAATCATATGCAAAGAATGCTTATCAATGGTTCCTCCTCCAACTGGGGGGAGGTAATAAGCCGGTTAGCACATGGCTCGATCCTGGGCCAAGAGCTCTTCAACATTTTTATTAATAACTTGGATGAGGAGGTGCAAGGAATGCTTATCAAACTTGCAAATGATATAAAATTGGGAGGGATAGCTAATATCTTGGAAGACAGAAAAACAGTTCAAACGGATCCTGACAGGCTGGAGCATTGGGCTGAAAACAACACGATGAAATATCACAGGGATAATTGCAAAGTTATACACCAAGGAAAAAGAAATGAAATGCACAGTTATAATATGAGGGATACTTGGCTCAGCAATACTACATGAGAGAAGGATCTTGGAGGTGTTGTTGATCAAAAGCTGAATATGAGCCAACAGTGTGATATGGCTGCAAAAAAGGCAAATGTTATTTTAGGATGCATTAACAGAAGTATAATTTCCAAATCGTATGAAACATTGGTTCCCCTCTATTCAGCACTGGTTAGACTGCAACTTGAGTACTGTGCCCAGTTCTGGTCACCACACTTTAAGAAGGATGCAGACAAACTGAAACAAGTTCGGAGAAGGGCAAAGAGAATGATCAGACAACTAGAAACAGAGCCCTATGAGGAGAGATTGAAAGAACTGGGGAGATATGAGAGCACCTTTCAAGTATTTGATAGATTGCTACACAGAGGAGGGCCAGGATGTCATTTTGATCTTCCCAGAGTGCAGGACATGGAATAAAGGATAGGTGGTTGGCTCTTCAACACTGGAGGCATTCAAGAGGCAGCTGAACAGCCACCTGTTGGGTATGGTTTAATTGGGATTCCTACATTGAGCAGGGGGTTGGGCTTGATGGCCTTATAGGCCCCTTCCAATTGACACCTGATTCTCAAGTCTGAGCACTCACTCTCTCCTCCCCTCTCTCCAAATGTTTGACTGCCCAGTGGATTTGCTCCTGCTGACTATAGAATAGATTTAACATAAGCACTTTCAACCACACTTGCAACCTTTATATTAGACAGTTAGGCTGGGGAACAGAAGGGGAAGCTGTGCGATAGCATCTGTGTTAAGACCACAAAGACCAAGCCAACTTAGCTACAGCCTGTGCCTACACAAAGGGACAGTTTTTTTGGTGGTAACTGCAAGGAGGAACACATAAAATGGGGTTTTCATTCTATGGTTTATATTAATGGATCATGGCATGAGAACCTGAAAAGCACAGACTTCTGCGATGCAGCCATCACCTTGGGCCCAAGTTACAGGATGGTCAGGACTGGCTTGCTGAACTCAGGAATGAAGGTATTAACTAGCGTAACAAGTAATAAGGAAGGTTCCAAATTTCAAGTTTGCTCAGGAATAATCCTTTCAGCTGTTCGTGTCTGAGGTAAATTTTAGGTCTATGAAACCTAATGAGTTGCTCTAATTTACTCTTATACATTTGCATGTACATAGGATGCAGGAAACTCTTTCATGTGCCCAAGAGCTCATCCCCACCCCGTCCCAATTCACATGCAGGTCAATGCAAGCTCAAAATACATTTAAGAGGTCAGGTTTTGGTGGAGTCACTGGGATCTCTTGGGGCTCCAGGTACTTCCACATTCTATGCATTGCTCCCTAAGATCATCTTGACATGCAGCTTGGGAGACCAGGTAAGAAAAGGGATCAGAATATCTTTGTGGGTGTGGCAGTATGCAAGAAAAAAGAGAGAGAGAGACTGACTCTCACCAAGCATATAACTTGGGAAGGACTGAGAAGGTTAAATAGGTTTTCATCATTTTTTTCTAATAAGGTAGTGCCCTGGCCTCTATTATTTTACTTATTTGTTTTATTTCAAGTATTTTATCCCGCTCTTCAGGGAAAAAAAGTATCTCAGAGCAGCATATAAATGTCATCTTTAAGACAGTCCCTGTCCTCAGACTTACAATTTAAAGACAGAACACAAAAGGAAAGAGGATTAGGAGGGAGGAAGGTTTAATTTGGCTAAGAGGGATTTTCCCCTGAGCCTCTGGGTAATGAAGGAAGCCCATTCCCCCCTCTAATCCAATGGGAAGCCTGGCATCTACTTGCCTGTAGGAAGCCGTGTGACTTGAGTTAATTCAGTGCATGGCTTTGATCCCTGATCAAATTTATTTGTATTCTGGTGTCACATTCTGCAAAAGGCAACTCAGTAGAATAGGAGGGATAGTGTTTTACCGGGGATGAATAAGGAAAACAGAAAATAGGACAGGAGTGTGGTCAGTGGCCAGAGACGATGGGGACTATCATCTGGCAACATCTGCAGGACTACAGGGTGCCAAGCCCTGACACAAGGGCTCCTTCCCTGGTAAAGTGGAACCACCGGAGTGCAGGGGGAATGTAACGTCCATCTGCAAATAAGTACTTACTCCAGAAACATGGTTAGTGGGGTCTGGGAAAAGTTGTACAGAAGTTGCTGAAGAAAATACTTTGGAGATATGATCCCGCTGATGAGAAAATCTCCAGGTCGGTAGTAATTTTGTGCTCCGTTGTCTTCTCTGATCAGATTCAAGGGGCATTTTGCCTTCAGGTTCCCACAGACTCCATGGGGCATGAGCAGCAGAAGTAGCAACAGAAGCAGCAGGGAGATCATTCTGGTTCTGCCTCCTGCACCTGTCTTGAGAGTCCTCCTCCAGAGCCAGCTAACAGAAGAAGCCAAACACTTGCAAGACCCAACCTGCAGCAGCTTTACAAGTATGGGTGGCTTCAGAGCCATTCAACTCATGCAGGAATATCTCCTGGCCCCCTTTCACCTGCTCTGAATCTGGAGTCACTCTTTTTCTGACACAAAGCAGGAGATATTCTGAGTGCCAACATTTTCCCCCCAGGCACAGTGGGATAAATAACCTCATTTTATGCTTGATTCTGATGTTTACACACTCTCCAGAAATATCTCTTGAGGTTTGGAAAGAATGAAGATAAATCACCATGACTGTGATCATTATACAGGGAAGAAAGTTCATCTCTCCAGCATCCTGGACTCTCTGAGTGACTCTCTAGGGGCAGGGGCAGATCTGGAGATAAACATGTTTGTGTGAAATTGCAGATGCGGCTCCAAAGTTTGACATGAGAAAAAGTGGGGGGGGGGCAGTTTGGTCCGAACTTTCCTGACAAGAGCATTAAAAGGACCCTACAGCTGAATAATTCTGAAGGTCCATCTAGTCCAACATCCTGGTAAAAATCTGATCCAGGGAAATTAATCTGAGACTTGATAGGCACATAGAGCTGAAACAGGAAGTGGGAAAGAGTGTCATGCTTGTAACCTCCTCCTTCAGCTCCAGGTGCATTTCAAACACTCTCTCCACCTCATGACCCAAGTGGGCAATGTATGTGTGATCTCAGGGGATTCACAGCCAGCAGAAGAAGACCTCAAATGAAGCATTGTGCCCATAGGCATCACATAGGTGACCCTTGTTCCAAGTGTGAAAGCTCCACACATTCAACTTTTCTTCTTAAGGGATAATTATTCCCTAAATAGTTTTGGGAACCCTCCTCTGCATTATGTGGGATGGGCTGTGCCCCATTCTGCAACACACAGAGAGAGAGAGAGAGAGAGGGAGAGGGAGGGAGAGAGAGAGAGAGAGATTATTTGGATGTGTTCCAGTTTGGCTTCAGGCCTGGCCATGGCACTGCCTTGGTCTCCCTGGTTGATGACATTTGTCAGGAGAGAGATAAGGGGAATGAGATCCTGCTCGTTCTGCTTGATCTGTCACTGGTTTCTGATACTGTTGACCAAGGTATCTTTCTGCAATGTCTTGAGGAGCTGGGGGCTGGGGGCACTGTGCTTCAGTGGTTCCACTCATATCTCCAGATCCACTTCCAAAAAGTAGTTATGGGAGGCTACTGTTCAGCACCATGGGAATTACCCTGTGGTGTTAGGCAGGGCTCCATCTTGTTCCCCATGTTATTTAACACCCATATGAAGCCACCGGAAGCTGTCATCAGGAGATTTGGAGTGAGGTGCCATCATAGAATAGTAGAGTTGGAAAGGGCCTATAAGGCCATCAGGTCTAACCCCCTGCTCAATGCAGGAATCCAAATCAAAGCATTCTCGACAGATGGCTGTCCAGCTGCCTCTTTAAGGCCTCCAGTGTTGGAGAGCCCACTACCTCTCTAGATAATTAGCTCCATCGTCGTATGGCTCTAACAGTTAGGAAGTTTTTCCTGATGTTCAGCTGAAATTTGGCTTCCTGCAACTTGAGCCCATTATTCCATGTCCTGCACTCTGGGACGATAGAGAAGAGATCCCGGCCCTCCTCTGTGTGACAACCTTTCAAGTGCTATCATACAGTATCTCCCCTAAGTCTTCTCTTCTCAAGGCTAAACATGCCCAATTCTTTCAGCCTCTCCTCATAGGGCTTTGTTTCAGCTTCGTTGGATGTCTCGGACTCCTAGTGTTATAAGATTTGGAGAAAAGGAGGACACACCCTGGCCTTCTCCATCTTCACAGTACAAATGAGAAAGAAGGGGGAAAGTAGATGTAGGCCCCATCGGCAAATGGGGCACTGCCATACCAAGCTCAGCCTGTCTCCCTCACCCAACCCCCACCTGCTTCAGATGGTGGTTCTCACAGAATCGTATCACAGAATTGTAGAGTTGGAAGGGGCCTATAAGGGCATCAAGCCCAGCCCCCTGCTCAATGCAGGAATCCAAGGTAAAGCATCCCTACAGGTAGGTGTCCAGCTGCCTCTTGAAGGCTTCCAATGTTGGAGAGCCCACCACTTCCAACCATCACTGGCTCTGACTGCACCTCCTCTGGGTCTCTCTGCCTCTAGGTCCCATTGGGCACCAACCACCACTTTGGGGGGGGATGCAGTTTCTCCCTCCCCATCCTCACAAATTAAATAGAGGCACTTGTGGGATTTCTCATCCCGGGTGTCAAAATAATTTGACCAGCCAGGTTCTGTGCACAGTGCCTTGTGTTTGTAGGGGTGGGGTTCCAATTTGATGCACCACTTCTGTCAACCCTGCTTGTCAACCTCCACCTGCAAAGGTCTTACCCCAAAATCAAAACCATTCCAAAGCTGGGTAACACAAACATGTGTTATCTCATCCCGGTGAAGGGTCTGCACATAGAAAATAGGTACTGGGGCTGTTTCTGTGAACCAGGATGGCTTCAACAGAAAGCTGCAATCATTCTTCTTGCTTAAACATTTTGGGGCAATGTATATCACATGCGTGGATATCACTTCACAGCTGAGGGTGTGAACTAACTGACACACTGGAAACTTTGAGGTAATGTGAAGTGATATAAAAGTTCTCTCACTGAATATGCATATGCTTGACCTGTGAGGATGGCTTATTCACAGGCACACCACTCTTTAATGAGGCATCCATCCAATGTGAACCAGCCTTAGGTTAGGAGTGGTTAACAAGACGTTCTCTGTATGTTGCTGGACTATTCCTGATTATTGGCCACGCTTGCTGGGGCTGATGGGAGTTGGAGTCCAAGGACATTTGGAGGGCACCACAGTGGCTACCCTTCCCTTGAGTGGAAAATTAAAATGGTGTCTCATGGGGGGGATTGAAGGGGCTGGATTAGGGCAGGCATCTCTAATGAGACCTGATCGCATCTACCTGAGAGACCCTTCTACTTCACATTTCTCAGGAGGGTCATAGACCCTCTTTTGGGAAAAGAGTGAGCTGACGTAGGAATTGAGCACTTCTGCCTTTTCTTTCTCATCTGTTATCATTTTGCCACCCTCATTGAGTAGCTGTGCCACCATTTCTTTTCTCTGTCTTTTACTGTGGACATACCTGAAGAAAGCTTTTTTGTTCCTTTTAGCATCCCTCGCTACCCTCAGCTCATTCTCAGCTTTAGCCTTCCTGATACCATCCCTGCAATTCCATAATACCTGTCTCTACTCTTCCTTTGTGGCCTGGCCTTCCTTCCATTTCCTGTATGTGTCCATCTTTGCTTTAAGGTCATCTCTAAGTTTTCTGTGAAGCCACATTGGCTTCTCCTTTCTTTCCCCTTTATTCCTTAATAGGATTGCCATTATCCTTTACAATTTTCTTTTTTAGAAACTCGCATCCATCTTGGATTCCTTTTCTCATCAGGGTAGCTTGCCATGGAACCCTACTGATCATTGTTCTGAGTTTAATAAAATCGGGTTTCCTGAAGTCTGAGGTGTGCTTTCGACTACTCTCAACTTTTGTTTCCTTTAAAATAATGAAAAGGCTCTCTCCTGTGTGCTAGTAGCACCTTTGGGTGCCTCCTTTGAGGGAAGCTGGGAGTCTGGCAACAAGGGAGAGGGCCTTCTCAGTGGTGGTCCCCAAATTATGGAATGATCCCATTGACGAGGTGCGCCTGGAACGAACACTGTTAACTTTTCGGTGCCAGGTCAAGACTTTCCTCTTCTCCCAGGCATTTTAGCATGCCATTTTAAATTGTTTTAAAATTTCAAATTGTGTTTTAAATTGTTTTTAGATTATGTGTTTTTAAATTTGTATATTTGTTTTAATGTTTTTAGTTACTGTAAACCGCCCAGAGAGCTTTGGCTATGGGACGGTATATAAATATAATAAATAAATAAATGAATAATTCCCTTGCTCGCTGTGGAGACTCAGCACTCACCCGCCTTCATCCATCCCTCTCCTTGGCCAGGAAGAACTGCTGCTGCAATGGGCACAAGAGGAGCCCTTTGCCTCTGTTGGTGCCCATGGGCCGGAGCTCTGACAGGTCAGGGGGAACCCAGAGGGGGGCAGAATGGATGTTATAGGGGGTCAAGGGGGAGGAGGGGAATGGGAGGGGTCCTGGTCCTGGGCACTGTGCTGTGGTGGGAAGAGCGTGGAGGGAGTTGCACCACAGCATCCTACACTTGTCCAGCCTCCTGGTCTCCCCGTGGCCAGCCAGATGCCCCCAGAGGAAGCCCACCAGCAGGCAGAACTGGAGCCAAGAGCTGCCTCTTGTGGGAGCGATTGTCAGCTCTACACTGCATCAGCAGTGTCGGGGGGGCTGGAAATTCCTGGGTCTTTGGCAGGGAAGGAAAGTCCTTAGCCAGCAGTCGGGTTGTAAATCTGCCAGGCCTATCCGAAGCTTACTTGCCGAGTCAGAAGTCCAGAAGCGAGGTCAGTGGAGGTCCGGGATCAATTGCCAAGGAGGTCAGTCAAAGAGATGCTGCAGGGAAACTAGGTCTACACAAAGCCACGCCTGACGTTGCAGTCAGCCACAAGCTGCAGCCAAGGTGTGCCTTATAAAGAGCAGGATGGACAGCAGGTGTGAGCCCTCAGCGTTTGGGCCTTAAGGAGACAGGCCTGCCTCTCTTCTGCCTGACCTTCTGCTGTCTACATTCTGCAGGTGAGGGGGGAGTATCCTGTTCACTGTCTGTGTCTGGCTGCAGGGCCTCTGCTGTCCCTGGGGTGCTCTGCAGCTGAGGGGCAGAAGGAGCTGGATTCTCAGGAGGCTCCTCCGTGTCTCCTGCTGCTCCTGGGTCTGCTGCTGTTACTCCCGAGTCATCCTCATCTGAGGAGTCCTCTGAAGGGGCCATGACAGCGATTTCCTCGGGTTCACTCTGAGCTGCGGGAAGAAGGACTTTCTTGTCTGTTCTGAATCTTCTAATACACAAAAATAGGGATCCACCTCATGTGGTCTCAGGCTGCTGGCCCATCTAGCCTCCTATTGTTTCAGGCAGGACTACCCCCCAGCCCCACCCGGAGATTCCGGGGACTGTCCTGGGACTGTGGCTTGCAAAGCGGATGCTCTGTCACTCAGCAACATGGAAAGGCAAAGCTGGATTCAGACTGTCTGGCTGAAAGACCAGGATTTATGTTGCCTGTTGTAAAAATATATAATGTGATTCTGGTCCCAACGCAGGCCTCCCATTAGATCCATCACACACACACACAGACGGGACCACCAGGCACAGGCGGATTCTGTATGCAGACCTCTCTTCAGTCATTTCCCCCACAATATCTCCATAGTCTGCATTCACTCCCATTTTTAAAAGTTCTCTCTGTCTGCAAGTTCTAGTTAAAGTATTATATTAGTCAACAGCTAAAGCTTTAGACAACCCACTTGTGTGGGCAAATGAATTTCATTATTTTACTGTCAGACCTCCATCCTCCCTCCCTCCCTCCCTTCTGTCCTCCCTCCCTCCCTATCTTCCTTCCTCCCTTGCTCCTTCCTTCCTTCCTTCCTCCCTCCCTCCCTCCCTCCCTCCTGTCCTCCCTCCCTATCTTCCTCCCTCCCTCCCTTCAGTCCTCCCTCCCTCCCTATCTTCCTCCCTTCCCCCTTCCTTCCTCCCTCCCTTCTTCCTTCATTTTTTCCATCCTTCCTCCTCCCTCCCCCTCCCTCCCTCCCTATCTTCCTCCCTCCCTCCCTATCTTCCTCCCTCCCTTCCTCCCTCCCTTCTTCCTTCATTTTTTCCATCCTCCCTCCCTCCCTTCCTCCCTTCCATCCTTCCTCCTCCCTCCCCCTCCCTTCCTCCCTTCCATCCTTCCTTCCTCCGTCCCTCCCTCCCTTCCCTCCCTTCCTTTCTCCTTCCACTCTTCCTCCCTTCCTTTCTCCACCCTCCCTCCCTCCCTTCTTTCCTTCCTCCTTCCCTCCCTCCCATCCTCCCTCCCTCCTTTCCTCCCTCCCTCCCTCCCTCCCTCCCTCTTTTCTTCCCTCCCTTCCTTCAATCCTTCTTCCTCCCTCCCTCCCTCCCTCCCTCCCTCCCTCCCTTCCTCCTTCCCTCCCTTTTCTCCTTCCACTCTTCCTCCCTTTCTCCTCCCTCCCTCCCTCCCTCCCTCCCTCCCTTCCTTCCTTCCTCCTTCCCTCCCTCTCTTCTTCCCTCCCTTCAATCCTTCTTCCTCCCTCCCTCCCTCCCTTCCATCCTTCCAGGGATTCATGGCTTTTCGCCCCGGCATGTCCCTGTTAAGGCAGAGAGTAAATGAAGAGACAGTTTAGGGGGCTTAGAAGGACCCTGCCCCTCTCCTGGGGACCTTGTCCTTGGGGCAGCCTCCTTCTTCCTTGGGACAACAAGCCCATCTGCCCTCCTTCCAAGCCAATTCTCCCTCTTTCTCTTCCCCCCATGTCCCCCACCCCATTGTTTCTCCTTCAGTGGAGGACACGGAGGTGGAGCTGGACTTCTTCCAGGACAGCTTCACTTTGGAGATGTCTGGGGAGTTCCTGCAGGACTTTGACGAGGAAGAGCTCCGGCACATGGACTGGGCCCAGAAGCAGAACGTCTGGAGTGTGCCGGACTATGCCAGCTGGGTCAGTGCCAACACGCAGGGTGCCCTGGCCAACATGGCGGTCATGAAGGGGAACATGGAGATCCTGATCCAGCGCAGCAACCGGATGCAGGCCCCGGAGGGGCTGGAATCTCCCTCTTCCCCTTCCCCTCCTCACATGCCCAGTTTAGTTGGCTTCCCCCTGACACACACATGCCATGTCACCTGATGGTCCAAATAAGGGGACCTACCTGCCTTCTTGATCTCCCCTCACCGATTAAATTAGCATTCATTATTAGTGGCCAAGCTAAAAGCAGGAGCTGCAGGGAGATTCCTTGTCTCCACTCTCTTGCAAAGAAGGCTCACCCTTGTCCCTTCCCAGCCTTCACACGTTCTGCTTGGTGCTGATGCTGGAGGCCAGGGCGGGTGGGGGCTCCTTCTCGGGTGGTGGTGAGCCTCAGCTAACCCAGAAAGGACAGGAAGGGGGGAGGCATGAGTTTCAGGTGCCTCTGCTGCCAGAAGAAGCAGAGTTGGGGATTGTTGTGTCTGAGCAGGACCGTGCGGGAGGGGGGCAGCCTGCACTCCAACCAGTTCCCATGGGTAGTGCACTCTCCGAGGAACAGAGCACGTCGCCCCCAGCTGATGCAGAGGACTTGTTGGGGGAAGCTCCAGAGACAGCGCCAGCTCCAGCTCCTCCCTTGCCAAGCAGTTCCCAGGGGGATACCAGTGTGGCACCGCCCCCTGACCTCGAACCATCCCGACCAATCAAAATTGCTACACCGGTCAACATAAGCTAGTTCTGCTATTTGCTCAGCGTGATCTGTTATGGAGTCAGCATAGGATTCAGTCTCTCCAGCTGAACTGTTTATGTGAGCAACATTTGCTCCCAATGATGGCGCAAGTCCCTCCATCCGTAGCAAGCAAATAGTCCAGCGCCATTCTGTTTTGGAGAACCGTTTTCCTTACTTGGGTTTGGGTTGCCAGAGGGGTCTTTATAGCCTTAGAGGCCACAGGAACAGCTTCTTTGATCTCATCTGCAAGAATTTCCACTACAGATTGAAGTCTCAATACTTCAGAACCTACGGAGGCCGTGCCAGGCAAGGGCAGGAAAGACCACCCTGTTACTGAGCCCATCGTTCAGGACCTGCAGTTTTCTATTTCCCATTGTGCAGAGTGGCGAGCAGGTTCTTATTTCTGTCTTTTTTCTCTGATTGGTGAGGCTCTCTTGTTCCTGATTCTACCAACTGGGAATACCTGAGTGACCCTGACAGCTGGTATAAGCCAGGCAACATAGCAGGAGCGAATTCAATATTTTGGCAATACTTTATTGGCTGTATCTCCACAGACCCAATCATGTCCTACTAGAGCTTCCCATGGGCCTTTGTGGAAGGGGGAAAGACCATGTTTTCCATGGTTGAACTTATGGAACCTTTGGAAGTAGGGGCCAGCTATTCCCCACCAAGGGACACCACCACCTGGATCATGAGAGTTCCTAGTCCCATTCCGAAAACATGCTCCCCAATTGTTCAGATATTTATAATCCCATGCCTGATGACTACCAGAATTGGTAAAGACAGAACAATGGATTATGTTATCAATAGAATAGTTACAGGAAGAATGAAAATCATGATAATGTTGGCAGAAAGTGGGATTCTGCGTGTGGTTATTTCTCCCGTCCCCTCCAAGGGTGAAATAATGTTTGCATTTACTTACACCAACCTCTATGCCTTTCCTTTGGTCTGGTTTCCCAAAAAACAGAACTCACTCAATTTTGGCAGGACCTACCAAATCCCATTTTGTTGGGCTACAGGGGCAATGTCCCAGGTAGAATTTGCACTTAACCATTTCCATTCCATAGGCATAAAAATGGGGGCCATGTCAGTGATGTTCTCTTCAGTGAAAGGGATGGGTACAGGGGCAATGCCTCCTTCTGCATGGACAGGGAGTAGGGGGCATAGCCAACAGTTACTCACACTAGAGTGAAAGAGACCAACATGTATACAAACACCCCATTTTCCAATATTATTTTGGCTTGTCTCTGCAGGCAACTCTTCAAGATTGTCACTTATCTTCCTCAATCCAGCAGGAATTTTAGGACGAGAAACACCAGCCAAATTCCACTGTAGCACCAGAACACCTCTTCCATTCAGTGTCTAAGGTGCCTGGGAATCCAGGTGCCACAATGAGTGTGGAAGATACAAGGTCAACAGGGAAATTGTTTCATGGGTCAAAGTCACAGCTGCCTGTCAGCGCTAAGGCTCACAAGAGGACTTTTCTTAAGGCTTTATTCTGGCCTGTAGCTACTGTCTCCACCAGTCTGCCAATATGCACGCCAGGTGCTGGTAATTGGGCTGTTAGGACTCAGGACCAGCTGCCGCTCTTCTAGGTCCTGGATCATGGGAAAACTGTCTCACTTGCATCAGGTACAGAATCAGTTGGTAGAGGTTAAGAAGGTAGGCTTCTGGCTTCAGCTCAGCTCCAATGTTCTTGTGCTGTGACACGTGCCCAGTTTTTTGCACCTTGATGGCAGAACGGGCCATCAGCGTCGCTAGATATGGACCTTGCCGCCTATCCCCAGGGAGAGTGGGGTGACCAGGCTCTGTGAGGGGCTCTGGAAAGGCCTCTTTGACCTATCAATGCAATGTTCTAACAGCATCAATTAATACACAACAGTACTTCAAAAAGGCTCCATCCTCTAACTTTAACGTGGAAGGATGAGAGAGAAAAGGTGTTGAATAGGGCATGCACTTGGACCATGCCATCGAAATCTTGTATGTAGACAAACCATGCTCACGGTTAGCAGTGTTGGAAGTGGGGCAAGAGCCACTCCTCTTTTTGTTCTTATGCTGATGTTAATGTAAGGGAGATAGAGTGAGGGTCCAGCTGGCTAGGCTTGGCTGCCTTTACCGGTGCTGTGCTCTGACTGACTTCCTTCCGTTGCAGACTGATTTGTCTTAGGGAAGCTTATCTGCTCCTCCTCCTGTTGGTGTGTGTGCGGTGTTGCGTGAACAGCATACGTTACGTTGGAGTTAAGTTGAGCAAGAAACGTCTTCAGAAGCATTAGAATCTGTTAAGAGTCTTTATTAAAAGATACTATGGCCAAAAGGCTTAAGAGTAAATATAGGTAGAGATTCAACCCCCCTTCTTGTCTCTCCAAAAGCACAAGTTAGACAGCCTCTCAGTTCAGAGGCATGATGCAGAAGAACACAACTCATAGACTCTGTTAGAACTTTCCCAGTTGCTATCTCACGTTACCATGGCAACGACTGTCTGGCCTTGGAAGTTTGCGCTTTCCCAAGCCAGGAAATAACAGTTACTTCTCCAACCTTGCAGGCTTCATGGAAAACAACTAGAGACAGTAATGCCTATTGGTCACCAGCCCAACCAGCCATTGAAATCTTGTATGTAGACAAACCATGCTCACGGTTAGCAGTGTTGGAAGTGGGGCAAGAGCCACTCCTCTTTTTGTTCTTATGCTGATGTTAATGTAAGGGAGATAGAGTGAGGGTCCAGCTGGCTAGGCTTGGCTGCCTTTACCGGTGCTGTGCTCTGACTGACTTCCTTCCGTTGCAGACTGATTTGTCTTAGGGAAGCTAATCTGCCCCTCCTCCTTCCGCCCTTTCCTCTCTGACTGTCCAAGAAAGAGGAAACACCTTTGTGTCTGCTGTCTCCCTCCTGAGCCAGGAGGGCAACTCCCATGTCTGGGCATTACACCTCCAACTGAGTTAGTTAGAAGTAGGTATGCCTTTCCTATCTACTATGTATTTCTGTAAATAAATTAGCTTTTCTTATTTTACTAAGTCTCAAGCTTCAATGATCTCAATGCAGGGTAAAAGCCTGCTTCTAAGGTAAACGCACACACACCGGCGCACAAGAGCATTTCAGATGTTAAACCCTGCTTTATTATTTAGGTACAAAGTTATAGTACATAACAACAAGCAGTACTTCTGATCTGCAGAAGGGCAAGTGGTAGAGCGTCTAACCACTCCTTTTAAACACCTGTCCAGTAAAATGAGATCCACAGTTGCTGTCCCGGGGGAGGGAGAGGCCAGACCATGGGATGAAGTCTCTGTCCTATTTCTTTGCCAAAGGATTTTTTATGGAGTTGAGGGACTAGATTTTCCTGCTTTACCTACATTGCTGTAAATAAACTAAACACCAAAAGCAAAAATTGTGTGCCACAGAAGGGAATCTAGCTTTTTAAAATTTTTACTAAGTCTTAAGTCTCAGTGATGTAAATGCAGGGTAAAAGCTTGCTACTTAGGTAAATACACGTCTTTCATTCATTGGCGTTCACTCCTGGCCAAGTAAGATTATCTTCCAAGACAAGGCAGACAATCACTCCAGCTGAATTGTTTATGTAGGAACAACATCTGCTCCCAATGATGGCGCAAGTCCCTCCATCTGTAGCAAGCAGAGGTTTGGGTTGCCGGTAGGGTCTTTATAGCTATAGAGGCCATAGGAAGAGCTGCCTAGATCTCATTTGTAAGAATTTCCACTAAAGATTGAATCTCAATACTCCAGAATGTATGGCAGCTGTGCCAGCCAAGGGTAGGAAAGACCACCCTATTACTGAGTCCACCGTTAAGGGCCTGCAGTTTTCTATGTACCATTATGCAGAGTGGCAAGCAGGTTCTTATTTCTGTCTTTTTTCTCTGATTGGTGAGGCTCTCTTGTTCCTGATTCTACCACCTGGGAGTACCTGAGTGACCCTGACAGCTGGTATAAGCCAGGCAACATAGCAGGAGCCAATCCAATATTTTGGCAATACTTTATTGGCTGTATCTCCACAGACCCAATAATGTCCTACTAGAGCTTCCCATGGGCCTTTGTGAAAGGGGGAAAGACCAGGTTTTCCCTGGTTGAACTTTTTGGTAGTAGGGGCTCGCTATTCCCCAGCAAGGGACACCACCACCTGGATCATGAGGGTTGCTAGCCCCTTTCTGAGAACACGCTCCCTAGTTGTTCAGGTATTTACAATCCCATGCCTGATGACCACCAGAACTGATAAAGGCAGAACAATGGATCATATTATCAATAGAATAGTTAGAGGAAGCATGAAAATCATGATAATGTTGGCAGAAAGTGGGATTCTGGGTGTGGTTATTTCTCCAGTTCCCTTCAAGGGTGAAATAATGTTTGCATTACTTACACCATCCTCTATGCCTTTCCTTTGGTCTTGTTTCCCAAAAAACAGAACTCGTCCAATTTTGGCAGGACATACCAAACCCCATTTTGTTGGGCCACAGGGGCTAAGTCCCAGGTAGAATTTGCGCTAAACCGTTTCCATTCCATAGGCATAAAATTGGAATTGCTTTTTAATATGTTCTTAAACTTTTTCAAAAATGTTTTTAATCTTATTTTTTTTAAAAGCTTTTTTTAAGAAACATTTAAAAATATGTTTTGTTTTAGTGTATTTTAGGGTTTGTTTTTATGATGTTTTAGAGTTTTTGGTCCTTTTGTTTGCTGCCCTGGGCTCCTGCTGGGAGGAAGGGTGGAATATAAATCAAATAAATGAATATTTAAATAAAAATGGGGGTCATGTCAGTGATGTTCTCTTCAGTCAAAGGGATTGTTACAAGGGGAATGCCTCCCTCCCCATGGACAGGGCGTAGGGAGTATATCCAACAGTTACTCACATTATAGATGGAAGCAATTCTTGTTGGGTTTAAGCAAGCTTGCATGCACTCCCTTTGATAGGGAGACGTTCCCTTTAACCAGTATTGGGGATATCTCTATCTGTTTGTTTAGCATGATGTAAGTTCCTCAAAGGGTGGGGTTATTTACTTCCTCCTTTGTTAGGGGATATTGATCCTTTTTCATATTCTCCATTACCCTCTAGCAGAGGGCATAGGCAGTTTCTTCCAGGAGCATGCTCACCAGTGACTGAAAATGGACTGAGACTACAGATTTTTTTCTATCTAAGCTAGAGCCTATGTTGTCTTCAACATGAAGGTCATGAGTAAAGACCCTTTATTCTTTTTACCTAAGAAGATTGTCTCTGTGACTTATTTGATTAACTCGTGCGCATGGGAGGAAGGTGTGGGACTGGTTTATTTTCATTCCACTGTTGCATACATACTTTGCTAAGAAATAGGACTACATATTGTTCCTATTTCATTTAAACGAAGCAGGTTCTGTGGCTCAGAGTAAACTGCGAATTTAACCTTTTCTGCCAGGCATTTTAGCATCTGTTTTTTTAAATAGTTGTAAACCACCCAGAGAGCTTCAGCTATGAGGTGGTACACATATGTAATAAATAAATAAGTAAAGCAGATTTTTTGGGATTTTATTTTTTTTAGTGTTTTTACCATGTTTGCTCTGTATCAGACACTCGTTTTAAAAGCGGTTTCCGTACTTACTGCTCTGTCTTCTGAGATGTTTTTTGCAAACCAAGGGCCTGTTCACCCGGGAGCTTTTCAAAGTAAATACGTAACTTTTGCCATCGCAATAGATTTGCTAGGTTCACACTCCCCAGTTTTCAATACGGTTTGTGTGTGTGTGTGTTTACAGATATAAGTAATCCTGTTTAAAGTGTGGAAAGAGCTTAAGTCGCATCTCCCTGCTACGGTCACATCAAAGGATGCATGCAGGGGAGAAACCATTGAAATGCTGTTTGCAAAAAGCGCTTTGATGACAGGGCGCAGTAGGAAGCTCCGCGCCTGCGCCCTGGATTTGCACAAGGGGCAAAGCCTGCAAGACGGTTGCCCAGAGCGCAGCTGGCATTCAGTCCTCCAGCGGTGGAAGGAACTGAGCTCTGTTTCCTAGAGAGGCAGGATGTTGTCATGAAAATGGGAGCGAGGGAGACAAGAGTGAAGCAGGAAAGCAAACAGGCTTGATTAATTTCCGAGGAGGAGGAGGAAGGAGGCTAGATCGTGGTGAGGACGCAAGAGAAAGAAAGAGGTGCAGCAGTGGGGGTGAGAAAGGGTCAGGAGTTTGCTTTAGGGGGTGGAAGAAGGGGGAGATCCTCCCCCCACATCTCCCCCGGGAATTCATGGGGGGCAGTCGCATGCATGCAACCCAGCTGCAACATTGGGGGCCGAACAGCTGCAGCGCTTCCATTGCACGATCCTCTTTGAAGCGCCCTCTCCCCCAGGAGTGGGGGTGGGAAGAGACGCCCTGGTGCAGAGGAGACCCCCGGGTGTTGGGGCTAGGAAAGCCGGCCTACCTCTCTGGGCTGCTGTGTGAGGACAAAAGGGGAGCAGGTGTCCCCCACCAAACACCTTGGACAAGAAAGCAGATCCCCCAAAAGAGAGTAAGCAAGCAAATAAGTGAGCAATATTTTCTCCAGGTACAAACGGGGCTCTTTTATTGTTCATTCTGTCCACAGTGTGTTTCTGTGAGCCCATTTCTGCACTGCGGTAGCTCCTGGGAGGAAACACGCTTTTTGTAGAATCATAGAGTTGGAAGGGGCCTATAAGACCATCCAGTCGAACCCCCAGCTCAGTGCTTACCCTCTCCCCCAAATGCCCTTTGCCTCTTATTGGGATCTCCTCAATCCCCCCCAATTCTAGTCTGTCTGTCTGCCTCTCTCTCTCTCTCTCTCTCTCTCTCTCTCTCACACACACACACACACACACACACACACACTCTCTCTCTCACACACACAGAGAGAGAGAGAGAGAGAGAGGTTAGGACAATCATCTCCTTGCCTTCCTGACCGTACAACCTCGTTGCTGCTGCTGAAGGATGGGGAGGGGGAGATCAGCCTCCGTTTCCCACTCTGGGGCCCTTGGAGGAAGGTCTGAATAAACGTGTGGCCAGCAAATAAGCTCATCTCAGTCATCCAAACTGTAGCCCTGCAAGGTAGGCAAGAGTGGTGTCAGCCTCCCGCTTTGCACCCCAGCTGCTCACTTTAGGGAAGAGGCCATTTTTATTTCTTTCATTATAGATTAAGTAAATGATCAGGAAGTCATTTACTTTGTGGTAACAGAGGAAGGTGCCTTATATTGACTTGGTCCACCTAGCTCAGTGATGTCCTTCACCTAAATGGCCATATTGAGAAGTTCTGGATTTGATCCTAAAGTTTTGCTCTTTTGGGGAATGGCTCAAGGTAAATGCCCTTTCTGCTTACGGCGTTCACAGCCCTCTAGTTTCAAAACCAGCCGTGGGAACCCTTTCTGGCTCTGCGGGCCAGATCCTTACTGGACCCTCGCCTCAGGATCCAACTTTGCCACGTTGGCAGAGCCCTTTCAAGGTGGATGCAATGGTCTGTGCAGAAGAGACTGTCTCTTGAGCAGAGGGCATTTTCTTCTTGCAGGGTCCAGTGACCTTTGAGGAGGAGGAGGCAGCAGCTGTGCACTTCACGGAGGAGGAGTGGGTCTGCTGGATCTGGGCCAAAGAGCTCCGTGCAGGGAAGTCATGGAGAAGATTTATGAGATTGGAGCCTCTTTTAGTAAGGAGACACATTTTCTTAACTGATAGATGTTCGAAACCATTTGCACCAATGATGTGTGGAGTGCAAAGTGAGTTTCTCACTAGGGATTCTGGGAGTTGTTGTTCAAACTCCACAGTGGGAATTGCTGCTCCGTTGGCGCTTGGGAGAGCACTCTCTCCCTCTCCCTCCCTCCCTCTGCCCAGTTTATACCTTTGGGGCCTAGGAAGATGCGGAGGTGGCAGCTTGCAGAATCAAGGTGGGCACCCCGTGCTTGCACCAGTCTGTGAGCAGGACTGGTGCCTGCCTGGATCCTGCCCCCACGCATTGGAGTTGAAGTCCTTGCCAGTTCTCAAGACAGCCCTAGTGCAGTTTCTGCAAGAATGTTGCTGTATTCTGCATATTGTTTTTTTTTTTATATAGTTTTTTATTCAAATTTTTCCAAAAAACAAACAAAACAAAGTAAGAAAAAACATAACAATACTACAACAAAAAATAAAAATAAAATGGTTGACTTCCGATTTGTCACAGATCAGCTATAAGTATATAATATACATCAAACCTGTCCCTTAATATGTACATACAGAATCCCTTTTCTCCATAAGCTGTCTTAATTAATCATCAAATCCCAGTATCATCATTTTATTTTGATCTTTCGACAAAAAGTCTAAGAGAGGCTTCCAATCCTTAAGGAATGTATCTGTCGATTTTTCTCTAAGTAAACACGTCAATTTATCCATTTCTACTAAGTCCATTAATTTCAGTAGCCATTCTTCCATTGTTGGTATTGATTCCATTTTCCACTTTTGTGCATATAATAATCTTGCTGCCGTAATCATATATAATAATATTCTTCCATATTTCTTTTCTATTTGTTTATCCATAAAACCCAGTAAAAAAAATTCTGGTTTTGACTGAATATTTATCTTTAAAATTTTTTGCATCTTCCTACCTATCTGTGCCCAGAATAATTTCGCCTTTTTACATGACCACCACATATGATAAAAAGATCCTTCTTGTTGTTTACATTTCCAACAAACATTAGAGACATTACTATACATTTTTGACAGCTTTTCTGGAGTCATGTACCAACGGTACATCATTTTATAAAAATTTTCTTTAAGATTATAACATAATGTAAATTTCAAGCCTTTTTTCCACATATTTTCCCATTGATCCATTTGTATGTTATGACCAAAATTTTTTGCCCACTTTACCATGCACTCTTTTACTTGTTCTTCCTCCATATCCATTTTCAATAAAAGTTTATACATTTTTGCAATTATGTTTTCATCATTTGTATACAAACCTATTTCAAAATCAGATTTACTTATTTCAAACCCATACATTTTCTTGTCCATTTTATATCTTTCTAACAATTGTAAATAGGCAAACCAATGAAAACTATATCCTTCCTTTATCAATTGTTCTCTCTCTTTCATTGTGTATTCTCCATGTACATTTTCTAATAGTTCTTGATAAGTTAACCATTTCTCTTTTCCAGGCATTTCTCTTCTATAAAACGCTTCTTGACTTGAGACACATAATGGTATTTTCGAATAAAACCTTGGTTTGTATCTATTCCATATTTTCAACAGAGAACGTCTTATAAAATGATTGTTAAAGTCTACGTTTACTTTTACTTTGTCATACCATAGATATCCATGCCATCCCCACTTCAGATTGTGGCCCTCCAAATCCAATAGTCTTTTATTCCTCAATAAGATCCATTCCTTTATCCAGACTAAACAGCAGGCAGCAAAATAAAGTCTCAAATTTGGTAATCCCAGTCCTCCTCTTTCTTTAGCGTCCTGAAGTAATTTAAATTTAACTCTTGGTTTTTTTCCTTGCCATACAAATTTAGAAATATCTTTTTGCCATTGTTTAAAAGGTAAATCAGAGGATATTACAGGTATTGTTTGAAACAAAAACATCATTCTCGGTAATACATTCATTTTTATCACAGATATTCTACCCATTAATGACAGTTGTAGTTTATCCCATCTTAGCAAGTCTTTCTTAATCTCTGTCCATAATTTTTCGTAATTATTATGAAACAGCTTTGAGTTTTTATTTGTCATGATGATGCCTAGATATTTCAACTTTTTTTCTATTGTAAAATCTGTCTTGTCCATTAACTCTTTCTGTTCCCTTAAAGTTAAATTTTTCACCAACATCTTTGTTTTTTGATTGTTGATCTTAAATCCTGCTAACGGTCCAAATTCTTTTAATTTGTCCATCAATATATGAATTCCTTCCAAAGGGTTTTCTAATACAATTATCAAATCATCAGCAAATGCTCTCAATTTATATTCTTCTTTTTTTATTTTTAATCCCGAAATCCTTTTATCTTGCCTTATATCTCTAAGCAGCACTTCTAAAACCAGAATAAATAAAAGGGGAGATAATGGACATCCCTGTCTTGTACCCTTTTGTATTTCACATGAATCCGTTAAGTCTCCATTAACAATTATCTGGGCCTTCTGTGATGTATAAATCGATCTGATCCATTTTATAAAGTTGTCTCCAAAATCCATTTGCTCCAAAACCTGGAACATAAATTTCCAATTCAAATTATCAAATGCTTTTTCAGCATCTAAAAAAATCAAAGCTGCTTGTTTATCATTTCGTTGTTCTAAATATTCCAACACATTCAAAACATTCCTGACGTTGTCACGTAATTGTCTTTTAGGTAAAAACCCTGATTGATCTTCCTGAATAAATTGTTGCAATATTATTTTCAATCTTTCAGCCAAAATCATTGTAAAAATTTTATAGTCATTATTCAGTAGAGATATTGGCCGATAATTTTTTGTTTTAGTTAAATCTTGGTCCTCTTTAGGTATTAATGTTATATTAGCATTTTTCCAACTATCCGGTATCTTTCCCTCTTGCAAAATAGAATTCATTGTAGACTGTAAGGGTAGCAAGAGTTCTTCCTCCAAACATTTATAATACATTGCAGATAGCCCATCTGGTCCTGGCGCCTTTCCTAATTTAATTTTATTTATAGCTTCAGATATCTCTCTTGACGTAATAGGGCCATTAATAACTTGTCTCTGAAAATCTGTAATTTTCGGCAAATTCTGTTTAGATAAATACTCTTCTATTTTTTCAGATGGAATTTCTTGACACTTATACAATGTTGAGTAATATTGATGAAAAATCTTTTTGATTTTTACATTATCTGTCAGCGTCTCATCTCCTTCTTGTATCTTTAAAATAATATTTTTTTGACGTTCTTTTCTTAATTTATATGCTAACCATTTCCCAGGTTTATTTGCAAATTCAAAAGTCCTTTGTTTAGCAAAATTTAATTTCCTTTCAATTTCTCTAACTGTCAACATTGATACTTGCTTCTGTAACATTTTAATTTGATTTACAATAGAAACTTTAGCTGGATTCTTTTTCAATTCTTCCTCTTTTTGTTTTATTTCTTCCAAAATTAATTGCATTTTCTGTTGTTTCTTTTTTTTAAATTCAGAATTACATTTAATAAAGTATCCCCTCATAAATGCCTTACTAGTATCCCAAACAATATTTTCACTTGTTCCTTTATATAAATTATATTCAAAGAACTCCTTTAATTTCTTCTTACATTCTTGTACTACTTTATCATTCTGTAATAAAGATTCATTTAGTCTCCATCTAAATCCAAGATTTTTTTTTTTTAAAGTTAATATCACAGGATTGTGGTCCGAAAAAGTTTTTGGTAATATATCCATTTTAAAAATATCCTTCGCTAAAATTTTTGACATCCAAATCATATCAATCCTCGAAAATGTTTTATGTCTTTCTGAAAAATAAGTAAATTCCTTTGCATTATCATTTATATATCTCCAGGTATCCACCAATTCTAAATGTTCCATGAGTTCAAAACAAATCTTCGGTAATTTACCTTGTGTCTCTTTGATATTTTTTTCAGAAAGCCTATCAATTTTTGGTGAGATTACCCCATTCCAGTCACCCATGACACACCAATGCTCATATGAAAACTCTGACAATTTTTCCATAAGTCCTGTATAAAACCTTGTTTTATCTTCATTGGGGGCATAAATACCCACTATCAAAATGTTTGTACCTTGTAAAGTAATTTCAACCCCCACAAATCTACCACTATCGTCCAATAATACCAATTTAGGAAGCAATTGTGGGTTAATATAGAGAACAACTCCATTTTTTTTTTTTGGTCCAGCTGAAATAAATTCTTCACCCAAATTTTTACAAATCAAATATTTGGAATCTTTCTTCTGAATATGAGTTTCTTGTAGACAAATTATATCCAATTTTAATTTTTTCAAATAATGAAACACTTTCTTTCTCTTCTGCGCCGTGTTGGCTCCATTTATATTCCAAGTTAGGTATTTGTAATCCATCATTAAGCGTGTATTTTAAAATTTGCCTGATGCTCCTTTTGATCCATCATCTTCCTTCCCCTCCTCTGCATATCCTTGTTGACTTTGTTTCCCAGGAACTATATCCATATCTTTGAGTTTATCTTCTTCCATATCTTTTGAAGCTTTTCTCAAGAAGTCCCTTGCTTTTTGAACAGTATTCAGTCTGTATTTCTGTTGTCTGAATGTAAAAATCACTCCTTCTGGAACGTCCCACCTAAATTGAATTTTGCATTGCTTAAGTTTTTCTGTAAGGAAAGCATATTCTTTTCTCTTACGTAAAAGTCTAATAGGAATTTCCTTCATCACCAGTATTTCCTTACCATCAATTTTAAAGGTATATTTAAAGTGTTGCTGTAAAACCATATCTCTGGTCGTCTTCTTTACGAAATGAACAAGCACATCTCTTGGAATTTTTTTCATTGTTGCATATCTGGAGTTAATTCTATAAACTTTGTCTATTTCAAATTCCATCCTATCTTCATTCAAGTCCAGAAATTTTACTAAAGCATTAACAATTTTATCTCTAATGTCTTCACCTGTTTCCTCAGGGATTGCACGGAATCTCAAACAATGCTCTTTATTTCTCATTTCAGTCACAGCTAAATAGTCCAAATTTTTTTCTAGTTCCAGATTTAGTATATCTGTTCTATTCTCCAAGGTTTGTACCTTTTCTTTAGTATTTTTTGCATCTTCCTTTATTTGCCCAATTGTCCCTTTAATCTCATCCACTTGTGTTTTAATATAGTCTTTTATATCTGTCAATTCAGTTTTCATTTCCTGTTTCATTTCCTGTTTTATAGCATTAATCCCTTCCATTATTTTTTGAAACATTTCTGAGGGTATATCCTCTTCCTGTGTATCAATAGAACCTCTTCGCCCCTGGGCCTTGGTTGTTTTTTTAGTTGTCATTTTCAAAAAGAGGCCTTTAATTTCTAATATTAATCACTGTTTCAGAACCTAAGGGCAGTCTATTTCTTTTCTTTTTTTCCCTCCACCAAAAAGAAGAGTTAATATTCCAGGCCTATTATTGAAATCCAGCCAGCACAACACAGTCCTTATCTGCTTCCAAGAATGCAAAACAATTCTGGTTGCCAAGACTAAACAATTAGTAGCATATACGAGCAGCGGATTCATCCAACAAGAAATAGTCCAAAGAGAAAAATAGTCCAAAATATAATAATTACCTCTCATCCGTTTTTAAACTTTAAAAGTCCAAATTCAAGCCAGCTTTTTGTCGTAAAAAAAGTATATAAGTTGCTTATATTTTCTTTCTTCCTTAATTATATTTAAAAGAGAAAAAGTATGACTCACCCAGGTTTCTCAATTGCTGATTCATAAACAAATCCCTTTTATTGCAGTAATTTAAGCCGAATGATAAGGTTTAGGCAGAAGTGGGCTCGCTGGTTAAGAACGTTTTTTTTTGAGAGAAGAAAAAACGCTTCGCTTTATTCCAGTTCAGCTTGCGTGGAATTCCTGACTCCGTCTTCAGCCGATCGGCTTGCCTTCTTATCTCAGGAATTTCCTGATCAATTCCAGCCGCCGACAGCTCAACGAAGTCTTGTGGAAGATCTGATCGGTTCTCCTATACCTTGGAGAACATTTAAGCCAGTCCAAGATTCCTCTTGGCTGGCTTTTAACCTGAAAAAAGCTTCCTCTGAGGCAGAGCTCCCTCAGAGACAACCACCAGCCAGCACCACTTCCCGGAAGTCCCCTGTATTCTGCATATTGTTGTGTGTTTCGGTTGAGGAAGATTCTCTGGAGAAGCTGTCCAAATAGATGCCACTGAAGAAGACTTGCTTCAAGTCGAAACACATTTGGCAAATTATTTGAGATATGTTTGTGCTCCACGAGCTGGAGGGAGCCCCAGCTGACGAAGCATCAAGGCGAGTTAAGCAGCAGAGCGAATTCGGCAGCAGGGTGAGGAGGCCAGGGCCCCCCACTCTGCCCGTCTGTTCCCTGACCTCAACTAAACCGCAGTCTCCAACCCATTGACGTAATAAACCTTAATCAAAACTATGCAGGTAAGAAGCCAGCAGGGGTGTGGGAGCTTTCCAGTGTTTTGCACCGCCTGCAGCATGTACGACTATCTGCCTGTTGGACAGAAGTCGTGGGTATGCTCTCGGTGCAATGAGCTCCTGGCTCTCCGGGAACAACTTCATTGTCTTGAGGCCAAGGTGGCGGACCTGGAAAAGCTGAGAGAGGCAGAGAGGTGTGTGGAGGAGGCCTTCAGGGACGTTATAGCTGTGTCCCACTCCAACGATGATAGCTCTCCTGCTATCATGGACAACGATGGTCTCGGGGAAGGAGAGCATCCAGCTGAGGAAGAGGGAAACGATCCCTTAGAAGGGACCCATTCCTTGGGGGATGAGCAGCTATCCTCTCGTGCCGAGGATATATCTCCAGGGGGTGGAGGGATCCTTGTAGTGGGTGATTCGATCATTAGGAACATAGACAGTGGGGTGTGTGATGGGCGTGTAGACCGCAAGGTGTTTTGCCTGCCTGGTGCGAAGGTTGTGGATAACGCCCGTCGTTTAGATAGTTTGGTAGACAGTGCTGGGAAGGAGTCAGTGGTCGTGGTGCACGTTGGCACCAACGACATGGGGAAATGCAGCCGCGAGGTCCTGGAAGCAAAATTTAGGTTGCTAGGTAGGATGCTGAAAGCCAGGACCTCCAAGGTGGCTTTCTCTGAAATGCTACCGGTTCCACGCGCAGGACCAGCCAGACAGGCCCAGCTTCGCAGTCTCAATGCGTGGATGAGACGATGGTGTCTGGTGGAAGGGTTTGGATTTGTTAGGCACTGGGGAACATTTTGGGACAAGCCGGGCCTGTACAAAAGGGACGGGCTCCACTTGAACCAGAATGGAACCAGACTGCTGGCACTTAAAATTAAAAAGGTGGCAGAGCAGCTTTTAAACTGACTGAGGGGGGAAACCCGACAGGAGCTGAGAAAGGTCCGGTTCGGAATAAACCTCCCCCCTGGGATAAAAACCAAAGAAATGATGAAATTTTAAAAGGGGTAGGCCTAGAAGTAGGCATTGTGAGAGCAGGGGCACAGGATATAAGTTCAGAAGAGCAAAATTACCACAGGCCTAACCACAAGTGCCAAAGACACTTGAAGAGAGACACTGCTTACAAGTGCCTGTACGCTAATGCTAGGAGCCTGCGAACCAAGATGGGAGAACTGGAGTGCTTGGTCTTAGAGGAGAGCATTGATATAGTGAGCATAACAGAGACCTGGTGGAATGGAGAAAACCAGTGGGATACGGTTATCCCTGGATATAAACTATATCGGAAGGACAGGGAAGGACGTATTGGTGGCGGAGTCGCTCTATACGTGAAAGAAGGCATTGAATCCAGCAAGCTCGAAACCCCAAAAGAGGCAGACTCCTCCACAGAATCGTTGTGGGTGGTGATACCATGTCCCAGGAGGGACTTAATACTGGGAACGATCTATTGTCCCCCTGATCAAAATGCTCAGGGAGACCTTGAGATGAGATATGAAATTGAGGAAGCATCCAAACTAGGAAAGGTGGTAGTAATGGGTGACTTCAACTACCCGGACATAGACTGGCTGCATATGTGTTCCAGTCATGACAAAGAAGCAAAGTTTCTAGATATTCTAAATGACTATTCCCTAGACCAGTTGGTCATGGAACCGACCAGAGGGACGGCAACCCTGGACTTAATCCTCAGTGGGGACCGGGACCTGGTGCAAGATGTAAGTGTTGTTGAACCGATTGGGAGCAGTGACCACAGCGCTATTAAATTAAACATACATGTAACTGGCCAATTGCCAAGAAAATCCAACACGGTCACATTTGACTTCAAAAGAGGAAACTTCACAAAAATGAGGGGATTGGTAAAAAGAAAGCTGAAAAACAAAGTCCAGAGGGTCACATCACTCGAAAATGCTTGGAAGTTGTTTAAAAACACTCTATTAGAAGCTCACCTGGAGTGCATACCGCATATCAGATAAGGTACCGCCAGGGCCAAGAAGATGCCAGCATGGTTAACGAGCAAAGTCAAGGAAGCTCTTAGAGGCAAAAAGTCTTCCTTCAAAAAATGGAAGTCTTGTCCAAATGAAGAAAATAAAAAAGAACACAAACTCTGGCAAAAGAAATGTAAGAAGACAATAAGGGATGCTAAAAAAGAATTTGAGGAGCACATTGCTAAGAACATAAAAACCAACAACAAAAAATTCTATAAATACATTCAAAGCAGGAGACCATCTAGGGAGACAATTGGACCCTTGGATGATAAGGGAGTCAAAGGTGTACTAAAGAACGATAAGGAGATTGCAGAGAACCTAAATGAATTCTTTGCATCTGTCTTCACAGTGGAAGATATAGGGCAGATCCCTGAACCTGAACTAACATTTGCAGGAAGGGATTCTGAGGAACTGAGACAAATAGTGGTAACGAGAGAGGAAGTTCTAAGCTTAATGGACAATATAAAAACTGACAAATCACCGGGCCCGGATGGCATCCACCCGAGAGTTCTCAAAGAACTCAAAGGTGAAATTGCTGATCTGCTAACTAAAATATGTAACTTGTCCCTTGGGTCCTCCTCCGTGCCTGAGGACTGGAAAGTGGCGAATGTAACGCCAATCTTCAAAAAGGGATCCAGAGGGGATCCCGGAAATTACAGGCCAGTTAGCTTAACTTCTGTCCCTGGAAAACTGGTAGAAAGTATGATTAAAGCTAGATTAACTAAGCACATAGAAGAACAAGCCTTGCTGAAGCAGAGCCAGCATGGCTTCTGCAAGGGAAAGTCCTGTCTCAGTAACCTATTAGAATTCTTTGGGAGTGTCAACAAGCATATAGATAGAGGTGATCCAGTTGGACATAGTGTACTTAGACTTTCAAAAAGCATTTGACAAGGTACCTCACCAAAGGCTTCTGAGGAAGCTTAGCAGTCATGGAATAAGAGGAGAGGTCCTCTTGTGGATAAGAAATTGGTTAAGAAGCAGAAAGCAGAGAGTAGGAATAAACGGACAGTTCTCCCAATGGAGGGCTGTAGAAAGTGGAGTCCCTCAAGGATCGGTATTGGGACCTGTACTTTTCAACTTGTTCATTAATGACCTAGAATTAGGAGTGAGCAGTGAAGTGGCCAAGTTTGCTGATGACACTAAATTGTTCAGGGTTGTTAAAACAAAAAGGGATTGCGAAGAGCTCCAAAAAGACCTCTCCAAACTGAGTGAATGGGCAGAAAAATGGCAAATGCAATTCAATATAAACAAGTGTAAAATTATGCATATTGGAGCAAAAAATCTGAATTTCACATATATGCTCATGGGGTCTGAACTGGCGGTGACCGACCAGGAGAGAGACCTCGGGGTTGTAGTGGACAGCACGATGAAAATGTCGACCCAGTGTGCGGCAGCTGTGAAAAAGGCAAATTCCATGCTAGGGATAATTAGGAAAGGTATTGAAAATAAAACAGCCGATATCATAATGCCATTGTATAAATCTATGGTGCGGCCGCATTTGGCATACTGTGTACAGTTCTGGTCGCCTCATCTCAAAAAGGATATTATAGAGTTGGAAAAGGTTCAGAAGAGGGCAACCAGAATGATCAAGGGGATGGAGCGACTCCCTTACGAGGAAAGGTTGCAGCATTTGGGGCTTTTTAGTTTAGAGAAAAGGCGGGTCAGAGGAGACAAGATAGAAGTGTATAAAATTATGCATGGCATTGAGAAAGTGGATAGAGAAAAGTTCTTCTCCCTCTCTCATAATACTAGAACTCGTGGACATTCAAAGAAGCTGAATGTTGGAAGATTCAGGACAGACAAAAGGAAGTACTTCTTTACTCAGCGCATAGTTAAACTATGGAATTTGCTCCCACAAGATGCAGTAATGGCCACCAGCTTGGACGGCTTTAAAAGGAGATTAGACAAATTCATGGAGGACAGGGCTATCAATGGCTACTAGCCATGATGGCTGTGCTCTGCCACCCTAGTCAGAGGCAGCATGCTTCTGAAAACCAGTTGCCGGAAGCCTCAGGAGGGGAGAGTGTTCTTGCACTCGGGTCCTGCTTGTGGGCTTCTCCCAGGCAGCTGTTTGGCCACTGTGAGAACAGGATGCTGGACTAGATGGGCCACTGGCCTGATCCAGCAGGCTCTTCTTATGTTCTTATGTTGTGCATTTTATCTTTGCATTTTATATTTCTGTATTAGCACACCTCTGCCTTTTATTGCTGTGTTGTCATTGGGAGTGTATGCACATCTTGTCTGCAAAGCTAGTAGTTCACATCACACTCTGTGCGGTGAATTGCATGTGCATTGGAAATTGGACATTATTCTGTACTCAGCCATAGACTATATTTTCCATCATTCATTGCTACATATATTTTTCAGAATGATACCATGACTTAGAACTTAACTTGATGTGCTTTTGCCTATTTTGTCTAATTCAGCATTTGCATGGTTGGTACCAGAGATGGATTATGGGGAGAAGGGGGTGGGGGGAGAAACACTCTTTCTGACAAATTTCCCACTCCCCCACCCACCACCCCCATTGCTAGAGCCCTTTCGATATGCAAATTATAACTGAATCATAAACTGGAAGTTAAAATTAAACTGCAATCCCAAACATGCTTGCGTCAAAGTTGACTCCATCAAAATCGATAGGACGTTTTTCAGAGAAAATGCATTTAGGAAGGGAGCATTTATTTATATGCAACACACCATCATTTCCATTTCAGAGATCCAAACCATATACTCTGGCCCTTTTCTGTCTCTTCCCGATGCTAGCATTGATATCTGCATGTACCTTCTCTTTTTTTTTTTACAATAATTTTTATTCAAATTTTCATAAAACATACAAAACAAAATCATAAAACATTCAAAGACAAAAAACAAAACAAAACAAAAATGATTAAACAAAAAAATAAAATGTTGACTTCCCATTTGTCACAGATCAAATCAGTTATAGGTCTACAATATATAACAATCCTGTCTCTTAAATTATATTATAAAATCACTTTCCTCCAGTAGTTATCTTAATTAATCATCAAATCTCATAAACATTACTTTATTCTTTCCACAAAAAGTCAAAGAGAGGTTTCAATTCTTTAAGAAATATATCTATCAATTTTTCTCCAAATAAACATGTCGATTAATCCATCTCGTTAATAATAATAATAATCTTATTGTCATAACCATAGTCCAAATAAACATATCGATTAATCCATCTCATCAAAATCTGTTAGGTCCAGTAATTTCAATAGCCATTATTCCATTATCCATATTAATTCCATCTTCCATCTTCAATAGTCCTGTTAAGTCCAGTAATTTCAGTGTCCAATCTTCCATTATCAGTATTCCATAATAATCTTGCTGTCATAGCCATAGTCATATAATAAGAGTCTGATGGGAATTTCCTCTATCCCAAATATTTTCTTGCCATCAATTCTGAATAAGTTGCTGAAATATTGTTGTAAAGTCATATCTCTGTTCTTCTTTTTTACAGAATGCACTGGCTCATCTCTTGAGAGTTTTTCCATTGTCACATGGCTGCAGTTAATTCCATAGATTTTCTCTATATCAAGCTCCATCACATCATTCCAGTCCAGAAGATTATCCAAGCCATTGATAACTTTATCTCTAATATCTTCATTAATTTCTTCAGAGATAACGTTAAATTCCAAACAGTAGATTTTATTTCTAATATCCATAAACTCCAGATCTTTTTCCAATTCCACATTTGTTCCAATCTCCAGGGCTTGTATCTTCCCTTCCCGCTCCTGCGTCATTTTGCCCAATTCAATTTTATCTCCTTTCTACCCTGTCTCAGGGTTTGTTTCGTTATCTCAATCTCATCCATTATTTTCTGAAACATAATTACTTCCAGATTCTCAGCCACTTTCTTGATTGCCATTTTTAAAACCACGAAAACAAAACAAAAATAAAGAAGAACCACTTCTTATTTCAGCAACAATTGGGTTAATATTCCAGGCTTGATGACATCACAGTATAAACAGAGCAGCCTGCCTTATCTCTCTATGTTCAAGAACACAAAACAAATTTAGTTCCCAGCATCAAAACAGTTAGTGGCGTCGTGAAGAAGCAGATTCGTCAAAATAAAATAGACCAAAAAGAGAATAGTCCCAGACAATATAATGTTCCTCGGAATAGAAATCCCTCTTCTGTTTATATCTTTAGAATGCACTTCCAGGACAGCTTTTTGCAATAGAAACAGAGATAAGCTGTTAATTTCGTGAATAACAGAGAAGAGTTATAGCTCACCCAGAAGTTCTTTAAAGCTGATTCATTTGACAAATCTCTTTTTGCTGCAACAATTTAAACCAAGTAAAAAAAATAATAGAAAGAAGGGTGCTTGCCTGTTAGTCCGTTTTCTCTTTGAAGAAAAGATAAACGTATCGCATTAATCAGATAGAGCTTGTTCGGAAGTCCGTCCGGCATTGCTGGCTGGACCTTTTCTCATAAATTAATGAAATCCAGTCCTCCCAACAAAAACAGGCTTTTGAGGTTGATCTCTACGTTTCTCCCTGCCCGGGAGAAATTTCATCAGTCAAAAATAAAATGTTCTGACTGATTTATATCTGAATAAGCTTCTTCTGCGGCAGGAGCCCGTCTCAAAAGCAGGCACAAGCGAAGTCACCCTTCCCGGAAGTCACCTCTGCATGTACATTCTCAACCTGCAACATTGAAAAATTTATGGGAGCATTTCTGGCTACACAAATATCTTGCGGTGGCTTCACTCTTAATCTCCATGGAAAAAGGATTCCTCAAGAAGTGTAAATGTGAAGCGCAGCCCTGACTCCCTTTGGGGGGAGGAGGAGGAGGAGGAGGAGGAGGAGGAGGGCAAAGCTGTCAAGGCTGGTTTTCACTCCCTTTGTGATGAGATGATGTTGTCCAAATGAAAACAGCTGGGCTGGCTGAGTTCCACCGTGCCCTCCCCATCAGGCAGTTCAGGTTGGGCATCATATCCAGTGAGCGCATGTTCCCAAGTGCCAGGCTGACCCTGCTGGGACCACACGGCCCTCTCCTCTTCAAGGGGTGCAGGAGTTAACAAACAATCCCTCCTCTTAGCTACAAATGGCTTGACTTGGAATGGCTGAATATCTTGTGGTCAAAAGTAATAGTCCTGTCTGTTTTCTTGGAAGAATCGGAGCTCAATTCCTGTTCGGAAGACGGAGAGGAAGAAGGAGAAAGTCTGTTTATCCAGGTCGCCAAAGAAGAGGAGGAGACCTCAGCAGGTCTGTGCTTACCTGTGCTGCGGAGCCTCTTTTGGTCTGGGAATGGAAGCGTTTTTCCATTCCTGAGTAATATCATCCAGGGGAGAGTCACCCATCAGGCTGTGAATTCTCCTGGTGGATTTCTGGGATGGTTTTAAAAGGGGCTAAGAAAAATGGCTTCATGCCCAATCTGTGTATGTTGGAATTACTTTTTAAGATGTTTTTGTTTTAATATATTTTAAACCCTGTTTTTAATGATGTGTTTCAGAATGTTTTGAGTGTTTTGTTTGCCACTGTGGGCTCCTACTGGGAAGAAGGGTGGGATATAAATCTAAATAAATAAATGGAAAAGAAGGCTGTCAAGGGCCACCAGTCCTGATGTTTATGGGCCACCTCCGGAGTCGGGGACAGCAGCAGGAGATGCGCTCTTGCCTTTCTCTCTGGCTTGTGGGCCTCCCTTGTGTATCTAGTTGGTGCCTGTGGACCAGGCTGGCTCCAGGCTTTTTTGGAGGTGGGTGTTGAGGACAGGGTATCAATGAGGCCCTTATTCCCTCCCTTTCCTCCTCAGACCGCACCCCTCCTCCCCCTTGGCCCCAGCCCTTTAATATAAAATAATTTGGTTACCCCCTAAAAAGAGGAGGGGAACCTTTGGCCCTCCAGATGTTGGTGAACTGCAATTTCCATCAGCTCCTGCAAGGATGGCCATTGATTAGGGGTGATGGGAGTTCAGCAACATCTGGCGGGCCACAGGATCCCCACACCTGGTATAATTTAATCTGCATTTACCAGGGAGGGTGTCCCATTGGACTCATTGGGGCTTACTTCTGAATGGGTGCAACATTTATTGGGGTAATTTACATCCACAGTGGCAAGGGTTTTCACCCTTTTACCTTGATTCTAAAAGGGGTTCTTCCACTCCCAGAATTAAAAATAAAAATTCTTCCTCCTCTTAGCTTCGAGGTTGTAGAAATGGTTTGATATGGAATCCCTGGCTTTTTATGTTGTGGTTAAAAATAAGTTCTCATGTCTGTTTCCTTGAAAGAACGAGACCTCGCTTCCTGTAAGGAAGAAGGAGAAAGTCTGTTTATCCAGGTCGTCAAAGAAGAGGAGGAGACCTCAGCAGGTTGGTGCTTAGCTGTGCTGTGGAGCCTCTTTTGGTCTGGGAATGGAAGCATTTTTCTGTTCTTGAGTAATGTCATCCAGGCAAGAGTTGCCCATCAGGCAGTGAGTTCTCCTGGTGGACATGTCGGATGGCTGGAAAAAGGAAGCTGGATAGATGCATGGAAGAGAAGGCTCTCAAGGGCTTCAAGTCATGATGGCTGTAGCCTTCTGTCCTTGTTTTCTTAAGAAGATGATTTGTTTTAAAGGTGATTTTGGTGCTTCATCATTTGTTTGTGCCCCTGGATTCCCTTTGGAAGGAAGGACAGGATACAAATTTTATTAGTATTATTAGGACTGATTGTGGGATTCCCATACACATCGATTCAGGCCCTGTGGAAATGCTGGACTAGATAGGCCTTTGGTTTGATCAAGCTCATCTCATGCTATAAAGAGGAAGGTTGGCCATCAGGTTGAAATTCTCCTTCCATCCACTGAGAGATTCCCCAAATTAAAATATCTGGCTTGGATCCATATCCTGACAGTCTGAAGGAGACCCAGCTAGTTTTGTAGCAGAAAGTAACTTGTGTGTTTCCTTGAAAGAGCTAGGCCTCATTTCCTTTTTGGAAGGAGGAGAAGAAGAAGATCCACTTATCCAGGGTCTCAAAGAAGAGGAGGCGGAGACATCAGCAGGTAGTGGTGTGGGGCCCTTTGTGGAACTGAAGATTCCCCACCCACCCCTCTTGTTCCTGAATAATGTCATCCAGGGCAGACTGACCCATTAGGCTACAAATTCTTCTCATGATTTTGCCCTCTCCATTCCTCTGCACCTAAAAATCTCACAACATCTCGTTCCTCGGAGTTTTTCTTCCTCCACAGACCTTGGGTTGCGAAGGATGAAATGGTCCCATCCCACCCAGGATTCTGGGCAGGACTGTGGACCATTGATCTTAAGAAGAGGCGCAGTGGTAAATTTTGGAATGCAGGAGCCCCAAACATTCAAACCTAAAGCTTCTGTCCCAAACATGTATATCCGGCACTTAATTTCCAAGTTAAAGACTATTAAAATTTGAATAGCTAATAGTTGCAGAGGCACCGGATTCTTCTTCCCATTCTCTGTGGTGTGTGTACTTTGGGTTACTCGCTTTCGTTGTCAGGGACTATTTGAACCACAGACTCCTTTTTCTGGTTGTGGATCTTGCAGACTACTTGATGGCTGGTCCTTCCTTTAAGAAAGGGGGCAGACAGTCGAAGAGGGCTTCTTCATACCTCCTTTTCCAGCGCTTGGATTTTATTTCCTTGAAGCCCAACGTAAAAGCGAGGCCATGCATGCTCTGCAAGAGGGTCCCCGTCTCGCAGTCATGCAGCTGAGATCTTGCAAGGCTGCACCTGCCTGAAGCCAAATTCATCATTAGTTGTAAAAATGAGCCCCTCTGAACAAAAGTGGGTCTTGCTTCTCATTAAGCCCTTCATCAAATGGAGCTAGAAGCTTATCAGCACAGATATTATCTGGCAAAGCCACACAGCTCAGGTTTTGCACAAGTTTTTACATGAACCCTTTTAAAACCCAAGACACATTCTACAGCATATTTACTGGTTTATTTAAAAATTTATACCTCACTTTTCGAGGAAGGCAATGGTAAACCACCTCTGAATACCGCTTAACATGAAAACCCTATTCATAGGGTCGCCATAAGTCAGGATCGACTTGAAGGCAGTCCATTACCATTTTCTTTTCGAGGAACTTCTTCCACACTGCAGCTTACCATTTCCAATAAACGCCAAACTTCACTGGAAAAATAATGTATATATAAAAAACAGGATATAAGGCGTAATAAGGATAATAAAAACTAATTAAGAATTATTTGGGGGGGACAAAAAGCTTTAATCAAACTTGGAAAGTGTAACAACGTCTGGGCTTGTTTCACTTGAAAGGGGAGAGAAGTCCAAAGAACTGGCTCCACAGCGCTCAAAGCACATGGCCCGAGTCACATGCTGTTGGCAAGGCTTCACCCCTTTGCTCTCGTTCAAAATGTTTTGAGCGTTCAGATTTGATTTGGAATGCCCAAATACGTTGTGGTGAAAAATAACTAATCTTGCCTGATTTCCTTCTTTCTTTTTTTTTAAAGAACCAGACCTCATTTCCTGTTGGAAAGAAGGAGAAGATCCAGTGATGCAGGAACCCAAAGAAGAGGAGGAGACCTCAGCAGGTAGATTTACTTATTTATTATTTAATTTATATCCCGCCCTTTCTCCCAGCAGAAGCCCACATGCTTAGCTGTGTGGTGGGGCCCTTTAAGAAACTGAAGATTCTCCCCCCTCGTCCGCCCCATTCCTGTGTAATATCATCCGGAACAGACTGACCCATCAGGGTACAATTTCTGCTGGCCGCTTAGCCCTCCCTTCTCCTCTTCATCCAACATTTCACAATATTCCCTCCTTGGATTTTCTCGACAGCAGCAGACCTTTGGTTGTGAAGGCTGAAATGGTCCCCACCCCCACAGGATGTGGGGCAGGAGGGTGGACTTGAGGCACTTTTATGGGTCAGATCACTCTAGCTGTCTGTCCTTGGGGTTCAGAAAAGCAAAAGGGGACTTTGTTTTATTTTTATTGTCTTTAAAATCTGGAACATATAGACAGTTTTTCAGTTCTATCTTTCTTTCCTCATGTGCCATTTTGCATAATAATTCAACTGTCCCAATTCCTTCACAGAAAATTTCTTGTCCATTCGCTGTAAGTATCTTTTGTCTGTGACTTTCAAAACTTTTAAACAGGTGTCTATCAATTATAATATGTAAGGTGGATCTTGAGTCAATTAAAAATCTGCTTCTTCTTTATCTGGTGTTTACCTGGGGGCTCCCCTTTTGAAGTCAGGCGTTGCTCTCATCTGCCTTCTATGGCAATTCCTTTGAAAATGTTTTGGAGAGCCACATTCAAAACACACATCCCATCTGTCTTGGCTCTTGTGTGGATTGGGGTGATGACTCATTCCTTTGTCGCTTTCATTTCTGCCTCTAGTGAGGTTTGCCTGTTGCTCTGACACAGCCTGCATTTCCCGCTTTCCCCTAAAGTCCTGATCTCTTCAAGATGATATAAACTGATTTAGGTCTTGTTCAGAATTCTCTAATAAGCAGGAAATTAATTTATGATCCTGATTAAGAGAGCTTAAAAGCAATCCTTTCTTTAATTCTTGATCCAAAAATCTGCCACATCTTTCCAATCTAGCTATAAGTTCTGAAAACTTTTCTATATATTTATTCAGACTACCTCTTTCAGTAGTCTCTTTCAGGGAAAATAACTCTTTGTAAAGATATAAGATATGACTCTTTGTTTTCTTGTTATAGACTCCCTGCAGCTTTTCATAAATCTCCTTTACAGTGTTGCAACCTGTACAGATACTCAATGCTTCATCTGATAGAGCAGAAATAAGCAGAGATTTTACTTTTGTATGCTTACGTCTCCATGAAGCAGTTGTGTCTTCATCATCAGCCAAGGGTTCTCTCTCAGTCAGGATTCCTTCCAACTCTTCTCCTTCCAGGAGGGTGTATCCCCCCTTCCTGGGCATTCAGGTTTTCAAGGCACCAGAGAGATGAAGAAGGCAGACTGAGTCGCAGGTTTACTTAAAAGGAGACAACATGTTTATTGAGTAGCTTTCAACCCACAGGTATACCCAATACACAATGGGACAGGCTGCCAGGCTCTGCACAAACATGGACCAGGCTGAACACTGAACCAAGCAGCCCAGACCCCTTTTTATAGCATACATGTTTACCAGCTCAATAATGAGGTTACATAAGCATTAATTAATATGACGCATTTACTAGGAAAGGCTACATCATACAACATAACAACAACTGATAAGCAAAGCCTCTAATTGCCTAACGGGGCATTAACTGCTTCAAAATCTATGTTATCTTGGTTAACAAGGCACCTTCCCAGCATCCCAGAATCACTCTTGGCAGAGCATCACACCGAATGCTTATTAGGAACCCCAGATTAGACTCCAGGTGGCTCTGAGCTAATTCATTGACCGTTCCTTGAACCATCTTCCTCATGCTTAGATACTGAATGCTAAACTAGAGAACTAAGGCTGGGGGGGGAATACAAGCCCCCCTTTGCCTACAGGCAGCTATTCTGCTAATGTAGCTGCTGAACTTGCCCACGGGCCGATACAGAGGGCTTTACATTTTAAATCCCATAGTCTGAAGTTATCGTTTTCAAGCCTTGGAACATGTTTCTTGAGCGAAGATACTTCAGCCATCCTTTCTATCTCTGTTCTGCTTTTCTTTCTAACTTAATGTCTTCCTTGTAAGTTACACACAAGCACTTTTAGCTTCAGCTACAACTTGCATTGATTGATTGATTGATTGGATTTCTTAGTTGCCCATCTGGCTGGCCATCCAGCCACTCTGGGCGATGTACAAAATGAACAAAATAACACAAAATGACACACCAATACAATTAACATTAAAATCTAAAAGCAATAATGGTAAGATCTAGCCCACCCCAAGTGCGCTGGCGGGGGCTGATGGGAGTTGTAGTCCAAAGGCACCAAAGCTAAGGAAGACTGTCATAAACACCAGGGCTCCGTTTCCTCCTTTGCAATGCCTGGATTTGGCCTGATCACAGCACCTTACTTGCATCGAATGGGAAGGAGGGGGGCACCGAGACTGCACAGCAACCTCCCCCACTGGCCAACTCTTCCTGCATTCAACTTAGTTTGCTGGGCCCATAACCCTAGTTGCACTGTGCATTTGTGAGTGCTTAATTTCATTTAAAGCAACGCAACAGCAGAAGAGTAACAGCAGATGTTGAAATGCGAGTGTGCCAGCGTGTGCGTGCGTTTGCCTAAGAAAGCAGGCTTTTACCCTGCATGAGCATCACTGAGACTTGAGACTTAGTAAGATAAGAAAAACTACTTTATTTAGAGAAATACATTGTAGATAGAAAAGCAAACCTAGTTCTAACTAACTAAGTTGGAGGCATAATGCCCAGGTGTGGGAATCAGCCTCATGGCTTGGGGAGAGCAGAGACAAAGGGATGTCTCCTCTCTCCCGGACAGTCGGAGGACAAAGGAGTGGAAAGGGCAGAAGGAGGAGGGGCAGGTAAGCTTCCCTAAAGGCGTCACAGTCTAGTGACAGAAGGAAGTCAGTCAGAGCATCACAGGTGAAGGTAAACAAGCCTCTCCATCTGGAGGACCCTCACTCTATCTCCCCTCTGGAACACGAACAAAAGAACAAAACAGGAGTTGCTCTTGCCCCACTTCCAGCACTGCAAGCCCTCCCCACTTTCCTTTTCTGTTAGAATTAAGGTCGCCGTTTAATTTAGGAAAGCCGAAACGTGGCCCTGCCCTCCTTGTTTTAGGGTAGCCTGGCAGACAAACTGTTTAGCGAGTGACATTTTTCCCGAAACAGGTGCAATTTAGTGGGAGCTACTTCCCACTCCCTCTTCCTACACGCCAGGTGTAAATTCCTACTAAATCAAAGGGTATTACCCAGTTTCTCCTCACCACACACCTTTATGGCACATCCACAGTGTACATTGAAAGCATGTGGCTTCCTCCCAAGAGTCCTGGGAGTTGTAGTTTAAAGGGTGCTGGGAATGTAGCGCAGTGAGGAAAAACTATTCTCCAGGATTTGTTGCAGGAAGCCATGTGCTTTACATTTGTGCTGAGTGTGCTTTAAAGGTCTGGTGTGATCACACACTTCTATCATGTCTCCTCTAAGCTTTTTTTCTATAGCAAAAATCCCCAAATATTGTGACCCTTGAACATTTTGGTTTCCCATTTCTCTACCTCTTCCGCCTCTAGAATGCTATTTTTGCAGTCAGGCAACCAGAACTGAAGACAGCATTCCAAGTGGGATCACATCTTAGATGTGCATAATGGCGTTATGATATTGGCAGTTTTATTTTCAATGTGTCTTAATAATCCATATGGAATTCACCAATTTCAGAGCTATAACATCAGCATCTTAAGTGGGGCATCTGACATGTCCTCAGTGTCTCCTTTCAGTCACCACCAGTTCAGTTTGGATTTTTTCACTTCTGTGCATCACTTGACGCTTGCTTACATTTAATTGCATTTGCTCTTTAATAGCCAAGCCTGCTTGGAGAGTTCCTGTTGGAGTTCCTCACAGTCCTTCTTTATTTTAATCACCCTGAACATGATATCAACAGTAAAGTTGTTTACCTCACTTCTCACCCCAAATCCATGTCATTTAGAAACAAGTTTAAAAGCACAGGTCCTAATCCTGATGATTGATGGGGGGGGACTTCTTACATCCCTCCATTGGGAGAACCATTTATTCCTGCTTTGTCCTTCCTGATCTTTAAACACTTCCTGATGCATGAGAGCATATTTCCCCATATCCCATGATTGCTCTGTTCCACTCCATGTTTGGTAATTTTGTCTTTAATAATAATAGGCCTCTGATTTCCTGGTTACTTTCTGTGTCCTTTTGGCTTTCAAACTGTAATATATTTGCCAGTCCATTGGTAGCAAGTCTTTGGGAGAAGGTACATATTTTTGTTAGAAGATCAGCCATGTCACATTTGGGTTGTTTTCAGACCTCTCCGGTAGATGCCATCTAGACCTGAGATGATTTGTGAACACTAAAGGAAAAGATCCCTCTTGCCCCATCTCTCTTCAGAGTGCGAGTGGAGGGCAGATGATGTCCACGCCTTGCCTGGGAGTATTAATGTGGAAGGCAATGGTTTACTTCTTCCAGGGACTGGTGACCTTTGGGAAAGTGTCCTTGCACTTCACCCAGGAGGACAGGCTCAGCTGGATCCAGACTAGAGAGCTCTTAACAAGGAGATCATGTGGGAGATTCATGAGATGGCAACCTATTCTGTTGGAATTAGGATAGCCTTCTTACTCCCTTCCTGGCACCCGTGCTTTGCCAATATGACCCACTATGCATTTCAGGTTATCCAGTACAGCTGCCGTCATTTCCTATACCCCTTTTTCCCAGACAGGAGGACTCTGGGGGCCAATTTAGTGCTTACAATTTCTGGATCCTAGGGACAGCACCCCCTGCGCTTATGTTATGTGCCTTCAAGTCGATCACAACTTATGGTGACCCTATGAATCAGTGACCTCCAATAGCATCTGTCCTGAACTGTCCTGTTCAGATCTTGTAAGTTCAGGTTTGTGGCTTCCTTTATGGGATGAATCCATCTCTTGTTTGGCCTTCCTCTTTTTGTACTCCCTTCTGTTTTTCCCAGCATTATTATCTTTTCTAGTGAATCATGTCTTCTCATGATGTGTCCAAAGTATGACAACATCTGTTTCATCATTTTAGCTTCTAGTGATAGTTCTGGTTTAATTTGTTCTTGTTGTTCTTGTTATATGCCTTCGAGTTGATTATGATTTATTTATCTAAAATATTTCTATCCCTCCCTTTTACCCTATGATAATAGCACTCAGGGCAGCTTAAAAAATAAAAGCAAACATGTACATAATAGAATTGTAAACAGTAAAATCACAAAAACATTAAAATAAATTAAAATACATAATATATAATTAAAATACATAAAATACAATACACACACACACACACGGGTTGTTACTGAAGGGACTACAAAGGTAAAATTTAATGTGGAAGGCATAAAATCAGTGTCAGGCTCTACCTTCAGTCCCTCCCAAAGGCTCTCTGGAACAAGATCATTTTCAGAAGTCTCTGGAAAACCAACAGGGAGAGAGCAGAGCAAACATCTTGGAGTAGAATATTCCAAAGCTTGGGGGCCACAGCTGATAAAGCTGTCTCCTGCATGCCTGTGAGTCTAACATTTTTCACTCCAGGCACCCAGAGACTACAGACATTGGTCAGAAAATGGAAGTCTTGTCTGAATGAAGAAAATAAAAAAGAACACAAACTCTGGCAAAAGAAATGCAAGATTGCTACTGTATCCAGGAGCACATTTGCCCAATTAAAACTGGTGTGCCAGCTGCGCCCGTTCCTGGAGCTACCTGATCTGACTAGGGTGATGCATGCCTTGGTTACATCCCGCTTAGACTACTGTAACGCTCTCTACGTGGGGCTGCCTTTGAAGACTGTTCGGAAACTTAAATTGGTACAAAGAGCTGCAGCCAGAGTGCTAAGCTGGGAAACAAACTCTGTGAAGCACAAAGCCTCCAACAAATTCCTGATGGGCCTTGCTGATAATTTCCTCTTTCAAAAAGTAGAAGAAGGAACAAGGGGATCGGCAATCCTGGACCTGATCTTAACTAACAGGGATGAATTGGTCACGGGAATTAAAGCAGTCGGTACCTTGGGGGAAAGTGACCACGTAATGCTGGAATTCAGGATTCTGGGGAAAGCCAAAGAAGAATATAGTCAAACATGGACCTTGGATTTCAGGAAAGCCGATTTTAGCAAGCTCAGGGATATGATGGGTAGGATCCCGTGGCTAGATAGACTAAAGAAAAAGGAGCCCAAGAAGCGTGGGAGTTCATGAAGAACGTATTACAAAAAGCGCAATCACAAACAATTCCAAAGAGGAAGAAAAATGGAAGACATCAGAAAAAGCCAATGTGGCTACATGGAAGACTGGTGGAGGAGGTAAAAGTAAAAAGAGCATGTATAAAGAATGGAAGGAAGGACGCATCACCAAGGAAGAGTACCGATGAGCGGCTCGGGCTTGCAGGAATAGCGTAAGGAAAGCTAAAACCCAGAATGAGCTGAGGCTGGCGAGGGAAGCGAGGAACAACAAAATGGGGTTTTTCAGATATGTTTGAATCAAGAGAAAGACCAAGGAAATGGTGGGACTGCTGCTCAATGAGGATGGCAAAATGTTGACAGATAACGAGGAAAAAGCAGAACTGCTCAACGCATATTTTGCCTCCGTTTTCTCCCAAAAAGGGAACAGTGTGCAACCTTGCATCAGTAGCAATCTCAGTAAGGGGTCGGGATTGCAGTTCAAGATTGATAAGGAGCTAGTCAGGAAATACCTAGTTAACCTAATGTTTTCAAATCTCCAGGGCCTGATGAACTGCATCCCAGAGTATTGAAGGAACTTGCGGATGTACTCTCGGAACCTCTTGCCATCATCTTTGAGAAATCCTGGACAACAAGAGAGGTGCTGGAGGATTGGAGACGGGCAAACGTCATCCCGCTCTTTAAAAAGGGTAAAAGAGAAGATCCGGGGAATTACAGGCCGGTCAGTCTGACTTCAATACCGGAAAAGGCATTAGAACGGATAATAAAAGAGTCCATTGGCAACTATCTAGATGACAATGCTGTGATTAGAAGGAGCCAGCATGGGTTTGTCAAGAAAAAATCCTGTCAAGCTAATCTCACCTCTTTTTTCGATCGGGTCACTAGCTTAGTAGATGGTGGAAATGCTGTAGATGTCATCTATCTAGATTTCAGCAAAGCGTTTGACAAAGTCCCCCATGACCTTTTGATTAGCAAACTCGTCAAATGCGGACTACATGGAAATACTGTCAGGTGGATTCACAACTGGTTGGAAAACCGTACTCAGAGTGGTCGTCGGTGGCTCTGCTTCGGACTGGAAGGAGGTCTCGAGTGGAGTGCCACAGGGTTCTGTCCTGGGGCCGATACTCTTCAACATTTTTATCAATGACTTAGATGACGGGGTGGAGGGAAGCCTTATGAAGTTTGTGGATGATACAAATCTGGGAGGGATAGCTAACACAATGGAAGACAGGAATAAAATCCAAAGGGACCTGGATAGACTAGAAAATTGGGCTGAAATTAATAAAATGAAATTCAATAAAGACAAATGCAAGATTCTGCATTTAGGCCACAAAAACAAAATGCACGGGTACAGGATGGGAAATACCCGGCTTAGCAGTAGTGCACGTGAGAAGGACCTTGGAATTGTAGTGGATCGCAAGTTGAACATGACCCAGCAGTGTGATGCTGTGGCAAAAAAGGCAAACGCGGTTTTGGGATGCATAAACAGAGCTATAGTTTCCAGGTCGAGGGAAGTAATAGTCCCACTATATTCTGCATTAGTCAGGCCTCATCTGGAACACTGCGTTCAGTTCGGGCCCCTCATTTTAAGAAAGATATAGACATGTTAGAGCGGGTTCAGAAGAGGGCGACGAGGATGACAACGGGTATGGAGAACAAGTCTTATGAGGAAAGGTTGAAGGAACTTGGCATGTTCAGTCTGGTGAAGAGAAGGCTGAGGGGTGACATGATTGCACTCTTTAAGTTCCTGAAGGGCTGTCACATAGAGGAGGGTACAGATTTGTTCTCTGCTGCCCCAGAGGGTGGGACTAGGTCTAATGGTTTTAAGTTGCAAGAGCGTAGATTCAGACTGGACATTAGAAGGAACTTCTTGACAGTAAGGGCAGTTCGGCAATGGAACCGACTGCCTAGGGAGGTGGTGGGATCCCCTTCGCTGGATGTCTTCAAGCAGAGGCTGGACAGCTATCTGCGGGAGATGCTGTAGCTGTGGATTTCCTGCTGTGAGCAGGGGGTTGGACTCGATGGCCTACAAGGCCCCTTCCAACTCTATGATTCTATGTTTCTAACCGGGGCTGGTTACAGGGACCATACAACTCCCCTGTTACAACAGCTCCACTGGCTGCCAATTTGTTTCCGGTCACAATTCAAAGTGCTGGTTTTGACCTACAAAGCTCTATATGGCTCAGGTCCAGACTATTTGACAGATCGTATCTCCCTACATGAACCTGTCCGGGATTTGAGATCTTCAGGTGAGGCCCTTCTTGTGTTCCCCATACCTTCGCAAGCACATATGATGCGGACACGAGATAGGGCCTTTTCGGTGGCCGCCCCTAGGCTGTGGAACTCCCTTCCAAGTGAGGTGCAATCAGCTCCCTCCTTGCCATCTTTCCGGCGACAAGTAAAGACTGTTTTATTTCAACGGGCATTTGGGATAGAGAACGACCAGAATTAAGTGTCATAGGTTTGGTGATTACATTATATGATTTTATTATTTTAAATTGTCTGCTGTTTTTAACCTATATTTTATGGTTTTAATTTTTCTCATAGTTTAATTCTTTTTTAGTAATATACTCTTTATGTTTTAATGGTGTTGTTTTTAGTTGTAAGCCACTCTGAGTCCTATTGGAGAAAGGGCGGGGTAGAAATAAAGTTTATTATTATTAAGAAGACAATAAGGGATGCTAAAAAAGAATTTGAGGAGCACATTGCTAAGAACATAAAAACCAACAACAAAAAATTATATAAATACCTTCAAAGCAGGAGACCATTTAGGGAGGTGATTGGACCCTTGGATGATAAGGGAGTCAAAGGTGTACTAAAGAACGATAAGGAGATTGCAGAGAAGCTAAATGAATTCTTTGCATCTGTCTTCACAGTGGAAGATATAGGGCAGATCCCTGAACCTGAACTAACATTTGCAGGAAGGGATTCTGAGGAACTGAGGCAAATAGTGGTAACAAGAGAAGTTTAGGCTTAATGGACAATATAAAAACTGACAAATCACCGGGCCCAGATGGCATCTACCCAAGAGTTCTCAAAAAACTCAAATGTGAAATTGCTGATCTGCTAACTAAAATATGTAACATGTCCCTCGGGTCCTCCTCCATGCCTGAGGCCTGGAAAGTGGCCAATGTAACGCCAATCTTCAAAAAGGGATCTGGGGGTTTCCTGGAAATTACAGGCCAGTTAGCTTAACTTCTGTCCCTGGAAAACTGGTAGAAAGTATGATTAAAGCTAGATTAACTAAGCACATAGAAGAACAAGCCTTGCTGAAGCAGAGCCAGCATGGCTTCTGCAAGGGAAAGTCCTGTCTCAGTAACCTATTAGAATTCTTTGAGAGTGTCAACAAGCATATAGATAGAGGTGATCCAGTGGACATAGTGTACTTAGAATTTCAAAAAGCATTTGACAAGGTACCTCACCAAAGACTTCTGAGGAAGCTTAGCAGTCATGGAATAAGAGGAGAGGTCTGTGACGCCCTTCCCTGGCTCTCCTTGTCAGGTTCCTACCTGCACGTGGCTACTGCCTGTCACTAGGCACCACCAGGGACTCCACCAGTCCGGACTGTCCTTTTTTATTGTTTCTCTCCCCGCTCTAGCACAGATCTCAACAGATCCCCCTGCTAGGCAACCACCAGTCACGTCCTAATACTAGTATTCCCAGAGACTCTGAATACTGGTATTGTTATTCTCTTCACCGCTGCCACCATTTGTTACAGTTCCCCTTCAGCCTTGGTCATTACTTTACCCTCCCTTCTGGTCTGTGAAACCCCAGCCAAGGATCAGGCCTTTGGTAAACCAAATTAAGTATTTATTAAAGATAACAAAGCTAACAAGATTAACAAGATTTCTTCTTAAGGCACATAAGCATATGGTTTTACTCAATACTAATCCGAACTCCACCCCCCTCCTTCTCCACTCTCTCCTGGTAAACCACTCTCTCAAACCCACCAAACAACCCACTCTTTCTCTTCTTCCCCCAGATTCCACTCTCACTCTTCCTTTTTTTACATTCAGCCATTTTAAACACTCAGCCAATCATCTAGCATTCTATTGCCCATTCACTCCCCCTCCTCTTTCACTCCACTTACCATGTATCTTCTAAACAACAACACTTACCATATATACATTAATATAGGAACATCACAAGGTCCTCTTGTGGATAAGGAATTGGTTAAGAAGCAGAAAGCAGAGAGTAGGAATAAACGGACAGTTCTCCCAATGGAGGGCTGTAGAAAGTGAAGTCCCTCAAGGATCAGTCTTGAGACCTGTACTTTTCAACTTATTTATTTATTTTATTTATTTATTTTATTCGATTTATTAGTCGCTCATCTGGCTGGAAACCCAGCCACTCTGAGCGACGTACAAAATAAAGGCATATAAACACCAGACATAAAAGTATATAAACATCAAAAAAGAAGCAATAAAACTAAACAACAAAGTAGAAGCTATCCCCCAACCCACACAGCCCAACCCAAAGATCAGAAAGTCCTCCTAAAGAAGCTCCCTTTTGAAGGCTGGAGGGTAACTTGTTCATTAATGACCTAGAATTAGGACTGAGCAGTGAAGTGGCCAAGTTTGCTGATGACACTAAATTGTTCAGGGTTGTTAAAACAAAAAGGGATTGCGAAGAGCTCCAAAACGACCTCTCCAAACTGCGTGAATGGGCGGAAAAATGGCAGATGCAATTCAATATAAACAAGTGTAAAATTATGCATATTGGAGCAAAAAATCTTAATTTCACATATACGCTCACGGGGTCTGCGTTGACCGACCAGGAGAGGGACCTCAGGGTTGTAGTGGACAGCATGATGAAAATGTCGACCCAGTGTGCGGCAGCTGTGAAAAAGGCAAATTCCATGCTAGCGATCATTAGGAAAGGTATTGAAAATAAAACAACTGAGATCATAATGCCGTTGTATAAATCTATGGCGCGGCCGCATTTGGAATACTGCGTACAGTTGTGGTCGCCTCATCTCAAAAAGGATATTATAGAGTTGGAAAAGGTTCAGAAGAGGGCAACCAGAATGATCAAGGGGATGGAGCAACTCCCTTATGAGGAAAGGTTGCAGCATTTGGGGCTTTTTAGTTTAGAGAAAAGGCGGGTCAGAGGAGACATGATAGAAGTGTATAAAATTATGCATGGCATTGAGAAAGTGGATAGAGAAAAGTTCTTCTCCCTCTCTCATAATACTAGAACTCATGGTGGACATTCAAAGAAGCTGAATGTTGGAAGATTCAGGACAGATGAAAGGAAGTACTTCTTTACTCAGCGCATAGTTAAGCTATGGAATTTGCTCCCACAAGATGCAGTAATGGCCACCAGCTTGGATGGCTTTAAAAGATTAGACAAATTCATGGAGGACAGGGCTAAATGGCTACTAGCTATGATGGCTGTGCTCTGCCACCCTAGTCAGAGGCAGCATGCTTCTGAAAACCAGTTGCCGGAAGCCTCAGGAGGGGAGAGTGTTCTTGCACTCGGGTCCTGCTTGCGGGCTTCCCCCAGGCACCTGGTTGGCCACTGTGAGAACAGGATGCTGGACTAGATGGGCCACTGGCCTGATGCAGCAGGCTCTTCTTATGTTCTTATGGTCTGTTGGCACTTTTGCATACTGAAGGAACTGTAATGGGCAGCGCTTATGCGGAGCAACTGTGCATGCACCACAACCACACACAAGCAACTGTGCATGCATCCACCCTAAAAGGCTTCTTTCAAGTCTAATTTTAGTAATAATAATAAATAATAATAAATTTTATTTTTCAGCCGTCTATCTGTCCGGGTTAGGGACACTCTAGGCGACGAACAACAAGAATCAAAACAATACATATAGATCAACATAATCAAATTTTAAGCTAAAATACCATTCATTAATTCCGAACATAAATTAATCTGTCCCAATCTTGTAGGCCTGCCTGAACAGCCAGGTCTTCAAGGCTCGGCGATAGCTGGACAGGGAGGGAGCATGTCTGAGATCGAAAGGGAGAGAGTTCCAGTAGGGGAGGGGCTGGAGGAAACGAGATCATGTGGGCACCATGAAAGGCCTCTGTGGGCACATGTGTGCCTCTGGGTTCCGCACTGGCAACACATGGTATAGAGCAAGATAAGATAAAGAACATTACAGATGCAGGTACAACTAGTGTATAGGAATTGAGAATATAAATGCAATGCAATAGTGAGCAGTCACAGCAACACATTAAAAAACCACCCCAAGAACAATTTCTGGGACAATAAAAGTGGATGATTGTTTCGCCAGCTACTTCATGGACTCTGCAATTTTGCCACCAGTAGGGAAACTCTGAGCATTTAAGATAATTTACTGGCCTACCTGGCTAAGGGCCAGTTAGTTGTTCATGTACTGCAGAAGAAAATTGGGGCAGGGGGGAGAAGAAAGAGAGTTGCTATGCCCTTGATAGGACTTTTTTTGTAGTGTTTTCAACTCGAATATTGGAAACCCTCTATTGGAAAACCTATATAATAGACCAAAATTTACATTGCAGCTCTGGATCCTGGAACGTTAGTTCAATGCTGCCTCTTTGTCCATGAGAGGACAGGCATTTGCAGAAAACTCCTTTTCTTAGGTCCAAGGCTACCCCCAATGTGGATTGGATTTCAGTTAAGAGTTCAATCTTGGAACTTATTCCTCCTCCTAGTTTTCTCACTGGCCAATTATGAATGACCACTTGGAGTTCATCTGGAGGTGTCTCCCTGGATAAGCTCCTTTTTTAAAAATAGGGATTGAAATTGCTCTTTTTTCTTCTATTTTCTTTGTTTTTGGGGAGATTTGATAACCCTCCATACTCCACAGTTCCCCCCGGACTATCGCTGTACCAGGCAGGTGGACAGTCGATGTATCCAAACCTTCTGCGGAAAACATTTTCAGGCTTTGTGTGATGACACTAGGCGAAATGCTCTCGTGTTTGTCTTGTATTGGAGAAGAGGCCTTGTCTGAGTATTTATCTACTATTAACAGCCTTGGATCAGAAGGTGTAAGGTTTAAAATGAAAGAAGCATTATCGGTGCTAAGTGCTTGCTTGTTACTGCGGGCATGAGGGAAAATTTCTGAGTTCATTTCCCGATCTTCAAATATGTCATTCAGTTGTCTGAGAAGCTATAGTCAGGATTCCCAAGTCTACGAGACCAACTAATGTTCCAATAGTGGCTTTCAAACCAGATACTTCCTGCTGCAACTTATCCATTTTGTAAAAAATTCTTTCTGCAGTCTGCTTAGATAAAAAACATTGATCTCGTAAAAGCCCCCACAAAGAGGGAGCTTCTTCCTGTTCCTCCTAAATCGGGCTTACCTATGCTTTTCTTGAGAATGTTTAATATTTCTTTATATGCAGAATACTGGATTTGCCTAGGTGATGAGGAATTGCCTTCTCTCAGGTCTGGGTCAATAGACCAATTTGTTGGGCCTTCACTAAAGGAGTGCATGTCTGAGTTTCTTCTATGTTATCTCCTGCCCCAGTTGTTACACAGACACTATCTAGAAAGCCCAAGCTCTCCGTAGATGGCAATCCTGGATTTCTTGGTCCGTCCACTGCTCTTTTGCTCTTGACTCATTTCCTTTACCTTATTTTTGCTCACAGTAGTCTAAAATTGATTTTTGAACTAAGTTAGATGGTGAACTATTAAATGTGGCAATGCGATACTGAGCACGTGTAGTAACCCTATTAAAACTGGAGACCAATCTAGTCTTCAGTGAGTAAAACTACGGTCAAACAACTCTGTTTTCAATAACTGAAATTAATAAAATGACACAAATACAATAAAATGCATTAATACCAAAGCGCTTAAACCCCCTTTTCCAAGCTACTTGTCAGAAGGGGTGAGGAAAAGTTCAGACCAAATCCCACCTTTGTAGGAGGGGTATCTGTGTAGCTGTTACCTTTAAGGACAGGCTTTTAAGCAACCTTATCCTTTTATTTTGCCTAATTCGAAAGATAACCTGCAGTTGAGCTGGCCAAGCTGCGCGCTCTATCTGTAAGCAGCTATTCACAGCAGAACCTCCAGCAGCAGGCTCTCTTCACCACACTCTTCCTCCTCCTAGTATACTGTTTATGATGTCACGCTTGACGTTCTTTTCTCTGCTCTCTGTTGCCACAAATTCAAAGGGGAAGAGCGTCACGGCTGCCTTCATGGGGGGGGGGGGAAGGCAGTGTTGGATGTTGTATCTGGCGCAAGCAGATGCCCAGGATGCAGAACAGTATATTGACAGGCTAGATGCCAGTTGAAGCAATGAGCCGGACAAGCAATAAGTTTTAAAGAGTCACTTTACTGACAATATATCACAAGCTCTCTCTGTACAAACTCCTCGACCCCCACACTCACAAGTGTCTGCTGGCCCTCTATATAGATAAGGCCAGCTGCCCGAGCCTAGGTTGCTTAGCAACGTGTCCTTGAAGATGGCTCGAGCTCTGCCAACTTTCGCTTCTAAGTCACGTAGCTCACTTGTGGAAATTTAACCTCTGCTTTCTCGGTTTAATAGCCAACAGGCAGGAAAGGTACGTAAAGTACAAAAAGTGCAACAATGCCAGGCTTCCTGGTGTAGCTGTTTGGCAGTCAGTGTAGATTATTCCCCCCTCCTTATTCTCTTTCACATTTCAACACCCTTAAGTGGCAGGGGAGGAGAGCTCGGGTTTATCTCGGATTTCTTGCTCTTCCTCCTATGTTAATTCAATACTTCAAAGCCTCTCCGTGTTTGCTGCTACTATATGAGTATTTAGGCTAGCTAGACAGACTACCAGGCAGCATAGTGGTAAATAATAATCAATACCTGTCTATGTGGGCTGGGTTTTAGTCTGTTCAGCTGTGAGAAGATCTTTTAGGGAAACAAGAGTCTTTCCAACTCCAAGAAGTTTAAACAAACATAGATGTTTCCTGCTCCAAGGGTTTTGCTCCTCCAGACGCCAGCGTGAACCGGTTCATAACTTATCTCTTCGGTTCCCCTCCTCTTTTCAAGATAAATCCCATAAAATGTAATGCTACGGTTCAAGGTTCAGAGAATTCCGGAGCCCAGCAAAGGTAGAGGAGTCACCCAGCTCCTGTGAGAATTGCCCTCATATTAGACAGCTCACAACCGCAGAAATGTAAAATTGATATAGGAGCAAAACAAATACTTCACTGGCTCTGCCGCCATCTTGTCCTGCACCCTCAACCAAAGTGTATTATGGGCCTTCCCTGGTGGGAGAGGGAGCTTTGGAGCAATAGTGTCCACTGCCGAGGTCACCTCTGTATTCCGGAGATTGACCAGGGCTTCAGCAGTGTCGCCAACCATGCTGGGAATATCCCCCAGAACATTCCAGAAACCTTCTGGATCCATGAGTCTCCGGGGGCAGACCATCTTAATCAGCTTTCACCCCTGCGAAGGTTACCAGGGGACAAAGTCTAAACCTTGTCAGGTGGTGATGTGTCCATGACAATGGAGTCACTAAGAACCCCTCCAGCCTGAGATCACCTTCTTCCTGTCCCGAACAGAACACATGACCAATTGTGTGTTATGCCACAGGCATTGGTCCAGATGATGTATTTATTTATTTATTTAATTAATTAATTTGAATGCCACCTTTCCTCCCAGCAGGAGCCCAGGGCGGCAAACAAAGCACTAAAACACTTTAAAACATCATAAAAACAGATCTTAAAATACATTAACAAATCAGCATTAAAAACATTTTAAAAAACGATGTTAGAGACAGCCCCATGGTTGTCATGGCAGCCATGAAGCCCTGAGCTGCACCTGTGAGTCTAACCTCAGCATGTATGTTGAAGTCACCCAGGACCATCAACTTGGGGAACTGCAACACCGATGCCGACACCAGCTCCACGAGGGAGACTTTTGGGCAGTGGGGTGGCCGGTCCTCCAACAGAATCCCCAATCTTGTCTCCCTGACCCAACGCCAGGCACACACACTCAAAGCTGGAGATGTTAGGGACAGGATTCCCTGCAGGCAATTATGACCCCACCTCCCCATCCCCTGGATCTAGACTGCTGGAGTGCCACAAAACCTGGTGGGCAGAGCTGGGAGAGACCTACTCCACCTTGGTCATTTAGGCAGGTTTTGATAATGCAAGCAAGGTCGGTGCATTCATCCAGGATTAAGTCCTGAATGAAAGTGGTTTCCTTAGTCACTGACTTTGCCTTCATCAGCAGGACAGTAAGATCCAGGGAGTTCCCAGCATAGCTACCAGTGTCCTGAGGGTTGGAAGGGGGACCGGAAGGGACGCAAGCATGAACATGTCTTATATCCCTTCCCCTGGCACAGCCAGTCTGCCTCCCACCGTACGTCCCCTGCCCAATAATGGCAGGCCCCTGACTACTCCCATTCGCCCTGTATTTGTGCTTCTTCAAAGTCCAGAGCACCTTTGATACCCTGCCCAATATTACCTCAGTGGCAGGCCTCTGAATACTCCTACCCTGGCACAGGTTAAAAGAAGCCAGACTCGGAGGGGGGGGGAGCCTTGGCTAGACATGGCTCTTATGAGGGGGAGCTCTCTTCCCCACCCTCTGGCAGTTGTCTTCTCCCTTGAGAGCCCCAACTGGCTTAAGCTGGCACCCGGGCCTTGCAGGGAGTAGCAATTGAAACCCGAGGAAGCCTGCAGATACAGTTGTGCAGGAGGCCACAGCAGCAACAGGTGTAGGTTCTGCTGGGTTTCTCTCAACTTATGTTGACCGTACGAATCAGTGACCTCCAAGAGGATCTGTCATGAACCACTCTGTTCAGATCTTGTAAGTTCAGGTCTGTGGCTTCCTTTATGGAATCAATCCATCTCTTGTTTGGCCTTCCTCTTTTTCTACTCCCTGCTGTTTTTCCCAGCATTATTGTCTTTTCTAGTGAGTGATGTCTTCTCATTATGTGTCCAAATTGTCATGGAAACCTGAATTCAAGATGGTTGCATAGAAAAGAATTGTGGGGTTTCATTTCTTAATGTGGGATCTTAACAGGTTAACATTTGGTTTCTGTATTAGAGCTATGAGTTGGCAGTTTTATTTCCCAGCTGTGGGTAATCAGAGGCCCACCCTAACACCCCCTTATCAGTAGAAGCCGGGCAAGGTCATAAAGTCTGGGAAGCTTTAGGGAGGATGTTCCACTTGGCCAGTGATTGATGGGCTCTTAATCCATGAAGAAATTTCCTGATTGGTTAATTGGATCCGGCCTGTTGCTGGGCAGTTTGCCCTAAGTATGGGGCTCAAATGTTAGCTTTCGTTCATCTCCTGGATCCCATCATGCCTACTTGATGTTGCCTGCTGAGCTTCCATTTTGCATCAACTATCCTGACTGTTCCTCTCTCTGAGGAGAGGGGGGCTGTGCAACTGTCTACCTGTGTGTAAGTATTAGAATAGTAGAGTTGGAAGGGGCCTATAAGGCCATCAAGTCCACCCCCCTGCGCAGTGCAGAAATCCACATAAAATCATTCCCAGTAGATGGCTGTCCAGTTGTCTCTTGAATGCCTCCAGTGTCGGAGAGCCCACCACCTCTCTAGTTCATTGGTTCCATTGTCGTATGGCTCTAATAGTTAGGAAGTTTTTCCTGATGTCCAGTCAAAATCTAGCTTCCTGCAACTTGAGCCCATTATTCTGTGTCCTGCACTCTGGGACGATCGAGAAGAGATCCTGGCCTTCCTCTGTGTGACAACCTTTCAAGTACTTGAAGAGTGCTATCATATCTCCCCTCAGTCTTCTCTTCTCCGGGCTAAACATGCTCAATTCTTTCAGTCTCTCCTCATAGGGCTTTGTTTCCAGTCCCCTGATCATCCTTGTTGCCCTCCTCTGAACCTGTTCCAGCTTGTCTGCATCCTTCTTGAAGTGCGGAGACCAGAACTGGACGCAGTAAAGATGAGACCTAACCAGTACTGAATAGTGGGGAACTAATACTTCACACGATTTGAAAACTATATGTCTGTTAATGCAGCCTAATATAGCATTTGCCTTTTTTGCAGCCACATCACACTGTTGGCTCATATTCAGCTTGTGATCGACAACAATTCCAAGATCCTTCTCACATGTTGTATTGCTGAGCCAAGTATCCCCCATCTTATAACTGTGCATTTGGTTTCTTTTTCCTAAGTGTAGAACTTTGCATTTATCCCTGTTGAATTTCATTCTGTTGTTTTCAGCCCAATGCTCCAGCCTATCAAGGTCCCTTGGAATTTTGTTTCTGTCTTCCACAGTGTTAGCTATACCCCCCAAGTTTGTATCATCTGCAAATTGGATAAGCATGCGCTGTACCTCCTCATCCAAGTCGTTAATAAAAAGGTTGAAGAGTGCTGGACCCAGGACCGAGCCCTGTGATACCCCACTTGTTACTTCTGTCCAGTTTGAAAAGGAACCATTGATAAGCACTCTTTGAGAACAATTCTGGAGCCAACTATGTTTTACCTTGCCCCTTTTGAGTGTTGATATTAAGCAACTCTTTTGCTGCTGTAACTGTGCACCTCTTTTATTCTTTAAGAAAGTTATTTCTATTTACCTGTGTGCATTCATTCAGGAGAGGGTTGGCTCTGAATCGGTACCTTGGCCACTGACCACGACTACTGTGTGAACTGGGTATTTTGTTTAAAGGCTTCAGAGCAAGGAGTTCCTGTTTGGCTCTTGCTGTCTGTAATCCTTGGCAAGTTTTCTGGGCTCCGAGTTTCCCCTTGGCTCAGGGTAGTTAAACAGTGTAAAGGCTGGTGGCAGTCTACTACCCTGCAGGACTGTTATGAGCGGGCACAGCCTTGGAAGAGAAGGATATTTTGCCAGAGTCAGTTTGCTTGAGTGGGGAATTGGCTTCTGGGATGGTGGAGGGTGTTCTGGGAGAGCTCCCCTCCCTCACACAAAAAGTATTATAACCTCAGTTTCATCATTTTAGCTTCTAGTGATAGTTCTGGTTTAAATTGTTCTAACACCCAATTATTTGTCTTTTTTGCGGTCCATGGCACCCGCAAAGCTCTACTCCAACACCACATTTCAAATGAGTTGATTTTTCTTTTCTCTGTCCAACTTTCACATCCATACATAGAGATCGGGAATACCATGGTCTGAAAGATCTTGACTTTGGTGTTCCGTGATGCATCTTTGCATTTGGGATCTATTCTCATAGCTACCCTCCCCAGTCCAAGGCTTCTTCTGATTTCTTGACAATTGTCTCCATTTTGGTTAAAAACTGTGGCAAGGTATTAATAATACCTTGACAACTTCAGTGTCCTCATTGCCAAGTTTAAAGTTGCATAAATCTTCTGTTGTCAGTACTTTAGTCTTCATGACGTTCAGCTGTAGTCCTGCTTTTGTGCTTTCCCCTTTAACTTTCATCAGCATTCATTTCAAATCATTACTGTTTTCTGCTAGTAGTATGGTATCACCTGCATATCTTAAATTATTGATGTTTCTCCTTCCAATTTTCACACCTCCTTCATCTTGGTCCAGTCCCGCTTTCCGTATGATAGGTTCTGCATATAGATTAAATAAATAGGGTGATAAAATACACCCGTCTCACACCCTTTCCGATGGGGAACCAATCGGTTTCTCCATATTCTGTCCTTACAGTAGCCTCTTGTCCAGAGTATAGGTTGCGCATCAGGACAATCAGATGCTGTGGCACCCCCATTTCTTTTAAAGCATTCCATAGTTTTTCATGATCTACAGTCAAAGGCTTTGCTGTAATCTATAAAGCACAGGGTGATCTTCTTCTGATGTTCAATGGTCCGTTCCATTATCCAACTAATCTTTGCGATACGACCTGTGGTACCTCTTCCCTTTCTAAATCCAGCTTCGACATCTGGCACTTCTCGCTCCATATATGGTAAGAGCCTTTACTTTACTTGCATGGCATATTAAGGCAATAGTTTCAAAATTACTGCATTCCCTGGGATCCCCTTTCTTTGGAGTTGGGATGTATATTGAACGCTTCCAGTCTGTGGGCCATTGTTTTCTTTTCCATATTTCTTGACAGATTTTTGTCAAAATTTGCACAGATTCAGTCTCAGTAGCTTGTAGCAACTCTGTTGGTATGCCATCTGTTCCTGGTGATTTGTTTCTTCCATGTATTTTAAGAGCAGCTTTCACCTCACATTCTAAATTTTCTGGTTCTTCATCATATGGTTCCTCCGTGAATGAATCTGTCATCCTGGCATCTCATTTATAGAGTTCTTCAGTGTACTGCTTCCATCTTCCTTTTATTTTATTTCAGTCACTCAGTGTGTTCCCTGTTGATTATTCTACATCCCTACTCTTGGTCTAAATTTCCCTTTAATTTCTTCCTGTACTTCTGCATAAAAATCTCAATTTCCTCTTCTTCTGTCTTTGCCATTGGAACATAGATTGAGATGATGGTTATGTTGATAGTTGTTATGTGCCTTCAAGTCGATCACAAGTTATGTCAACCCTATGAATCAGTGACCTCCAGAAGCATCTGTCATGAACCACCCTGTTCAGTTCCTTCTCAAAGAGTTGTCCCCCTACGGTCACTTGCCCTCAGTACCCCAAGGGGGGTTCTTTGCTTCCAAGAACAGTCCCAACTCCTTTGGGTCTCTGCTTCCCAGGCAAAACTCACTCTCCTCCAGGAGTAATGTTACAGTAGTACTGCCACCCCCCCTTCTCTTCCTGATTCCTTTCTCTGAGGAAGGGGATCTGTGAGTTCTAAAAGGATTAACCCTTGTTAATCAACAGTAAGTAGCATCCAGAGGTCAAAAACTAGATTTAGAATCATTAGTTTCAAGTCAATACACACCATCTATAAAATATTAGTTTATTTAAAAGAAAATAGAAGTATATACAAAAGAGAGCAGCAATGGTTTCCTTAAAGCCAATCACCCTCAGCTGGGCTACATGAGATACATTCGCATAACAAAGGCGAGAGGTTCAATACGGACAAAAGAAAATAAACAAGAGCTTGACTGAACATGCATCTTTCATTTTTATGGAGTTTATGTGTCAACAAGGGGGGAGTGATCCATGCCTTTGAAGATAAGGGGGCTAGACAGCATCTGTCTCGTGTTGCAGGTAACAGGGGACTAACATATTTGGAGGGAGGAAGGGGATGCAAGCTGTCCTCTGGGCATCTATTTTAATTCACTCACACCAACTATTGCAATGTTGATGCATTCTATTTCTTGCTTGAAAATTTCTAACTTTCCCTGGTTCATGCTTCTCACATTCTGTATTCCTATTGTGTGCGTCATACAACTCTGGACTCTCCTTTCGCATCTGTCCGCATCAGCCTCTGGGCTTCCTTTTGGCTTTGACCCAGCTGCGTCATTAGTCACAGCGCTACTCGTACTTGTCCTTTGTTCTTCCCCAGTAGCTCGGTGAGTTCCTTCTGACCTGGGGTCTCATCTTCCAGCACTGTCTTGTGTTGCAGGTAACAGGGGCTAACCTTTTGGGAGGGAAGGACGGGATGCCAGCTGCCCTCTGGCAGTGGAAAGGGCCATGTTCCTGTCAGACAGGATCCATCCTAGGTTTGTAAATTCCAGCTGTACATAAGTACTGGGCTGTCCACCTTAAATGGAGGAACAAGAGAGCAGAGTTTTGTTAAAATTGTCTCTATCTGTGTCTCTTTTCACAACCTGTTACCTACCGCTAAAATAACTCCGTACAAGACCTCGAGCTTTGATAGTTAAACTCTGATACCAACAGAGCTCCCAGAAATATATTTCAAAGTACAAATCATAATATATTCACAGGATTTCTCCACAGCATTTTATCACCTTTTCTTTTCATTCCCTCAGGATACATCTGGGGGGTCAAGGCTGAGGATGAACCATCTGAAGTATCACTGGAAAAAGCTGAGGAGCAGGTTCAGGAGCAGAAACTGAGGAGTGAAGATGGAGCAAAGGGACAAGAAGAGAGACAGACTCGCACAGGGGACAAACCTTATAAATGCTTGGAGTGTGGAAAGAGCTTCAGTCGGAGTAACACCCTTACTTCACATCAAAGAATTCACACAGGAGACAAACCTTATAAATGCTTTGTGTGTGGAAAAAGCTTCTGTCAGAGTGGCCAGCTTACTTCGCATGAAAGAACTCACACAGGGGACAAACCTTATAAATGCTTGGAGTGTGGAAAAAGCTTCAGTCACAGTAGCACCCTTACGGTGCATCAAAGATCTCACACAGGGGACAAACCTTACCAATGCTTGGAGTGTGGAAAGAGCTTCAGTCAGAGCAGCACCCTTACGGTGCATCAAAGATCTCACACAGGGGACAAACCTTACCTATGCTTGGAGTGTGGAAAGAGCTTCTGTCACAGTGGCCACCTTACTTCGCATCACAGAACTCACACAGAGGACAAACCTTATAAATGTTTGGAGTGTGGAAAGAGCTTCAGTGTCAGTGGCAACCTTACTTTGCATCAAAGAACTCACACAGGGGACAAACCTTATAAATGCTTGGTGTGTGGAAAGAGCTTCAGTCGGAGTGGCACCCTTACTTCACATCAAAGATATCACACAGGAGACAAACCTTACCAATGCTTTGAGTGTGGAAAGAGCTTCATCTGGAGTAGCGCCCTTACTTCGCATCAAAGAATTCACACAGGGGAGAAACCTTATACATGCTTGGAGTGTGGAAAGAGCTTCATCTGGAGTAGCGCCCTTACTTCGCATCAAAGAATTCACACAGGGGAGAAACCTTATAAATGCTTGGAGTGTGGAAAGAGCTTTAGACGGAGTAGCTCCCTTATGATGCATCAAAGAAGTCACACAGTGGACAAACCTTATCAATGCTTGGAGTGTGGAAAGAGCTTCAGTGACAGTAGCACCCTTAGAGTGCATAAAAGAATTCACACAGGGGACAAACCTTATCAATGCTTCGAGTGTGGAAAGAGCTTCAGTCAGAGTGGCCACCTTACTTTGCATCACAAAACTCACAGGAGACAAACCTCATAAATGCTTGGAGTGTTGAAAGACCTTTCGTCAGAATGGCTACCTTCAGGCACATCAAAGTATCTGTACAAGGGAAGAGATTTATCAGTGCTTTGAAAAGTTTGTTTTTATTTATTTATTAGATTTATTAGTGGCCCATCTGGCTGGTTGTCCAGCCACTCACCACTGAGAAGGCCCTCTCCCTTGTTGCCAGACTCCCAGCTTCCCTCGGAGGAGGCACCCAGAGGTGCTACTAGCACACAGGAGAGAGCCTTTTCAGCTGTGGCCCCCAAGCTTTGGAATTCCCTGCCCCACTGCCCCAAGAAGTTTGCTCTGCATATAACTTGGGAGGGACTGAGAAGGTTAAATAGGTTTTCATCAATTTTTTCTAATAAGGTAATGCCCTGGCCTCTATTATTTTACTTATTTGTTTTATTTCAAGTATTTTATCCTGCTCTTCAGGGAAAAAAAGTATCTCAGAGCAGCATATAAATGTCATCTTTAAGACAGTCCCTGTCCTCAGACTTACAATTTAAAGACAGAACACAAAAGGAAAGAGGATTAGGAGGGAGGAAGGAAGGTTTAATTTGGCTAAGAGGGATTTTCCCCTGAGCCTCTGGGTAATGAAGGAAGCCCATTCCCCCCTCTAATCCAATGGGAAGCCTGGCATCTACTTGCCTGTAGGAAGCCGTGTGACTTGAGTTAATTCAGTGCATGGCTTTGATCCCTGATCAAATTTATTTGTATTCTGGTGTCACATTCTGCAAAAGGCAACTCAGTAGAATAGGAGGGATAGTGTTTTACCGGGGATGAATAAGGAAAACAGAAAATAGGACAGGAGTGTGGTCAGTGGCCAGAGACGATGGGGACTATCATCTGGCAACATCTGCAGGACTACAGGGTGCCAAGCCCTGACACAAGGGCTCCTTCCCTGGTAAAGTGGAACCACCGGAGTGCAGGGGGAATGTAACGTCCATCTGCAAATAAGTACTTACTCCAGAAACATGGTTAGTGGGGTCTGGGAAAAGTTGTACAGAAGTTGCTGAAGAAAATACTTTGGAGATATGATCCCACTGATGAGAAAATCTCCAGGTCGGTAGTAATTTTGTGCGTTGTCTTCTCTGATCAGATTCAAGGGGCATTTTGCCTTCAGGTTCCCACAGACTCCATGTGGCATGAGCAGCAGAAGTAGCAACGGAAGTACCAGGGAGACCATTCTGGCTCTTCCTCCTGCACCTGTCTTGAGAGTCCTCCTCTCTCCTCCAGAGCCAGCTAACAGAAGAAGCCAAACACTTGCAAGACCCAACCTGCAGCAGCTTTACAAGTATGGGTAGCTTCAGAGCCATTCAACTCATGCAGGAATATCTCCTGGCCCCCTTTCACCTGCTCTGAATCTGGAGTCACTCTTTTTCTGATGCAAAACAGGAGATATTCTGTGTGCCAACATTTTCCCCCCAGGCACAGTGGAATAAATAACCTCATTTTATGCTTGATTCTGATGTTTACAAACTCTCCAGAAATATCTCTTGAGTTTGGAAAGAATGGAGATAAATCACCATGACTGTGATCATTATACAGCGAAGAAAGTTTATTTATTTATTTATTTATTTAGTTTCATTTATAGACTGCCCATAACCAATGGCTCCCTGGGCGGTGTACAACATATAAAAGTACAATATAAAATACAAGTGCATTAAACAATATCAAAAACAACTAAAGCAATTAACACATCAAAATACTTAAAAATATATTAAATATATTTAAAATGTATTTAAAATGCATTTAAAATGCCTGGGAGAATAGGAAGGTTTTAGCCTGGCGCCGAAAAGATAACAACGTAGTTCATCTCTCCAGCATCCTGGACTCTCTGAGTGACTTTCTAGGGGCAGGGGCAGATCTGGAGATAAACATGTTTGTGTGAAATTGCAGATGCGGCTCCAAAGTTTGACATGAGAAAAAGTGGGGGGCATATTAAATCTCTTAGACATGGGAAGATATCTGGTATGCATCTAAACATACTAAGGAATTGTCAGTTCATGAAAGATTTTCAATGTTTATACATACAATTGTCCACCTAAGTGGAGTCACTTAACAGTTTTCGATATAAGTAATTTATTGCAATTTTATCAGTGTGATTTAATAGATTCTAACTGATGGTAATCACTCTGAGATGTTTTTGACTTGGAGATAAGCTAGAAGTTTATGCTTTTATGGCTGGAGTTGTTAGGAATGAGCTACCGAAACAATGGATTCTGGGTGTGTCACAGTGGTGAGACTCATGAATAGACTAGGAATGCTTCATTCCCAGTGAATTAAGCTTAGTTGTACCGCAATTGGTTGGCGGGAATCAATATTACATCTGAATCCTCTATCATCTCTTAGTCCAGCTAAACTAAAAGTGGGAATATTTGCCACAATGGAGGATAGACAGGAGTGTGTGACTGTGTGTAGGAAGGAGCCTACCATACAAAGCCAACATTTATAGTCTTTGTTCTGCTCACTTCTGCCTGCCCACTACTGGCTTGTGGCTCCTTGGAGGTTACCCAGAAGGGGATTCAGAAAAAGGTTTCCAACCTCCACAGTAATGTGAACAGGTCATTATGTTCAGAAGTAACTACTCCATATGGTGCATGAATATTTGTGTACAGTGCCGTGAAAAAGTATTTGCCCCGTCTGATTTTCTGCACTGTTGCATATTTTTGGCAATGAATGTTGTCAGATCTTGAACCAAAACCTCTATTAAAGAAAAGGGAACCTTAGTGAACAAACAACACAAAGTGTTTATACTTATTTCATTTATTTATTAAAGAAAATTAAGCAACACCCAATGCCCCCATGTGAAAAAGTAATTGCTCCCTTGGACTCAAATCCTGGTTAGGCCACCTTCAGCAGCAATGACTGCAACCAAACACTTCCTGTAGTTCCTGATCAGTCTCTCACAGTGCTGTGGTGGAATTTTGGCCCACTCCTCCATGCAGAACTACCAGAGCTTGGAAAGTTTACTTTTTTTGAACTATAACTCCCATCAGCCCAATCCAGTGGCCATGCTGGCTGGGGCTGATGGGAGCTGTAGTTTAAAAAAGTAACTTTTCCAAGCTCTGAGAACTACTTTAACTCAGTGACATTTGTGGGTTTTCAAGCATGAACTTCTCCTTTCAGGTCCTGCCACAACATCTCAATGGGGTTTAGGTCTGGACTTTGACTAGGCCATTCCAAAACCTTAAATTTCCTGTTCCTCAAACATTTCTATGTAGACTTGCTTGTGTGTTTCGGATCATTGTCTTGCTGTATGACCCAGCTGCGCTTCAGCTGATGGACTGATGGCCTGACATTCGCCTGTAGAATTCTCTGAGACAAAGCAGAATTCATGGTTTCTAAAATGATGGCAAGTCCTGATGCAGCAAAGCATCCCCAAACCATGACTCTGCCACCACCATGCTTGACTGTTGGTATGAGGTACTTCATGTGGAATGCAGTGTTTGGTTTTTGCCAGACATAATGGGGCCCATGTTGCCCAAAAAGTCCCATCTTTGACTCATCTGCCCATAGAAAATTGTCCCAGAACTCGTGAGGATCATCCAGGTGCTTTTGGGCAAACTCTAGATGTGCATTCATGTTCTTCTTAGTGAGCAATAGTTTCTGCCTTCCTACTCTGCCATGAATCCCATCTTTGCACAGTGTCTTTCTAATGGTGGAGTCATGAACACTGACCTCGGTTGAGGCGAGAGAGGCCTGCAGATCCCTGGATGTTGTTCTGGGGTCCTTCGTGACTTCCTGGATGATTTTACACCTTGCTCTTGGAGGGATTTTGGCAGGACAGCCACTCCTGGGAAGTTTCACTACTGTCCCAAACCTTCTCCATTTTGTCAATATGGCTCTGACTGTGGTTCGGTGGGGCCCCAGAGCTTTAAAAATGGCATTGTAGAGCTTTGCCAACCATGAAAAGACAAATGATTGGGTGTTAGAACAAATTAAACCAGAACTATCACTAGAAGCTAAAATGATGAAACTGACATTATCATACTTTGGACACATAATGAGAAGACAATAACGCTGGGAAAAACAGAAGGGAATAGAAAAAGAGGAAGGCCAAACAAGAGATGGATTAATTCCATAAAGGAAGCCACGGACCTGAAGTTACAAGATCCGAACAGGGTGGTTCATGACAGATGCTATTGGAGGTTGCTGATTCATAGGGTCACCATAAGTCGAAATTGACTTGAAGGCACATAACAACAACAAATGCATCAGCAACTGTTTTCTGGATGTGTTCAGGAATTTCTTTCGATCATGGTATGATGTGTCTTTGGAATCTGTGTGCTGGCAACTTCAATCTGATGGCAAGGGCCAAAATTAGTCAGATTTACATTGGGCGGCGCTGGCCCAAAGCAGGCCTGATTGTTTACCAAGGTCTTCAAACACCTGGCCCTAATAATCTCTTTCATTGGGTTGAGAATAGGGGGGCAATTACTTTTTCACACAGGGGCACTTGGTTTTGCTTAACTTTCTTTAATGAATAAATAAAATAAGTATCAAATTTTTGTGTTATTTATTCACTCAGGTTCCCCTTTCTCTCACATTAGGCTTTGGGTCAAGTTCTGACAACATTCAGTACCAAAAATAAGCAACAATGCAGAAAATCAGACAGGGGGCAAATACCTTTTCAAGGCACTGCACATCCTAAAAGTATTTCTTGGTCCTGACTTTTATGAAGGTGCTTTGTCAGTAAAGCCCAGGCCAAGCTGATCTTTTCCCCCATGCTGACCCACATCAAGACCAGGAACCACTTCTGTGGGTTCTCACAAAGATGCTTTCCTCCAGCTCTGCACCTGTGTCACACAGAGACTCCCAAATGTTGCCCAGGTGATGCTTCTCCTCATTATAATTATTCTTCTTGCCAAAGCTCCAGGGATTTACCCAAAGATTGCCCATGAGACCAGTCGCCTAAATCTCAGAATAAAGGGCAGGGTGAGGTAATGTCCTACAATATGCTTGAAATGTTTGGTGCATAAAATATCCCTTGTGCTCCTGAGAGCCTGTCTTGTCCATTCCCCAGTGCCCTGACAGACCTGAGCCCCTGATGTCCAGCCTCTGAAGGGACACCTGTTTGGTACACAAACTTCAGCTCTTTCAGGATGTGCAAAAACTTTGAGCAAGCATCCTTACCTCAGAAGCACCAACTCCTGCTCTTTCTTCAACAGATCTCTTTCCCTTTTATTTCATGGACCTTTGCAAATTCCCCTTCTGATTCCCCTCATCCCTAAGCATTATTTTTAACCCAGGCAATATCTTCATTCTCCTTTAGCAGGTCTCTCCAGCCATTCCCTACAACCCCTGCTTACAGGCCCTGTGGGATAGGAGTCATGGCTTTTCCCTCACAATCCTTCCTCCAACCTTTACACATCCTACATCACAAATCGATAGTGACTGCCCCCTTTTCACTGGCTAGGCCTGAGAAGGTTTCCTCTCCTGACAACAAAGCTCAGAAGCATCTAAAAACTACAAAGGGTCCTCAGTTGGAAAATAGTCATGGCCCCAAACACAGTTTCATTGGTTAGAAATCCACCTCTTAAGAGCTGAAATTTCTCCCTCTTCTTTCATGAATCATTTAATCCCACTCACTGGTGAACTTAAGGCCTCTGCCATATCTTCCATTTTTTTAATGGAATGATTTTACTGCCATACAGCACAATGGGTACAGACTTCATTTTAGGTAATGCAAAGTTCCTTCCTAATTTCCCCAACTTGATCACCTGTTAGCACTGCCATTAGCTGACAGCTTCACCAAAAAGCAAGGAAGTGAAAGGATTTTAACCAACTTAAAGAGACAGGTACAGAAAACTAGGGAACTTTTCAGGATGGATCCTTGCCCTCAGAGTTTTTAATTTTTCCTATGCAAATTCTAGTGTTCACAGATTGGCCCTAGTCAGGGCTAGGGATGGGTGAGAATTTCAATTCAGTTGGCATTTCAAGCAGAATTTATGAAATTTGAACTTTCCGAAACTATATGAGAACTGATGCACAGCCATCCTTCAAAATTCTCATTTATTAGAAGTTTGGGATGTAGTTCGCCAACGAAACAACATTTACAAAAATGCATATATTAGGGGAAAGTGCATAAAACTGAATACTGCTGAAAATACTATGCAAAAAGGCATGAAATGATGAGAAATGGCTTGCAAAAATGTGTACCTTTGTCAAAGCTGCTTAAAAAGGGGGTTTATTTGGAGAAATTTGCACAAAAATGGTGGAGAATTTTCATGAGGATTTTTTAAAAAAAAATTCGCAGATTGCTGTAGCAATGTAGAGAACTGAATTTAACATTGGCAAAATGAGAAACTGAGAGAAGTGAAACATCCCTAGTCAGGGCCTATTCATAAAGGTACTCTGATCCCAGTTGTAAAAACCCCAAAATTGCAGAGAAGGAGGGAAGAAAAAACACTGCCTTTGGAAACCACAACTCCAATTTCCAAAGAGGATAGGGTTAATCCTGGACAAATCAGCATCCTAGGATCCTAACTCAGCCTTGCCAACATAGCTCCAAGGTGAATGTTTGCCCTCAATCATTCACCAATTGATCACTTCCAGGGGGCAGGGAACAGCGTTTGTTAAAAAAAAAACACCCCTTTTTAATTTCTAATCTTTTGCATTCACCATAACCTACCACCCATTTTAAACATTCCAGGAGAGAGGGAGAACATGCAGGAACATTTATGGAAGAACATTACACACCCCCAGAGCTGACGGCATGGTACTCCAGGTGTCTGGACTCTTTCACACATTACAAAGCCATGTGTCAACACTTACTTACAGGTCACAGAGCACCCTCACTGCCCCCCATTCTCCACCAAGCTGTTCCATGTGGACATAAGCCCAAATAGGTGTATTCATGCTGAAAACTCAAACGCCACCCCTGAGAGTGTAGCAGAACCTTTTGCTGGAATTAAACCCGCATGTCATGCGTGTACAACCTTACCCATAATCATCATAAAGCACACAGAAAGTAAACTAAAGGTTGGTTTGTTAAAAGAGGAAACAGGAAGATTATTGCCTTTACAAATACAGTAAATGAGAGCAGTGTCTAACTTTAACCCTGTCATTCATTCCCTAATGCTATTGATAGAATAAGACAAAGACCCTCACCCTCTGGGGGTACATTCACAGTTGTGTGAAGTCATACAGAAGTCAGAAGGGGACTTCCGTATCTGGTCTGTAAGCCAAAGCTCTGCCCTTACTGTAACCTTTATGAGACCCAAAATATCTCACTCTTCCTTAGTGCTCATGATTCTGCAGCCCCAGTGTTGTTCCTAGAGTGCAATGTGTAAAGCTGCAGTTGAGTCCCCAAGAGAGCTGCTACCGACCCCTCAAATATGTTAGGTATAAATACACTTTGTGCCCACCGTTGGGCTGAATGTAAATTGGGAGGGGGAATGCGGACGTGACAAATGGGAATAATGGAAAAAATTGGAATTGCTGATAGGGGTTCTGGCATTACTAGACATGTTTCCTGATAAGACTCCTGTCTCCTAGGGAATGTGACTGTAAATTCCTGGTTTTGGGTGATTGATCTCTTAAACCCTAAAAGACAAAGAATGTTGTGATCTTTATTGAGATGGCTCTATTGTTAGAAGCGTTTGTTCAAAAAGATGGTGGCATAGAAGGAAGCTGTGCTTAGAGCTCCGTTTAGAGCTCCGCCGTTTATCTTATTTTAACATTTTATTTTAATACTTTTGATACTTTTTCCATCCTTATTATTCCTTGTGACCTGTGTGGAATTGTAGGTATGTGGGCACCTCTAATTGGATGTATTTGGCTGCCCACCCTCTCCTATCCCTTTGTAAACTGTTGTGAGGCAAGAAGAACGCCGCTGCAATTTGGAGCCGGGGGATGAGCGTGGACTACTCACCCCTTTGGTTGTGAGGTCGGTGCTGTGGGGACCGGCGTCGGTGGGAAGAGCGGGGGGTCGAGTGGTGGCCTCCTTCAGCCCGTGTTCCCCCAGCGGCTTCTTTGCCGCCTCTGTCCCGCCATTGCGGCTTGCTCCATGCTGCCCGGTGGCCTTTTGGTGCGGCGTTGTTTTAGCCGGCCTCGGGTTGCTTCCTGTTCAGACTGGAGTAGGACTGCGGCCTGAGTGGCGGCCCGAGTGACGGCGTTGTCTGCTTTGTTCTCGGGCTACTCAGGAGGAGATCTCTGGGGAGCGGATTGGGGCGCAGCGCGGCATCTTCTGCTGGCCGCGATATCGGCGATACGCCCCCCATCAGCCCGAGCGGTGGCGGTGCTGCTCACTTCATTTTTTTCTGGGCATCCCAGGAAGAGATCTCTGGGGTGCGGTGCTGGGGCGCGAAGTGGCATCCTTTGCTGGCTGCAACATCGGCGATACGCCCTCCATTGGCCTACAAGATCGGCGGCGCAGCGCAGTGTAGTACCTCCGCTAGCCGCGACATCGGTGACACGCCCTCCATCGACCTATAGGTTCGGGCAGACGTTCTTTATCGGCCAAGAGGGGAGGAAAGAAGAAGACGATGGGACGCTTTGGCCACGACGCTTTGCCACGACGGAGACGATCGCCGCAGTGGAGGCCTAGGAGCGGGAGGAGGCAGAAGGTTCATCATCAGCTGCAAGCGAACTAAGCCCACGTTGTGGACAGGAGAGATGTGGACTACTTTTTATTATTATTGTTAGTTAGGGACGGAAGGCCTGCCTGTTGGCGAATAGGAGGGAGCTATGTGCAGACTGGAGGGGGACAATGTGGGGAGAGTGGGGAGCCACAATATTCAAAGGCTAGATGGCAGATTCTGGAGACGCACGGGTAGTAGGCCAAGCCGGCGTCGGGGAACTAGGGATAGATGCTTAATATCCGTCCCTTGTTCCGGGCCTATTTACCACCAGAAGATAACTGGGGGAGGCAGAACTCCATCCAATCTTCGACTGCTGCTGTGTAATGCCAGGTCTGTGGTACAGAAAACACTCATCCATGATATGATCCTGGATGAGAACGCAGACCTGGTGTGTATTACGGAGACCTGGCTGGATGAGGCCTCAGCTCCTATACTTGAGGCCATGTGTCCGGCCGGTTTCCGATATGCACAGCAGCCAAGGATTGGTAGGCGGGGAGGGGGTGTGGCAGTCATCTATCGGGAATCCTTGTGTTTTGCCAGACCCCCTCTCCACGAGACCAAGTTTGTCGATTGCATGTACTGGAGGTTGGGCCCAAAGGGCAGTTTAGGGATTCTGCTTGTGTACCGCCCACCCCGCTGCACGGCAGATTCCCTGACT